>NC_133506.1:97640000-98240000 GCF_049354715.1 Callithrix jacchus | reverse complement strand
TGTTATATCATACACTGTAGTTTTCTGAAACTATATCTCTTTTTTTTATTTTCTGGATCTAGACTAGGGTCAGCAAACTTCCTATGAAGGGCAGGGAGTAGATACCTTAGACTTTGCAGGTCATTCAATCTTCGTCGTGACTCCCTAACTCTGGCATTGTAGTTGGAAAAAAGCTGTGGACAATATGAAACTAATGAGTGTAGTTATGTTCAAATGAAACTTTATGAGCACTAAAGTTTGAATTCCATATTCTTTTATATATCACTAAATATTATTAGTATATGTGTCTGCTTGTATTTTAAACATTTCAAAATGCAAAGATCAGTTTTAGCTCATGGGATGTGGAGAACCAGGAGAACCAGGAGGTGGCTAGATTTGGCCTGTGGGCTGTAGTTTGCTGATTCCCAGACTATCTGAAAACTAATAAAAATCAGTATTCAGCCTGGGTGTGGTGGCAGCCTTACCCAGGCTGGAGTGCATTGGCACAATCTTGGCTCACTGCAACCTCTGTCTCCTAGAGTTCAAGAGATTCTCCTGCCTCAGCTTCCTCAGCTGGGACTACAAGCATGCACCATCATACCTGGCTAATTTTTGTATTTTTAGGAGAGACGGGATTTCACCATGTTGGCCAGGCTGGGCTTGAACTCCTGACCTCAGGTGATCTGCCTGCCTTAGCCTCCCGAAGTGCTTGGATTACAGGTGTGATTCACAACACCAGCTGACTTCTTCATTCATTCTTTAAGACCCAGCTCTGACGCCCACTTTTGGTGCTCCCTCAGTCTACCATACAGTTTACCCTACATCTTTGATATGGTTTAACTGTGCCCCTCATCTTGAATTATAGCTCCCATAATTCCCACGTGTTGTAGGAGGGACCTGGTGGGAGATAATTGAATCATGGGAGCAGTTTCCCCCATACTGTTAGTGAATACATCTCATGAGATCCCATGGTTTTGTAAGGGGAAACCCCTTTTACTTGGCTCTCATTCTCTCTTGCCTCCTGCCATGTAAGATGTGCCTTTGCTTCTCCTTCCCCTCCTGCCATTATTGTGAGGCCTTCCCAGCCATGTGGAACTGAGTCTATAAACCTTTTTAGAATAATTTACCCAGTCTCAGGTATGTCTTTATTAGCAGCATGAAAATAGACTAATAGGATCTTCTTCCTCCCATGGAGGCTAAGCAGAGGGTAAGCCCCACTTACCAGATGGCAGTAATATCCAGATGCCACTAAGGTTGTAGGAAGAGACTTGAGGGACTTTGTCTTCTTAAAATCCCCAGAATTGCTTTCAGGCCTCCACATGCGTGTGCCTTATTATTTTTATGCAACTTTTGTGCTATTTATGATACCACTAGTCCAGAAAGGGCGCCTTAGAGAACTTACATAGTAAAAAGTCTCAGAACAATTTATTCTGGATAAGAGTTTTAGGATCAAGAGTTTCTGGATAAAAGTTTACCAGTGGAAATGTCAGAAACTGAATAATTAAAATAAGGCTATTTCTTCCAGGTTTGTAGTTCCAAGGATGAAGAACAACCAGAGCTTGGGGATGGGTGACGGATCTTCTGAAGAAGTGACCTGGCAACAGTTTTTTGTTTTTTGTTTTTTTTTTTGAGACAGAGTCTTGTTCTGTCACCAGGCTGGAGTGCAGTGGTGTAATCTCGGCTGATGCAACCTCTACCTCCTGGGTTCAAGCAATTCTTCCGCCTTAGCTTCCCAAGTATCTGGGATCACAGGCGCGTGCCACCACATCTGGCTAATTTTTGTGTTTTTTAAGTAGAGATGGGGTTTCACCATGTTGGCCAGGATGGTCTCAATCTCTTGACCTCATGATCCGCCCACCTCGGCCTCCCAAAGTGCTGGGATTACAGGAGTGAGCCCCCGCGCCCAGCCAGCAACTCTTAGGTCTGCGCCTCTGTGTGCATGGTCATCACTGCTGTTGACGTGAAATTACAGAATTTCATGAGCCATTCCCTGCTTAAACGCTTACAATGGTGCCCCATTTGAATCCATGTGGGGTGTTCAAGGTGCTTCAGACTCTGTCTTGATCCTCCTTTTGCAGATTTCTCCTTGCCACTACCCTATGGGGACTCTCTTGCCACATCCTCCCATGCTCTAAATCTCCATAGCTTTGGCTCATCAGGAGTGATGTGATCGCTGCTTCCTGTGTGGGCCGAGACAGCCAAGGGCAGAACTTTGCTATTTCCACTTAAGAGTTAATTTTGTTTTTGCTGTGTATGCACTGTGTTTATACACTGACAGATTTTATATATTGTAATTCTTAAACAATGAGTGCAGCTTGTGCCTTGTAAAAGCATGATACGGGTGGTGAACTGGACCTAAGAGAACTGGCCTTCTGGGAACAAACGAACTGTGGAAAGCTGTAGGGGGCCTCAAAGCAGGAACCCTCTGCTGTCTGCCCCACTACTCCTCCCAATAAGAGCCTGCATGAGAGTCTCGTAAAGAGAGCTTGTGCAAGGTCTCTGGGAAGGAATGCCACCCCTGCTCACAAGACCCAGAAGGGGCTTTGCAGAAGGATGCTTGTAAAGAAGGAAAGCCTCTGGTGGCAGAGATAACAGGAAAGCCTCGCTCTCTGCCCTCCTTCCCAGAAAACAGGGTGGCTTAGGTTGCTCTATGCACAGTGCTTGGGAGATAACACCTCCTTTGATGCATTGTCTGTCATGTGGCCAGACTCGATGGTGCCTTATTCACTCTGCTTCCTTACAGCTGCACCTTGATAATAATCAGCTGTTAACAGAGTGTACCAGTTTAGCTTTCTTGGAAAAACCATGTGTGCTATTAAATGCATGATGACGCACTACCTACCTACCAGATCCTCACATGTGAACTCTCCCTGAACTCATGAATGCCCTGCCACACGAGTGTTGGTTGAATGGAGTATTGTTTAGAAGCAAATCAGCCTTCAATGTGTACCATGGGCAACTATGATGCATGAAAATCTGCTGGTTGCCCTCTCCGCCAGCTGTCTCACCCCATACTCTTGCCATCCTCTCCCCACCACCTGCTATAAGAGAATGAAGAGATTGTACACCTAATAAATACAGGTGGAGCCCAGAGCTTGGGGCCAACGTGGTCTCCACATTTGCATTGGTTCCCTGGACCCATACTTTGAAACTTTACTCTTATGTCTTTGTCTTTCTTTTTCTCACTCCCTCGTCACCACTGGGACTTGGGATACCCACAAGTAGTGTTGAGGCTGGTCCCCAACATCCTCTGCTTGACTCATCCTCTTCTCTCTGTTAATTCCTGCTCTTTGTCAAGATCTAGCTCAGATTATTATCTCCTCTGTGAAGACTCTTCCTGGTAAGGCTGCTGGCTCTGCACTGCTTCCTCAGACCTTTGTTCCCTTGTTAGGTGCTTTTTAATTTGTTTCATGGCTTTATCTCCCTAACTAGACTGAAAGCACTTGGGCATGGTGACCTTTTCATATTCTTCTTGTTATTTAGGCATGTAACACATAGCAGCTGCCCGATGATTGCTGGTTCCTTTCCTTTCTCCCTTCCCCAACCACCCACCCTGTTGTCAGACTGAAATAAGCCCCAAAGTCCACGGCAGTTGGACAGCTGTATTGACAACGGGGCTATGTCCAGGATCAAGCTGTCTCTTGTTAACTGCTTAGCGTGTTTCTAAGCATGGTTCAGGGAAGCCAGGACAACAGAAGAGCTCAGATAAGGAGGCCAGAAGTCCTGGAATAGTCAGAAGAATTTCTGCCTCCCTGCGGTTATCCAAAGGAAGACCTGAGGGTTATTTTCCCTGGGAGCATCTCAGGGACTGGCTTGGAGCTGAATGAAAATAACAAGTATTGGGCTGTCTCCCTTTGGGGCAAGATGAGTGTCTCCCTTTGGGGCAAGATGAGTAGTAGTACAGGGGCATAGGCAGCAGTACCTGCATTATATTAGACAGGGTTTGAATCCAAGGGAATTTACAAATATGCAGGTAGAGTTCGGGAATATTCCCAGCAGTGCTGATGCAGCCAACAGTCCAGCAATGGTGGTGAGTGTGTAGGGTATTAATATAGTATTGGCACATGTCAGAGTCTTCTTGCTGTATGGACATAACTATATTCTCTATTGTTGGAGAACTTTGCTGCCTATCAAACCTTCCTATCAATTTTCCAAACTACTCTTTTTTTTTTTTTTTTTGGTTTTTTAAAATGTTTATTTTAAGTACAAAGAACTACCAAACTACTCTTAATATTCCAATAAGTAGAGTCAGTTTCAGTTATTTGCATAAAAACGTTTTGCGTGGTTAGCTCCCAGAGCTGTGAACTCCTCCAAATGCTCAAAGGGTGCTATGTTCTCACAGTCCTCCCTGCCCCAGAATCAACTAATACTGGGAGTAATTGAAGAGAGTTCTTCTCTCACCATGGGACCTAGAAGAGATAACATTGAGGCAGGAGTAAATACACAAAGAGTGTGAGCAACCTATTTATGCAGATTATTTCTGCCTTGAGGTCTGCTCAGGCCCAGTCACACTTTTAGCTTTTCCATTTGATGGAGTGTTGCTGGACATGCCCTACTTTATGGCTAAGTGAATCAGGTAACACCCAGCTCACATGGGTGGTAATAGCACACAAGAATGGTTGGGCATTCAGTCTTTTCCGAATTCAGTAGCTAGTTCTACAGAAGAGTGTAGGTACTTTCCAGAGAGAACAAGAATTTGCTCAAAACCCAAGGGGCTTTCACTGTGATTCTCCTATCAGGGTTTTCCAGCTCTATACAGCATTCCTGAACAACTCTAAACATTTTATGTATCAAAGATATATTGGTTTATGAGGGCCAAGAGTAAGAAATTTCAGTTTGAGTCAACCAGAGAGACATTGATTTTTTCTTGGCATAACTCAAAGCTAACATTTTGTGAAGTTTTAGACCACTGGTATCCTTCATCTCCCACGGAGAACCTTGGTGAGGTGATAATTCCCCGAATTTTTATGAAGTTTATCTTTCATCCCAAGAAATTAATGTGACTTACCAAAACATCTAGGGTATCTGCCTCGTCTGTCTCCAGGCCCTGTCAGCACAATGCCGTAAATGTACCAGGTCAGATGGATATTGAATGGGATGGTGAAGTGGTTAATGTCACTGTAATCTGGATTCTGTCATTGAGCCACAGAGGTAACTGACCATGAAGCAAGATAGCAAAAGTGTACTGATAGCCCTGCAAGGTGAAAGCACTTCACTTTCTGCTTCTGATGTTTCTGCTTAGAATTTCAAATATCTCGACATATCACTGGCAACATTCCAGATACCAGGAGATGCATGTATTAGCTCTAGTAAAGAGAACACACCTTAAAGGGCAGTTGTCATTAAAATTATCAACCAATTAAGATCACTGTTTCCATTCTTGAGAGAGGCCAAAAATAACACTGCTTTATCACTGCCCAAGTTTTGAACCAAATGAGAAGTAAGACAAAGGAGTCAGCAGAGGAGGGACAAAATACTACTTTTATCATTAATAAAAATCTAACTTGGAGGATATAGCTAATACCTTCAGAAAATTTAGATTACAAATATTAAGACTCAGAATTAAATAGACAATCTCATTAAGCAGGGTTAGACTAAGGCAGGATCCTGTCCCTTGAGAAAGAGAGGGGAACAAAGCCTGTTCCTTGAGAAAGAGAAGGGAATGTGTACTCTTGTGGTCAACCAGCCGCCAAGTGGAAGGGGAAGGAAAGGGGCTTGTGTAACTTACAGTTATGTAAGTTAGAGAAAGAGTATATAGGGAGGGAATTCATCCAACTACAGGCATATCTTGGAGACATTGCAGATTCAGCTCCAGACCACTGCAACAAAACAAATATTACAATAAAATGAGTCACATGAATTTTTTTTGGTTTCCCAGTGCATATAAAAGTTATGTTGACAATATATAGTAGTCTATTAAGCGTACAATAGTATTATATCTAAAAAATACTTAGCGCTAAAACTGCTAACAATTATCTGAGCCTTCAACAATTCTTTTTTTTTTTGCTTGTGGAGGGTCTTGCCTCCATGGTGATGGTTGCTGACTGATCAGGGTAGTGGTTGCTGAAGGTTGGGGTGGCTGTGGTGATTTTTTATTTGAGACAGAGTCTTGCTCTGTTGCTCAGGCTGGAGTGCAGTGGCTCAGTCTCAGCTCACTGCAACCTCCACTTCCTGGGTTCAAGTGATTCTCCTGCCTCAGCCTCCTGAACAGCTGAGATTACAGGCGCATGCCACCACACCCAGCTAAGTTTTTGTATTATTAGTAGAGACGGGGTTTCACTGTATTAGCCAGGATGGTCTTGATCTCCTGACCTCATGATCCACCTGCCTTGGCCTCCCAAAGTGCTTAGATTATAGGCTTGAGCCACAGCACCTGGCCAATGATTGACTTCTTAAAGTGAGACAACAATGAAGTTTGCCACATTGATTGACCCTTCCTTTAATGAAAGATTTATCTGCAGCATACATTGCTGTTTGATAGCATTTGCCTACAGCAGAACTTCTTTCAAAACTGGAGTCAATCCTCTCACAGACCCTCTTACTGCTTTATCAACTAAGCTTATGCAGTATTCTCAATCTTTCATTGTCATTCCAATAATGTTCACAGCATCTTTACCAGGAGTAGGTTCCACCTCAAAAAACCACTTTATTTGCTCATTCATAAGTAACTTCTCATTCATTCAAGTTCTATCATGAGATTGCAGTAATTCAGTCAAATCGCCAGGCTCCACTTCTAATTTTAGTTCTCTTTCTATTTTTAACACATCTGCAGTGACTTCCTCCACTGAAGTCATCCACTAGGGCTTTAATAAGCTTCCAAACTCCTCTTAATGTTGATATTTTGACTTCATCCTACGAATCACAAATGTTCTTAATGACACCTAGAATGGTGAATCCTTTCCAGAAGGTTTTCTTTTCCTCAGACCCATCAGAGGAATCACTATCTATGGCAGCTCTAGCCTTACAAAATAAATTTCTAAAATAATAAGAGTAGAAAGTGAAAATTTCTCCTTGATCCATGAGTTTCAGAATGGATGTTGTGTTAGCAAGCATGAAAAGAGCATTCATCTCCTTGTACATCTCTATCAGAGCTCTTGGGTGACCAGGTGCATTGTCAATGAGCAGTAATATTTTGAAAGGAATCTTTCTTTCTGAGTAGTGGGTTTCCATAGCGGGCTTAAAATATTCAGTGAATCATGGTGTCAACAGATGTGATACCATTTAGGCTTTATTTTTTCATTTTTAGAGCATGGGCAGAGTAGATTTAGAATAATTCTTAAGACCTCTAGGATTTGTGCAATGGTAAATGAGCATTGGCTTCAGCTTAAAGTCACCAGCTGCATTAGCTCTTAGCAAGAGTCAGCCTGGTCTTTGAAGTTTTGGGCCAGACATTGACTTCTTTCTAGCAATAAAATATTCCTAGATAGCATCTTCTTCCAACAGAAGGTTGTTTTCTCTCCATTGAAAATCTGTTCTTTAGTGTAGCCACCTTCATCAACGATCTTAGCTAGATCTTCTGAATAACTTGCTGCAGCCTCTCCGTCGGCACTTACTGTCTCACCTTGCACTTTTATGTTATGGAGATGACGTGTACATCTCTGTCTACTTTCCTTAAACCTCATAAGCCAATCTCTGTTAGCTTCAAACTTATCTTTTGCAGCCTCCTTACTTCTCTCAGCCTTGATAGAGTCGAAGACAGTTAGGGTTTTGCTCCTGATTCGGTTTTGGCTTAAGGGAATGTTATGGCTGGTTTGATCCTCTATCTAGGACACTAGAACTTTCTCCATATCAGCAGTTAAGACTGTTTTGCTTTTGTGTCATTCATATGTTCACTGGAGTAGCACGTTTAATTTCCTTCAATAACTTTTCCTTTGGATTTACAACTTGACTGTCAGATGCAAGAAGCTTAGGTTTCAACCTGTCTCAGCTTTCAACATGCCTTCCTCACTAAGCTTATGCATTTCTAACTTTTGATTTAAAGTGAGAGGTGTGAGACTCTTCCTGTCACTTGAACACCTAGAGGCCTTTGTAGGGTTATTCATTGGGCTCATTTCAATATTTTTGTGTTTAAGGGAATAAGGAGGTCTGAGGAGAAGGAGAGAGATGGGAGAACGGCTGGTGTGTGCAGCAGTCAGAATATACACAACATTTATGGGTTAAGTTCACTGTCTTACATGAGCATGGTCTGTGGTACTCCAAAACAATTACAATGATAACATCAAAGATCACTGACCCCAGATTAGATCACCATAACACATAACAATAATGAAAAATTTGAAATATTGAGAGAATTACCAGAGACGCAGAGTAAACACATTCTGCTGGGAAAAAATGGTACCGATAGACTTGCTCAATGCAAGGTTGCCACAAACCTTCAGTCTGTAAAAAAGTGCAATATCTGTGAAGTGCAGCAAAGTGAGGTAGCAATACGCTGAGGTGTGCCTGTGTTTATTCTCTCAGCCATTAAACCTAGAGTCAACCATAGGTGTGACTGTTTCTCTTGGGGAACGAGGTCAGCAGTTAGCAAGGACCCTCTGCTTCTATCTTTATGAGGTTACTCATAGCTTCTCTGGGTGTTCCCTGGAACTCCAAACAGTGGCCGTAAAGACTGTGAGCAGTCCTGGGGAGAAATCTGAGCATGTTCATTTTGGCATGAGAAGGGGCACTAAAGCCCAGAGCAGAAAAGCCTCAGGGTACCACAGACAGAGGCTGGGCTGTTCCATGGGCCCCATCCCCCATCAAGGTTGCCAGGAAGGGCCCAAGTAAGGACTTCCCTTGTTTTAGTCTTTCCCTTAAATTACACTTGAATTGCCACAGAAACTGTTATCCCCAGGGGAGCATGAGCTTCTGGGGGCTTCCAAGACATCTGAGGATCAAAACTGATGTCAAAGAAAGATACAAACTTGACGAGATAGTCTGGATGAATCAGATTTAATGAACCAAATCCAGCAAGACATAGGACACTGGGTTATAAGACAAAGGCTTTCTGGCTGTGCTCTGTTCTTTTCTCACTTAGTCTCAGGAAGACTGTAGCTGTAAGGAAGACAGCAGCTGTGCCTGTCCTGCAGGGTCAGAATGATGTGATAACGTCATGGCGGGCTGGAGAGGCCAGCAATACCAGCCTGCCGATCTGCTGGCCAATGAGGAGCCCTCATTGTCAGCAGGACTCCCATTTCTTCTTTCATGCTTCTGGGTTCTTCTCTCAGCTTCTTCAGTTCCTCTCTCACTCCATTTTCACAGTCTGGCCCTTGGGAGAATGTTCTCTTTGTTCTGAAGTTTGTAGAGTCTTGGCAGGACTGAAATCTGCATTGTCAAAATCCCCTTCTTTCCACCTCATAAGAAGATATTATAAAATCTCTGCTCACAGCCAGCCATCTCCCCACCCTGCATATACCTTGTGTTCACCCCCGAGCTGCTCCCCGTTGGAGTCCCACATGGAGGGCACATCTCTCACCAGGAGGAGTGACCCTACTCTCCACATCCAGCTTCCATCAGACCCAACCCAATCTGATAAGAAGGATGGAAAATGCAGGGTGATCACTCCTGTAGGTCAAAGGAAGTGGGTCTGAAGAACGCAGTGTGCACACCACCTGCCTCTGTGTCAGACCATCCCCAGGTCTATGGCTGGGCTCAGATACTTCTTTCCTCTCAGTTGGATCACCTCAGCATACCCACTCCTGAAAGGAGGACTCAGCACAGGCCCAATCATCCTCATGGTGATAAAAGCTACCAAAACAAAGCCTGTGCTTCCTTCCAGTTAGTCTTTGCTGTGCTGCACCCACATGGAACAATTTATACTCTCAGTGTCACCAGAAAGGAAGGCAGAGCAGAGACAGTAGGGCAGGAAGGATACACAAATACAAGGTCTTCAGGGAGTGCCCCCAGGTGAGCCAGTTCTTGTTCTATCTCACAGCTGGTTTCTCTCTAATTACAGCAGTGTTTTTTGGAGATGCAATGGCCAAACATGAGACTTTCAAGAATACTTTTTAGCACCCTGCTCATCCAAATGTGGCATGGGTTTTCTTGGTACCTTTATGAAAAGTGGCCAAAGAAATGTGTCATTTAGAACCCCAGAGTGAATGTGTAAGCTGTGAAGTCAGGTGTAGTGTGCTGGGGCCCATGTGGGGCCTCCTGAAGTTCAGTGACAAGAGGATTTGAAGAGCTTCTGGGAGAGATGGTGAATGTGTGCTTGGGAGCCACTAACCAGCCCCCACAGCTGAGATCCCTATGCAGATATGAAATTCAGTCTGCCCCTTAACTGCAGAGGCAGTAACAGGTGAGTAGTGAAGTCACTCCCTGAGAAGATGGGTGTTCAAAGGTTGCAAGCTGGCTGCAGCCCTAGAAGGTTGAGAGACAGGGTTCACCCTGATGCCTAGTGGTCTCTGAACTCTGCTCTGTACTAAGAGATTCTTAGAGAAAAGGCTGCTTGCTAAGCTAAAGAGAGAACAAAATAAAAAGAGAAGAACACTAAATCTTCCATAGGGGCCTGAGTAGGACACCTGACATCTCTCCTACCCAGATTACAGAATCTCAGAGATAGAGGTGTGGAGGTAAAACCCCAATGACAGTCAAGGAAGGAGGCGAATACAAAACCTGATTTGTCCTTGGTGGTTGGAGCTGGGGCAAGCACTTCATGACCATCTATGGGGTGCCTGGACAAGATACCCTAGCAGCACAGAAATACTAGGCAAGACAAGAGAAGGGATCAGACTGGACACCCTTAGAAGTTAGCTCACATTGGAATCTCAGAATCTTTGGAGGTGCTAAAGTGCCAGCACCTAGGAAGGATGACTCAGTCTGAAGAAGGGACCAGAGCATCTGGAGGAGATGGAGCAGTGACAGCAGCAGGAGGCAGACGAATCCTTAGGCAAATAGGGGTGGGTCTCCAGTAAAACCCCATCTTCCAGCCAAAGATAGCTTAAAGCCTGAAAGCCAAGCTACAAGTCTTGGATAAATCCATGGACCAGATTGGGAACCTCTCTTCCCATTTGGCACACTCTCCTCTAATTGATCCCCACCTTTCACCTATTTTACATATACCTACAGTTTCCTAATTGGTTTTTTACCCTGCCATGCCCACCACTCTGGAGTGGCACAATGGGACTAAAACTATGAGTCCCATTTTTTTGAGACCCTGTCTGAAAAAAAGCTGTTATCTAAAACTCCATCATGAATGGCTCATATTTTATTTACTCAAACTCTAATTCTTGAACATTTAGGTGGCTTCTATTCTTTTTGCTATCATAAACAATACTACACTAACAATTTCGTACATGTTTCTTGGTTTATATACATCAGTATTTCCCCAGAATGCCTATATGTGGAAATACAAAGGATGCACAGGCTGCACAGTGGGAAGGTATTGCCAAGTTGTTCTCCAGAAAGACTATCAACTTACACTTCACCCATAGTGAAAGAGACACTGACTTCTCACACATTAGCCCAATACATTTGTTACCTTGCTTTCCCAAGTTAAACTTTTAGTGGAATATTTCTCACTGTGTATTCTTGAAGTTACTTCCCTTCTCCCCCTGGCTTGAGACCTGCCCCAGCTGAGAGTATTGAGCAAAGAACTTTCACAACAATTAGATAAATTAATGAGCAGAAGCTATGTAAGACAATACCACCCTGGTGTTTGCTCCTCTAGCATTTGTAGTTTCCAGTATGCAGCACCGGGTATCCGTGGCCTGTAATAGTTTTGCTGAGGCATGCATTTCAATCAACTTAGCTGAAAGATTGCTAAGGAGGGAATAATAATGACAATACTTGATTTTTGTTAAGTATGTGCTTGTCAGTCAGGCCCTGAGCTTGTACTTTATACCTATCATCTTCCTGAAGCCCCTGTAGTCTGTTGGGTCATTGGATGTCCTCAGTTTACAAACCTCATCCTTCAGATCTGGAGCCATCAAAGTTTTATTCCTTTTTTTTTTTTTTTTCCAGGCTGGCATGTGAGACCTTAGGCATGAAATGGCTTCTGTGTTTAGAGTCCTGAATATGCTGGAATTCTATTTTTCCTGCAATTTTAGCTTGCAGAGAATCATTTCCTATTCCTGTCAAATCCTTCCAATAGCTAACTGCACAGCAGCCCCAGACCTTGATCAGATTACATCTTTGTCCTGTTTCGTGAAAAACTGAGGATGAGCATCAAGATGTAGTGTCACCCAGTATAAGACACAGATATGTCAGAGACAGTGAAATTTAAGAAGTCAGATTGCAAAGATCTGTCCAAGGAAGTCTCTTTAACACAGGTGGGGCTGTTTGCCTTTTGTGTTACTGAAAGCATGTGCCAGGTAATATTTTGAGGCATCTACAAGGTAACTCCTCTCACTCTCCTACTTCCTTTTTTTTTTTTTTAAGTTGAACTAACAGCGTTTTTTACTTCTCAGTAACTCCATGCACATTAATTAAATATGAGATGAATAGAAATGTTATTAATTGGAAAACAAGACAGAATTCATATCATCCCCAAGAGTGGCACACAAAGGGAGGTTGGAAAAGGACTTAGAGAAGATTTTATAGAGCTACATTCATACTCTTTGTGGTGGTTAACACTTAGTGTCAACTTGATTGGATTGAAGAATACACAGTATTGATCCTGGGTGTGTCTTTGAGGATGTTGCCAAAGGAGATTAACATTTGAGTCAGTGGGCTGGGAAAGGCAGACCCACCCTTAATCTGAGTGGGCACAACCTAATCAGCTGCCAGCATCGCTAGAATATAAGCAGGCAGAAAAATGTGAAAAGAGAGACTGGCCTAGCCTCCCAGCCTACCTCTTTCTCCCATGCTGGAAGCTTCCTGCCCTCGAACATCAGACTCCCAGTTCTTCGGTTTATAGCTTTCCTTGCTCCTCAGCCTGCAGATGGCCAGTTGTGATAGTGTGAGTTAATGCTTAATAAACTCCCCTTTATATAGATAGCTATTCCATTAGTTCTGTCCCTTTAGAGAATCCTGACTAATATGCTCTTCTTCAGTTGCCTTTTCTGAGTGGAAACATTAAATCTTAGTGACTGGGTAAAAAGATATCACACACAGAGAACACTGAAATTGGAGATCCACATATGCATGCAAACAGGGCCTGCCCTCAGTGCCTGCAGGGCGCTGGGAGGTGGCACAGCCTGCTGTGAGCACTGGTGCTATGGCTCACCAACTGGATGCTGCATAACTTCTCTGGGCTCCATTTTCTCTCTGAAGCCCAGAGAGGCCCCTGCATCTCAAACTGTGTGGGTTCTTCCATTTTTCCTGCAGGGAGCCTCACTGGAAGAAAGTCATTAACGCAATCTTTCATTCACAAGTGGTAAGAGCCTATTTACTGTAAATCTTGGAAACCAACTCAACTCAAACCTAATGCCATTGTTATCACTGGGAACTATGATTAAATGGTCATTTTCTTTTTTTTTTTTTTAATTTTACTTTAAGTTCTGGGATACATGTGCAGAATGTGTGGGTTTGTTACATAGATATACACGCGCTATGGTGGTTTGCTGCATCAACCTGTCATCTAGGTTTTAAGCCCCGCATGCATTACATATTTGTCCTAATAATCTCCCTCTCCTTTCCTCCACCCCTGACAGGCCCCAGTGTGTGATGTTCCCCTCCTTGTGTCCATGTGTTCTCATTGTTCGACTGCCACTTATGAGCGAGAACATGCGGTGTTTGGGTTTCTTTTCCTGTGTTAGTTTGCTGAGGATGACAGTTTTCAGCTTCATCCATGTCCCTGCAAAGGACATGAACTCATTCTTTTTTATGGCTGCATAGTATTCCATGGTGTATATGTGCCACATTTTCTTTATCCAGTCTATCATTGATAAACATCTGGGTTGGTTCCAAGTCTTTGCTATTGCAATTAATGCTGCAATAAACATTCGTGTGCATGTGTCATTATACTAGAATGATTTATAATCCTTTGGGTATATACCCAGTAATGGGATTGCTGAGTCAAATGATATTTCTGGTTCTAGATCCTTGAGGAATCTCCACACTGTCTCCCACAATGGTTGAACTCATTTACACTTCCACCAACAGTGTAAAAGTGTTCCTATTTCTCCACAGCCTTGCCAGCATCTGTTGTTTCCTGACTTTTTAATGATCATCATTCTAACTAGTGTCAGATGGTATCTCATTGTGGTTTTGATTTGCCTTTCTCTAATGACCAGGGATGGTGAGCTGTTTTTCATATGTTTGTTGGCTCCATAAATATCTTCTTTTGAGAAATGTCTGTTCATATCCTTTGTCCACTTTTTGATGGGGTTGTTTGTTTTTCTCTGGTAGATTTGCTTAAGTTTTTTGTAGATTCTGAATATTAGACCTTTGTCAGACAGATAGGTTGCAAAATTTTTCTCCCATTCTGTAGGTTGCCTGTTCACTCTGATTGGATAGTTTCTTTTGCTGTGCAGAAGCTCTTTAGTTTAATTTCATCCCATTTGTCAATTTTGGCTTTTGTTGAAATTGCTTTTGTTGTTTCAGTCATGAAGTCTTTGACCATGCCTTAAGTAGTCATTTTCAAAATTAACGTCAACCAATTTTTAAATTAGTTTTGTGAGTCATTTGCCACAAGCTAAATATGTAAATCATGACAAAAACAATTATTATATTGCTCTTGCCTTTCTAAACATTCCCGATTTGTAACACTGTATAAATCCATCAACATCAATTAACTTTCTTTCTCTTACTCTATTAGTGAACTAGGCACAGATCTCTCCATGACAAATCATCTCACAATGCTGTGCCTCCCTACTGTGCTCTGTGGCAGGCATGCCGAGTTTTGGCCCATTTCTGTCAAAAGCCTAATCCACTCATGGTTTTTCTTGGCAATATGTACTTAATAGAGAAGTTTTTGCTTAGCCCACACATAGGAAGCAAAGTAAGTATAGATCAGAAATGTTCAAGTTATAAATCACTTAATAGTGTTTTGTACACTAAAAATGACAAGGGCTATTGTACAAGTAGCCTTTTAAAAATGTCTCACACAAATAGCTATGTATTTATACTTGTTTAAAACTGTTGTGAATCATGTCTGTGGTAACAGTGCTCTGTAATTCATAACTGCTGACATGTAGAACCAACCTAAGCACCCATCAACTAATGAGTGAATAAAGAAAATGTGGTATATGTATATGATGGAATATTACTCAGCCATAAAAAGGAGCAAAATAATGTCTTTCACAGCAAGTTGGATGTAGCCAAAGGCCATTATTCTAAATGAAGTAACACAGGAGCAGAAAGCCAAAAACCATATGTTCTCACTTGTAAATGGGAGTTAAGCTATGAGTATGCAAAGGCAAACAGGGTGATATAATGCACTTTAAAGATTAGGAAGGGGGAGGGTGAGAGGGTGATAAAAAAAACCACGTATTAGGTACAAGATACACTATTCAGGTGATGGGTGCACTAAAATCTCAGATTTCGTTACTCTATAATTTATCCATGTAACAAAAAACACTGGTATCCCAAAAGCGATTGAAATAGAAATAAAAATTTAAAAAACAGTCAGTTCTCTAGGCCAGTGGGTCCCAAACTTTTCATCACTAGGGACTGGGTTCATGGAAGATAATTTGTCCCCAGTCTATGGGGTGGGGGATTATATCAGGATGATTCAAGTGCCTTAAATTTATTGTGTACTTTATTTCTATTAGTATTACATTGTAATAAATAATGAAATTTTATACAACTCACCATAATGTAGCATCAGTGGGAGCCCTGAGCTGTTTTCCTGCAACTAGATGATCCCATCTATGGGTAGTGGGAGACAGTCACAGATCATCAGGCATTAGATTTTCATAAGGAGTGTGCAACCTGGATCCCTCACATGTGCAGTTTGTAATAGGGTTTGCAATTGTATGAGAATCTGATGTTGCCTCTGACCTGACAGGAGGGGAAGCTCAGGTGGTCATGTCAGCGATGAGAAGGGGCTGTAAATACAGATGAAGCTTCTCACTCCTCCTTCACACACCTCCTGCTGTGTGGCCAGGTTCCTAACAAGTCACAGACCAGTACCAGTCTGTGGCCTGGGGTTTGGAGATTGCTGCTCCAGGCCATTGGTCAGAAATGGGTACGCACAGTGCATTTGCCAGTCATTCAGTGGATGCCAGTGAGAACAGGAATAATGGGCTTGAAACAGCACTCTGCCCCATGTGGGGAGAAGAGGAGAACCCCAGAAGGAACCCAGAATTCTCTACTGTGAACCAGCCTCTCTTTCACAGCAGAAGAGGGACTCTTTCTCAGGCTGCTTTTTTTTTCCACACAAAATTATACTCCAGGATAAACAAGCACCACTGTCACCCTACTTGAAAGAGAGCTTGTGTTCTACCTTTGGTGTTGATCTTCTCACCAAATACCTATCAACCAGAAGACTTTGACCAATTTGGCATCTTATTAGATGCCCCAAAAGCACCCCCCAAAAACTGTCTTAAAGACAGTTCCGTTTTTTTCTAATGAAGTACTGACTACAACTCTACTATACGTACATGTTACTTAGCACCTTTCCTGGTTTTGAGTATTCAGTCCCTCACGAATATTTGGTAGTGATCTCTGCTCAGTTCTAATGTGAAATGTGTGATTCCATTTAGATTCAGAGTATGAGATTCCATGTGAAATGTTGATCATGAAAAGTTGGTCATGACTTATGGTGTCTCTTTTTTGATCTTTGGCATTAAAAGCATGCACGTTTTGATGGTTCTCTATAAGGGCTGCCTGATTGCTTCTGATTCGGCCTCATTTTCATCCATGTTGTGGTCATCATCTCCTCCTAGTGGTTGCTGCTTTCTCCCTTCCCTGGCAGCTTCCTCCTCCTGCCTGTCGGGGAGGACAGGCTGGTTCTGCTCACCCCTATAGTCTCCTAAGCTTCCTGGCTTGCCAACAGGGCAGCTAGCACCTGCGGAGTGTGGACCAGTGCCTTCCACAGGTCTTCCACCACCTGTTCCTGGCCAGGCAGTTCCTTCAAGGCTCCTCAGTGACCACCTGGATCTCATCGGCTTCTTCTTTCTCACTCTGTCCCTTTGAATCTAAAGCCACCTCAGAACTGGGAACTGGTGTCTGGGACTCGCTGTTGCTGGGCCTGTTTCTTCCCCTGTGGCACCTTAGCCAGCATCCTGCCATCCAGGCTGAGGCTAGCTGAAGGCTTGGAGCTGCTGACTCTGGTCTTTTTTTTTTTACTCAGGTGTCTGGAAGCTACAGCTTTATTTCCCTTTTTGGTGACCTTCCCTTCTGTGGGTTCCTCACATGGCTCCTTTGCCTCCTTCATTCGAACAATGCACTGGATCAGACGCATCACTCTCCAAGTTGGTCCAGCCCTTCTGAAACTGAAAGCCATCCTGCTATGGCTTGCTGTAATTCCTACATGGCCTTTAGCGGGTCTTGAAGGACTCCTATGAGCCTCTAGCCCAGGTGATATTCTTCACTAAAACCCCCTTTTCATCCTGAGACAGCTTGTCGATGCTCTCCAGCTAAAAGCTGTGGCTGCACTGAATTTTGTTGAGCTGATCTCATTGCTTTTCCAGCCCTCCCTGGAGCTTATTTCTTTTCAGCTGCACAGAGCCTCTCTCCACGGCCACCCTGTGGACCCTGCCTTCCAGCTCCCTCCCCCAGGTGTGGGATTCGCAATCTAGTAATTGAAGCCCATGACAATGACACAAGCCACCAGGAAGTCCTTCACAAGAGGTAGCAACTTCATGCAGTGATGCCCATTTCCCAATGCTGTTATCTCACAATCAGGGCTGAGAATCTTCGTGACATAGATTGAGAATTAATCATTTCCATAAAAGCAATAGCAAATTTTCAGTGCTATCATATCACATTAGAAAGAACATAGCTCTATATTATTCCCCAGAGAGGGTTTCTTGATTTGATTCCTAACAAGGAAAGATTCCCCTGCCTCCCCGCCACCTTTGACAGAGTACTAATGACACTCAATAAAAGCTTTTCTCCAGCAAAGCCAGAAACCCATCTGGAGGTGAATGCGAATTCACCACGAGCAGCATCACTGCTCAGACAACATCCTGGCAGCACAAGTGTCCCCAGCCCCTGGCTTTCTAACCTTCATTACCACTTCCCTGTTTTGCCAGCAATCATTATCATCCATACTCACTGCCTGCAGAGGAGGGTGGATAGAGTTTAAACAAACAAGTCAGTTGAGTTCCTCAGTATACATATTTTTTAACTCATAACAGACATAATAGTTCTGAAAGTGCATTTCAGGATCTGGACTTTTTGAGAGAAAAGGATTTGAGTGTGGGAGGGAGAAGGTGCTCCTAAGGTTAAACCCCCAAAGAAACTGGGGATAAAGATGATACCATTTTTAATATACACATTTTAAAAACATTAATTATAATTTTTAAGAGCTAATTTCCTAAGTATTGAGAGAAAAGCAGATAGATATTCATGGGAGAATAAAGTAAAAGATGTGAGCCAGAAAGCTAGACATCTGAGGATGACCCCAATAGGGCATCAACCCTGCCTGAGAAGAGGGAGGACTATAGGTGCAGGGGAGCAGGAGGGAGGTGTGCCTGGGAACACCACCAGTCTTTCCAAGAAACCCCTGGCCTGGTAGCTCAGAGAAGCTTAGGGTGGGACAAAGGGGACAGAGTCACAGCCCTGACCCAGGAGGACATGGCAGGACAAGTGACCCAGCAATGACCAGAAAGGTTGAAATGCACCTCACCAGTGGCTAGCAGGGATCAGGGACCAATATGAGTGAGAATCCTGCATCCCCTGACAGCTTATTCACACTCCAGCCTTCCAGAATGCAGGGGATACTGGGAAGAACTGGAGGGGAGAAAAGGAAGAAGGATGGGAGATGGAAGATTCTCAACAGGAAAAAAAAACAGCAGCAAGCAACTTTGTTTACTTTGTTGGTCAGATTAAATTTCTGCCACCAAAAGAAATTGAGATTGAAAAGTTAAGTTTAATTATGGAGAAAATAAAGTTACATTATTTTGCACAGCAAAGTTGTTGACTATGAAATTTATAAGTATCACATGAAACAGAAAATCTTATGAAACTTACCAAGGAGGTTTCTAGCAACCCCTGTTTAGGGAACTGAGTAAAGGGGAGAGAAGGTAGCATTTTCAAATCTCAAGGAAGTATTTTATGTTAGAATTCAATTTGTCTCTGAGCGCAGCTGTCAAGAGCTTTGTAAATCTAGACCTGTAGGAGGAGAGGTCTAAGTACTTGCAGGATAAAGGCTAGAAGCCTAAGGCCCTGATCGTTTGGACAATCCCCATTATTGCATTTGTTATTCCATTCTCTGACACTTCTAAAAGGTGGGAAATCTCCAGATGCATTCATAAAAAAGTGGTAGCAGTTAATCGTTGCTTCTAGGAAAAGGAACTGGATATGTTACCATCCAAGTCAGTCCCCACACAAATGGAGTCCCCTGTTCAGTGCTGTGAAGCCAATATACAAAACCAAAAACAAGTGTCAAGTAAATTAGTCAGGGTTCTCTTAAGAGAGCAGAACTAATAAGATAGATGACAGACAGATTAGATGATAGATAGATAGATAGATAGATAGATAGATAGATAGATGATAGATAGATAGATAGATAGATAGATAGATAGATAGATAGATTACATGATCACAAGGTTCCACAATAGGCTGTCTGCAAGCTGAGGAGCAAGGAGAGCCAGTCCAAGTCCCAAAACTGAAGAACTTGGAGTCCTATGTTCAAAGGCAGGAAGCATCCATCATGGGAGAAGGATGTAGGCTGGGAGGCTAGGCCCATCTCTCCTTTTCACATTTTTCTGCCTGCTTTTTTCCCCTGGTGGAATAACCCAAATTTTCACTCCTGAAGGGTCTGGGTCATTTGTAGTCCTGCCTGAATTGGACTATTGTAGTTTCCCATTGACCTTAATCACAGGGCATGATAATACTAAGAGACGCCCAATGGATCTCTTGAATTCCAAGTATACTCTTCCTTACCTCCATTGTGGCATAGTATACTGCTTTCATCTAGACAGTCTGGGGCAATCACCCCAGTCAACACTGTAACTCCCTTCTTAGCCTGTTGACTTAAAGGCAGGAAGAGCCCAAAGTGTCCAGGTGACAATCTTAACTTCCAGTTTAATGGAATCGTTGTTGTGTCTCCTGGTGGCAGCATTCCTCCCTCTGGAACTAAGACCTCTAGGCCCACAGAATAAAAAACAGAAAGCAAAAATTTTGCTAGTGGATCACTATGGGTGATGGTGAGTGATGCCACTTTCACTTCCCCCCCCCTTGATTCTGGGACCCATGAATCCTGGCTATGGGAGAAACAGTACCATATATTGGACGCTGATTCAGAGCATACACAGCCTTCTGGAGAACTTTGGCCCAGCCCTGAAAAGTATTGTCACCTAGTTGGCATTGTAATTGTGACTCCAAAAGGCCATTCCACCATTCGATCAATCCAGTTGCTTCAGGGTGATGGAGAACATGGTAAGACCAGTGAATTCCATGTACACAAGCCCACTGCCTCACTTCTTTAGCCATAAAGTGAGTGCGTTGGTCAGAGGCAAAGCTCTGTGGAATACCGTGACAGTGGATAAGGCGTTCCATGAGTCAACTGATGGTAGTCTTGGCAGAAGCATTGCATGTAGGATAGGCAAACCCATATCAGGAGTCAGTGCCTATTCCAGTGAGGACAAACCTCTGCCCTTTCTATGATGGAAGAGGTCCAATATAATCAACCTGCCACCAGGTGGCTGGCTGATCACCCTAAGGAATGGTGCTCTATCGAGAGCTCAGTGTTGGTCTCTGCTGGCAAATTGGGTACTCAGCAATGACCATAGTCAGGTCAGTCTTGGTGAGTGGAAGTCCATGGTCATTTTGTTCAAGGGCCCATTGGGTGATGACAGGGGTGGCTGGGGAAAGAGACTGAGTGGTGTCCACAGAACGGGTCATCCTATCCACTTGATTATTAAACTCCTTCTCTGCTGAGGTCACCCAATGGTGAGCACTCACATGGGATACAAATATCTTCATAGTTTTTGCCCACTTAGAGAGGTTCATCTACATACTTTCTTCCGTAAATTTCTTTGTAATCAATTTTCCAAACATGCTTCTTCCAAGTCCCTGACCATCCATCCAAGCCATCGGCTACAGCCCATGAATCAGTATATAATCGCACATCTGTCCATTTCTCCTTTCATGCAAAGTGCACAACTGCTCAAAGTTCTGCCCACTGGGAAGATTTTCCCTCACTGCTGTCCTTCGAGGATGTCGTAGAAAGAGGCTGTAGTACTGCAGCTGTCCACTTTCAGGTGGTGCCTGCATACTGTGCAGAACCATCTGTCTCCTCTTCCTCTGTCAACTGATCATAGGGAAATTCCCATGAGGCCATCAGTGCAGGCTGGAGGAGAGAAGGCAAGGTGGCAGAAATGGAGACCATGGGCATTTGAGCCATGTCACCAGGTAACTTACTTGAGCCTTCAGGACCTGCTCCAGCCGGATCACATATATGCCACTTCCATTTAATAATGGAATGCTGCTGTGCACAATCCACTTTATGGCTAGATGGGTCAGAAAGCACCCAGTTCATGATAGGCAGTTCAGGTCGCATGGTGACTTCATGACGCATAGCCTAACGTTCAGTTTCCACCAAAGCCCAGTAACAGTCTCTCAAAAGGAAAGTAGTTATCTGAAGAAGATGGCAGGGTCTTGCTCCAAAATCCTAGAGGATTCTGCTGTGATTCACCTATGGGAGCCTGCCAAAGGCTCCAAACAGCGTCCCTATCTGCCACTGACACCTCAAGCACCATTAGATCTGCTGGGTCAAGTGGCAGAGCAGCTTGCACAGCAGCCTGGATCTGTTAGAGAGCCTTCTCCTGGACCCCACTGAGAACGTGCAGCCTTTCAGGTCACTCGATAAATGGGCCAGAGTAACACACCCAAATGAGGAATGTGTTGCCTCCAAAATCCAAATAGGTCCACTAGGCATTGTGCCTCTTTCTTGGCTGTAGGAGGAACCAAATGCAGCAACTTATCCTTTACCTTAGAAAGAGTATCTTGACAGGTCCCCACACCACTAGACTCCTAGAAATTTTGCTGAGGTTGAAGGTCCCTGAATATTAGTCAGATTTATTTCTTATCCTCTGGCATGCAAATGTCTCACCAGTGAGTCCAGTGTGTTTGCTACTTTTGCTCACTGGATCCAATCAGCATAATGTCATCAGTGTAATGGACCAGTGTGACATCTTTCAGAAGCAAAAAGTGATCAGGGTTTCTCTGAATAAAATTATAACAGAAAGACAGCGAGTTGATATACCCCTGAGGTAGGACAGTAAAAATACATTTCTGGCCTTGCCAGCTGAAGGCAAATTGCTTCTGGTGGGCCTTATGGGCAGGAATGGAGAAAAAGACATTTGTCAAGTCAATGGCTACATACCAGTTACCAGAAGACATGTTAATTTGCTCAAGCAATGAAACCACATCTGGTAAAGCAGCTGCAATTGGAGTCACCACTTGGTTAAGCTTATGATAATCCACTGTCATTCTCTAAGATCTGTCTCTCTTCTGGACTGGCCAAATGGGAGACTTGAAAGGGGATGAGGGAATCACCACCCCTACGTCCTTCAAGTCCTTGATGGTAGCACTAATTGCAATCCTTCCAGGGATGTGATATTGTTTTTGATTTACTATTTTTCTAGATAGAGGCAGCTCTAATGGCTTCCATTTGGCTTTTCCCACCATAATAGTTCTCATTCTACCAGTCAGGGAGCCAGTGTGGGTGTTCTGACAGCTGCTAATTGTGTCTATGCCAATTATGCATTCTGACACTGGGAAAATGACCATAGGATGAGTCCGGGTACCCACTGGGCTCACTGTGAGTTGGACCTGAGCTAAAACTCCATTAATTACCTGACCTTCATAAGCCCCTACATTAACTGGAGGATCACAGTGACAGTTTGGGTCCCCTGGGATCAACTGGCTCCCCGGCTTGAGTGCAGTCAAGTCATCTCAGTTGTCTGTAACTTCTGCCTCCTGGGTTCAAGCGATCCTCCTTCCTCAGTCTCCTAAGTAGCTGGGACTATAGGCATGTGCCATCTCACTCAACTAATCTGGATTTTTTTTTTTTGTAGAGACAGGGTCTTATTATGTGACCCAAGCTTGTCTCGAACTCCTGAGCGCAAGTGATCCTCCCACTTTGGCCTCCCAAAGTGCTAAAATTATAGGTGTGAGCCACCACAGCTGGTCTATTATGTTTTTTTCCCCAAACATTTTCCACCCATCATTGGCATGGAACCAGTGGAACCCACATATACAAAGCGTCAACTGTATCTAAAAATGAAACTTTTTAAAAGGTAGAAAAATGCAGCCACAATTTTGTCTCTCAATTCTTTTCATCCATTTTCCTGTAGGCTAGACTCAGCAGGAACCCAAGAGGAAAAGAGTTTAGAAGGGAGAACAGGTAAAGATAGGTGGGAAAGAGAGAGCACTAAGTCCCTCAAGTCTGTAAAGGGTGAATGCAGACTGCAGCACAGGACTGCCACCTGGTCGCTGGTCTCAGCTGCCAGGAAGAGCTGTGGCTTTGTCACCATCCTCAGCTCATCTTGCTCCCTTGATCCCTGCCTCTGCTTGCTTGGCTTCTGGCCTCCTTGGAGGAAAATGCCTGTGTTAATGGGAGCATGATGGAGGGTTCCACGTTGAGGTGGGGTGGGGGATAAGGACATGTTTGCATGAACATGCCCTAAAGGAATATGTACATAAGGAAACAGACTCCCATCTGGAGAGTGAGCTGGGGCAGGTGGGCACTGAAAGGAGTAGGAGAACAGGCTGGATGTCTAGAAATTGCTCCATAATCCATAGTTCCTTTCAAGTGTGCTGCTTCGTCTGTTCTGGCTTCTGCCCCCACCCAGAAATCTGGAGAAACCTCAACTGGAACATCAAGTAAGCAGATTCCAGCCCTCTGGGCCCAGGGTGAGAAAAGGAAATTGTATGAGAAAAGGAGAAAGGAAAAAACAGTCTCATATTGTGCAACAGGTGAAGTCCCACATTGCCCCACTTTGAGGATTCCATGCTGCCGTTTGTAATTCCTGGTGAAGCATTTCTTCATGAGGCTGCCCAGGCCTCCTTCAGCCTTCCCTGGCGGTCCTGCCTCTGTGGAACTGAGCTTCTCCCTTTCCATTTGCTAAGGAGCAGGGAGGAGTGGGAAAGGGACTCCACAGTGAAGGAGGAGACCGACATTCTTGCCCTAACCCTGCTTGCTCACTAGTAATGAACCAGAGACAGGTCATGGCTCTGCTCTGGGCTGCATCTGACAGGTAAGAGGATGGACTCTTTCCCAGATAGGAATCTAGGACCCCTCAGAGCACATTAGGCGTCTCAAAAAGAGGCACACTTCCTAAGGGTCTTGAACTCTGGGTCAAGCCTTAGCCCCAGAACTCAGTTGCTGAAACAGGTCTCCCTTTGGGATGCCTCTCCTCATGATAGTTCATCTCCCTGAGGGGTGTCCCTATCACCCTGGGTTCCTCCTGCAGAGAGGTTTGGCTCACCCTCTAAATGCTCCCTTTCCTGCCACACTGAGCTATTGGGGGTCATATCAGTGACTCGTCAGTTGGTGGTTGTATTTGTTTTCATTTGCTGCTGCAAAAAATTACCACAAACAGCGTCTTATAACCACATATTTATTCTCTTAAAGTTCTGGTGGTAAAGAAGTCTGAAATCAGCTTCGCTGGACTTCATTCTCTCTGGAGGCTCTGGGGGAGGAACAATTTCCTTGCCTTTTCCAGCTTCTACAGCTGCATCCTAACACCTCTTGGCTTCTGGCCTCTTCCTCCATCTTCCAATCCAGCAGCATAGCATCTTGCTTCTGTTGTCACATTGCTGCCTTCTCCTCTATTGCCAGATTTTTCTCTTCCTCCCCATTATAAGGACACTTACAACTACATTTGGGGACTGACCAGATAATTGAAGGTGATTACTCCATCTTAAGATCCTTAACTTGATTATCTCCAAAGTTCCTTTTGCCATATAAAGTGACATTCACAGGTTCTGGGGAATAGGCTGTGGACATCTTGGGGGCCATTATTCAGCTACCATAGTGATCTATCCTTGTCTCTGGCCCTGAGAGTGTCCATTCTCTCTTCCATCCTGTCCCTTCAGAATAGAATTGTGTACCTTTCTCCATGTCCACACCCTGATCTTCCAGACCACCCCAACTGCCCCTCCCTTCACTTTCTTTGGGCTCTGAGAACATTCCAGGGGAGGGCTCTCCAATGGAACTTTCTGTGATGATGGACAGAAAGTCCATCATCCGTGCTGTCCAACATGGTAACTAGCCACATGAGGCCGCTTGAAATGTGACTAGTGTGACTCAGGAACTGAATTTTAAATTTTATTTCATTTTAGTTAAATGTAATGAAAATTTAAATAGCCACTTTGGCCATGGCTAACATATTAAACAGCTCAGATCTAAGCAAATGAAAGCAGAAACTATGGCCAGGCACATTCTTTGCTGCTAGCCTCTTCTCACACCTGTTTTGGATCAACTCTTCCCCCTAACCTCCTTCTCTCAGTCCCCGCAGAATCTGAAGGAGGTTTCCACTGGGGTTCTAGAATGACAGGGTGACTAAGGGCAGGACAAAGCAGAGAATTGTGTATGTTGACCCCAGAGAGGTACAGTGCCCCAATTCTACATTTGCATAGGACTAAGAACACTCAAATGATTTTCAAGGTAGTCTCTGCCTTGTCCTTACTCAGTTGGTCTCCCTTTTGAGGACCACAGAGGTGTGTCACCAGGGAAGGTGTGCAGGAAAGGGCGTGAGCCTGGGAGTTGGCACTGGCCAGGGTCCTGCTCTGCTATGCACTTGCTGAGTGGCATGTGGCAAGTTACTGCCCGGGCCTTGGCTCTCAGTTTCTATAAAATGGGAGGGTTGGACCATATGGTCTAAAGTTTCCTTTTAGCTTTAGTAGAAAACAAGTCTATGTCCCATGGATCAGCCTTTACTGTGCATGTAATTCTATTTCAGAGCCGTGTTGTCTCTGACCCATGGAATAGGCAGTTCCGATGGAAGGATTATTAGGACAAAGTGGCTTAAGTTACTCCTGCAACACTTCCAAACAAAACCAGGCTCCATCCTTCAGTCCTCGTAACACCACCTCACATTAGATTGGGCTTTAGAGTGCTGATCCATCAACTAATCTGATCTTCATGACTCTGATAATTGCTAGGTCCACTTCAAGTGAAAAGATTGAGGCTCAGAGAGGGAAGGAGAGAATCTTCCAAGTGCCTGGACCCAGGATGGGTGCTTTACATATCACCTGATAACAGTCCTTCAAAGTGTTTAATATTATCCCCATTTCACAGGTGTGAACGCTGAGGCCTAATAAGGCAAAGTGACTTTCCCAAAGTTATGCTGATAATAAGATGATGAAGTCATTTTTCTCACTCTTCTTTCCCCTTTGTTGTGCTGCTTCCTCTGTTGTGACTTCCCCTCAAGATGTTGAAATGATAACCCTTATTATAAAGCTATCATTTTGGGGAGGATTCTTTCATGACATTCCCCAAGTAGACCTACAAGCCTCAGCAAATCACTCCACCCAGTCCCTCCTTCATAAGGATGTTAAAACCTTTGTTGAAAGTATGCAGTGAGATCATGTATTAAGAGTGTTCAGCCCAGAGCTCATATTAAAAACTCAGCAATTGCTCGTTTTTACTGTTTTGAGAAACTACTTTGTCCCTCCCAATAGTACCAGGCAATTCCTTTTACCCCCAAATCAAATTAAAATCACAAAGAAACTGTCTGCATTTTATTTTAAAGTTTTATTATGAAAACACAGGGAATCAACTGTGTTATCCATGTATTTGCAATAGCAAAGAAACGGTGACAGTGGACCTTCCCCATAGGGGACACTTATCCTTTGGCTAAACAATATAAATAATGGAAATAATACCTAATACAATAAAACAGCACATAATAAAGATTAAATTAAGAGAAGGAACAGGAGCTGCGGAGAGGAGTCGTAAGGATGGAGAAGATGCATCTCACGGAGAAGCATCCAGGCTCAGGTGACCTTCCCTGAGGACTTCCTGTCTCTGAGCCCAGAGCAGCTCAGTTCAGTTCCAGGTCATACACATACTCCTGGACCCAGGTCTCACTGGGGTCGGCACAGACTTGCTTGCCTCTTTTGGTTTGGAATCTGTAGAACAAGGAGTGGACAGATTAGAATCCCATGGAAACTTTGAAGTCATCTGGCTTTATCCCTTGCCTGTCGTAGGCATCTTCCTCTGCCTGACCATGGTCCATGCAGGGCAGCTCTGATGGATGGGATCCTTCCTGGGGCAGCACTGGAACCAGACTCCCTGTAACTTTCACCCACTGGATTTAACTGTGGGCCCCAGGGGTTGCCCAGATTAGGAACCAATGGGCATTGCAATCAATATGAATAGATCTCCCCATTCCCTGTCAGCCTGGCAGTGACTTTTCCACATGTCTTTCTAGCATGGTTTAAGAAATCGGTCCATATCTCATGTGACTTTTCCGACTTCCCCTGCTCTCCTGTCCACTGGATAAATTCCTCCCCAGGAACCCCATTCTCTCTTGGCTCCCACCCAGCTGCCTTCAGCACTTGAAAAGTGAGTTCATGACCTGTGTCCTCATTGCTCTCAGGGAAGGCTTCAGTCCTGAGAGCTGCCTCCCCACCGCTCAGTCACCCCCACCCTGAAACAGACCTCCTTTTAAAATCCAGCCCTTACCCTTGCCTCCCAGAATAGCCCAGGGGTTGATACTCACACCACAGCTGGCTGGGAGCAGAGGCTGCTGGTCTCGAAGTAATCTACCACAAAGTTGCGAGGAAGCTTTCTCACAGTGTAAGAAAAGCAGCAGGCGGTGGGAGGGTCTGAGCCCACTGAAAGGAAAGGCCAGGGTGAGATCAACACTGCACTTTGGAGCTGTTTATTTTGGCTTCTAATTTTGCATCGTCATTGAGCATATCTGTGGAGCTACCAGAACCTCAAATATGGTTCCTTGTATCCATTCCCACCTAACCTGAGCAGGAGTCTTATTGTGAATAGTGGATCTTCAGAGAAGGACAGGAAAGAAATCTAGAAGATTGGAACTGGATTCAGTCTCAGAACACATCTCACTCCCTTCATATGACAGATGGGGAAACTGAGGCACAGAGAGGGACAGGGCTTGCTTGAACAAGTAATTAGAGGCAGAGCTAATTCAACAGTCTGACTTCCAGCCCTTCCTATTCCTCTACTCCTTGCTAATTCTTAAGAAAATAGGAACTTGAATGTTATTGAATATCTACTAGACTCTACATTTGGCAGCAGACTACATGACAATCGTCCTAGCTGTCTTTTATCCCATCCCCAGATCCCACTGTTTGACCAGACACAACTAGAAGAAAAGACTTTGCCTACACCTTGACTCTAGAAATAGCCACTGCAAAAGCAGACTTACTTGGTGCTGAGAGTGCTGGAGAGCAGAAGGCAGCTACTAGCACGAGGAGAGACAGGACAGTCATGCAGAGCTTCATGGTGTTGGTGAAAGAGAGGTTTTCTCAGAGGTGAGGCTGCAGAACTCAGAAGCTTTAGAACCCAGCTGTGTCCTGCGCTGATACTGAGTTGGGAACCTCTCTTTATAGGGACTCCGAGGCCTGGGACACATGTGGGGGCACTGAAGAGTGAGTGGAATTTCCATGGTAGCGATGATGTCATGGCTCCTGAAGCTAGCTGAGCGATGAGTTCCTCTCAGCTTCTCTTCCCCAGGGCGATGTCATCATAGAGGAAAGATGAGGGAGGTGCAGGGGGGAAGAAGAGGGAAGTGGTACAACCAAAGGCAGTAACCGAGACTCGGGAGAGAGTTACAAACCCCAGGGGAAAAGATAAAAAGTTCACACCTGCTACAAGTGGCTTATAGACAAGAACTGTGCTGCTCTTGGTGGTTGGCACCCCCAGAAGCTGGAGGATGCATGTCAGTCTTTCCAGGCTTGCCACAAGCTTGGTTCTAAGAACAAAGGGGGAGCCAGGATTCCCCCGTACCCTTCTTGTGCCTTCTTCTGCTGAGCTGAGTGCCACTGACTTTTGTGCCCTGTATGTTTCCTTGGGCATGAAGAGTCCAGCATTGGATATGCAGAGGGACCCAGTAGAGTGACTCAGGAACATTTGTAACTTCTTATTGGACACTTACCAATGCCAAGCACTGGGAAAGCTGTCTTACGCATATTATATCTAATCCTACTGTAACCCTGAGCAGGGGTGTGTAATCTCATTTTATAGATAAGGCAATTGAGGTCAGAGAGTGGTCCACTGATGCTCTCAATGCCACACAGCTGATGAGTGGCACTGCCAACATTTGAATCAAGATT
Source organism: Callithrix jacchus (assembly GCF_049354715.1). NCBI lineage: Eukaryota > Metazoa > Chordata > Mammalia > Primates > Cebidae > Callithrix > Callithrix jacchus. The sequence continues at coordinate 98,210,735 of NC_133506.1, read as the reverse complement.
CACCTGGCTCCAAAGTCCACTTTCTTTCCATGCTGTAGTCTCCAGAATAAACATAGAGTGTGACCACAAAGAAACTGTTCACTGATAGACTGCTAGGAGCGATTCCACACTCAAAGACTGATTGTATTCGGACTTAATTCAGGAAAGGGATTGAGCTAGTCTGTCCTAGGAGAAGGAGGGAATGGAGGAGAAATAAAGAGTTCAGGTTATTTTCTTGGACCGATAAAAGGACAGTTCAAAGAAACCAGGAAGAATCAAGTTTAGGAGACCCAGATAGAGAATGTTCTTCTAGTGTAACAACAGAATTGAGCTGGGTGCAGTGGCTCACACCTGTATTCCAAGCACTTTGGGAGGCCAAGGCAGGTGAATTGCTTGAGCCCAGAAGTTTGAGACCAGCCTGGGCAACATGGTGAAACCTGTCTCTACAAAAAAAACATCGAATACAATTTAGCTGGGAGTGGTGATGCATACCTGTAGTCCCAGTTTCTCAGGAGGCTAAGGTGGGAGGATCACCCCCAGGAAAGTCCAGGCTGCAGTGAGTGGTGATTGTGCCACTGCACTCCAGCTTGGATGACAGAACAAGACCCTGTCTCAAAAACAAAGCAAAGCAAAACAAAACAGAATTGTACACCTAGTAATGAGTTTATCTATGTTACAGACAAAATGTGTAATCTAAGGATGTGAGTGTGTCCCAGCCAATCCACAGGGAATGCCCATGTTCATGTTAAGCCGACTGGTTTGACAGCTACTAGGCACCTGTACAGAAGGTGAAGTTTACAAAGACCCTGAATACAGAAGTGTGTGAAGTTGGGCAAATGAAGGGAATGAGGATAATTGGATCAAGATGTCTATTAGCCTTTAGCTCTACTATGCTCACCCAGATGCTCATTCCTAACCCCACATTGTTACCTGCTCTTCTCTGAGAGAAAAAAAGAAGAGTAAAAAGAGGGAGTCATGACTTCAAACTATACTACAGGGATACAGTAACCAAAACAGCATGGTACTGGTACAAAAACAGACACATAGACCAAAAGAACAAAATAGAGGCTCAGAAAATAATGCTGCATACCTGTAACCATCTGATCTTTGACAAAGTTAACAAAAACAAGCAATGGGAAAAGGACTTTCGATTCCTTAAATGGTACTGGGATAACTGACTAGCCATATGCAAAAGATTGAAACTGGACCCCTTCCTTACATCGTATATAAAAATCAACTCAAGATTGATTAAAGACCTAAATGTAAAACCTAAAACTATAAAACTATAAAAATATGATAACCTGAAAGATAGCCTAGACAGTACCATTCTGGACATAAGATCTGGCAGAGATTTCATGATGAAGATGCCAAAAGCAAATTGCAACAAAACCAAAAACTGACATATGGGATCTAATTAAACTAAAGAGACTCTGCACAGCAAAAGATATTATCAGCAGAGTAAAGAGACAACCTACAGAATGAGAGAAAATATTTACAAACTATGTATCTGACAAAGGTCTAATACCCAGAATCTATAAGGAACTTAAACAAATATACAAGCAAAAAACGAACAACTCCATTAAAAAGTGGGCAATAACATAAACAGACACATTTCAAAAGAAGACATACACGTGGCCAAGAAACATACAAAAACTGCTCTATCACCCATCATTAGAGAAATGCAAATTAAAACCACAATGAGGTACCAGCTCACACCAGTCAGACTGGCTACTTTTAAAAAGTCAAAAAATAACAGAAGATGCTGATGAGGTTGTAGAGAAAAGGAACACTTATACACTGCTGGTGGTAATGTAAATTAGCTCAGCCATTGTGGGAAGCAGTTTGGCAATTTCGCAAAGAACTTAAAACAGAATTACCAATCAACCCAGCAATCCCACTATTGGGTATATACCCAAAGGAATATAAATCATTCTACCATAAAGACATGTGCACATATATGTTCATCACAACACTATTCACAAGAGCAAAGACACGGAATCAACCTAAATACCCATCAATGGTAGACTGGATAAAGAAAAGGTGGTATATATACACCACGGAATACTTCTCAGTCATGAAAAAGAATGAGATTCTGCCCTTTACAGCAACATGGATGGAGCTGGAGGCCATTATCCTAAATGAACTACCAAAGGAACAGAAAACCAAATACTGCATGTTCTCACTTATAAGTGGAAGCTAAACATTGAGTACACATGGACACAAAGAAGGGAACAGCAGGCATGGGGCTTACTCAAGGGTGAAGGGTGGGAGGAGGGCTAGGATAAAAAAACTACTCATTGGATACTATGCTTATTACCTGGGAGATGAAATAATCTGTACACCAAACCCCCACAACACACAATTTACCTATATAACAAACCTGCATATGTACTCCTGAACCTAAAATACAAGTCAAGAACAAAAGGGACCTACAGCATCTGGGAGCCATAGGACGGGTTGGAGCAGCATCCTAGGTACTTCAGGGTCGTTAAAGTACAAGGTCATCCTTCCTCCGCATTCTCCCTCACTCCCTGACCCTCACACACAAGCTGCACTGTTCCCCTCTGTTCTCTCTGTCGTCCCCTTTTCTTTGCACAGCTCTTGCTTGAAATGTTCTGATCTACTCCAAGATCCTCACCCCTGGCTGTAACATTCCGTGTTCCCTGATAGCACAGGTGTTAGTACCTCTCCTGGTCTTTGCTGGTTGGTGCAGTTTCATCTTCACGCATCAAGGACCTTACTTTAAGGGAAGCAGAATGTGTCTCATGTTCTCTGGATCCACACAGACTTCATTACCTATGACATTTTGAATCAACCCAATGTACTAACCATCTGCTGTTTGTCAGGGAAGACAGCTGAATGAAGCCCCGTCCCTGCCTTCGAAGAGTTCCATATCTAGTGACAGCATTGACAGTGACAGAAATAACCATCCCAAGAGGTAGAATAAGCTAAGTGTCATGTCAGAGGAGGAAACAGTGTCAGAAAGACAGACAGATGGAGAAGGCTGTCTCTCAGCTGTAGATGAGTAGTTCCAAGTTAAGTCTCAATCCCCACTAGAGCAGCTGTCTGAATGAGCAAAGTGTAGAGATTCGGAGGATGCCCATTCTGGGGCTTTAGGAAAATGATGCTTAATAAAAATGGGTGATTAGTCATTATTGCGCTGTACAATGAGTTTGTCTATGGACTTTTGTTTCCTAGCCTTGATCTGATCTTTGGCTCATGGAGGTAAAATGTTTTGAGGGATCTTCATGAAGATCCTACCAACAATACTGTGTCTGTACCAATGGAAGTCCACAATGAGATTAAAAAGGACTTGTATCATTTTGCTTAGCCATATTCACTACCCCCACCAAGATTTAGGCACTGGTGCCATTTAGAACTCCTGGAACGCAAATGTGGAAATTGGAAAGTCAAGGGGAGCCGATAAAGAATTATAACAAATGACTCCCAAATACATGACAAAAAAAAAAAAAAAAAATGCTTATCTGCTCTAGAGAAACTTCCCTGACCTCTTTCCCAAGTAAATTCTGTATCCTTCATTGTACTCCTACAGTCTGAACTACTTCCTTCTTACCACCTGACACATATTTATTTATGTAAGTTGCCTCTCCAACTAGAAAGTGAGCTCCTTGATGCAGAAACTGTGTTATGCTTACCTCCACGGAGGGGATGCGATGAGTAATATGGACTCAAGATGTGGACCACTATATAGCCAAGTGAGTAAAACAAATATGAATGCACTGATTGTTCTGACATTCCACCCGAAAGGTGATTCCTCAGCCCTGAAAGTGTGGTACTTCCCCTTCTCCCCCACCCTCAACCCACACCTCCAGTAGTTTTATCAAAATGGATACTATTCTTGGACTCAACTCTTTTTAGCTCAGAACTGCAAGAAGTGACAGCAAGGGTCATCCGTGGTTCCAGGGAGCTCCATTCAGAGGGCATTCCGATGGTCACCCTTCACCCCTGAGCAGGGAAGCCCTTTTTTCCCCCTTACTTGTAGTCATATATAGGTTTCCCCTCCACAACCTTGACCACCACTATATTCATAACTCCATTCTGGGCATTTTTACATTTGTCTTGTCACATTGTCTTCAGCTTCCCAGGCTGCAAGCAGGACCAGCAGCCACAGCAGTAACATGATCTTGAAATGTCCTGGTATGTTTCATTTTCCTCAGCATATTTTACAGAAAATACACATGGTCATTGTACAAAACTGAGAAAATTTAGGGAAGCATAACTTAGGAAATTAAAATTGCCCTATCATTCTGTACCTAGTTTTACATTTTACATTTTATTCTTTCATATACTAATATGTCTTATTATTGTTACTTAATTTTCTTCTGTGTCATTACAAACTTAAATATTACTTAAAAATGGCATAAATATATGCATGGTATTTTATTGCATAGATACACCAAAAGTTGTAATTAATCATTCTGCTAGTCACATTAGTCCATTTAAGTTGCTCTAACTTTTCTCTATTAGAGATTGAACTGAAATTAGCCAGGCAAAAACAGGGACAAAGAACAAGAGACCTGCACTTATTTTTGATTAAAATGGATGTATTAAAATATTTCAATAATAAAAAAATGGTAACAGTAATCACAGTAGATAGCACTTAACATAGCACGTACTATGAACCAGTAATGTTCTATGCCTTTCAAAGATATTAATGCATTTAATCCTCACAGTGGCCCTCTGAGGTAGATGCTGTCATTATCTGCTTTTACACTCGAGGAAACTGAAGCACAGAGAGATATGTAACCTATAGAAAAATATACAGCTGACACACAACAGATTTGAAACTGAAGCCGAGATGTCTGGCTTTAGAACATGAATAAATCAGAAAAGGGAAGTGTGCTGTATTAGCATAACAGCCAGTTTCTGTTATTCTGATGTAAATTGTCTTTTCTGTTTTGCATTTTGCATGTCTTTGAACACCGAGATCCATGGATTTCTCTCTTTTTCTTAGAAAATTTGGGGAATTGCAGGCCACAGCTTGGGGGCTCATGCCTATAATCCCAGCACTTTTGGAGGCCAAGTTGGGCAATTGCTTGAGGTCAGGAGTTCGAGACCAGCCTGGCCAACATGGTGAAACCCTGTCTCTACTAAAAATACAAAAATTAGCCAGGTGTGGTGGTGGGCACCTGTAATCCTAACTACTCAGGAGGCTGAGGTAGTAGAGTCACTCGAACCCGGGGGGAGAGGAAGGAGGGGCAGAGGTTGTAGTGAGCTGAGATTGCGCCACTGCACTCCAGCCTGGGCAACAGAGTGAAACTCCGTCTAAAAAAAAAGAAAGATGAAAAGAAAAGAAAATTTGGGGAATTATGTAGTGTTTTCCCTTCACTGTTCTAAATATTAATCTCGGCAACTGTCATGGAATGTGCCCACATTCATAGTATTTCACTCTGCCCTGTGGTTTACAAGAAGGGAAAATTGTGCTTTACCAAGTCAATGCCTCTTTCATTAAAAGCAGAGAAGAGAGCTGCACATTTAAGAAACCACAGGTAGCGCAAAAAGGCTGAGTCTTGGTTTTCAGGAAGTCTGAACATGGAAAGCTATGAGGCCAAAGGGGTCGACAGGGGTCAGGTTACAGAGAACCTTCCATTTCATGCCAGAAATTATGCAGAATGCTTGCAAGATTTTAAAAGGAGAGAAAGAGAGACTGATTTGAGCTTTAGCAAAATTATATTGGGTGCTGTATGATGGGATAGATTAAAAAGAGACAAAACTAGGCCAGGCATGGTGGCTCACACCTGTAATCCCAGCACTTGGGAGGCTGAGCAGGCAGATCACTTGAGGTCAGGAGTTTGAGACCAGCCTGGCCAACATGGTAAAACCTGGTATCCACAAAAAATACAAAAAAATTAGCTGGGCATGGTGGCACATGCGTGTAATCCCAGCTTCTTGGGAGGCTGTGGCACAATAATTACTTGAGCCTGGGAAGCCGAGGTTGCAGTGAGCCAAGATCAAGCCAGTGCACTCCAGCCTGGGCCACAGAGTGATATTTTGTCTCAAAATAAGTAAGTAAATAAATACATAAATGACAAAACGAGAAGAAAAAACAGTTGCCAGGACCCTCTTCTAGTTGTCATGGTGAGAAACCATAAGAACTTGACCTAAGACAGAGGCTGTGGGAATGGTGAGAGGCAGAGGCACGTAAAATGGAATGTAGACTAGAATTGGTGATTGAATAGGTATGGATGACAGAGAAAGAGGAGACAATCTTTCAGCTTTCCAGCTTGGAAGATTGATAGGAAGAGGCACTTTTTATTGGGTAGAGAATATGGAAGGAGGGGCAAGGGATGGGGGGAGGGAGCTGTTCCAGTACCAAGACATATGCCCTGACCTACTGCACACATGCAAGAAATGGCCAGAGAAAATGACAAGGACTAGGGCAGGAAACAGGGGTTGGCTGCAGAAAGAAGGGGCTGTGTCAATGAGACATTGTCTGTCTAAGATGCTAGACAGTAGAGTCCAGGGTGCTGCTTCTGCCGGCATGAAAGGTGGGGCCCACACCTGCTGCAACCTGACCATGAAGACCACACATGAGAAAAGGAGGCCAAAGCTGGGCCAAACAAGGTGTCATCATCAGTGGACCCATCCCTGGGGCACCTGCTGCCAAAGAAGATAGCAGAGGGTGACACTCAGGAAATTGGAGCCTCAGGACCAGAATCTGGAAGGAAAGCAATGCCCAGCCTCAAAGCATAGGCAGCAGCACACAGTGGGGAGGCCAGTGGAGTGGTGCAAGGCAAAGACACTGCAGAGGACAAACTGCTCAGCCAGGATTCCCTGCACTCGGGACTGGGATGCTCTGCTGGACTGACGTGGGGCCTCACAGAGGCTGAAATGAGCCAGAATGCTGGGACACAAATCAACTCCCTCCATGCTGAAGGATCCACAATGTTGACTGCTGGCTAATTTCTGTCACCACCACCTAAGGAATCTTGGGTGCTCGGTTTCCCAAAGATCAAGACTGTGACACCATAGCCTTTCACTCTCTCTCTTTCTTTCTTTCTTCTTTCTTTGTTTCTTTCTTTCTTTCTTCCTTCCTTTCTTTCTTTCTTTCTTTCTTTCTTTCTTTCTTTCTTTCTTTCTTTCTTTCTTTCTTCTTTCTTTCTTTCTTTCTTTCTTTCTTTCTTTCTTTCTTTCTTTCTTTCTTCTTTCTTTGTTTCTTTCTCTTTCTTTCCTCTCTCCTTTCTTTCTCTTTCTTTTTAAAGCAAATCGTAACCTTTTAGATTCAAGTTACGGAAAACTTCATATGAGTTTAATTTACAGTTCTTTTCCAAATTGCATCTTTATCAGCACCCTCAATTCTCTGTCTCTCTCTCTTTTTTTTTTTTTTTTTTTTTTGAGATGGAGTCTCGCTCTGTTGCCCAGGCTGGAGTGCAGTCTCCACTCACTGCAACCTCCCGGGTTCAGGCAATTCTCCTGTCTCAGCCTCCCTAGTAGCTGGGACTACAGGCATGTGCCATCACACTCAGCTAATTTTTTGTATATTGATATTCTCTCTCTCTCTCTCTCTCTCTCTCTCTCTGTGTGTGTGTGTGTGTGTGTGTGTGTGTGTGTGTGTGTGTGTGTTTGTTTTCTTTTAAGTTCAGGGATACATGTGCAGGTTTGTTACATAGGTAAACTTGTGTCATGGGGCTTTGGGGTACAAATTACTTCGTCACCCAGGTATTAAGCCTAGTACCCATTAGTTATTTTTCCTCATCCTCTCCCTCCTCCCTCTCACCATGGCCTTTTTTATCCTACCTTTCCCATTAGTATTTCAACTCCATAGTGAGAGTTCAGGCATAACACATATTGTTAGCCAAATCAGTGATTTATTTAGTCATCAAATATATATTATTATTCTTCACTATATATCAGGCATTGTGGTTATCACTGGAGATACATTGGTAAATAACACAGACAGTAGAATATAAAACCGACCAATTCCATCTGTATGACCCTGGACATGTCATTTCAACTGGGAACATGAGTTTGCCACCTGGAAAATGTCTAAGACCCTCCCAACTCAACCATCCTATGCCTCCCTTACATTATTCATTCAACATATATAAATTAAGCACATGCTCTGCTTGCGACTGTATTTCAATCCAAGCGAAAACACATAGCAATGGGCTATTTCCTGGTTTGGGGATTGATAGGGAAAGTCTTACAAATATGTAAACACTGAGATAGAATTATATATTCAATAAATCATCTTTATTAAAAAGAACACAATGATAAGAAATAGAGGCTAGATCAGGAGGTTCATCATGTTATAATCATCATGTGCTAGGATTTGGTTTAAAGTAACCAACAAGACATGGCCTAAAGTTGGTCTAAAATCTGAGAAAACACTTTTAAAAAATCTGCCATTATAGGATTGTTGTGAGGATCAAATATAATAAGCTGTGGTACAAGACGTGTAGCATGTGGTACCTAGAGTCAGACTACCCGGATGTGAATCCCTGCTCTGCTAGCCATCAGCTTTACGGCCACAGGAAAATTGCTTAACTGTTTTCTCAGCTGAACAGGTTTCTTCACCTGTTCAGCTGAGAAAGTATCATGGTAACTAAATCATAGGGTTGTTTTGAGTAAGAGTTCAAACATGTAAATCCCTAGTATGGAAATTTGCAGATGGTGATCACTCAATAAATATTATTGTGAGCTAAAATTTGTGTAGTTACTAATCTATCATTAGCACGAAATAAAAGTTTGTTTTCAAACTCCCACATTGCCTTTATTAAACTATAAACTTCTTGAGAAAATAAATTAAAATAAAATCAACAGGACATGGTCTAGATTTTTGAAGAACAAATTACGTTGGTAACTAATTAGAACACACTGGGTCGTAATCACAGAGGCAGAGGTTGCCCCTTATCAGAAAACTGACTGATTCAGCAGTTTCCATTTCCTTTTCTCACTCTCCTCAACTCATAGAAGCCAGCTCTCAGAAACGGAATCACGAGTATGGTGGGGGTTCCCCTAAGAAGTGAGTAAGGGAATGCAATTTGGGGTGTCAACCAAGAGCTTGGAGGCAGAGGGTGGGGTGAGAAGGAGGCATTGCCTGTGACGTAGGTTTCTAATGAAACAAGTGGCAAAGTTGCCTTTATTTGGAATTGGTAGCAATATGGGAAGATATGTGGATGCCAAAACTCCAGTGAAACCTATCATGGCCCCTGATCTTGCCTCTGCTTCTCCTACCTCAAGACTGGCATTAGCACTCATTGGGGAAGGATGGAAACAGAGCTCATGTGTGTTAAAAGACCTAAACTCTGTAGACACTTAGGAAGGACAGAATTCCAAAGGGGTGGTCCCACTTGGCTTCTGTCCTCCATTATTCTCTAGTATCAAACATATCAATTCTAACCCCTTTGGGGGAATCCAAGGCCTGTCCTAGTTTGGTCCCAATTTAGCTTTATTGTCCATATTCACCCCACTGCTCTGCAGCTCCACTGAAGCACCCCCTCTTTCCTCCAAGCCCGTAATGTCACACACAGGACTCTGCATCAGCTAGACCTCCACTGCCCACCCCTCTATAGATGCCTAAATCCAGGGCAATTATCCAGACACAACTAAAGTTCCATCCCTTCTATGAAGACTTCTCCACCCTCTGGAGGAAGGTCACTTCTTCCCCTTGTGGGGTTCTGAGCTTTCATTTCTTTTTCTACTAGGAGTCTTAGCATACTATGCTAAGTGCTACAATTACCTGTCCACATACTACTCTACCTGCCCCCATGAGACCAGGAGCAGCTCAGAAACAAAGGCCATTAAAACCAACTAAATCTATTTCTCATTATAAAGTGAGGTATGCTGATAGATTATGAAAGAATAAAATAATAAAATATGGAAAAGAAAAAAAAGCATATAATCTGGTTGAGAAGGTAGAGACCTTTCCACACCACTGAAATTACATATTGAAAAGAATAAGGAGAAACCTGCCTCAGTTTGGCATGATTTATGTAAATATAGTATAAGATCCTTAAAATGGTTCAAAAAATTGGGAAAATAAGACTTCATTTTGACAAAGGCCACTGAACAGAAACTTTAGCAGATTTATCAATAATTTCTTTCGGATTAAACAACTGACAACAATTGAGGGTGCTGATAAAGATGCAATTTGGAAAAGAACTGTAAATCTGAGAAAACAACCCACTTTCCAGCCAGTGATGTTGTAAATGTTATAAAACAAAATTAGTTCACAAATTTGTGGGCTGACCAAGAAGGTAATACAGTCTTACTAAATAAAATGAGAAAAATTCAGAAAAAGAAAAAACATAAGAAAATTAATCACCCATGGATCTATCACACAAATATAAGCACTATTCATTCTTTAAGCCATGTATTTCCAAACCTTTTTATTTTTTCCATGTCTAGGATTGGTATTAAAAATATATATATATATATATATATTTGAACAATCCTTCAAATTTTGTATAATGTTGTATCTTGCTTTTTTTTTTAACCGTTAATCTTCTAAACATATTTGTGCCACTACATTCATTTTAGGGACTTAATAATACATCATCTAGTGGATATATCATAATTTGATCATTCCCCGATACAAAAAAGTTTAGGTTTGCTTATTTTAGAGTTAAAAATGATGCTAGATCAGGTATCTTTATGTTCGAAGGTGGCACCATATTTGGGTTGTTTCCATGGAACTCCTTACTAGAAATGTTTTTCTTGGTTAATAGCTATAAATATTTCTAGGCACTTGACATATTGACACCCATCTCTAAAGTATTTTTGTGATCCACAACTAGTGTTTAACCCAGTGCCCTAGTCATTCTGTGACTAGAAAGTAGACAAATGACTGAAACGTGACTTCATGCTTTCGATTCCCCAACTTTCATTCAGTTCCTTGCCTCTGGGAGGAGGGAGGGTTGTGAAGCCTTCCACAGCATCAGCCCATCGACCTTATCCCTGTGGTTAGAGCAGCTGAGAAAGCAGAATTGGAGGTCTGTGGGAAGGAATGGGGCTGGAGAGTTCATGCATAGACCAGTTCTTATGAGAAGGGACCAGCTAAAAATAGGCTTGACATGCATTCCTCTTCACACTCACAGGAGAAACCATTTCCTCATGAAGCTGGAATCAGTCATGAGTTGAGAGCTGAGAGAAAATAGCTCAGAGATGCTATTCTTGGATATCCTGAGCCCCTGTGGTCACTACGGACCCTGAATTATGCAACACTCAGCATGACAGCATCACTATGCTTAAAAATTTCCCTCCTCACCCCCAGGTTCTATTTCCCCATCCTCCAGGGTTGCCTATAAAGAGAAGAAGAGATGGCTTCAGACTTCAGAAGGACGCAGGCAACAGAGAGTGGCCAGTCCCTTCTTGGTTCTGCAGACGCTCGAGCCCACATTCCATCACCTGCTCAGAATCATGAAGGTTTCTGCTGCTGCCCTTGCCATCCTCCTCTGCGCCATGGCTCTCTGCAGCCAGGTCTTCTCTGTACCACGTGAGTCCATGTTGTCATTGCGGCTATCACCACTCTCTGGCCACAGTTAGACCACATCAGTCTTTTCTTGTGGCCTGAGAGACCCCAAGAGAAAAGAGAGAACTTGTTAAAGGGCTGTAAAACATCTTGGTCTTTCTTTTCAATACTTTATTTTTCATCTCTGTAAGGGGTCTTAGCCATCCTAGTCTCCAGGTATGAGAATCTAGGCAGAGGCAGGGGAATTACAGTCCCTTGTACAGATAGAAAAGCAGGGCTCAAAACAAATCAGTTTGCAAGAGGCAGAATCCAGGGCTGGTTACTTCCCAGTGAGGTCTGTTATTCACCCTCCAGCTTACCTTAGATCTCCCAAGAGCTCTGTTCCTTGAATGTCTTACAAGAGATGTCCAAGGCTTCTCTTGGGCTGGGGTATGACTTCTTGAACCAGACATTCTCTGAAGAGAGCTAAGAGAACAGTCTGTTCAGGTATCTGGATCACACAGGGAAACAGAGAACGCACTATGAAGAGTCCAGGGGAAAGAAGAAGATAGACAGAATCAAAGACAGAGACAGTTCTCGGCAAAAATGCCCAAATGCCTTCCAGTCACTTGGTCTGAGCAAGCCTACCTTCCTCACCCGCCTGGGGGTCAGAAGCTACCTGGCCTTTTCTTGTGAGCTGTGCCTCGGACCCATTCTCTTCCTTTCTCCACAGTTGGTGCTGACACGCCGACTGCTTGTTGCTTCCGCTACAGCTCCCAGAAGATTCCACAGAATTTCATAGCTGACTACTTTGAGACCAGCAGCCAGTGCTCCAAGCCCGGTGTCATGTAAGTGCCAGTCTTCCTGCTCACCTCTAGGGAGGTAGGGAGGGTCTGGGCGAGGCAAAGATGGGCCATAAGGCCATTCTGGAAAGGGCCAGCCTTCCAGAGCCTATCAGGGCTAGGGCTCCAAGGTGTGACTTGACTTGGGGCTGGAGTGGGGTGGGTGTTACAGAGTCAAGAAGGGCTTCCCCAGCTCAGAGGAAAGGGACAGGAAGAAGGAGGCAGCAGGACCCTCTGAGGCCGCCTCCATGAGTCACTGAGAGAAGCTCTCTAGACCAAGATAGGCAGGGGGTTCCTGAGAGAGCAGGCAGACCCCGAGCTACCCAGGACAGAGAGAGGGTTGAAGGGGCCATGGTGGGCCCAGGATTGCCCTGCTGAATTCCTCCCTTCTTCACAGCTTCCTAACCAAGAGAGGCCGGCAGGTCTGTGCTGACCCCAGCCAGGAGTGGGTCCAGAAATACATCAGCGACCTGGAGCTAAATGCCTGAGGGGCCAGAAGCTTCGAGGCCCAGCAACCTCCGTGGGCCCAGTAGGGAGCAGGAACCTGAGACTTGGGAACATCCCTGCATCCTCCGCAGCTACCTCTCCTATGGACTGACTGTTGCCGAACAGCCACACTATGGGACTCTTATTAACTTAAACTTTAATTTATTTATACTATTTAGTTTTATAATTTATTTTCAATTTCACAGCATGTTTGTGATTGTTTGTTCTGAGAGTTCCCCTGTCCCCTCCCCCTTCCCTCACAATGTGTTTGGTGAAAACCAGGTGGCTGTCATCGGCCTGCTGTAGGCAGACATGGTACCAAAGCCACCAGACTGACAAATGTGAATCAGATGCTTTTGTTATTATATTTGAAATAATAAAGATGCTCTTTTAAAAGGTAAGCCAGTATTGAGTTTGGTTTTGTTTTTCTGGCAAGTCAAAACTACCAGTTAAGAGGAATCATAGGCAAAAATTAGGAAGACGTGCAATGGAGGGAAATTGGGAGAGATGGGGAGTAGGCACAGAGTCATCCACTTTACAATGGGGGCACAGTGCGGGAACATTGAAACTACTAATACGTTATAAGTTAAATTATAATATGCATGCTCTAGGAGAGTTCCTCTGCTTTAGGAGAATTTATTACTTGAATGGACACCGTTAAGCAGAGTATTCTGAACTGCCTGTTCATGATGAATCAAGCTTTTAATAGCAATTACCTACATTTTTGAGTGCTTTTATGCATTGTTACTACATTACTGAGTGCTTTTTATGCATTGTTCATTTATTTTTACCAATGCAATAGTACAGCTTAGGTACTATTAATATCTCCATTTGACAGAAACGTATCCCAGGGCTCAGAAAGGTTAGGCAACTTGGCTGAGGTTACACAGCATGTAAATGGTACAACTGAGTTCCCAAATTGGGCTTTTCTTGAACTGCAGACCATGCTCTTAGCCACTGACCAAGTTATTTCCCGAAAGATGATCCACCCATATTCAAATCTTACCCTATTCTTTAATGGATGATATTTCACGCACTGCAACCACTTTCTGGTCAGGATTCTGAGTTGACATACAGTGTTTGAGCAGTGACCGTTTAAGCCACTTATGTCAGCATCTTTAGGTATAGACCTGGGAACTGACATTTTCATCAAGCTTGTGAAGTGTTCCATAGCATGCTAATGACTGAGACCCACTGTCGACAGAATTCACCACTATTTTCTAAATGTGGTAACTATCTGCATATGGCAGCAGGTGTATTATACATTATTTCTCTAGAATCTGCACTCTACAAAATAAAGAGCTAATGTTTAAAAAGGGCAAGATAACCAGCTTCTGTGTGGAGCAGAATTCTGTTTATAAGTTTACTGTGAAAGGTACACTATTTAACAGATGGATTGCTTGCATAATAAGTACAAAAATGCATACTAAGCTAGGGTCCTTTTTGCAGAAGGAAGAGAAATTCAAAATATTTGTGAAATGAGCTATGCTTATTTCATTTTGTTTAAAATAACCTAATTTTTGTGTCCAAACATGTTTAGAATTGTAGTGTTCAAACTCCTTAAAGCGTAACTGAACAACACTACTACTTAGCAAATATGAAAATGCACATATTATGTGACCTACATCCCATTTGACCTGGTCCCATTTCTAGGAATCTGTTTTACAGAAATGCTGCCAAAAGATAAGAATATGTAGACATGAGGAGATTCTTTGCAGTATGGTTGGTAAGGAGCAAGCAAATGCACACAGTCATCAGTAGGGGATTATTTAGTAGAGGACTAAGATGTCCATCAATGGAATATTCTGCAGTCAGTAAAAAAAATCACACACATCTGTGTCTATGGAAAGTGTCCATAATAGTGCATGCAAAAGGTATATCTATTTACATTCAGTATATTCATATATACTCTCTATATATGCTACAGAACTATCTGTAAAGGATATTATTTTGTTTTTATTTTTAAAAGCCATATACACATGTATATTTACATAGGCAAATTCTGGAAAGATACACATCAAATAGTTGCCATTTCTTTGAGGAAATGAGTTGGTTTTTATTTTTTTAAGAATGAGGGTTTTTTCTTTTTATATTCTGCACTTTTAAAACTTTGAGTTATGGACTGAGCGTGGTGGTTCAAGCCTGTAATCCCAGCACTTTGGGAGGTCGAGGCGGGCGGATCAAGAGGTCAAGAGACTGAGACCATCCTGGCCAACATGGTGAAACCCTGTCTCTACTAAAAATACAAAAATTAACTGGGTGTGGTAGCACGCACCTTTAGTCCCAGCTACTTGGGAGGCTGAGGCAGGAGAACTGCTTGAACCCGGGAGGCAGAGGTTGCAGTGAGCTGAGATTGCGCCACTGCACTCCAGCTTGGTGCCTGGCAACAGAGCGAGACTCTGTCTCAAAAAAAAAAAAAAAAACCTTTGAGTTATTTTCCAATTAGCTTGCATAGCTTACCTCTCTGGTCTCATCTTACCCTATTTTTTGATGGGTGATATTCTACCCATCACAACCACCTTCTGGTAGGGATTCCGAGCTGATGCAGAGAGGGTGGAGCTCAGCCTGGCTTACAGAGTTTTGATGCCATGATGGCTTTCATATAATGAGGGTACAGCAGCAAACACATCCTTTGGAGAAGCTTTCTCTCACTCTCTCTTTCTCTCTTCCCCCTCTTTCTCTCTCTCTCTCTCTCTCTCTCACACACACACACACACACACACACACGAGCAGTCTTTGTCCCCATAAATGCAGCGAAGGTGTCATCATTTATTTTTTATTGGCTTTCAGGAAAAAGATATAGGGGCACACAAAATTTGCCTGCACTGAATTGTTTCTCAAGATCCAGAAACCCAAAACTAAATGAAGTTTAATCATGCCCAACACTCCCTAAATACAAGTGTTATACAAGCAGAGCAAGTTGAACAAAGATCTCTGTTAGGGAATGGGAGAATGGGAATTCCATTTTTAAGCAGTTCAACCTGTCTGGCAGTCCCTAGCTCTTCCCCTGGGGGAATGTCCTCCATGGACAATCTAAGATGTGCAATGTGGAGGAGCTGCTTTCTGGAGACTGCTGACTTCCTGTCTGTGTGAGTTAGCGTGAGGTTGCCTTAGGTATTGTGCAATCAATGACTGTTTGGAGCCAGTCTTATGGTTTCTCTGGCAATGTGACTCCCTTCTAATGTTCATAGGCTACTATTTGCTTCTGATCAATTTATGGGCTAGGTAGCCAGAAGCAGAGGTTGTCAGTTACGTAGTTTGCATTTGCATTTTAACTGGGGTTGGGGATGTGCACTTTCTAACACAGACCTCACCACGGTTGTCACCCCTACCTCCCAGCCCCTGATGACAGACCTCTGCCTGCATCTTGGCCCATGCGGAGGTGATGAATATTTGACCCTTGGCCTTGTTAAGTCTCTCATCTTCCTGTCTCTGCTCATGCTAACTTTATCTTAGAGTAGAAAATCCTGCATTTACAGCCCTTCAAGTCTCCAGATTACTGGGTTCTCAGTCAACAGGTTGGAAGGGCCTTTTTTAGCAAGTTGAATTTCTTCCTTTTTCAATTTCAAATGATCCCATTTCAAAGTAACCTAAACTCTTTCTTAAAGGACCTTACCAATATAATACATAGCTACTAAACTCCAATATTCAGAGTTTTCTATCAATTTCCTTAACGCTGCAGCCTTACTATTTGGCACAGGCCTTTAGCACCAAAATAAGACAGACCATCGTTCAACCAGCATGTGCAATACCCCTAATGGGTATTGCAAAAGGTAGTGCCCAGACAGGACAGCATCGTGAATATCATCTAGAAACATGGTGTAAACACACATTTTCAGCCCCACATCACTTCTTCATGGACTAGGGCCCAGCAAACTGTGTTTTAACAAGGCTCCAGGCAATTCTGATGCATGTAAGTTTTAAGAATCACTTCCGTTTGACAAGGTCCTCACCGAATTACCTCCTGCTTTCTCATTTCAGCCAGTTTCACACTTCAGTCAGGACCTGTGACTTTTAACAGATCCCATATCTCTGTACAGATACAGATCTCTCTATCTCTCAAGAGGCTGACAGTTTCCAGGCAGGAAACAAATAAGCAAACCAAACTCAAAGAGGCTTAAGTAAATGCACCTTGTGGCTCCAAGACTGTAAGGTATAAAAGGGGCCCTAGTGCCAAGCAAGGCTGGACGCAGCAGCCCCGTGGTATCTCATGGGTTCGCTTTGCTTCTTTTTCTCATCTGCCTTTCCTGTGGGAGGCCCTGGGTGGCTGCCAGTACCTGCCAGTGTTACGTGAATCCTTATTCATTGTCTGCAGGGAAGAGTGAGTCTGTGTTTCCATTGGAAAAAGCATCACTAGGCCCTTTCGGATTTGACAGACTTAGGAACCCAATTCCTAACCAATTGCTGTGGTCGTGGGGATGGGTTTCATTGATAGCTTAAGTTAATCAAGGCACCTAAGTTGAATCTTTGGGTTTAATGAATTTTACAAAAACTTAAAGCCTGAGAATTAAGGGGAAGAATTTCCCCTGAGAAAATGTGGGTTTCTGGCATCAGGAAACATGCAGAATAGATAATGACCAGCATTGATTCCACGTTTCCTGATGCCAGAAACTCACATTTTCACTATATGTATTTGTCTTTCACTAACAATGAAAACATGTTTCACTATAATGTGTTTGTCTTTTTCCTGTTAATTTTTGTCTCGATTAGTAAAAGGCACTAGTACCTTGTGTGTGATAAACATTTCTTCTCCTTTGCTCTCTAGATTAGAAACTATTAGTTGTCCACCTTCCTGAATTACTTTATTTTTAAGAAGATGCTGACTTGTGTTATTTCCTGTTGCCCAATGAATGACTATTGCCCAAATCTAGAGCAAAAGAGACATAAAAGATCTTCATGATGTCAAGGTAACTACTAGAAAATGGGGCTACATGCCCACTCCAGAACATACTGAGAAAGATAGAACTGGCCCTGCTATAAGCACACCTTCCTTCATACCAGCCAAAGATGGGGCACTGAGGATGCAGGAGGAGGGGAGAGAATTCTTAGAACATGAGTCATCAATAGAAATTGCCGATATTAAGGAAGAGAGGGGAGTCTTTACATAGTGGATAGACAAAGGGGTAGACAAGAAGACTGCAAGCCAACAAGGCACTTCATACTTGCAGTTTTTATTCCTCCTCTTTCCTGGGAACTGCACCCACAAAAATACATGATGTGGGATTGACCACATCCTAAATGCTAGGTGGATCATGATTAAAATAAGCCGATTTGCATCCTGAGGTTTTTAAACTCACCATAAATTAAGCATTTCTCGTATCATTGCATTGTTTGTAAAGGCCGCCTAATAGTCAATCAAGGGAAGATACCATAATTTTCTTAGCCATTTCCATATCATAGGTAATTTAAATTAGGTCCAATTTTAAGATGCTATAAATATGCTAGGGGCCAAATACACTTATGCATTCTTCTGTTTTTCATATTTGAATTTATTTCTACAGAGAATAGATACCTAGACATGGACCCTCTTGGTCAAAGGCTAAGAACACTTATTTCAAGGTTCCTTATGCATATTAGCACCCATATTGAACACATCCTTAGGTCCTTTGCTTAGTGCATATCTGCCTTGAATGAACAGTCTGGATGTCTGAAAGCCTAGCTGTACTGTCATTGCTCTGTAGCCCAGGCTTCACTAATACAGCTCTGTCCATCTGTGTGTGGTTTAAGTTGGGTTGTGCTGCTCAGGACTCCCGGCATCATTGCCTAAGTCAAGTCTACACCATTAGAACAGCTGTGGGATAACACAGAAGTTTCTGCTCTGCCAGGGGAAACTATGACCACAGAGCTTTAGTGAGAAAGAACTAGCTAAGAGTGGTCCAGGGGTGACACCACTATCTCACCTCCTCTTGCTGTGGAAACCACTTCCCCATAAACAGCCCCAAGACAAGTGAACCCTTAAACTATTCTTGCAGATACCCTGAGCCCTGTGGTTACCCAAGACCCCCTTGCATATGCAAGTCAACAAGACAGCACTGTGCTTAAAAACATCCTCTCGCATCAGCCCCAGTTTCCATCTTCTCATGACTCAGGGCTCACCTTGTAAAAGAAGAGGACACAGCTTGGACCCGAGAAGGGGGCTGGCGACTGAGTGCCCAAGCCCTGTCCTCTTCTGTTCATACTCTTGGGCCCTCACATCCTCCTCACTCATAATGGTCCCCTGTTCCCGGGCCTCCTCTCTCGAGTCTGTCTTCCTCCTGCCTTTTGCTGTTGTTTCCCACACTCTCTGGCTGGGGTCAAAGCACATCACCAAAGTCCAAGGACAGAGGTTCGCAAGTGAAACAGAGAGTTTCCTAAGTGATTTTCAAAACACCCTGGGCTATATGTTCAGGAAGATTGTCTTCCCTAGAGAGTTTTCACTGTCTATTCTACAAACCTTAAAAGCAGAGTACGATCTTATCCTACTTAGGGAAGGAGAGTATTGAGTAGGTTTCAATAAGGGGCAGAACCCAGCTATAATGGCTTTTCAGTGGCCAGCTGAGTCACAAAATCGTCACAGATCTGCCTCACAGGTGATTTGCAGAGATGGTCTCTTGCTGGAAAAATCTCTTCTTAGACCATATTATGTTCCCCAAGTAGAGCTGGAATAAGAGGCAGATTATTTAATTAGCTGCAATTCCTACAGAGGGAGATGGAGACCAAATCTAAGACTCAAACAGAAACGCAAGGGAAACATGGTGACACAAGACATCCCCAACTTCCTGCCAGTTCTTCTCACCCCAAATCCCCAACTTCCTTCTTGTTCTTCTCATCCCCAAATTATCCCCTGAACAGTGCTGTCTCCATCTACTTCCTTCTGATTTTATCACCGGGTAGGAGTTGGCTCACTTGTCCCCAGTGAAAAATGACTCAGGGTCATGCTGCTCCTTCCCTCAGAATGCCCAGGTCCCCAAGCACCCAAGCATCTGCTGCTTCTTCTATGACCCTCAGAAGACCCCTAGCAAAATGGTAGATGGCCATTGTGAAATTAACAGTTGATGCCAGGTAAGGGCTGGTACTCTTGCCTGTCTCTAGAGAGAGGCAGGACTAGGAGGAGGGTAGCCTGCAAGGGCACCAGCTTACATGAGAGCTATCCTGAGGACCCCAGGCTTTGAGGCCTTATCTGGTGGTGGGACACAGGGAAGGGCCATAGGGGTGTTTTCTGGTCTGACCTGGGGTCTGCATGGAACCACGGAAGAGCTGCCTCTGGCAGACGGAAGAGAGGAAGAAGTGTTAGCAGGAGGAGGCTGCCTGAGGAGCCCCCCTGAGCCACTGAGGAAAGGTCTAGGAAGCTGAGGTTGGGCAAAGAGTCCTGAGCAAATGGAAAGGCCCTGTGCTTGCCAAGGCAGAGAGGAGAAGCCAGCGTGGGACCAGGAATTCCCTTGCTGATTCCTCAATTTTTACAACTCTGTCTTTTTTAACAGCTTTCAGAATGAAAGTGGCTGAAGCTAGCAGGTCTGTGCCAACCCCACCAAATTCTGGTGCCAAGTGAATCATTGACTTCAGAGTCAAATTCCTGAGTGACCTGGAAGCAACAAGACACTGTTACATTTGTGGGCAGATTAGGAAGCAGGGACCCGGGCCCTAAGGACCTCTTCAATTCCTGAGCCTGCCCCTACCTAAGCAATAACACCCTGGGACTCTTCTTAGCATGCATTTTAACTTATCTAGATTGTTTAATTTTTGTGATGTATTTCTATGTGTCCCTGACTGCTTGTTGGAAGGGATTCCACAACACTCTCTACACCCCTTCCTTAGCCCCTTCAGTCACAGTCACACAGTGGTTGACACATACTCAGGCACATGGCTGTTCTTTGCAGCTCTCATACAAGGTGGGTGGTTACGTTCAGCTTTTTCTACAGGACATTGTTCCAAACCTGTCAACCAATAAATATTTATAGAACATGATTTAACATTTCTGGGTTCCACTATGTAAAATAACGAGTTCATTTTGAGTAAACCAGTCTTAAAATGTTGGTGATTCTGTTGGCTTTGTTTTGTGACAAAACAAGGGGGTGGGATGGGAGGAGGAAAGAGTTGAAAAATCTGAAGAGGGGAAGTCTACAGGAAGGAAATGGCAATAATGCCTCTCCCCAAATAATGAAACACTATTTTATAAAACAATGATTATTTTATAAAATATTATGCACCCAGTGTATAAAACACATGCACTAAGTAAATTCATGCTTGATATATATATTCATGCATTTAAGTTTATTTTTCTCACAAATCAAGCTCTCTTGAAAATTATTCATTGTCCTTCAAATTCTAACAATGCCTCCAAGGGCTAAGTACTATTAATATTCCCATTTGGCAGAAGAGGAGCTGTTATCTCAGAGAGTTCGAACAACTTATCCATGGTCATGCAGCGAATAAATAGTGTAACTAATATGCAAATCTATGAGCATCTCAAGGCCACCTGGGATAGATGATTAAAATGCTCACAAGACGGGGGCCACAGTGGCTCTGGCCAGATGTCCTGGTGCTTGAAGAGGCGATGAGTTCAAGGCCAACCTGAGCAACATTACAAGCTCTCATTGATTAACAAAAAATAAATAAATAAATAATAAAATGCTCACAAGAGAATTGGGTTTGGATGTGGGAATCTAGATTTTTACCAAACCCCCAAGTGATATATATGCAGACCAAAGACCAAAAACTACTGAATTTGCCAATAAGACTTTTTTTTTTTGAGTTGGAGTCTCACTCTGTCACCCAGGCTGGAGTACAGTGGTGTGATCTCGGCTCATTGTAACCTCCCACCTCCCAAGTTCAAGTTATCCTCCTGTCTCAGCCTCCCAAGTAGCTGGGATTACAGGTGCATGCCACCACACTCAGCTCTTTTTTGTATTTTTAGTGGAGATGGTGCTTCACTATGTTGGCCAGGCTGATCTTGAACTCCTGACCTTGAGAGATCCGCCTGCGGCAGCCTCTCAAAGTGCTGGGATTACAGGCATAAGTCACTGTGCCTGGCCTCAATAAGAATTTAACCACTCTTTTAGAAATAAGATGCACATGGTAATAGACCTCTTGCCTGGGTATTATTTCCCTGGAATCCATGCTCCACAAAATCAGTGGTTAACATTAGAGAAAGGAAAGACAGTCAGACAATATATATAACAAGACTTCTATTGTGAATGCAGAATTATTTGACGGATTGCTTAGATTGAGGTGAAGAAACTATGGTCCTCAGAACAAATCTAACATGACCCCTGTTTTTTAAATAAAGTTTTGTTGAAACACAGCCACCCCACTCTTTTACATACTGTCTATCACAGCTTTCTCAAGACAAAGGTGAAGTCACATTGTTGCAGCAGACATTATATAGCCCACAAAGATGTCAATATTTACTATCTGGCCTTTTATAGAAAACGTTTGCTAACTCCTAGCCTACGTTATATTTTTAAGTATAAGAAAGTTAGACTGAGTCGGGATTCCTGCTGTAAAATGCAACAGGAAGAAATGCAACATACTTGTGAGAAATGCAAAATATATTAACCTTTTGATAAGCACCACTTTGTGTGTTTTAAACAATCTATTTTTTAGTATCAAAAAGTGAAATACTGGTAATCAACATTTTTGAAGAGCAATGACAGTCTGTAGAAAAATTTTAAATTTACATACTCTTCAATCTGTCTTATTTCTAGGAATCTATTTAAAGAAACACTATCTAAAGAAACAAACTAGGGCCAGGCGTGGTGGCTCACTCCTGTAATCCCTGTACTTTGGAGGCCAAGGCAGGTGGATAGCTTGAGGTCAGGAGTTCGAGACCAGTCTGGCCAACATGGTGAACCCTCATCTCTACTAAAATACAAAAATCTGCCAGGCATGGTGGCAGATGCCTGTAATCCCAGCTACTTGGGAGGCTGAGATAAGAGAATTGCTTGAACCCGGGAGGCAAAGGTTGCAGTTAGCTGAGACTGCGCCACTGCCCTCCAGCCTGGGTGACAGAGTGAGACTCCGTCTCAAAAACAAACAAAAAGACACAAAGTATTAGCACATTGCTGTTCTTTGCAGCTCTCTTTGTAAAAACAACCAATAGAAATAAATTCTTTAAAAGATGCATAGTTTAAACCATCATGGTATAGCCACAAAATAAGCACGAAATTACTGAAAAGAATGAAGTAGATATACATACTAAAATGAAAGGTGTCTATGATATTAATGTAAAATTATGTATACAGAATATACACTCCAATCGTGTATCTCCATACCTATATCTATATTACCACATATTTATTTTATAAGAAATGTATCTATATTTATTTTATAGATACATTTGGTAGATACTAGTTGGGTTCTCTTTCAACCTTAAATGACTCTTTGGAAAAGCAACCCCCTGGTAGTTTGTGAAATTTTAAGCCCATCAAAGTTGCTTATTATAGACATTGATCAGCTCAAACAAATCAGTAAATCTTTGTGGCTTCCCTAAGCCATAAAGATTAATTAAGATATGGGTTGGCAAACTTGCTCTGTAAAAGGCCAAATAGTAACTACTTCAGGTTTTGTCGGTCATAACAGTCTCTTTCACAACTACTCAGCTCTGCTTTGTTGTGTGAAAGTAGCTATAAACAATACACAAACAAAGGAGTCCAACTGGATTCCAATAAAACTTTTTTTATGGACACTAAAACTCAAATTTCATACAAGTTTTATATTTCTCAAAATATTCTTCTTTTGATTTTCAATCACTTAAAATGTAAAAACCTCCTAGCTTGCAAGTCATATAAAAACAGGTAGTTGGCAAGCGCGGTGGCTCATGCCTATAATCACAGCATTTGGGGAGGCAGAGGTGGGGGGATCACAAGGTCAGGAATTTGAGACCAGCCTGGCCAGCATAGTGAAACCTCGTCTCTACTAAAAATACAAAAATTAGCCAGGCATGGTGGCACACGCCTGTAGTCCCAGCTACTCAGGAGGCTGAGGCAGGAGAATTGCCTGAACCAGGGAGGCGGAGGTTGAGGTGAGCTGAGATCGCACCACCGCACTCCAGCCTGGTCAACAGAGTGAGACTTCATCTCAAAGGAAAACAAAAACCAAAACCAGGTAGTCATTCAAATTGGGCCCAAAGGTCCCAATTTGCTGATCCCTGGGTTAAGAGATGGAGATGGGCTCTTAATCCAAGCCAGCCAGACCAATAAAAGTGGACCTCAGGCTCCTGGCTCAAAATATGAAGACTGACATTCTCTTCACGATCCACATTGCTCTGGAAGTTTCTGGAAGCTATTCTGCCAATAGAGTAACTAGGACAAAATATATTGTAACTTTGTTCTAGAATGGAGTTCTCAAATGCAGGGAGATCAGAAATTTAGAAAGACATATATAGTCTATGGAGAAACAAGGACCACTGAATCAAGTTTTACCTGAAGCTAATTTTATTTCTTGAAGGTTCAGTTATGTGAACTCAGAAGTTCCATTTATCATTTAAGCCAGATGGAGTTATTTTTTCTCATATTGTGACTTAAACCATCCCTAACTAATACAGACTGACTGCAATGTTATAAGTAATAGGTGCCCAAATATAGAACTGACTGAGGGTAGTAGCTAAGGTCAAAGAACATGGGGACACCTCTAGTTAGCAAAACAGCTGGTCACCCCATGGCCTGTTATATATTCTAAAGCCATCTGCCAGCCAAGGTTTTAACAAAAAGGAAAACTCAAGGTATTGGAGACTGTTTCTTGCATCAGTCTTAGTAAGACCCATGAGGAAATAAATTAACATACTTTGAAACTGATTCCGATAGCAGAGAAGGGGAAAAAAAGTAGTTTTTAAAAGAAGTGTATTTTCTGCTTGCTGCCTGAAAACCAAGCTGATTAGGAATCCAGTGATGTGGAGCTTGCAGGACTACAAGAGCAGAATTCTCCACTCCAAGCTAATGTTAACATAAGCCGAAATGAGGCGGTGAAAGACTAGGCAGGACGGGAAAGCAGGTCCCGAAGCAGCCCTGTCCACCTCCTTTTCAGATCCCTCCTTGTAAACATTTATCTTGATGATAAAATGAACATATTAGTCAGTTATCCAGAAAAACGCAAACAATAGGCTATTTCTCTCTACGAATATAGATATATATTCTATCAATGATCAATGTTGATACAGATATAATACAGAGATATTTATTAGGGGAATTGGCTCACACAATTATGGAAGCCAAGAAGTTCTGCCATCTGCAAGCTGGAGAACGAGGAAAGCCAGTGGTGTGATTCGGTCCAAAGGCCTGAGAACAAAGGCAGCAGATGTTGTCAGTCCTGGTGCAAGTCCAAAGACCTGAGAAGGGGTCAGAAAGAGGAGGCGATGGTACAAGTCCCCGTCTGAGTCTGAAGGCTCAAGAATCGGAAGCGTGGCTGTCAGAGGACAGGGGAAGATGGATGTCCCAGCTCAAATGCAGACAGCAGAGTCACCCTTCCTTGGCCTTTTTGTTCTGTTTGGGACCTCAGTGAATTGGATGGTGCCTGCCTGCATTGGTGAGGGCAGGTCTTTAGTTTTCTGATGCTAATCTCTTCCGGAACACCACACAGACACACTCAGAAATGATGTTTATCAGCTATCTGGGTATCCCTTAGCTTAGCCCCATTGACGAATAAAATTAACCATCACAATGAACAGTCATGATCTTTGTGAAGGTGCAGCTGTATTCATCAGAGGCTGGGAGCTAAAGAGGGTGGCCTTCACGCCTGTGGCATCGTTTCACCAGCAGGGGGCAATGCGCTGTCAATACAACGGGGAGCCTTTCGGCGGTGGAAGAGATGACCACAGAGCTCAGTGTTGTGCTGGAAGAGAGGTATTAAAAACCCACTTCTAGAAATAACTGTATCTGATAGAGTCTCTGCTTATGATTAACCATCCAATGGAATGAACCCAAAATAACTAGATCAGATGCCTTCAAAAATTCGGATGGAGTTGCATTGCCGCTGAAACCCTAAGGCTGGCTAAAAACACCCTATGAGCACACACCAACAGTGATTCTCAAACTTGGCTATGCACTGACACCCCCTGGAGAGTTTTTAAATTACTGATGCCAGGCCCCACCTAAGTCCAATTAAATTCTTAACTGTGGATGTGAGGCTCTGGCACTGGAATTTTTAAAAGCTCTCCTAAGCAATTCTAATGTGAATTCAAGGTTGAGAAGCCCTGTTCTACACTTAAGCCAATCAATAGACACCTCCAACAGGACATAGATGCCTCTATAAGCGACATTCCTTCTTTGGAGGGTTGCCAGATGCAATTTAGGATACCCTGTTAAATTAGAGTTTCAGATAAAGAACAGATAATTTCTTTATACAAGTAGGTCCCAAATATTGCATGGGATGTACTTACCCTAAAAAAGTATCCATTCTGTTTTTTTTTTTGTTTTTTTTTTTTTGCTAAATCTGGCCACCCCAACTCCAGCCACATCTCAGGTAGTCATGGAAAACATCCTCCCCAAAAGCAGAGTGGAGAACAAAGATAACACGACCAAGGCTTTCAGCCAACTTCCAGGTAAGGAGTCCTTGCTAGGATGTGGATGGTGTTTGCTAGACTTTCACTAATATAAATAGCCCAGAACCCAGCATTTCGTAAGGCCTCAACAGATGTTAGCCATCATTCTGAGGAAAGCTTTATTTATGAAAATGAGCTCGTGTGCATAAATATGCATCGCAGTGTCATTTTGGTATTCATTTAGGTAGAAAATTTTTCTATGGCATTTCAGTTACGATATGGTTTATAAAATAATAGTGTCGGCTTCAACTTTTCGGGAAAGTATCTCCAGGGAAACGTCTGGCATGACTGTAGAAGTACTCAGTCCCTATCTTGTGGTTTCTGCCCCTTTTCCTATTTCCCTACTCCTTCCCCAGAATTCCTGTCAATCTGTGATTAGGCAAAATGAAATCGATAGAGTCATCACAAGGATAATGCTGGTTTACATTTTTTATAAGTGCTGCCAATATATTAAAAGGTGGTGCTGAGCAAAACCATTCAATAAGCATTTGTCATTTGATGCATATGTTACCATGTCTGCTGAGAAAGCTAATCACACTGATTGATCCACATAGTGAATGTGTGAAGAGTTGGAGGGAAAGGATGAAGACAATGTCATGAGATGTCAGTGAAAATACTAATTTCATAATGCAGTTCAATAACAGAAATAAATTTCAAAATGAAATACGATGCATAAATTAAAGTTAATGTGGCTGGGCATAGCAGCTGGAACTCTCAAAAGAGGTGGTCTCCAGGGTGGTGGGATCCTTGCCCTGGCTCAGGCTCCTGCTCCCTCCTGGCCCCACCAAGTCACTGAGTCCTCGCGGCTTCTGCAGCCCCTGAAGCATTCAGGTGTTTGATGTATTTCTTGACCCACTCCTTACTGGGGTCGGCACAGATGTGCCGGCCTTTCTTGGTTAGGAAGCTGTGGAGAAGGGAGGAAGCGTTAAGCACTGCCGGATTCAGCAGGGGAATCCTGTGGCCCTTCCATCCTTCTCTGTCCCAGGCATCTCAGGGCCTGTCCTCATTCTTGTAAAATCTCCCCTTAACTTTGGGGTTCACAGGCCTTTCCCAAGTGTCTCAGGTGGGCGTCCTCAGAAAGCCAACTCCTGTTGTCACCTCTGATCTCTTCCCTCTGCCCAGGGGTGGTCCTTCAGGACTCTGCGGGCCCCAGGCCAGGTCAGAAAACACTGCAGGGGCTTCCCCTGGAGTCCAGCATCTTGATGGCCCTTAGAGAGCTGAGTACTCTGAGGAGACCTCACCCCAGAACTCCTGACCTTTCTCTCGAGGGTTGGGTAGGAGCACTGGCACTTACACGACACCTGGATTGAAGGAACAGCGGTTGGTCGGAAAATAGTCAACTATGAATTTTTGCAGAACCCGACGGGAGGTGTAGGAGAAGCAGCAGAACCAGTTGCAGGTGGTATCAACTGCAAGAGACGGGACAGAAAGATCCCAAGTCACTGTTCAGAAGTCAAGCCAGCCGCCCCTGGTCCCTTTCCTTGAGAGTCAGGGAGAAGTAGGATATAGCACTGCTTGGGGTGGGGATGTGGGGACAAAGAGATCCAGAAGGACGTTGGCATGTCTTCTTTTCCCTGACATTTTAATTTCTGCATCTTTCTCTCTTTTGTTCTTTCTCATTCTCTGTCTTGGTTCTGGGTCTCTATGTCTCTCTACTGGAAATTTACTTTTCTGAACAAACTATTTCTCATCTCATCTCTCCTTGGGGAGTTCCATCTGAATTCCTAAGGAGAGCCAAGGCCATACCACTGAGAACCCATTGGACCCAAATCCTCTACCTTGTCAAAATCCCTGTGGGCATCCATTTTCTCATCCATGGAATGGGACTCACTGTCCCTGTCTTCCAGAGCAGGAGAATAGAATTGCTGAAACCCCTTAGGAAGAAAAATTCTCCTCGGGAAATGGTCCCTGAAATTCCTCTGAAGTTCTCTACTTGAAGATCTCAGGGATAGACTTGGGCAGTGGGGTCCAAGCCATGGCCAGAGAGTGGGGGCACAAGAGCAAAAGACAACTCACACAGGCATAGCAGGTCTGGGGACCGAGGGCCTCAGTGAAGAAAAGGACAGCAGGGGCAGCCGCGGGGGTCCCCAGGATGCTGGGCATACTGTGAGTTCACCTGGCAACCGGGTAGAGCTGAACTCAGGACTTGTAGCTGCTGCCTCCTCCTGGGGTCTCAGCCATCTCTTCTCTTTACAGGCAGCCTTGGGGTATTAGAAGATATAAACGTGGGGAGACTGAGGAGGAATTTTGTTTTCTTTTTTCATTTTCTTAACTTTTAAATTCAGGGGTACATATGCAGGCTTGTTACATAGGCAAACTCATGTCATGGAGTTTGTTGTACAGATTATTTCATCACCCAGACATTAAGCCTAGTACCCATTAGTTATTTTACCTGACCCTCTCTGAAGGGGAAAATTTTTAATCATGATATTGGTGTCATGCTGTGCATTGTACAAACCAGGAGAGCTTCAGCTCACCACAAAGGTTCAGATATTTGCAAGAATAGTTTAGTTACTCCCTTGGTGGGGAAATGGTTTCCACAGTGGGAGGGGGTGAGAAGTTGGTGTCACCCTGAGACTGGGTTAGCTGATGCCTTCTCACAAAGGCAGATCTGTAGATAAAGCCTTTCTCCCATGGAGCTGAACCTTCTGATAGCCTCCCCAGCTTTTCCAACAGCATAGATGTGCCGTGGATGGTAACGCCAAAGAATTGTGAGAAGCACAACCCAAGAGAAAACCATGCCCTGGGTGGAGAGAGCAGAACTCAGGAAATGCTGTAAGGTTGATTCTTTTGTGAGATTTATCACTGAGTTAAAGATGAGGAAACTGAGGCCAGCACAAGAGAATTAAATGCCAATTTATTCGCCTCCGGGCGAGGTCTGTGGTGCCGGGGAAAGGGGCCAGGGAAGTCACACCGGACTCCTCTGGGCGTGGGATTTTATAGGGAGTGAAGGCATTTGATTGGCTGTGGAGAAACAGGACATGGACATAGCAAGCTGCTATAGGTAGGTAGGCGGGATTTCCGGAGGGGACAATGTGCTATTGGGCAGGTTTTGGCGGGGCTTTCCAAGGGTGGGCTAGGTGCCTAGTGCAAAGGGGATTTCCAAGGGCCGGGTTGAGTGCAGAGTGCAGAGGGGATTTCCAAGACAGAGCTAGATGATGGGCATATTCTGGTGACTTAATTTTCAGGCGGGGAGAGGGATGGGCATGTCCGAGCTCCCGGCTAGGCAACCAGCCTTACAAATGCTACCAGAGGGGCAAGGATGAGGCTGCCTTTCAGACACTGGCTTGTTGAACCTCTACAATATGCCAGTCCCTGGGTTAGCTGGGTTAACTGGGGGCCGATTTGAATGATGAGCCTTAAGGAGTTGTTACCTTTCGATCAGCAAGGTGCTCTGCCAGGGTTCTATCCTATGGCTATAAACATAAAGATGCACAAAAGCATATTTGTAACCATTAAAAGATGATGTACAACTAAATAAATTATGGCATATTCACCTCTTGTAATATTAATTAATCTTTCAAAACTGAGAAAGTAAATAAATTAGAGCCAGGCATGATGGCTTATACCTGTAATACCAGCACTTTGAGAGGCCAAGGTGGAAGGTTTGCTTGAGCCCAGGAATGTGAGACCAACCTGAGCAACATAGTGAGACCCTGTCTCTACAAAGTTTTTTAAGTAGCTGGGCATGGCTGTAGTTCCAGGTACTTGGGAGGCTGAGGTAGGAGGATTGCTCCAGTCCAGGAAGTCAAGCCTAGAGTGAGCTGTAATCATGCCACTGCACTCCAGCCTGGGCAACAGAGCAATGCCTTGTCTCAAATACATACATACATACACATATACATACATTTAAACAGGTGGTCCTCCCAGAATTTAACAGTGCAATTATGTCATCAAGAACTCAGGCTTCTTAAAACATGTCCCCTTTCCCCATGATTTTGTTGGCTTTTCTTATTTGAGCTTATCTCCTCATGGTCACAAAATGGCTGCTGCTTTCTTGGTCATCACATCTTCACGATGTCTCATCCTCAAGCTTACGAGGGGGTCTCACAGGAACACAGAAAAAGCAATGTTACTAGTGTTTTTAATTCAAGTAGCTTTCTATGTGATTTGTAGTGTGAACTATAGATCGCACCCAAAAGTGGTAAAAGCTAATTTTGGAAACACACAAAATACAGAAAAGAATAAAAACTCATTTAGGATCTCGATGCTGGGTAGACAACAGGCAAATGGAAGTGAGAATGTGCGAGTTTTCCTCCACATTCCCGATTGTGGCATATATGAATTCTGATGCAAAATCTGAAAATAAAAATCCGTCAAAGGAAGGAAAAATTCTAGTATCCAAACTTAGCCACTTTTTTGTTTTTAACAGTTCTGTATATTTATTTCCAGTGCAGATTTTTTCTAGGATTATGATAGCACTGTTTGCTTTTTTCCTTCTTCTTACTGCATCTGGTGAGGGAAGACAGTACTGTTGTCATGATATAGACTTTAATTTTATATCTTTTTATTTATACAGCCATGCATCACTTAATGACAGAATACATCTGACAAGCTTGCTGTTAGTTGGTTTTGTTATTGT
Organism: Callithrix jacchus; assembly: GCF_049354715.1. NCBI lineage: Eukaryota > Metazoa > Chordata > Mammalia > Primates > Cebidae > Callithrix > Callithrix jacchus. The sequence goes on along the minus strand of NC_133506.1, from coordinate 98,179,920 downwards.
GGGAATATCACAGAGTGCACTTATGCAAACCATAGTAGATGGTGTAGTCTACTATACAACTAAGCTGTATGGTATAGCCTGTTGCTCCTAGGCTACAAACTTGTAAAGCGTACTACTGTACTGAATACTGTAGGCAACTGTAATGTAATGGTAAGTATTTGTGTATCTAAACATAGGAAAGGTATAGTACAAATACAGAATTACAATCTTATAATTCTGTTATATAACACCGTTGTATAACATATGTAGTTTGTCATTGACGAAATCACTGTTACGCAGCACATGACAGCTACCTAATTTACCCAGCCTAGTACGTTGATATTATCATGCACAACTGTACCATATGTGGATTGGTTTCCATTTTATCTTTTTTTATTTTTTGAGATGGAGTCTCACTCTGTTGCCCGTGATGGAGTACATGGTGTGATCCCAGCTCAGTGCAACCTCCACCTCCCAGATTCAAGTGATTCTTCTACCTCAGCCTCCTGAGTAGCTGGAACTACAGGCATGCACCACCATGCCCAGCTAATTTTTGTACTTTTAGTAGAGACGGGATTTCACCATGTTGGCCAGGCTGGGCTCTAACTCTTGACCTCAGGCAATCCACTTGCCTTGGCCTCCCAAAGTGCTACGATTACAGGTGTGAGTCACTGAACCTGACCAATTTTTCATTGTTATAAATTGTGCCAAACATCTTATTCAAAAAACTTTATCCCTAAGTGAGGTTACTCTAGAGGATATTTTCCTAGCTATAGGCTTCCTGGGGGAAAAATAAGGGCATTTAAGGCTTTTTATTTATATAGATATCCCATATTTAATGCATATTCATGTCTATCACCCAGCGTCAAACCCAATGATAGCATATTGTAGGGACCTATGAATGTTCAATGAATCAAACAGTTGTTAAAAGACTGGTCCCATCATTCTTGTTATTCCTGTAGTCCAGACTTTCCCTATCTCATTCTGCCCATTTGGGTCTGGATCAAACACAACTCTAGCTACTCAAGATTCTGCGGCATTGTCTTATATGTCACTTCTGTGCAATCAAAACACAACACTAGAAATATCTGTTCCATAGGAGGAAATGACCATAGCACCACTCACAAATAGAGCTGTTCTTGACAGAAGGTACAACCTAAGCTTGGCTTCTTGGTGACATCAATTCTTGACGTCCCCCTCTTGAGTTAACCATTTCTTAGAAGCATTCTGATTAACACGATGTAATGGTCCAGGGTGTGGTTTAAGTGTGACTTGTGCTGCCCAGAACACTGTGGCATCACCATTTACATCACACCATGTGGTCAGAGGAGCTGCAGCACAGCCCTAGAGATCTGCTCTGTGGAAGAAACATTAATCTGAAGATCTCTCCATGTACATATGACTCCAACTCTAACATCTCACCTTCTCTCACTGTCAAAATATTTCTGCACATTCGGCCCCAAGAAGTGAGCAATTGAGCTGTTCTTGTACATCCTGAACCTCTGGGGGACTCAAGGTAACCCAACATGTGCAACTCAGAGCATGGCACCCTGCACTTCACATCTTCCCCTGGTCATCCCCAGCCTCCAGCTCCTCATGGTTCAGAGTTGCCTGTAAAGAAATGGGAACACAGCATGGACCCCAGGAGGATATAGGCAGCAGTGAATGCCCAGTCCTGTACTGACATTGCGCACACCCCTCAGCCTGCCCAACACTGAACAGGTCTCCCTTGGTGCCCTTATTGATGACCATCTCCTCCCCATGGCCCTCAGCTCACAAGTCTTTTCTGTCCCATGAGACTCTCTTGACCCTTGTCCTTTCTTCATTTTAGAATTGTTTCCCTATGCTTTGGACAGACATTTAAGCCATATCACTTAATTCCTGTGGATTAAGATTCTCTAAGTAAAATCGGAGAACTTCACAAAGGGTTTCAAAGTGTTCTGGGCTATTTTCCAAGGACTTAGATATCTAATCTGGATCTGAAAGGCAGGATAGGGCTAGGACCCATTTTTGATTGGGAAAACTGAGGCCTAACCCAGTCATTAACAAGATGCAGACTCTGGGTCTAGTTGGTTCCTAGGGTGAGGAAGTGGCAGAGCTCCCTCAGTTCTCCCAAGAAGCTCTACTTCTAGAGCCATTTACAGAAGCAGGTCTCTTGCTGGGAAAAGTCTCTGTAGACTGAACGAAGTAGGTGATGGATCAATGCAGGGGATGCCTCCTTTGACCGATTCACCCCAGGTACAGACAAGGTTTAGTCTGGGCACCTGCTAAACTGCTTGCTTCCCTCTGCCACACTACTGGCTCACAGACTTCAAAGCACCCAGACTGCAGCGTCCAGCCGCCCCTCCTGGACCTTGCTTCATGTGTCAGAAACCTGGCCCCTGGGTCAAGGAATGCCTGCAGCCCAGGATTCCTCCTAAGCCCTGCCCTATATGTACAGGCACCCACTGGAAGTCCGGCTGTCTGACTCATGTCACTGCTCCTCTGCTTAGCAGCTAAAGACTGACACTGCCCAAACATCTTGGAGGCCCCCCGGACCATCACCGACACTGAGCTTTGGGTAGCTATTACGGTGGAGGGTAATCCATCCCGTTCTTAATCAACACGGGGGCCACCCACTCCACACTAACCTGCCTCCTTGGCCTCCATAACTGTTGTGGGAATTGACGGCAAGGCCTCTGGGTCTCTCACAACTCCCCAGGTCTGGTGTCAATTAGGCCAGTACCTCTTTCCACATTCCTTCCCAATCATCCCTGCTTATCCAGTTCCCGTTAGGCCAAGATAGCCTAACAAAATTATATGCCTCCTTAACTATTCCTGGGCTACAGCCACGCCTCATTGCTGCCCTCCTCCCCAAACCCATACATTCCTCAGTAGTTCCCATTATGTCCCCCAACCTTAACCCTAGGGTGTGAAGCACCACCTCCCCATCCATCCATAATGCCAAACCCTTATACTCTCCTCAGCATCTCTAAAACTCACCCGAATTCCTGAGGAAACTTACATGCCCTGCTCCTGTCCATCTTTCCTCTTCCTCCATTCTGTGTGCCAAGACATTTCCTGGTTCCACCCCCAGCTCCCACCCTTAACTCTCTTCTAAAGTAAATAAGTAACCTTCTTTGCCAAGGTACCTCATGTAACTTCTCTGCCTATTCCTCCTACTCCCTTGGCTGCTCCACATAATTGCCCCTATTATTTCCAACTACCTGTACAAAACCCTTAACCCATTCTTTGCTACACAAATCCAATCCAACCCTTTTCCTTACACACTGCTGAAATTCAGGGTTGTGCAGTTGAAGTTCTTACACAAGAGCCAGCTTCACATCCTGTTGCCCTCCTCTGTAAACACTTGACCTTACTGTCCTAGGTCGGCCCTCATGCCTGCGTGCGGCAGCTACCTCTGCTCTACTCCTTCTTGAGGCTGTCCAAATCACGGGTTATACCTCACTCACTCGCTGCAGCTCTCACAATCTTCAGGCTTTAGTATCCTCTTTGCAACCTCCACATCCGTTATCTGCCCCACATCTTATCCAACTGTATTCACTCTTTATTCAAACTCCCACTGTGACTATTACACATGGTCCTGATTTTAATCCAGCCTCTCATCCAATGCTAAACATCAACACAAGCCCTGAACCCCATGACTGTATCTCCCTAATACATATAGCATCCTACCCATTTCCACATCTTTCTCTCTTTCCCATTCCAGACCCAGACCACACCTGGTTTATTAATGCCAGTTCTTCAAAGCCCACTCAGTCTGGTTATGGGATTGTATCCCACTCATCTATCATTGAGGCTGCCACACTCCCTCCCTCTACCACTTCGCAGCAAGCTGAACTAATTACTTTAACTGTGCTCTTACTCTAGCTAAGGGACTGCATGTAAATATCTATACTAACTCTAAATACGCTTTCCACATCCTACACCACCACGCTGCCATATGAGCAGAAAGGGGCTTTCTTAATACACAGGGATCTTTCATTATCAATGCTTCTTTAATAAAAGCTCTCCTCAAAGCTGCTCTCCTCCCAGCCAAAGCTGGAGTCATCCACTGTAAAGGACACCAAAAAACCTTAGATCCCATTGCCCAGGGAAATGCGTTTGCCAATGAAACAGCTAAGAAGGCAGCAAATACACAGTTATCCCTTCATAATGGACACTATTTTTCTTTTTCATCAATTACTCCCACTTACTCTTCTGAATCCTTAACATACCAGTCACTTTCCACTCAAGGCAGTCAGTTTCTGAATCAGGGAAAATTCCTTCTTCCTGCCGCAAGCCCACTCTATCCTCTTTTCCTTTTATAACCACTTTCATGTGGGATATAAGCCTTTGGTCTGTGTCTTAGAACATTTTATTTCCTTCCCTTCATGGAAGCCCATCCTTAAAACAATTCTATCTCAGTGCTCCATCTGCCACTCTACCAACCCCCAGGGATTTTTAAAACCTCCTCCCTTTCCCACTCACAAGGATCTACCCCCAAGCAAGACTGGCAGATTTACTTTACTCGTATGCCTTGTGTCCAAAAATGTAAATATCTTCTTGTATGGGTGGATACCTTTACAGGGTGGATTAAAGCCTTCCCCACTGAAACCGAAAAGGCCACTGCCATTCTTTCCTGTCTGTTAAGTGATCTCATTCCCCATTTTGGCCTGCCTACTTCCGTCCAATCCGACAATGGCCTTGCTTTCTTTAGCCGAATCACCCAAGCAGTCTGTCAGGCCTTTAGCATTCAATGGAATCTCCATGCCCCTTACTGCCTTTGTGGATCTATATGAGAGAAGGAAAGAGAGACAGGAAGAAGGAGATGAAGAAGAGGAAAGAGGGGAGGGAGAGAGACAGAGAGAGAAAGCAAGAGAACAAGAGAGTGCACACAACTTCTTGGTCTAGGGAACAGATATATGTTATGAACCACTATACTGGAAAGGAATGGCTTCTTATCCCAAAACCAAAACCAACCAGCTTATAGGCCAGAACCCTTTGAGTTAGGAGGAAGTCAGCTCCTCCTAAGAGAGGACCATGGGACATTGCCACAAGTGAGTACTGTAAAATTTCCTTCTGTGCTTATCTAATGGGATTGCAATCATTTACAGGTGACCTAGCACTGGAGAGAGGGAACTACCCAGGCTCTGAGGCAATGACTGGACACTGCTGTGATCTGACACTGATCTTTGGGAACTAAAATATTCCTGCAGTGATAGGAGCACAGGCTTATGGAAATCAGGTGTTGAATGGAGTTTTAGCTTCTGCCCATTTCACAGTGAGCCCAGTGGTTCCACAAACTCTTCCTGTGGTCACTTTCTCAGGTCTTGAGTGCTTACTTGTAATTGTTATCTTAAACACTGGGAAAAACTTCACATTTGCTCCCCGATGGATGGGGTGAGGGCTATTATGATAGAGCATGTCAAGAGGAATCCCCCTGGAACTGTCCCACCACCATGGCCAAAATGGTAATTTAAAAGTCATGCTGCTGTCTTAATCCATTTGGGCTACTACAACAAAATACCATAAACTGGTTGGCTGATAAACAACAGAAATTTATTTCTCACAGTTCTGGAGGCTGGGAACTCCAAGATCAAGGTGGTAGCAGATTCAGTGAGGTGAGGGCCTGATTCTTGATTCATAGATGTGCTTTCTTGCTGTGTCTTTATATGGTGAAAGGAAAGAACAAGCTCTCTGGGGTTTCTTTTATAAAGGCACTAGTCTCATTCATGAGGGCTCTGCCCCTAATCCCTAATCACCTCCCAAAGGGCCCAGCTCCCAACACCATGATCCTGGGCATTAGGATTTCCTCTTACGGATTTGGGAAGGACACAAGAATTCAGCTCATAGTAACTTCAATCCTGGGAAATCACTGAGATTGCTGTTACCACCAAGTTTGCACTTGCATCTGATTAGCTATGCAGAAAAGATAACCTAGCTGGCCTGAGATTGTAGTCCTTAGAAAGGCATGCTTGGAAAGCTGGCCCTTGGCTGACATCTGGGAACTAGAATGTTAAACAGTTCCCTACGCTGATACAAAATTTTCCCTAAATGACAAGACTGGCTCCCTGTGCCTAAACCTTTCAGCAAACAGTATGGTTTAGGCTGAAACATGTTTTACTCCTGGGAGTCTGGAATTTTGGTACATGCTAGGTAGAAAGAGTGCCTATATGACACGCCTCCAGTAAAAATCAACTTCTATGCTCTGGCAAACTTTCCTGGTGAACAACATTTCACGTGGGCTGTCACAACTCGATGCAGAAGGAATGAAGTTATTCCTGTGTGACAGTACTGGGAGAGGACTTTTGGAAGCTTACCCCTACTTTCCTCCAGACTTTGCCTATACACCTTTTCCCTTTGATGATTTTGCTTTGTATCCTTTTACTGTAAGAAATCAGAACGAAAGGGAGCTAAAGTGGCTCCCGCCGGAGGTTGTGGCTCATTTGAAGGTGAAGTCATGAGTTCAAGGCTAACCTGAGCAACCTAATAAGCTCAAACAGATTGGCAAAAAGAAAAAAAAAAAAAAAAGAAATCAGAACCAAAAGTACGACTATATGCTGAGTCCTGTGAGTCCTCCTAGCAAAACATTGAACCTAAAAATGTCTTGGAACCTTTAGCACAGTACGTATTTCATCCTGCTGCCTGTCTGCAGAAATTTGAAGGCCAAGAGTTTTCTAATGATTTTGTCTTATAGTGTGAGTGGTAGTGCCTTTAACATACAATTCTTTTACAAACCTCAAAGGTTTCCTATGAAACTGGTTCAGATCGCCATGACCCAAAAGTCTCTAACATGATTCTTTTGTGAACAGGTCTCTCTCTTCTTTGAGAGTTGAGGCATCTGTTAGACAAAACCCTAAAATTTTTAGAAGCTATTGTGTATAGCTCAAAGTACCTACTAAGAACCAACTTAAATCTTACAGATTGAATCTTAACAAAGTGTCCTTCGGCCATACATTTTATTAGACCTTTACCACTGAGACTATATATTACTTTGAGTTTCCTTTAATGCCTTGAGAGACTGCAGGTCTCCTACCTTTGTCAATTGTCTACTCAATCCTTTTGCCCATTTTTCTATTAGGTTGTCTGTGTTGTCTTTATGGACTTGTCAGAGATTCTGGATACTAACAGTTTGTTGTATGTATGTGCTATAAATGTTTTATTCCAATGGGGCTTCCCTGTTCATTCTCTCAATCATGTGATTCAATGAAGAAAAGTCCCCAATTGTAATGAGATCCAATTTGTCTACCTATCTTTATGATCAGTAATGTTTCTGTAATATTTAAGAAATCAGCAGGGCCCAGGGGCTCCTGCTCGTAATCCCAGCACTTTGGGAGTCAGAGGAGGATGGATCACCTGTGGTCAGGAGTTCAAGACCAGCCTGGCCAACGTGGCAAAATCCCATCTCTACTAAAAATACAAAAATTAGCTTGGCATGGTGGTGAGCACTTGTAATCCTAGCTACTCCGGAACCTGAGGCAGGAGAATCTCTTGAACCCAGGAGGCAGAGGTTGCAGTGAGCCTAGATCACACCATTGCACTCCAGCCTGGGGGACAAGAGCAAAATGCCATCTTAAAAAAACAAAACAAACAAACAAACAAACAAGAAATCTTTGCCTATCCCAAGATCATGAAACTATTTCTACAGTATTTTCTAGAAGTTTTATTGTTTCTTCTTTCACATTTAGGTCCACGATCCATTTAGAACAGATTTCTGTGTGTGTGGTATGAGGTAGGAGTCAAGGTTTCCTTTTGTTTATATGAATAAGCCAATTAATCCAGCTACCTTTACTGAAAAAGCATTCTTTCCCTCTTGAACTACAGTGACTGCTTCGTCATAAATTATGAGATGGTGTGTTTTTGTTACACTGGTCTATTTGGTATCTTGCACTGCTGTTGCAGTTACTGCCACATTATCATAAATCCCGATAAATAGTAGCTTAAGTCCCTCAACTTTGTTTAAGATTATCTTGATTATTCTTACCTTTTGGAATTTTCATATAAGTTTTAGAATCAGTTTATCAATTTTCATTTAAAGTCCTTATAAGATTTTGAATGAGATTGTATTAAATTTATTGTTGAATTTGGGGAAAACTGACAGCTTTATAATAATGAGTCTTCTATGGGGAAGAAGAGAAGATGGCACTGTAGGAGCAACTCAGGATTGCAGCTCCCAGTGAAAGCGCAGAGGGTGAGTGGATGCCGCATTTCCAGATGGATCTTTATTGCCCACAGACCAGGAGATTCCGAGGTGTAGAAGCCCCACAGGTCACCAGCGTGGCTGATTTGGCCGGCACGGCTGTTTTGGCCAGCACCGCAGCACAGTGGCACTCTGTACAAAGTACACTGGTCTGGTTGCCCTGTTAAACCAGCAATTGAAGATCTGGGAAGGCAGATTAGCACATTCATCTGATTAAACGGGACTTAAACATAAAGCCAGGCCAGGAGATTCCCGGGCAGCAACATTGTTTCAACCGGCACAGTGGGTCGCCGCACGGGACGTCACACAGATCCCAGTGCCCTTTCAGCAGGTGACTGGAACACCTGGGAGAGAGTCAACCATTCAACTTAAAAAAAAAAAAGGGCTCTGAGACAGGGAGCCAGGCGATCAGGCTCGGCGGATCCCACCCCCACAAAAACAAACAAACAAAAAAAACTGCAATTGGAAATGCTTGGGATTGAGAGTTTCACAGCAAGCACAGCTGGACCCAGGACAGTGCAGCTCAGTGGGGGAGGGGCGTCCGCCATTACCGAGGCACTCCACCCCTACGAAGGTACTCTGCCATTGCTGATGCAGCCTGCCGTTGCCGAGGCAACCCACCATAACAAAGAGAGTCCGCCATTACAGAGGCGGGCCACCATTGCACGGCAGTTCTAACCACACCCATATAAACAGGACTGCAGGGAATTACACACAGCAGCAGGGCGGAGCCCATGGCAACAGGGCAGACCCAAGAGCAGCTCAGTATAGCCTCTGCAGGCAGGCAGTGACGAGACTGCCTCCTTGCTGGGCAGGACAGTGCAACAGATACTCATAAATAAAGCCCTAACTCCCCGGGACAGAGTACCTGAGGAAAAAAGGGGTTTTATGAGTTCAGCTGCAGCAGACTTAAACGTACCCGCCTAGCAGCTCTGAATGAACAACGGAGCTCACAGCTCAGCACTTGAGCTCCTGTAAAGTACAGACTGTCTCCTCAAGCAGCTCCCTGACCCCCGTATATCCAAAGAGTCACCTCACAAAGGACTGATCAGACTGACATTTGGCAGGCATCATTCTGGGACAACGATAGCAGAAGAAGAAACTGGTAGCAACCCTCACTGTTCCGCAGCTGCTACGGGTGTGCCCCAGGCAAGCAGGGCCTGGAGTGGACTTCAGCAGTCCTACAACAGAGGGGCCAGACTGTTAGAAGAAAAACTAAGAAACAGAAATACTTCATCATCAACAATCCAGATGTCCACTCAGAGACCCAATCGGAAAATCAGCAACTACTCAGATGACAGGTGGATAAATCCACAAAGATGAGAAGAAACCAGTGCAAAAAGGAGGAAAACACCTGAAACCAGAACACCTGGCCTCTTACAAGGGACCACAACTCCTCACCAGCAAGGGAACAAAGCTGGACAGAGAATGAGTGTGATGAAATGATGGAATCAGACTTCAGAAGGTGGGTAATGAGAAACTTCCATGAAATAAAAGAACATGTTCTAACTCAATGCAAAGAAACTAAGAACCTTGAAAAAAGATTTGAGGAAATGATAACAAAAATGGACAAGTTAGAGAGGAATATGAGTGAATTGATGGAGCTGAAAACCACAACACGAGAACTTCGCAAAGCATGCACAAGTCTCAACAGCTGAATTGACGAAGCAGAAGAAAGGATATCAGAGGTCAAAGATTAACTCAATGAAATAAAATGAGAAGGCAAGATTAGAGAAAAAAGAGCAAAAAGGAATGAACAAAGTCTCCAAAAAATATGGGACTATGTGAAGAGACCTAACCTACATTGGATAGGTGCACCTGAATGTGACGAAGAGAATGAATGCAACCTGGAAAATACTCTTCAGGATATTTTCCAGGAAGATTTCCCCAACCTAGCAAGGCAGGCCAATATTCAAGTCCAGGAAATACAGAGAACACCACAAAGATATCCCACAAGAAGAGCAACCCCAAGGCACATAATCGTCAGATTCACCAGGGTTGAAATGAAGGAGAAAATGCTAAGGGCAGCCAGAGAGAAAGGTCGGGTCACCCACAAAGGGAAGCCCATCAGACTCACAGCAGATCTCTCAGCAGAAACCCTATAAGCCAGAAGAGAGCGGGGGGGGGGGGGCAATATTCAACATCCTTAAATAAAAGAACTTTCAACCCAGAATTTCATATCCAGCCAAACTAAGATTCATAAGTGAAGGAAAAATAAAATCCTTTGCGAAGAAGGAAGTACTCAGAGATTTTGTCACCACCAGTCCTGCATTACAAGAGCTCCTGAAAGAGGCACTACACATAGAAAGGAACAACCAGTACCAGCCATTCCAAAAACATACCAAATGCTAAAGTGCATCAACAAAATGAAAAATCTGTATCAACTAATGGGCAAAGCAGCCAGCTAGCATCAAAATGGCAGTATCAAATACACACATAATAATATTAACCCTAAATGTAAATGGGCTAAATGCACCAATCAAAAGACACAGACTGGCAAATTGGATAAAAAGCCAAAACACATCGGTGTCCTGTATTCAGGAAACCCATCTCACATGCAAGGATACACAAAGGCTCAAAATAAAGAGATGAAGGAAGATTTACCAAGCAAACGGAGAGCAAAAAAAAAAAAAAAGCAGAAGTTGCAATTCTCATCTCTGATAAAATAGACTTTAAAGGAACAAAGATCAAAAGAGACAAAGAAGGACATTACATAATGGTAAAAGGATCGATACAACAAGAAGAGCTAACGATCCTAAATATATATGGACCCAATACAGGAGCACCCAGATATATAAGGCAAGTTCTTAATGACTTACAAAGAGACTTAGACTCCCACACAATAATAGTGGGAAACTTTAACACTCCACTGTCAATAGTACACAGATCAACCAGACAGAAAATTAACAAGGATAATCAGGACTTGAACTCAGACCTAAAATAAGCAAACCTGATAGACATTTACAGAACTCTCCACCCCAAATCCACAGAATATACATTCTTCTCAGCACCACATCACACCTACTGGAAAATTGACCACATAATTGGAAGTAAATCACTCCTCAGCAAATGCAAAACAACTGAAATCATAACAAACAGTCTCTTATACCATAGTGCAATCAAGTTAGAACTCAGAATTCAGAAACTAACTCATAACCACACAGCTTCATGGAAACTGAACAACTGGCTCTTGAATATTGACTGGATAAACAATGAAATGAAGGCAGAAATAAAGAAGTTCTTCAAAACCAACGAGAAAGAAAACACAATATGCCAGAATCTCTGGGACACATTTAAAGCAGTCTCTAGAGGAAAATATATAGCAATAAGTGCCCACATGAGAAGAGTGGAGAGATCCAAAATTGATACCCTGACATCAAAATTGAAAGAGCTAGAGGAGCAAGATCAAAAAAAATCAAAACCTAGCAGAAGACAAGAAATAACTAAGATCAGAGCAGAACTGAAGGAGATAGAGACACAAAAAAACCCTGCAAAAAATCAATAAATCCAAGAGTTGGTTTTTTGAAAAGATCAACAAAATAGACAGACCACTAGCCAGATTGATAAAAAAGAAAAGAGAGAATAACCAAATAGATGCAATAAAAAACGGTAAAGGGGAAATCACCACAGATTCCATAGAAATTCAAACCATCATCAGAGAATATTACAAACAACTCTATGCACATAAACTAGTAAACCTGGAAGAAATGAATAAATTCCTGGACACTTGTGTCCTCCCGAGGAAGTTGAAACTATGAATAGACCAATAACAAGGTCTGAAGTTGAGGCAGCAATTAAGAGCCTACCACACAAAAAAAGCCCAGGTCCAGATGGGTTCACAGCCGAATTCTACCAGACACACAAAGAGGAGCTGGTACCATTCCTTCTGAAACTATTCCAAAGAATCCAAAAAGAGGGAATCCTTCCCAAATCATTTTATGAGACCAACATCATCCTGATACCAAAACCTGGCAGAGACCCAACAAGAAAAGAAAACTTCAGGCCAATATCCATGATGAACATAGATGCAAAAATCTTCAATAAAATATTGGCAAGCCAATTGCAACAGCAAATCAAAAAACTTATCAATCATGATCAAGTAGGATTCATCCTGGGGATGCAAGGCTGGTTCAACATACGCAAGTCTATAAATGTAATTCACCACATAAACAGAACCAAAACCAAAAACCACATGATTATCTCAATTGATGCAGAGAAGGCCTTTGACAAAATTCAACAGCCCTTTATGCTAAAAACCCTCAATAAACTCGGTATTGATTGAATGTATCACAAAATAATAAAAGCTATTTACCACAAACCAACAGCCAATATCATACTGAATGGGCAAAAACTGGAAACATTCCCTTTGAAATCTGGCACTAGACAAGGATGCCCTCTCTCACCACTCCTATTCAATATAGTACTGGAAGTTCTAGCCAGAGCAATCAGGCAAGAAAAAGAAATAAAGTGTATTCAAATAGGAAAGGAGAAAGCCAAATTGTCTCTATTTGCAGATGACATGATAGTATATCTAGAAGACCCCATCGTCTCAGTCCAAAAACTCCTGAAGCTGATAAGCAACTTCAGCAAAGTCTCAGGATACAAAATCAATGTGCAAAAATCACAAGCATTCCTATACACCAATAACAGACTTAAAGAAAGCCAAATCAAGAACAAACTGCCATTCAAAATTGCTACAAAGAGAATAAAATGCCTAGGAATACAACTAACAAGGAACGTAAAGGACCTCTTCAAGGAGAACTACAAACCACTGCTCAATGAAATAAGAGAGGACACAAACAGATGGAGAAACATTCCATGATCATGGTTAGGGAGAATCGATATCGTGAAAATGGCCATACTGCCCAAAGTAATTTACAGACTCAACGCTATCCCCATCAAGCTACCGATGACCTTCTTCACAGAATTGGAAAAAACTACCTTAAACTTCATAAGGAACCAAAAGAGAGCCCGCATAGCCAAGTCAATTCTAAGCAAAAAGAACACAGCAGGAGGCATCACACTACCAGACTTCAAACTATACTACAAGGCTACAGTAATCAAAACAGCATGGTACTGGTACCAAAACAGAGATATAGACCAATGGAACAGAACAGAGGCATTGGAGGCAACACAACATACCTACTACCATACAATCTTTGATAAACCTGACAAAAACAAGCAATGGGGAAAGGATTCCCTGTTTAATAAATGATGTTGGGAAAAGTGGCTAGCCATGTGCAGAAAGTAGAAACTGGACCCCTTCCTGACACCTTACACTAAAATTAACTCCAGATGGATTAAAGACTTAAACATAAGATCTGGCACCGTAAAAACCCTAGAAGAAAATTTAGGCAAAACCATTCAGGACATAGGAGTAGGCAAGCACTTCATGACCAAAACACCAAAAGCATTGGCAACAAAAGCCAAAATAGACAAATGGGACCTAATCAAACTCCACAGCTTCTGCATGGCAAAAGAAACAGTCATTAGAGTGAATCAGCAACCAACAGAATGGGAAAAAATTTTTGCAGTTTACCCATCTGACAAAGGGCTGATATCCAGAATTTACAAAGAACTCAAACAGATTTACAGGAAAAAAACAAACAAGCCAATTCAAAAGTGGGAAAAGGATATGAACAGACACTTTACAAAAGAAGACATACATGAGGCCAACAAACATATGACAAAATGCTCATCATCACTGGTCATCAGAGAAATGCAAATCAAAACTACATTGAGATACCATCTCATGCCAGTTAGAATGGCAATCATTAAAAAATCTGGAGACAACAGATGCTGGAGAGGATGTGGAGAAATAGGAACACTTTTACACTGCTGGTGGGAGTGTAAATTAGTTCAACCATTGTGGAAGACAGTGTGGCGATTCCTCAAGGACTTAGAAATAGAAATTCCATTTGACCCAGCAATCCCATTACTGGATATATATCCAAAGGACTATAAATCGTTCTACTATAAGGACACATGCACATGAATGTTCACTGCAGCACTGTTTACAATAGCAAAGACCTGGAACCAACCCAAATGCCCATCCATGATAGACTGGACTGGGAAAATGTGGCACAAAATATTATGCAGCAATCAAAAACGATGAGTTCTTGTCCTTTGTAGGGACATGGATGAATCTGGAGAACATCATTCTCAGCAAACTGACACAAGAACAGAAAATGAAATACCGCATGTTCTCACTCATAGGCGGGTGATGAACAATGAGAACACATGGACACAGGGAGGGGAGCACTACACACTGGGGTCTATTGGGGGGAATAGGGGAGGGATGGCAGAGACGGGGAGCTGGGGAGGGATAGCATGGGGAGAAATGCCAGATGAGGGTGAAGGGGAGGAAGGCAGCAAATCACACTGCCACGTGTGTACCTATGCAACTATCTTGCATGTTCTGCACATGTACCCCAAAACCTAAAATGCAATTAAAAAAAAGAAAGAAAGAAAAATTGTACATTAAAACCCACACTTTCCACAACAGTCATGTGAGTTTCTCCTCCTAGCCTGAGGGCATTCTCGGGTGCTCCTTTCTGTGTATGATTCTTTGCCTCCAGGACTGCCTAGCTCCAGCACACTCAGGACAGCTGTTGTCTGATTCTGCCTGACATGCACCAGGCTTAGGAAACTGGCTCCCTTGAACCTGCACTGCCAGACCTATGCCTGGCTGTGGGTTCCAACCCTGGCTTCCCGGGGTGCTTGAGTCATGGGCTGGAGTTAATGGTCACCCTGGGAGTTGGACCTTCCAAATTGTATTATCCTGTAAAACATCAGTTGCAGTCAGGAGCTCAGAAAAGATAAAGACCCCACATTGTCAAAAGCCCCTTCTCTTAAAGGGGCGAGTCAAAGGCTTTCTTCCTTTCCCACATCCCAGGCAGGATTCATCTCTACCGTATTCCCAGAATAAACAGAGTCCCATTAGGTTTTCATGCCTACAATCATTCCCAATTTTGTACTAAAGAGTAGTTGGTTCCAGACAGGAAAATCACAGCCTCAGCTCTATAGAGAGTGAGAAATGTATATTTTAACAGCCTGCAGTAGAATGCAGAAAATCATGGCAGGCTGGATGAAGACCACCACTAGCTCAAATGATGCTTCTGTGAGAATGAGAAAAAGACCCCCTTCCAGTAGACAGAGTCCCATGGGTAAACAGACAGCACCTTTATCCTATTTAGGAAAAGTGCCTCTCCCTCTAGGTGGGTCTAGCACTTCAGAAAAGACACTGGAGATGGATGATGGTCCCACTCATCCTGGCCACCAGATGTAATTGTTCAGTGCACAACCTATAAAATCATACATGTCAGCCCCGGTTACAGTGGATGAGGTGAAAGTATGGGGAGATCTTATACCTGTGATTTTATTTTCTGTTATAACTTAATTATAATGTTACTCTCATTGCATAGACATGGAAATTAGAGCCCAGAAGGTGAAGTGATCTGTTAAAAAATAAATGACAAGGCTGGTCTCTTCAACTCAAAAACCAGACCGCTTTCCACCATGCAATACTGCATCCTTGCATGAAGCACTTTCAAAGAGCCACCTTCTTCCCATGTCTGCATCCTTTTAATTTTCTCAAGGCACAAAATCTTTAAGAACCAACCAGCCAGCATCTTTGCATATTGTGTGTCCTGGTGTGGCAGTTGCTGACCACACCCTGAGTCACACTCGTGGACAGGCTCTCCACTCGGGACCATTTCTGTCTGTCCAGACTCATCTTTTCCTGTTCTTAGCAAAGCCCAGCTAGAGCAAACAAGTTCTTCCCAATTGGGTTTTTCCTATCTGGTTGGCTGGCTGGCTGGGCTTCCTCTACAAACCCCGC
This sequence comes from Callithrix jacchus, assembly GCF_049354715.1. Classification (NCBI taxonomy): domain Eukaryota; kingdom Metazoa; phylum Chordata; class Mammalia; order Primates; family Cebidae; genus Callithrix; species Callithrix jacchus. The sequence continues at coordinate 98,163,919 of NC_133506.1, read as the reverse complement.
TCCTTTCCCCTAAGCAGGGCCTAGTGGCCCCATCCTGCAGGGCTGAGCTCATGAGGACATCTGTCTGGGGGCAGCTATTCTGGTGCTATTGCCATTGTCTCGTTTCATGTGTGAACATGGCTGCTGGCTCTACAGAGATTTGGCAGGTGACAAGGAGGTTTCTTTTCAAATCTTCCTTTGGAAGTAAGACTTGGTGAAGATCTTATGCCCACCTTTTCCTAGCTCTGTGGTGTCAAGCCAGTTATTCAAGCTCCCAAAGTCTTGGTTTCTGCAAATTGGGATTAAGAATTCCTACCTCACAAGGGTCCTTTGACAAATAAATAAGATCTGAAGTGCAAATCATTCTACTAGAAATTGCACAATTACTTTTGTCTTCATCCTGGAGGTCCACTGACAAGCCTCATCCAAACCCACGGCTCTGCACATCTTCAAGTGTTTTGATTCATACTTTCAAATGGCCTCATGAGGACCTTTTATAATGTAAAAATGTTAGGCAGTCACATGATATCCATTGACCCAGTGATGCTGTTTTACTGGATATAAGAGATTTGACCCTGCACTTTGGGAGGCCGAGACAGGTGGATCTCCAACTCCTGCATTTGAGGCCAGGTGTTGGAGACCAGCCTGGCCAACATGGCGAAACCCCATCTCTATTAAAAACACAAAGAAAAAGTAGCCGGGTGTGGTGTAAGAAAAACATCAAGTTCTGAGCTCCTACTGTTTGCCAGGCATTTTCTGAGATCATCATGTTTAAATCTCAGAGTTACCCTGCAGAGTAGTCAGGGTATCACTGTCTGACAGATGAAGACACTGAGGCTTACAGCATTAAATGACTTACCCCAGGCCACATAGATAATGAGTGGGAGAGCCCAGGTCTATCTGTGAGGCACAATGAAATTAGCACAAACCCTCCACATTAGGGCCACTTGCATAAATTAACACATATTCTCTCAGAGAAAGTATTTTATTGGGCATAACATTTTGTATCTTAGCATTTGACTTTAGTTGTGGATCCTCCCATGTCACATAAATGCGACTCTTTTTGGATTATATGATTACTAATGAATGGATTTACCATAATTCATTTAACTGATACCAATTTTGATGGCCATTTTATTTGCCTAATGTTTTTTCCTTTTGCACAGATTGATTTAATAAACATGATTTTGTGGTAATATTTTTGTCTACCTGTGAAAATGTTTACTGTACAATAAAGTCTTAGGGGTAAAATAAGGTCAAAGATGATAAATACAGTATTTATTTTCTTAAATATTTTCAAGTCAGCCACAAATGTTTAAAACACTAATGGTTTCAGATTATTGTATTTAATGAGTAAACACTTTTATAGGGTTTACTTTTATAAATACTTTTATTTACCAGATACTATTCTAAGTGCTTGACAAAATTAACTTTTCCAGTTTTTAATATAACCCTGAGAAATACTATGATTATCCCCATTCTACAGATAAGAACACTGAGAACTTAATTAACTTGCCAATATCTGACAAGGCTAGTTGCTCAGCCAGGCAGTCTGGCTCCTGAGTCCACATTTTAGACAACACTCTACCTCCTGGTTCTTCTGAGGCATCACTACTGGAACTACTCTAATAATACTCATAAATGGGGAGGGTCAAATAAAATTTTAAACAGAAAAGTGTTTCACCAACTCTCAAGCTCATAAAGTTGTACATTGTAAACAGGTTTCATGATGCCCACAGATAACTTATTAATGACATCATCTATTTTAAAAGACATATATAAAACCCATCCCTTAAGGAAGGACTCCCATCACTGTTCCCCACAGGCACTCTCCTCAGTCTTACGCCTTCGCCCATACCAAGAAAATCATTCAACATATTTATTTCATGCTATAATATAGGAAATAGCTTCTTTTTGGATTTTTTAATATTATTAACATTGATCATACAAACATGGAATAGAAATTCCTTATGTTTTATCTGGATTTAAGGCTCTACATTATGGAATATATTTCTATCAAGCCATACACAGTGGAGATAATGAAATGAATTGTGTTTTAGTTTAAACATTATGGGAATTTCAGAACTGCAACATGACAGATAATCCTCGGATGAAAATTAAGTCTCTCCTCTGGTCAGGCATCTATATGCATCAGTGAAGAGAAGACGGGGACTGTGGAAAGGGGAAACAGTGAGTCAGGAAGGGCTGTGGGCACATCTGTTCCCCAGTCCCTCAAGTAGTTAAATCCTGACTTCCTCTACCCAGTCTCTCCTGGGCTATAGAAAACACTGGCCTTTCACAACTGTGTGTGACTAGAAATGCAACAGAAACCCAGCTGAATCCCCAGGGCTTCCCCTCTGCCCTTCTCAAAGGAAAGATCTATCCCAGGACCATTTATTCCAACATTTTCAGTTAGAAATCTGGGAAGATAAAGTTATTTTTACATTCCTCAAGAAATGCATATTTATTCACACTCATTAGAGGAAAGTCAGAATCTACAGAAAACCAAGAAGATTTTTAAAAATCCGTAATACCACCATCAAAAGAGCCACATTTAGCATGTTGGTCCACAGGCTTCCTAGCATCTTTTTCTGTAGGTGTATGACCAAAATACACAATCGCATTCTGCCTACATTTTATAATTTGCCTCTTTTTTAATACTACATATTGAACATTTTTAAGACCTGCAAAATACATATGCTGACAACATTATTTCCAAAGAATATATTTACAAATAAATGAACGCACACACCTTCTCTCTTATATACAACACATCTTACTTTCTAATTCTCCATTCTTGAAGATTTAGGTTTTTCCAACTTTTTCTTAATATACTCACCAGGAGTCAGCAAACTTTTTTTAACAAAAAGCCAAAGAGTAAATATTGTAACTCAGCAGGCCATAGGTTTCTGTCGCAACACTCATCTCTGCTGTCGCAGAGAAAGAAGCCATACGAGATTTGTAAGTAAATGGGCATGAATGTTCTCTGATAAACTTTACAAAACAAGTAGTGGATTAGATGTAGCCTGCTCCTCTGGCCATGGTTTGCCAGTCCCTGTTGTATACCACTACAGAGGATGCTATTGGAATGAAACCTATTTACACATCTCTGATGATTTCCTTAGGACTAATTGTGAGGCATGACATCACAGTAGCTGTGGGTCAAAGGCCATGCGTGCTCTGGGATGTACATTACCAAATTGCTCATGATGAGACTTTCTCATGTCAAAATGTTTTGTGACCACCAGAAGGCTGGTTCTGCTTTTTTTAATCTGCCAAATGAAGAACAGAATGACATTGCATGTATGCAGGATATTTAGTCATCCTATAGATAATGCATTGTGCACAAGTGTATTCTACATTTTTTCACAATAAGTCTACATCTGCCAGAGTCGAAACAAAACAAAACAAACCTAAGCACCTTCTCTGTAGCAGGCCCATTCAGATATGCTATTGTATTTAACTCTCAGAATTCTTGTGACCTAGGCTTTAAAAAAAACTTTTTTTACTATTTAGTTGGCCGGGTGCAGTGGCCCATGCCTGTAATCCCAGCACTTTGGGAGACCGAGGCAGGTGGATCACCTGAGGTCAGGAGTTGGAGAACAGCCTGGCCAGTATGGTGAAACTTTACTAAAAATGCCAAAATTAACTGGGCATGGCGGTGGGTACCTGTAATCCTAACTACTCAGGAGGCTGAGGCAAAAGAATGGCTTGAACTCAAGAGGCGGAGGCTGCAGTAAGCTGAGAACACACCGTTGAACTCCAAGCCTGGGCAACAAGAGCAAAACCATGTCTTTAAAAAAAAGGAAAATTTAGTTGACAAGGATTATATATATTTAATGCATACAACATAATTTCATATATGTACATACTTATACTGTGTACTGATTATCACAATCAAATTTATTACATCCATTACATTACCACCTATGCTGTACATTAAATCTCCAGAATTTGTTCATCTTATAACTGAGAGTTTGTACCCTTTGATTAATAGCTTCCTATTTTCCCCACCCCCAGCCCTTGCCAACCACCATTCCACTGTCTGTTTTTATGAGTTTGACTCTCTCAGATTCCACATTGTAAGTGAGATGATACAAAACTTCTCTTCCTGTGTCTGGCTTTTTTCACTTAGTGTAATATCCTCCAGGTTTATCCATGACAGGGTTTTCTCCTTTTAATGGCTCATGGTCCACTGTTCATATGTATTTTATTTATCCATTCATCTCTTGATGGACACTTAGGCTGTTTCTATATCTTGGCTATTGTGAATAGTGCTGCAATAAACGTGGGGCACAGATCTCTCGTCAAGATTCTAATTCCATTCTGGGGAGTATATACCCTGCAGTGGGATTGCTAAATCTTATGGTAGTCCTGCTTCTAATTTTTTGAGGAAACTCCATACTGTTTTCAATAAAGGTTATACCACTTTACATTCAACCAACAGCATAAAGTGTTGTCTTTTCTCCACACTTTCACCAACACTTGTTATCTCTTGTCTTTTTTATAGTAACCATCCTGTCCTATGTGGCAATATCTCATTGTGGTTTTGATTTGCATTTCTCTGGTGATTATGGATGTTGAGCACATCTTCATATACTGGCTGGCCATTTGCATGCCTTCTTTGGGGGAAAAAAAGTCCATTCAGGTCCTTTGCCTATTTTTAATTGGGTTATTTATGTACTTATTATTTTTTGCTATTTAGTTGTGTGAATTCCTTACATATTTTCAATTAACCCCATATCAAATATATGGATTGCAAATACTTTCTTCCATTCCATAGGTTGCCTTTTCATTTTGTCATTGTCTCCTTTGCTGTGTAAAACCTTTTAAGTTCGATGTAGTCCCATTTATTTATTTTTGCTTTTGTTGCCTGTGCTTTAGTGTTATATTGAAACAAAATTATTGCCAAGATCAATATCAAGAAGATTTTTCCCTATGTTTTCATCTAGGAGTCATATGGCCTCAGATATTACATTTAAATCTTTAATCCATTTTGAGCTAATTTTTTGCATATGATGTGAAACAAGTGTCCAATTTCATTCTTTTGCCTGTGGATATCCACTTTCCCCAACATCATTTATTGGAGTTTCCTTTCTACATTGCGTATTTTTTTTTTAGAGTAAAGTAAAAGCAAGTCTATTAAGAAAGCAAAGGAATGAAAGAATCTACACTGTGTATCCTTGATGCGCTTGTCAAAGATTAGTTGATCATATATGCATGGGGTTATTTCGGGGTAAGCTTGGCATTTTTATCTCCCTCATTTTACAGATGAGGAGGCCGAGTCCCTAAAATAAAGGCTGTGGGTCTTGGGTTCTCTCAAAACTTTGACAAATAAAAAGGGGACCTCTCTGCAGGGTTGTAAGAATAGCACCTCTCACTTGACAGTGGCTTGTGGTGTCCCTGGAGTCTAAAAGCTACACGATGCTCTCTGACTGGTATGCTTGGATCTGTGCAACGGATAGTCATTGGTGGCCCAGAAATCTCTACTTATTTCAGGCTGGTCCAACTCCAAAAAAAAAAAACACAAAACAATGTGTCCACTCTACCCCTTTTCTCCTTTCACTGAGCTTCCCTTTCTCAGTTTCATGCTGAAACCCCAAGTTTCACAAATATTCCCTTCTCCTGTGCCAACAAAACACACACTGATGTAACCCCAAAGTCTTCCAGCCTCCCCAGCCTACAGGAAGGCGTGAAATTACATCTGAAATACAGCATGAGTTGGCAGTCCCTAATGTAATACAAATATAGCATTCAATATTCCACAACTGTAATACTGCTGTTCTTCGGAAAAAATTAATAGTTGTTCAATGGCAGGCAGATCTATGCAAACCTAACCCAAAGTACAAGGAAGCCGAGAGGCTGAAGAAAGAGGCTCACAAATGCTATCTCTTAGAAACTAACATTTAATAGGGACTTACAAACAGAAGCCTTATCTGTGCCTCTGGTGGCAGAGAGACGAGATGGTGGATCCCTGCACCATTATCCCGAAGACCCAGGGTTTATATACCACAGGGAAAGGGTATATGTGATTCAGAAGTGATGTGCAGGACAATTAAAGTATGACGACATCAAAGCTGTTTTGACCTAAGGGCCTGATTTACAGTAAGTATGTGCTCTTACACAAGGAATAACAGACAAACTAGAAATCTTAATGGCCTTCCCTGAGCAGAGGTTAATCTGAAGTCAACACGGCAGGTTAGCATCCAACATGGAGTTGCTTTGGCTTCCACATAGTGACTTCAAGAAATTAAGGATCCACAAAAGCAGCCACTCTCTTTAGGAGTACAGTGGAGGGCAGCAGCAGTAGTGGTCGTGGTGGTGTTGGTAGAAGAAAGGGGTTAGAGTGACTTGTCAATGTGATCCAACTAATGAGAATTTGCATTGTCTTAATTAGCTGCTGCAACAAAAGTAAGTTGTCCCAAAGCTCAGTGACTTAAAAATAATCATTCTCAAGAAGCTGTCAGTCAGCTAGGGGATCATAAGAGGGTCAGCTGTTCTGTCAGTCAGCTAAGGGGTCATAAACCCAAATCTTACTGGTGTAACTGGTTATCCCTTACTGGTTGTCCCTCCCTGTGTGAAATCCAAAACTAGTGTACCTGAACAGCAAGCAGCTTTCCTTCAAGTGGTGATTCCGGGACCAGGCTCCTTCCATCTTGTAGTCTTCACCAGCTTCAACACGTAGCTTCCAAGAGAACTTGCTTTTGTGCTCCGTGCTTGCAGTAGGAAGAAGAGAGTGGAAGGTTGTGCATGGGGAGCAAGGGAGTTAGGGGCCTCACCCTGGAAATGAAGTGTATCACTTCTGCTTATACTCCATTAGCTAGAACTCAATTGCATGGCTGTAGCAAACCAACGGCAAAGAAAGCTAGGAAACAAAAGCTACCGTTTCCTCAGAAAGAAGAAATAAGTCTGGTAAAGAGCCAGCCAGCCTCTGCCACTCATATAGAGGCTTGCCTCCCCAACGGTGGCTAAAGTGAAAAAGACTGACCAGCTATTTACCAAACTTAGTGGTCAAGCATTCCACAGAATCATCCTCATATGGTGAATGTCATTCTGAACATTCAGAGCCTACAGAGCAGCAGAGCTGATATTTATAGTAGCTTTTGCAAAAGGAGAAATAAAAACTTAGATACAAAAGATGGATCAACATTTCTGAGAATCTGTAATACAAGAAGTCTCCAGTTTTTTTCAAGTTGGAAGGAGGAAGTAAAATGTTATTATAATCAAACACGGGATCTCCCCCACATCTGAACATGGCAGGAGGCTTTTTACCCTAGGAAGTCTCCACTTGTTAACACTTCAGATAGCGTGACTGAATAAGGAATTCTGTGAAGACTAGGGGAAGAAGAGAGAATGCCAGTCCTTGTTCCTAGGCCAAGACCTGAGCCCTGTAACATTAATATTTGGATCTAAAATCTGGTAAATGGGGGTGTGTAAGGAAAAGTCAGAAACGGTCTTGTGAGGGAGAGAGCTTGGGATTTGAAGTCAGAAAGACTTGGGGAATTAAATTGTATAACCCTGGCCAAGCTACTGTCTGTCCATGTGTGAAATGAAGACAACCTCTGATACTGTTTTTGACCTTTAAAAGGAGGTAGAGAGAGTAGATGGTTAGCGGGAGCAGGGGGGCGGCTAAAATCTGGCACATAGAAGTGCCCAGCATATGCTAGTTCCTTTCTCCTTTCTCCATTTCTCTGTCATTCAAAGTGGCCACCATTTTTTAGAAGTCTGAATTATTAGGAGGAAGAAGCTATTTCCCTTGGCTTAGAGAGCTTGTTTGGAAACACTTACTGCTAAGCACAGGTCTATAGAATCCAGAAAGGTCAGCTTCTTATTGGGGCTTAAGCTTCCAAATACCCATGTCATGACCCAGGATGTACATGCTGGGAAGGAAGACATAAATCCTAGCCCATCTCTGCCCATCTGTGTTGTCATCTAAGGAAATGTCACCCAGCAACAGGATGTTGGGGTTGAATAACTTGTCCTGGGTCACACAGCTACTAAGCTGAAGTCAGGATATGAGTCCAGGTGAATTATTAGGAGGAAGAAGCTATTTCCCTTGGCTTAGAGAGCTTGTTTGGAAACACTTACTGCTAAGCACAGGTCTATAGAATCCAGAAAGGTCAACTTCTTATTGGGGCTTAAGCTTCCAAATACCCGTGTCATGACCCAGGATGTGCCTGAGCTCAGATTCTTAGGCTTAGCTGCTACACTATCTAGATCTGGTACAAGATGAAGGGGTGTAGGTGGAAGGACACACGCTTATTGTAGTGTTTAGCTGTCTGTTGCAGGCCCCTCCCAGAAACCGAGGCCTTGGTCTCAAGCTCTAGTTTCAGAGCATTGGGAGCAGCGGAGCTGATATTTGGAACAGTTGAGTACTCACAAGTCATTGCTGATAATGACCCTCTTACGTCGTAAAGGCTCTCATTGGGAGCAGGAGCCCTTTGGGTGGTGACAGTCCCCTGTAGACAATTGCTATGCTCTTTGTCACCTTGTGAGGAAATTATATGATTGTGATTTTATTGACCTTCCCCTGGCTAATGATTCTTTAGGCATAATTGGTCACATACTAAGCTTCCTGACCTCCATATGGGAATCATGAGCCCTCACAGAGTTATGGAAGTGACAGTAATACTAGCTTAGGCCTTAAGAGTCTCTTCATGATTCAGTTTACAATATCCAGCTGAATAAAATAGGGACAGGTTCTGATTTGTCTTTATCTTGAAATATTTCCTTAATGAAATGATACACTTTTGCATGAGCTGTCTATAGGAGCCCTGCTCTAGGGAATAAAAAGACATGCATCCCCTTTCACAGAAATTCATAAGAATAGTAGCTGCTAGTGCTGAGGGCTCTGTGCCAGGGGTATGGATGTGTACATATATGGTGATTTGTTCTGTCCAACATTGAAGTAAGAATTATGATCCCCACTTTACAGAAAAGAGAAGTGAGGCTCAGAATGAGAAGTTAATTTTCCCAAGGTCACACAGCTAGCAAGTAGTGGAGCCAGATGCAAACCAGATATGTCATACTCTGGGGTCCTCTCTCTCAGCCCCTGTCCTACACTTGGATCAGGCTTATTTTCACAACCTTGAAACAGTCTTAGTAAATAGCCAGCAATAAGGGCCACATACTTTGGCTCACTTAAAGCCAAAGTAACAGTTTTGGGTGGATGATACCTACTTTTAATCGGATCGAGCACTCGGAAGCCTCTAGAGTGAGTTGCTTAGCTCAAAGCAGTTTTTTTATGCTAATGAAATCATGATTGCCAGTGCCACACGGGATAAAGCAGAATTCTGTGACCTCAAAAGCTCATGTATCTGTACCCAGAGGTGAGTCCAAACTATTTTCTAAGAATTTGGATGCAGCCTGACAGTAATGTGTTAAGTTAAGATCACTGTCTTTGGAGTTTGATTGTGGTTCTGCCATTTAACTATTATTTGGGGCTACTAAAACTCTCTGTGGCTTGTTCTCCTCAACTGTGGCATGGCAATAAGAATGCCTATCTGTACTGGAAAGCATATGAGGTGTCTTTCTAATTACAATAGCTCTCTGAATACTGCTCATCCTCCTCAAAACACACATTATTGAGGAATTAATAAATCCCATTATTGAGCACTGAGGACAAAAGATAAATAAGACCCCCTCCTAGCCATCAAGATACAGGAGAGAAATGGAAAATGACAATAATAATTAATTGCAATATAGTCTGATAAGTTCTATGACAAGATAAGTACTAAAAGAATGTCACTGTCCTAGGAGTGGGGGTTGAGGAAAGTTTTGGAGGTGATATTTAGGCTGGGTCTTGTTAAACAAGGATTTGCAGAAAAGGTCAAAAGGTCCTTTGTTTGCCCAAAGGACGTCTAACTAGTAGCATTTCAGGAACTGTGATACATGAAGTAGAACAGAGTGGGTCTCTCCCTGTAGCCCCTGAATTAGGAACCAGCAGTGAAACATCAAGTTCTCTACTTTCTAAAGTGAAGTCAATTTTAGAAAGTGGCCCAGGCCGGGCGCGGTGGCTCAAGCCTGTAATCCCAGCACTTTGGGAGGCCGAGGGGGGTGGATCACGAGGTCAACAGATCGAGACCATCTTGGTCAACATGGTGAAACCCCGTCTCTACTAAAATTACAAAAAATTAGCTGGGCACGGTGGTGCGTGCCTGTAATCCCAGCTGCTCGGGAGGCTGAGGCAGGAGAATTGCCTGAACCCACGAGGCGGAGATTGCGGTGAGCCGAGATCGCGCCGAGCCGAGATCGCACCATTGCACTCCAGCCTAGGTATCAAGAGCGAAACTCCGTCTCAAAAAAAAAAAAAAGAAAGTGGCCCAGGGGCCTTTCACAAGATTGCACATTTGTCTCGCTACCCTCAACCAGCCCAGGTATCCTCCTTATTTCACATTATATAAGGTATCTCGTGGGACACAGGGCACATAGCCAAAAGTTATACATGTCTCCTCACATCCTTGTCACTGGGGAGGGAAGAGGGCATATGTCTCCCTACCCCTTACACCCCTCCACCAAAAAAACAAGACAAAACAAGGGGAGTGTGTGTTTAAGAAAATTGTTCATCTAGATTCGGAGTGCTATGAGGAGGGGGAAATAAAACCTCACTGCTCACGATGTTCCCACCCCCACTCTTGCCCCAGACCTACAGGATGAGAGACATCCCGGGAGAGTTTAACATGCATAACAGAAGTGTGGGTTCTCAGAAATGAAGTTGGATGAGATAAAGCAGAGCTTTATCCCAAGAAAATTACATAGCTCCCATAGGCAAAAACCTATAGGAGCCCAGCAGGAGAGAGAATCAGACCAAGGCAGACGGAGACTGAGGGCACCTCTCCACCACCAACAGGTGATAAGGGAGCACCCCTGCCTGTTCTGTATTATTTTTCCCTGCCCTCATTTCCAGAGGTGCGAGGCCTGGAAGTTGTAGGTGGGAGGTGAGAGGATGCGCTGGGGTCGGGAAAGAAGAGAAAGAGCAGACTGCACCCTTGCTACCTGGCACCTAGCTCCTAGATGGTAATTTCTCTTTGGAATTCTCTCATGCCTAGCCCATGCCTGGCCCAGAGCAGACATTCAATACTTATGTCAAAAATGAGTGACATAATAAAAGTTAATACTCATCCTTCCACCCTCCCCACCCCCACCTCTTTTTCTCAGTTACTCACAGCTTTTTTGATTTAAGAGTCTTTTTCATTTTTAATTTTTTTAAATTTTATTTTGTAGAGATAGGGTCTTGCTCTTGTTGCCCAGGCTGGTCTTGAACTCCTGGAGTCAAGTGATCCTCCTGCTTTGGCCTCTCGAAGTGCTGGGATTACAGACGTGAGCCACCGCATCCAACCTAGTGTAGGAGTCTCTTTTTTTTGAGATGGAGTTTCACTCTTGTTACCCAGGCTGGAATGCAATGGCACGATCTCAGCTCACTGCAACCTTCGCCTCCGGGGTTCAAGAAATTCTCCTGCCTCAGCCTCCCAAGTAGCTGGGACTACAGGCACGCACCACCATGCCCAGCTAATTTTTGTATTTTTAGTAGAGACGGGGTTTCACCTTGTTGACCAGGATGGTCTCAATCTCTTGACCTTGTGATCCACCCACCTCGGCCTCCCAAAGTGCTGGGATTACAGGCGTGAGCCACCGCGACCGGCTGTAGGAGTCTTATTTGTCTGTCAGAGGAGGGTGTTCCTGTGGCTCGGAGCCTTGCTTAGGTAATATAGTAGGACCCAGGGCACACAGGGTGGGTGAGTGTTCTCCAGACATGTCAGTTTCTGGGCAGGGCTTAGGTTTCTGCCGTCCCTAGTCCCACCCCTGGCCTTGCATTCCAGCTCAGCAGGTGGAAAGTATAAATTTCAGCTGCTCTCAGCCCTGCTGTGTTTTTCCAAGGCCATCCAACAGCAACATGAAGCTGGCAGCCTTCCTCCTCCTTGTGATCCTCATCATCTTCAGCCTAGAGGTACAAGAGCTTCAGGCTGCGCTGAGACCGCGGGAGATTTATGGTGAGTCCAGGCAGAAGACAGCTCTGTTCAGTTTTCCTTGAATGAGGGGGGCTAGAAAGTAGCACATCAGGGACCAGCGGGTGCTGGGGAGGGGAGGGGAAGAAGGAGAGAAGAAAAGGTCTTAAAGGGCCACTGCACGGACCCCCCACTGCCGCTACTCCACTCCCCAGAACAGAATCTCTTTTCTTCCACCTCCACTTTCTCCCACTCCTTTCCCTGGGTCACTGCTCCATTTGGACTCTGCACCTCTCCTCTCATCCCCTCATCACCCACCCTCTGACTCCCACCATCTCCCTTTCCATCAGTTTCTTTCTCTCTTGCTACAAGTAAATTGGATCACCTAGAGAGAATATTTTCTTAATCATGTTAAACATTAATCATCTCAATCTCTTCTTTTCCTTTCACCAACATTCTCAATGGAGTAATCTTAATTCTCTGCCCCCACTTCCCTGTAAGTCATTCCTTGACCACTCCACCCCTGCCCCATCACTATCCTGAAATGTCTCTCCCAGATCCTGTGGACAAATCTCATGACTCCTCAGTTGTCAAGTCTTTAACCTCTGTAATGTCTGACACTGCTTGCCACCACCTCGGTCCTCAAACTTTCTTTTCCCCTGCATTATCTTCCACGGTATTTTATTCTTCTCTACACATTATTGGGTTCAGTTATTACTCTCCTCTCTTCTTTGCTCTCCTTGCCCCAATATTAAACTGGTTGCCAAATATTGTTCATTCTCTGAAAGTGTCTCTTACATATGTTCTTTCCTTCCCTTGCCACCTCCCATTGTTACACAGTATTTCCAACCCCAATGACCTCCGTCTGGCCCACCCCAGGAGCTTGTTGAATTCTATTCCATTCTAGGTTCTCACACCAGAATAATCTTCCTAATTAAACAGCAATCACACCCCTCTCTTGATCTAGCAAATGAAATCCAACTCCTAAGGCCCTCGAGATCTTCCTGGCCCTGTAACTTTGTCCCCTGCTTACTTTCCTGCTTCATTTCCAGTTGTTCCCTAACACTTACCCAGCCCTCCATTTACCATTCTGCCTTTGTTCCTTGTATGTCAGGGTGAGGAATGAGGTGGATGAGGTACCCAGGGTGCTCACCGTCAGGGTTGGGCAACGGCCTCCTGGAATCTCGTGCCCTAGGCACCTCACTTGCCTCACCCTAATCCTGGCTCTGTTGCGGTTTCCCTTGTGAACTTTTGCTGGTAATCCTTCTTTCTTCTCACAACACTCCACCCATGCCCCTCAGTTCTGTCTTTAAAACATTGCTGCACTTCAAAACTCACCTTTTCTAATTAATCTAATTGAAGTAATGCCATCTTCTCTGAGTATTTTTTTTAAGGCAGGATCTTGCTTTGTTGCCTGGACCAGAGTGCAGTGGCATGATCATGACTCACTGCAGCCTCAACCTCCTGGGCTCAAGTGATCCTCCTATCTCAGCCCCTCAAGTAGCTGGGACCACAGGCATGTGCCACTAAGCCCGGCTAATTAAAAAAAAAAATTGTAGAGATTGGGTCTCACTGTATTACCCAAGCCGGTCTCAAATTTCTGGACTCAAGTGATCCTCCCACCACAGCCTTCCAAAGTGCTGGGATTACAGGCATGAGCAACCATGCCCAGCTGAGATGCTTTAATTTTTCGGCTACACCTCTCTCGGGACACTTGTCACATACTGCTTTGTTTTTAGTACTTTGAATATGTCTTATCCATATTGTTAGACTCTAAGCTGTTTGTTTTACATCTTCGTATTTGCTGAATAATTAATTTCCTCTGTTTTATACATAGTAAGAAGTCAACATATATATACTTAATAAGTATATATTTTTGACTTAACAAGTCACACTGCTGTGAGTGGGGAAGAGGGGGCTTCAGCCTTCTCACCACAAATCAACAAAAGCTACAGGAAGCATGGGGGGATAGTATTGATTTTCTCTGAGGTCTACAACTACATGGAATATATCCCGCCAGCCCCCATTCTTGCACTCCTCAGATACTGCTAATCAGTCCTAGCACCCTTTCTCTTTCAGTCTGGAGAAGGTGTCTGAGCCTTCTCAACACAGCATCAGACAGCCACTTCTATTGACTAAAGTTGACAATGGAGAATAAAACTCATTAACCCTGCTGAATCCAGGGGCCCCTTTTTACAGATGAGAAAACTCCCAGAAAGATCCAGAGACATAATCAGGTAAAGAAATTCCTGATAACAGCTGAGTAGCCTATCAAACTACAGTACCCATCCATCCAGAGTTCTGTGTGTTTTCCCAGAAGCCTGTGCGGTCTTAACCAACTCTTTGAACCTATTTCATTGGTCCTCAAAGAGCTTGAGGTTCTGGGAACTTGGGAGCCTCCACTCAGGTCAGGAACGGCTCCTTGAAATTTAGAGGTTTGCACTTATGTCAGGATGAGCTTCACCATGAGGGACAGCAGAAGGTGCTCAGACCAAGGGGCTAGGCAAATCTGAGTTGAATCTCACTTCTGTACCCACTGATTAGGAAGTCACTTCTGTGAGCCCCAGTTGCCACACCTGTAAAGTGGGCCTATTAAGGCTCACTGCATGGGGTGACTGCAAGGGACCTGCGATGGCACTTGGTAAATGTGAGTCTCTTCTCCACTCAATTCCCTGCAGCATGGAAAGTGAAGATATTTAAGTGGGCTTCTTTGCACTTCCCCTCCAAAGACACAATTATCCCCATCTCTAAAGCAGGCCTTACTTTTTTGAGGTTATGTGAATGCATTGCTTTTAACTAGAATATATAAGATGTTAATGAGTATTATTCTGCAAGTAATAAGTTATATTGCATATTAAATGAAAAGAAAAATGTGGAATCGACTTCTCAATCAAGGGCTGTTCTCCACAGCACCTGTGCCAAAAGTATGGTGGTTTTCAGCCCATCTGTTCTTCCGCAGGTATCTGCATTGAGCGCTGCAGCGGTGACTGGGACTGTGACCCAGGAGAGCACTGTATCAGCAATGGGTGTGGCCATGTGTGTGCTGCACAGTAAGGATGGGTTGAAACACCAGGCCCTCCCTGCTTTCCCAAACACTGTTCAGTCTAGGTAGGTTGTGCACGTGGCCTCAATGGGACTTCCCAGAAATGAGTAGGAGAGAAAACTACCTGTCTCCGTCTTCCCCCACCCTTCCCAAGAAAAAGATGCATCCATCACAGGCTGGGTTTCCAGACCTTTAAAATAATTCCCTAACCCAGCATGTCCTGGAGAAAAATCAGACTATTTATTTAAGCAAAATGATAAAAGTCACACATAATCTCCCATCTCAAAACAATGTCTGTCTAACACTTTGGTGCATATTTTAAACGCACACACAAATATATAATATTTATATAAAAATGAGATAATCTTGTGTCTATTTTTACTTTTTATTTCACTTAAAAATAGCTACCAAACAACTTTTAATGTCAATACCAATGCTTCTATCCCATCATCTTTGATAGCCTATAGTTTATCATCTATGTTCATATACTTAGCAACCTCCATTAATACACATTTAAGATATTTCTTATTTTGATATTATGAATATGATTGTAACAAACACTAAATTGGTGTATGTACACTTATTAACTTCCTTGGGACAAATTCTAAGACGTAAAATTGACGACTAAAGAGTATATTCATTTTAAGTTTGTGATGTACATTGCCATGTTGACTTATAAGAACCTCTTTTCTGTGAAAATATCTCAGGGGCCTCACATGATAATTTATTTGTTTTCAGTAGCCATTAATTGAAAAAAATACATAATAAAAAGCTACCATAATTCAGTTTTGATTCTAAATTAAGTTTCATTGAACACAACAGAATCAGCATATGCTTTAAATAAAACCCTTTGTGTTCAGAATAGATTATTTGGCCAATCCATCTGCAATACTTGGGTGCTTAGGGCCTGGCTGGCTCTTTGCAGGTGTGATTTTCCAAACTTGGAACTGTTCCTTCTTGATTGTATTCTGTGGACCCAGGTCCCCCAAACAGCAGGTCTCGGGCTAATTTTTTTTGTCTTTTTCTCAGATGAAGAGTTATTTTAAGGATCATCTTTCTCTAAGATCATCATCCCTTCCTGGAGTTCCTATCTTCCAAGATGTGACTGCCTGGAGCTCCTTAACTAGGAAGATGGATGAAAATGGGAAGCCTGTGGATGGAGACTACAAGGAATATGGGAAGAAGGGAAGAGAGGTTGTTCCTTTTAATAAATCATCGTTGTTAAAAGCACTCATTATATTTAGTTATTTGGTTAAAGGTGAGGAGGCGGGAGAGGAGAACAGGTGACATTTGTTGAGTATTGACTATCGACAAGGACCATGTTAAATTCTCCCCAGGCATTATCTAAGTATCCTTAACAACCTTTTGACTGTACTTCTTATCACCACCATTTGAGGACACTGAGGTTTGGGGCAAAGTCATATAGCAGATAGGTGTCAGTGCCTAAAGTATAATCATATGTCAAATGCCACATAAGGCCTATGCATTACAGCATAGTGGTCAGGAGCCCTGACTCTGAATTTCAAACCCAGGCCCACCACACAGCCATGGGGACTTCAGTGAGAGTCTTCATCTTTCTGTGATTCAGTTTACTCATATATATATATATATAAAATAGTACCTCATAAAGCTACAAAGATAAGAGGGTCACATACAGTGCTGATACATAGAAAGCATTCAGTAAGTATCAATTATAACGATTATTAGCACAGTAGTGTCCCTAATCCATGGGGTATATGTTCCAAGACCCCCAATGGATGCTGAAACCGTGGATAATATCAAACTCTATATATACTATGTTCTTTCCCATAAATACATACTTATGATAAATTATAATTTATAAATCAGGCACAGTAAGAGATTAACAATAACTAATAATAAAATAGAACAAATATAACAATATGCCAGCATCACTATTCTTATGCATTGAGACCAATATTAAGCCAAATGAAGGTTACTTGAACATAAGCACTGCGACAGTGAATCTCATAACTGAGGCGGTTATTAAGTGACTAACAGGCAGGTAGCATATAAGGCGTGGATATGCTTGACTAAAGGCTGATTCACATTCCAGGCAGAATAAACTGGGGTGGCGCAAGACTTAATCACACTACTAAAAGCAGCAGCAAGTGGAAATGTATGAATTGTTTATTTCTGGAATTTTCCATTTCGTATTTTCATACTGATTGACGACGGGTAATTGAAAAGGCTGAAAGTGAAACTACCGGTAAGTGGGGACTACTATTTACCAAACAGGCTGATGACCCTGAAACAGAACCCAAGGCCAAGCCACCTTCCTAGCCTCTCCTGGTTCAATATGTCACCTGGATACTGAAATCAAGCTCCTCTCTTCTGGTTTTCCCCATTACAAAATGTGGGAGGTAAAACAAAATGGGTTTATAAATCTCTCATCTATGTTCTTCACAATCACAGCCAGCCTGCACTACAATCTGATTTCAACCAATTTGCTGCCTGTGGAGCCTTGACCAACCATTTATACTCTTTGGCACCATTTTCTCAACTGTAAAAGGGGGAAATAATCATATCTACTTCATTTGATGCTAAGATGTATAAAACTTTAGAGTTTACAAAGCATATCACAAAAATCCCATTTGATTTTCACATCAACCAATGGCAAATAGGGACCCTGAATAAATAGTGAATTCATTCATTCTGTCAACAAGTATTCTGGGGGCACCTACCACATCCCAGGGGCTGTGCTAGCCCTGGGATACAACAGTGAATGAGAAAAATGGGATCTGTGCCCTCATAAAGTTAACATTCTAGAGGAGGCAATAAATGAGAAAGTAAGCAACTAAACAAGATAACTACAGGTTATAGTAAATTTTCTGAAGGAAATAATCAAAGATGTGAATTAGAGTGAAGTGGGGGCATGCAAGCCTACATGAGTTATAATGACCAGACTCTCATGAAAGGATAAAAATGAAGTCCTGAGAGGTTTCCAAACATGAAAGGAGTGAAATTCCACTGAGGTTCTTGATCATCCGATGCAGAATCTAACAAAGGAAATGACTGTGAACGTGCTTAGCACCCCTTAAAGCCCCTCAGTCACTGTAGGACTATGAAAACATGGAGAATTTAGGAGGAGACAGGAGATTTTCTTGAGAGAAAGCTTTTGCCACGCTGTGTTTCCACAGTTTCAGGGTAGGAGGTGGGAGTAGGAATGCTACTCTCTAAACTCAAGCCAATGCAGGGTGCCTTCAAAGCCCTCCCTCAGAGCTTGAGATATGTTTCCTTCAGTTGATGATCACTGCAGAGTAGAGATGTCCATTTCCTTAAAGGAACTACACTAATCCACAAGGGTATATTCTACTGGAACTCAACAGACCAGCATCAGTATGCTGTATTTTACAATTCCTGTGCCATTCCACCTTGAATGACACACTATGCATGTCATCCATGTCGCAACTTAAGATGGACCACACCAAAGCCATATCTTTCCCACAGTCTCTTCAAACCACCTCCATTGTGGAAATGACCAGGCCTCACATTCTTCTAGCCCAATGTGCTAGATATCTCTTCAGCACTACTTCACCTACTCTTGGTATTACATTCTTATTCTAGCCATTGCTACAGCAATGTTTATCTCAGGCATCTACTAGCTTAGCACAGGTATAACCGGTAAGAGCCTTGCCTCAGATATGCACCCTAGTCTCCTTACTTTTGCCTCAGGGCTTCTTTGACTATGCAACATAGGACTCCTGCCGGAACCAAGCAAGATGCACGCTCAACACAGGAACACCAGTGAATTAATGCCTGGTGGGCAACTTTGATAACAGAGATCAAAAGCTGACAGATAAGTGCTTCTCCTCTCTGTCCCTCTCTGGAGAAGGGTTTTGAGAGCTTCACAAGGCTTCTCAGAAACTCCTGAGGACTGAACAATTAGTCACCGCTTGCAATGGCCAACTCAATAGCACATACTGGTATTGATTCTCCTTCCTTTCCTGTTCATTCCTGGATAAATCCTTCACCTATCAACCTCATCTGAGGCTCTGCTTTCAGGGAACCCAGATTAAAATATCCAATGACTAGGTTTTAGCTTCTGATCTCTGAACAAATGCTTGAATAAATTTCTTTACATGAATACACACAAGTATGCATATATACAACACACATATATACACAGTCCAAGAATAGGAAATAATATACCAGCAAAATGGAATCTAAATCCAAACAAAAAAAAATAACATTTCTCCCTAAGCCCAAAGTCTTTGGAAAACTAGCTCAGCTAAAGCATACCCCCAATTTTCATTGCTGAACAAAAATGTTTTATTCTCAGGATAAAATATACATTCAGGTGACTTCAAGGTTTTCCCTAAGAGCCAGGGGTGAGGATTTGCTTTATATTTGCATAACTCAAAGGCCCTAGAGATGGTTTTCCCAATCTGCCTAACTGAAAGTCAAGCCTTTACTTCCTGGATAACTGAAAACTAACTGAATACAGATTTTTAAATGTCCATTTTATTCTCCAGCTTCTTGACTTTAAGGTTTCAAAAAATCTTTAAGTCCCATCTCAACCCAGCCATCCTTAGGCAGATAATATTTTATATAATTCAGCTGAACTCCAAAAGTACTCTTCTAGTGGGGCGAGGTGCCTCATGATCCATGAGAAAAAGAGAACAAGAAGTGTAGCTAGCTGTCACTTAAGTAGGGAAAGCTGCCCTTATATTCCACTGGCCAGATTGTAATCACATAGCCACAGCCAACTGCAAGGAATGCTGGGGAATGTAGCCTTTAT
Organism: Callithrix jacchus; assembly: GCF_049354715.1. Lineage (NCBI taxonomy): Eukaryota > Metazoa > Chordata > Mammalia > Primates > Cebidae > Callithrix > Callithrix jacchus. The sequence goes on along the minus strand of NC_133506.1, from coordinate 98,144,193 downwards.
TCCGAGTGGTTTTGTGCCTGGGGAAAGATTCTGAAAGAGTAGAAAGATGTCTTAGAACTAGCAGTTTCTGCTACTGCCATCCACAGCACAACCTCTCCAACTCCAGCCCCAATCTGAAACTAGTACTCAACAGAGTAACTTCAGCCCTGCCCAAGAACAAACTTTCTGGAAGCACAAATTGACAAATCACTTTTCAGTCAGGGATCAAGAAGGTGTGGCCGGCGAAAAATCTCCAAGTCAATTTCTGACAAGTATTTGCAGGGTACGACTCAGAGGGGATGGAAACCCCTCTGAGTCCCAGTCTCGTCTAAAAACGGTACTTCCGTAACTAGCGCGCGGGGCGGGAGGATGCCCCGGAAGTATTTCTATGAGACCCTACGTAGAAAAGATGGCTGCTGTACAAGTTGCGGGCTCCGTCCCTTGCAGGCAGCCGCGGGAAGCTCCGCGGGATGCAACCCCTGAACGAGGCAATGGGTTCCGCCGTTTGTCTGCCAGGCTCTGCGCCTTGCGCCCGGATGACAGCAGCTCCGCCCGCACCGAGATCCACCTGCTCTTAGATCAGCTCATCTCCGAGAACTACACCGAGGGCAGCTGTGTGGCTCCAGAGGTAGGCGGCGACCCTGGGAGAGAGCGGGTGCGGCTCCTGCTGGCCCCGGCCCAACCCCTCCGGGAACCCAGCTGGCTGCCTCCGCCCGCCTTTCTCTGTTGTTCCCATCCCTGCGCCTGATGATTTAGTTTCGGGCTGGCATGCTCACTCCCACCGTGGCACATCTTAGTTCTCCGTTTGGAAGACCTTGTGGTGCTTGGCACACTCGCGTCTTTCAAAACCCAACTTGAGGACTTCTGCTCTAATAATGCCTCAGGTGTCATCTCTGGTACCACCTTTCCATGCCCCCGCACCCTCCTCCACTCCCTCTCTGTGCATCCAGAACACTTTGTTGTCAAAATGCAATACTACTGTTTATTGCGTACAGGATACACGGATAACGTGCTGTAAGTTACCACGGGCAATTCAAGGAATCTTAGAACGTGGGTAGTATTAGGTCTCTTTTGCCTATGAAAATACTGAAACTCTTAAAAAATCCAGTGTACGAAAAGTCTGCCTGCCACAAAAAAAAAAAAAAAAAAAAAAAAAAACGTTTTCTGTTCCTACACACTAGCTCCTCCCCCTCTGCTGTCTTTCTGAGTAATCTTACATACATCAAGCCTTAAATTAATGAATTCTCTGAACTGTTGACACCAGGGCCTTTTGGCCCTACGTAGGAAAGCTGGAGGTGGTGCAAGTTGCCTGCTTGCACAGGCATCTCAAACTAGACAGTTCCTAAAGATGAAATTCATTAGCTCCAAACACACATTCCCGTCCCCAGCCCATCCCACCTTCCAACACACACATTCACAATCCACCAAGTCACACAAGACATAAACATTGGTTCTTCCTTCATCCCAGGCCCTCTCCAATCCACATATTTCAGAATGTGTCTCATATATATTTCACAGTTCATGCCCTCCTGTCTATTCCCATAGCCAATGCCTTAGACTTCAGGCAAGGTGACTTATACCTGGATTGTTCGCTGGTTTCCTCTAACTGATCTCCTGCCTCCTGTCTAGCTTCTCTCCAAATTGATCACAAAATTTTAAATCTGCTTTGGAAAAATCTTCAGTACATATTGGTAAATGATTGAAGCAAGTTGCAGGACAATTCATACAGAATGAGATCAATACGGAGCTGGAGGAGGGATTTTAAAATATGTGTGTTTATATATGCAAAGCTAAGGTCTAAAAGAATTCACAACAGAATAATTGAGTATGTCATTAGGAAGCGGATTGAGATTAAGGCAATAGTCATGGGGGCTTTTGCTATATTTGTGTAATTCGATACTTTTGCAACAAAACTTTGTGCCTTTCCGTTCTCTCCTGTTACTCCCCCTTTTGTTCCTGTGTGCAGTCATTTAAAACTTGCTGTTCTTCAGGCACCTACTGGTGTTTCACATCTCCAGGTTTTTGCATGCTCTGTCTACTTTGCTTGCAGTGTTTTTAGATGCCCTGTCTGACAAATGTCTCCTCATTCTTCAAATCATTCCAGATTCTGCTTTACAGTCATCTCCGCAAGGCCTCCCTAATTACTGTTTCTGGACAGAGTTTGTAGTTTATTCTTTCAGCACTTAATTCATGTTACTTTAATTATTTGTTGTGTTTTTTTCTCTCTCACTAGGTTGTAAGCTCTTTGAGGTTCAGGAACATGTTTGTTTTTACTTTGGAGTCCAAGGACCTAACACACCATGGCACATAGTAGGTGTTCAGAACATTGTCATTCAATAAACATCAATGGATGAATGAGTGACTTGCACATAGGTCCCTCTTTTTTTTTTTTTTTTAATAATTCTTTAATTATGCATAAAATCCATAGAAGTGTTAGGTCTGATTTTTTTTCTAATGCCACTGAAAATCTGGTTCAGTTACTTTTTGATATTTTTAACTTTAGTTTGTGCTTTTATACCCTAGAGGCCTTTCTTTGGTTATTTAATTTTACTGTCTTTACATATATAGAGACCAGAGTCTTCAGTCTGACCAAAACCATACTGAATCTTTTCCGTATTTTTTTATTTTTTATTTTTTTATTTTTTTAAGAGACAAGGTCTCACTCTGTCATCCAGACTAGAGTGCAGCAGCAAGATCATAGTTCAATGTGCTCCTGGGCCCAAGCCATCCTCCTGCCTCAGCCTCCCAAGAAGCTAGGACTACATACCACCATATCTAGCTAATTCTTTTAAAAAGTTTTTTTCTGTAGCGATGGAGTCTCACTATGTTGCCCAAGCTGGTCTTGGACTCCCGGGCTCAAGCAATCCTCCAGCTTTGACCTCCCAAAGAACTGGGATTATAGCCATGAGCCACTGTGCCTGGCCTTTTCCTTCCTTTTTTAGCACATCGTATTTTTGTGCTGTCACTTCATTGTTTTCCTTCTTCCTCACATTTTCTTTCCCCATTTTGAATGTGAATATTCACCTTTATTTTTTATTTGGCTGTGTTTTGAGGATCTTCACTTGGCTAATAAGTATTTTACCACTTCCTTATCTTTTTTTTTTTTGGTAGGATGTTAGTGCTCTTCTTGTCCAAGCTTGCCAACTGGTGCCTCTTAATCAGAATCATCTTGTCAGCAAAGTGTCCCAGCTTATCCACCATTTACTTAACAGATTACAGGTAATGTGTGTAACTTTAGAAATCAGATCATGAACTTTGATTAAAATACCACATCTGTAGTAGATATGATAGGCTGTTTTTTTGAGATGCTATAGGAAAAGCAAATGCCTTAATAAAAATGCTTTTAAAATAAATATAACTCTGATCCAAGAATAGATTATTCTGTAGAATTTTAGAAGTTTGTCTATTAGAAGTATGACTTTCGGTTTGGTTCAGTAAACCAGTATCATACAGGCCCCCCAACCTTATAATTTCTTATGGAAGATATATTTTAACAAAATACATCTAAGAATAAATTGAAATCATCCCCTACCTCTTTCCCATCAATATTTTTCCACTCACTTGCAGCTACCATTTTTGTGGTCTACTTTTGATGCTTCTAAAACATAAGAAGTAGCTTGGGGCCAAGGGGGCACCAGGATAAAAAGACCCTACTTATTTATTTAAGACTGTCACCACCTGAGTATGTGAATATATTTAAGAGCACAAAACATATCAACTAACGTTATGTGAATTAGGATGCTTTTGGCTGCAAGAAACAGAAAAGCCATCCCAGAGTCACTAAACAATTTTTTTTTAAAAAAAGAAAAAGGAATCATCACATGTCCCAAGTCCCAAGGGAGGCATATATAGCCTTTAATAATGAGAGGTTCATCTTTCCCTTCACCATCCTAAGCACGTGGGTTACCCTCAGCTAGCATCTCTAACAGTCATAAGATGGCTTCGCCAATTCTGGGCAGCCCATGCCAAAGAAATGATTAATGTTCAGTAGAAGCTAAATAACTATATTTTATGTTTTGTCACTTAGACTTAAGAGTAAGGAAACTTGTCCCAAAAACTCTCTAATAGACTACCAGTATCTTGCTGGAGAGACTTAGGTCATATAAATACCTCTCTAAACCAGTCTTTAAGCAGGAGAATGATCTTATTATGAATGGCTTCAGCTAGTAGTTTCAACCTTCACTATACATTACAATCACTTGGAGGCAGACTTAAGCTCCCTAGATGATTATAATGTGCAGCCACAATTGGCCTACATCAGAGTTTCTCAAACTCAGCACTATTGATATTTGGCTCACATCATTATCTTGCACATTGTGGAATGTTGAGCAGCATCCTTGGCCTCTACTCACCAGACGCCAGTAGCACCTCTCCAATTGTGACAGTCAAAAATGTATTCAGGCATTGCCAGATGTTCCTTGGGGGTTAAAAATTGCTCCAGGTTGAGACCCACTCTCTTAAACTCATTAGTGTTTACCCTTGGGTCTCACTTGGGAGAAGTGGACATACAAATTAAATTAGTACTCTGCCAGCAGGAAAGGAAGAAATGGATGCTGGTACCTAACCAACAGTGTCTGCTGCATGGAGTAAGCCTGTTTTCAGATTAGAATCCTTCAAACTAATATGGGGTAGCATCTGTATGTTTGCTATTCTCACATGTATCCTCTTTGTAACACTGGCAATTGGAGATGTTCCTGATCACCTGTGGCACCTGTAACCGTTTACCAGCTTTCTAGCATTTGGTGACAGTTTGTCTCAATTGTTCATGAATTGATACTTGGATTAGCCTGATCTGTCCCAACAAGATTATCAGCTACTTGACGGCAGGGATGTGCCCTCTCTCCATGGTGTGTTTCTCACATCATTTTATATTGATTCACTGTGTATTGGTTGAGTCTTTATTATGTATAAGGCAGTTTAATTGAATTAGATTTCAGTGCATTGAAATACTTATATCTGTGTATTCACAGCTACCAGTGTCTGGTTAGTTCAAGGAAAAGTTACAAGGACTTTACCAAGTTCTACTTTATACTAAAGAGGAAGAAGTGAGCAAGGCCTCTTGGGACAGGGAGAAGGCCCCTACGTTGATCAAACTTTCAGGCCCTTTAGAGGTGATCCTTTTGACACATAAATGACAGATACACACTCTCACTTTTATATAGCTTGATTCAGGTGAGCATACATGTCCATAAAAGCATAATATTTTTTAAAAGTTAGATCATATATATTTTTTCCTCTCCTGTTAGGTAATTGTTGACGAACAGCACTTGGATTTCCTGTTGGCATATACTATTTCAGCTATTCATCAGTGTAGTTCCTGGACATACATGGAAATTCTTCAAGCCCTGGCAGCTCTGGTTTACTGCAATGGCTCAAAATGTCAAAAGGTAGGTTAAGCTGTTCTATGTTTCCTTTTAAAGGCTAGGAGTACAGGTTCTGGAGCCAACACTGTTCAGGTTTCTATCTTGCCACTAATCTCTAGCATTTCGTATTCAACCACTCTGGGCCTTGTTTCCTCATGTATAAAATAGTTACCCTGAGGATGAAGTGAGAAAATACTTGTCAAGTTCATGGCCTTCAGTAAGTAGTAACCATTATTCTTATTATTACCGTTACCCATCAGCTATGTGGCCACACTAAAGAGCATCAGCAGCTACCTAAGCTGGTAGTAATGTTCCTTACTGATGCTTTTTGCCATATCTTTGCAGATCCATCGGTGACATTTACCTAATAGCCAGTGTTTTGGTGCTTAACTGCCATTTAGTTAAAAAAAAGAAGAAATCTGTCTAAAACGTAATATTTTCCTAGAGGCTTTTCTTTGACCTACATTGACTGTTATTTTGTCTTAGTACCTCCCGGAGCTACTAGGCAAGACCGGACTCTTACTGAAGTTGAGTGGCTCGGCTCAGTCTGATCCTGAAGTCAGGAGAGCTGCAGTACATTGTATGGCAAACTTATGTCTCAGGTACGTGGCTCCAGTCAAGTTTCTCAATGGTAATAAGATAGTGCCTCTGTTGGGTCCTTTGTAGGTAGTTCCCTCTGCCTGAAGCCAGAGCCAGCTTAGAAAAATAACTAACTTTGCATTTCCCATGTACTTTACTAATAAAATCATATATTGTTTGTTAATTTTAATACTGTTTGTAAAGAAGGAAAAAATAGACTAGGACCATATTCCTAAAATATGGTAATAGTAATATAATGTGCAGCCTTTCAAATTTGTTTCCTATTGGCATACATTCTAAGTGTATTGAGTTTTTAGAAGAATATATTCATGCAGATTTAAGCACTGGTGAGATGTATCTGTAAAGGGCAATTTCTTTTCTTTGAAGAAGGTGGAAACAGACCCAGCTTCTCGCCCTAGATTCTCACAGTGAGCAATAGAAAACGAGCAGCACAAATGTGAACTTGTCTCTGCATAGCACAGTGCTGGCCAGTGAGTAGGAAGGCAGGTACAGCCGTGTGGTTCTAGCTTGACAGAACCTGTCTGCATTATTTCCCTCTTAGGACTGAACAGCAGAACTGAAACAAGGTTTTTCTTTCTCCATACTTTTTCTCCCACAAACATCTGTAACCTTTCTGTATGGAAAGCACTGTTCTTCCATATTCATTCTAGCCCTGTGCCTGTCCCCCAGCAGTAACTAATTAACCAAATAATCACCTTCCATAGCACAGTTGCATTCAAGGGTATATTCCAACTCTAATAGTCTGTATTACTGCTATTTTTAATTCTTAGTCTTTTGCAAGCCTCATTTCAAAGGAGACTGAGTTTGAGTTGTTTTCTCTATATGCATTTAGTGTGCCAGGACAGCCGTATTTGGAGGAGCCCTACCAAAATATCTGTTTCCAGGCTTTCCTGACTATTTTACAGTCTCCAAAATCATCTGATATGGATGATATCACATTTTGCATGGTAAGTGGACTGTCACTATCTAGTGAATGTTGTGGATGTGTCTAGAAGCAGAGTGGAAGAGTGTTACTAACGAGTTTAATTTGCACTATTAGCTTTGTCTAGAGAAATACACATATATGAAATGTTTGTAACCTAAAAAGACTAAAATCATACCATTTCAGTTTAAATTATATGAAGCTTTTTATTTGTTATGTTTTGGTTTTTAGAGGAAACTATTCTTTTTTCTTCTGAGTATAAAAGCAATACAGTTGCAGGCTAGCAACTGTCTTTGAGATAAAGGGGAAGAGAGAGTTTAACAATATCTGCGATATTTTATTTCTTTTTTAAAAAATATGCAAATGACAGTTTGTTAACATCTTTTAAATTTAGAGTAACACATTTCAAATATTATAAATGTAAGATAAAGTTTCTTCTAGTCTCCTGCTCAGATATAGCCACTGAAGATAATTGTGCTATGTGCCCTCAGATTTTTTTTTCTATATGTAAATAAGTGTTTTACGACTTTAAATGGGATCATATTTAACATGCTGTTTTGTAACTTTCCAGTTTTGTTAAAACTTAATATCTCTGGGACATCTATTCAGTACCTGTTAATATACCTTATCCTTTCTAACAGCTGTGGCTGGAAAACCTTGGACAAATTACTTCTTGGGCCTCCATGTTCCTCCCTGAAAAGGGACTGATATAACCACAGTGTGGGTTCTAATGAGAAGTATATGAAATAAAACATTCAAAGGGCCTGCTGTTACTGTTGTTGAGTTTTACATTTAGCAGAGGGCTTCTTTTATAATCATTACAATCATCAAAATTGAAGTTTTCTTCAGTTCCTCTGCTATTTCAAACAAGGCTACAGTTCACATCATCCCAATGTAGGGAGTATTTCTTAAGGACAGAGTTCTAGAATTGAGATTACTGAGTTAAGAAATCAATGTTGGTCAGAATTGCCCTCCAGAAACCAAGTTTTTATCATTCATCATCTGTTCCCACATACATCCCTTTGCCTTTAAGAGCTGCTGGGGTTGCCATATTACAGAGCATTCCCACTTCTGATCTGTGCTATCTCTTTTTTATCCCTTATCACATTTTTCTTGCTAAATATCTTTTCTCTTTTTTTCTTACTCACCATTTGTACATACTGATTTGTAAACATGTACACTAAGGCCACTTCATTACTCTTTTCTTCTAGAAAAGAATTCATGGTAGTTTATCAGGTCTCTTTGGATCTTCATCTCTGTTTTGTGTATATGTGTGTGTGTCTAAAGGTTTTTTTATCATCCAGAGACTGTCTCTATTCCATCCTAAGTGGTGCTAGTAAGTCGATTCCTGGACAACCAGATTTTATTCTGCCTTCTAACTGGGTCTCCCTTTCCCCTCTAGTTGTTGCAAAATGCTTTAAAAGGTATACAGTCACTTCTAAATGGTGGGAGAATGAAACTAACACAGACTGATGAACTTGGAGCACTTTTAGCTGTGCTAAAGGTAAGGCAAGTCTTCATATGATCATTTTCTTTCCTGTTTCAACCCATGGTACAAGGACCACTTTACATCCTTATTCTAAGGTTAACTTTAAGGTATTCAAAGTTCTTACATATATTTTAAGAGAGTAGACCAAAGTGTTCATATTCAAAGATGTTTAATAAGAACAGAAAATAATAAATTTCCATTTAATAAATGTGTCAAAATTTAAAAATTATCTATGAATCTTAGGAAGGGAATAGGTAGGGGGATATTACCTGTAGAAGATTTAATTATAGATTATGTCGTACCTATTTGTACTTGCAAGAAGAGCCAGTGCTTCTCCTTGCCTTTCTCCTCCAAGTAGTAGGCAGGTCAAACAAGACGTGTGTCAGTGGGCAGCTTCCAACCATGCTAGTCAGTCAGAAAGTCAGGCCAGCATCTGGGGACCCAGCTTCTTCAGCCAGCGAAGTAAGAAGCAGCAATTCTTTCCTCGTGCCATTCCCTTGCTCCTACATCAAAAAGCGAGATAGATAGCTAGATGTGGAGATAGGTAAATAAAAATGATAAATTGGTTTAAAAAATTATAGATAGATATAGATAAATTTTATAAATAAATAAGGAAACTAAAACCAGACCTGATCTGGTCTGACCAAACCAGATCCAGCTGGAGGCCAGATCAACTTAAGCTCTTCTTTAAGCCCTATGCCTTCGAGGTATCTATTTTCTGTCCCATTTTTATTTCCTTAGTTGGCTTTTAAACATTAATCTGTTAGTGTTCTGATCCAGACATGGTGAATGGTTCTGTTTCATGATTAATGGTTTTTTTGTTTTGTGTGTCTTTGTGTGTGTGTGTCCTTATTTATCATTATTAGAAATCCATGTTTCATGGACTCCCTGGACTAAACATAGAGATGCCCACGGTGTTATACCCAACTCCACTTCCTCAGTATGATGGGCGAACACCTATCAAACCACAGCAATCAGAATCCAGTACTTCTCGACCAACTTTGGTACATTTATGTTTATTTAGATTTAAGTTGTGGCTTATTTTTAATAGATTGCTGTGTGTGTTTTCTGTAATTTTCATCACTACTACCCTAAAAGCCTACCTTGAATTTTATTTCATTTTAGGGTTGCTAGCGTAATTCAGCTGATGCTCACAGTACCAGTTAAAACATCTTATACCTCTTAGAGGTGTAGTCAGTCTAATAGCTATAAAAATGAGCTTTCACTTTATACCCCACACCAAGCATTTTCATCCCCACGATGCTCAAGACCAGTAGTCAACAAACGTTTTCTAAACTTTCTCTGCAAGGCTAGTAAATACTTTAGGTCTCTGTCATAACTACCAACTCTATTGTAATAGTGCAAAAGCAGCCATAGATACAATGTAAATGAATGGGCATGACTGTGTTTCACTAAAACTTTATTTACAGAAGCAAGCTATGTGCTGGGCTGGATTTGCTTTTGGGCCATAATTTGCCAGCCCTTCTCTAGACCATTAGAAGCCCACCTACCAGTCAGCGCTCCATCTTCACACTCCTCACATTCACCTGATTTCCCAGCCTTTCCAGATAGCTGCCATCTCCCTCGTGCTTCACTTGGAGAACCTGGAGCATACAGATGGATGGCCAAGGATTCACATCCAGAAGTGTGAATTTCTGATCAAAATGCTTCTCATTAGAAATGATTTCACTCATTCACTCAGTTAGCATTTACCCAACATCTGCTGTGTTCCAGACACTGCGCTAAGCATTAAGAATATGGACTCTGGCTGCTTTTAGGAGTTTGAGAAAGAAGACAAAGATGGATAAATAAGCAGCTATAATGCAATATTATTGTGTCTCTCATCAGAATATTCACAGAGTACTCTGGGAACACATTGAGGCCATCCAGTCTAAATGGAGGAGAAACAGGAAGCTTTTTAAAAGATGTGGTAGCTAAACAGAGATTTCAGAGTGAGTAGCAGCACAGAGAAGGAGGGATGAGTGTTTCAAGCAGAGAAAACAAAACGTGCATAGAAACAGAGAATGAGAGTATATATTGCCCATTCGTTAACTAGTCAGTCTAGAGTTTCAGAAAGGGGAGAGGAAGAGTGGAGCTGTTGTGTAGCAGAGGCTGAATGATAAGGTTCTTGTACAGGAGGCTGAGGAGTTTGGGTTTTTATCTTGTAGGCAATAGAGATTCATTAAAGAATAGTATATAGAGGAATGATGTGATCAGATTTGCATCTTAGAAAAATCACTGTGGTAGCAAATAAAAGAGTATGGATCTGGGGCCACAGTAAGTAGTCCAAGGTAAAAGTAATGGGAACTTCCTTCCTCAATGCTACAGACTTTGAGAACGTGGAGAAAGACACAAGATTCCAGAGATAGTTGGATGTCAGAAAGAAAGGGAGAAAGAAAGAAACTGGCTTCTACTTAGAATCTACTTCTCTGGAGACCCAAGGCCCCAAAATATGCATTGTATGTAATGGATTACCGTCTCTCCTGTGCAGGCATGTAGAGTCGTATTAGCTATATATGTTATTTGGAGAACTGATAAAATAGACACTCAAGTCATTTTCTGTAGGCTTTAATGCTCTTGAGGAATTCCAGCTGAGAAGGCTGAATACTTTCACAACACCTATGCAAGGTAAGTGGTATTGGCCTCATACTTACAGATAAGCAAGGTTAAGCTCAGAGAGGCTAAATGACTTGCCCCAAGTCACAGAGGTGCAATTTGAACCCAGGCCATATGTTTTACTCTGTCTCATGTATCTTATACCTTCCTTCTTATAGGAGAGAGTAAGTACTTAGCATCGTGCCTGATGCTTAGGGTATTAAAGAAGTTCCACTTTTTTCTTTTCTCTTGTCTTCTTTAAACTACATGTTGGGGACATATTTAGTCACTTTCAAATGAAGAAGTAACGATTCAGTTAAAAGCCATTCTGAAGTAGCTATTATGTATGTCTTCATTTGCTTCTAAAATCAGAATAAAAAGAAAAAATCCAAAGTAAAACCAAAGAAAATCCAGCAAGGAGAGGAGGAGGAGGAGGAGGAAAAGGAATCCAGTGGTGAAATAGAGGCAGCCCCAGTCACTGGCACAGGCAGAGTGAACCTGCATGAAGGGAATACTTGGTGTCCCTCCTCCCTGGGTGTCCAGAGTTTGCCTTTAGATGGAAGTGGAACTGCAGGAAAAGATGGAGTCTCCTCACCCTTCAGTTCTTCCAGTTGGAAAAGGGTCAGCAGTAGTGAGTCAGACTATTCTGATGCTGAAGGAGGCATGCAGAGTAAAATGAGGTAGTAGTATTTTGTTACATTTTTATACCTTGTATTCTAAGTTGCATGTAAGTTTATAGCTTTGCTGAAAAACCTGACTGCTGCATGTGATTTAACTTGAAGAGCCTCATTTCTGTGGGGCATGACGTTACTCTGAACATGACTTGCTTTCTTGATCTGCCATTCCACATGTCATTACTCTCCTTAGAATATTCTTGACTTCTGTGCCTTTTTGTCTTGCTAACTACTACTCATCTTTGATATGGGCTCAGAAATCATGTTCCCTGGGAACCCTTTTCTGCTTTAGTGTTATTCTTAATCTATTATTATAATTACTTCCTTAACTTCCCCCCACTGCCGAGCTTGTCAAGGCAGGGTCTTTTCTATGTCTGCCAGCCTTAGCATGATGCCTGGGACATACCTAGGTCATTCAACAGATATTCGTTGGATGGGTGGATGGATACTTGGCAGTGTTTTGTGTCTAACACTAGTTTCCTGATATCAAAATGTTGCCCTCGTGTTCTCTAGTTGTGTTTTTTAATTGTCAGCCTTAATAACTTGTTAAAGAAACAAGTTGTCTTAACATGTTTTGATTGTAGTTTGAAAGAAAAGTTTTTCATAACACATTGACATCCTTAGGGATTATTTAGAATGTTTAATTTTTGAAGGTATCATTTGAATTGGTGTAAATAAATACCATTTCATGTTTGCATTTAAAAAAAACTATGTTTAAACTTTTTTTCTTTTTTCTCTTGGATGTAAAAGGTCTTACCAAGCCAAAGTTCGCCAAGGAGCCTTAGTTTGTTTTCTTTCTACTATAAAATCTATAGAAAAGAAAGTTCTTTATGGCTACTGGTCAGCCTTTATTCCCGATACGCCTGAACTTGGAAGCCCACAGTCAGTGTCCTTGATGACTCTTACATTAAAAGATCCTTCTCCAAAGGTAAGAGAATTTTAATTCTAAGCTTTATAATAGGAAGAAAAAATGTACAGATCCTCGTTGTTCTTGTTGTTTTTGTTTTTCGAGACAGAGTCTCACTCTGTCACCAGTGCAGTGGTGCGATTTCCGCTCACTGCAACCTCCGCCTCCCAGGTTCAAGCAATTCCCCTCCCTCAGCCTCCCTAGTAGCTGGAACTACAGGTGTGCACCGCCACACCCGGCTAATTTTTGTATTTTTAGTAGAGACGGGATTTCACCATGTTGGCCAGGATTGTCTCCGTCTTTTGACCTCCTGCCTGGGCCTCCCAAAGTGCTGGGATTACAGGCGTGAGCCTCTGCGCTTAATGCCTTGTCCTATCTGATCTGAATACAGCTCTCAGTAACACTGACCCAAGTTCTGACTTGAGAACCACTAGAGAAGCAGGAAAATAGAAAGTGGGCTTATGTGAATAATGCGCTGAGGGTGACCATGTAGGGTCGCTTCCTGCTCCAGGGCTTGCTTGAAGCCTGAGCACACTGAATTATAACTTGGATGTCTCCCTTGAACTGCACTGAAGCAGCCATGCATCTCTTCCTTTTATGAAAATGTTGATTGCTGTGGTATTTATAGCAAGAAAACTTCAAAAATGGCTTAAACAACTCAGTAGAATATCATGGTACATAATGGCTTTGAAGGATGCATAAGGCTTAGAAAAATGCTCAAAATGTTCTGCGAAAACACAGGATATAGAATTATATATTATAGCAGGATCCCAAATGTTTTTTTCTTGGAACTTTTCCATAGTTTTCAAATCATATGTAATAAATATTTACATATTTTATGAGAAAAATTTATTTTTAAAAAAGAGGAAAAAACTATTTGGTAGGCATGGATACATATAGCAAGATATCTCATGACTGATCAGATATTTGCCTCTGCTTAAATATGTTAATTCCTCTCCAGAAGTTAGCCACTTAACCAAGTAAGGAAACAAGACTGCTGTTTACAATAGTGGACATTAAAAAGCCATGCTGAATGGCATCTGGGTGTCCTCAGGTAACCAACTACCCACAAAGAGAGAAGTTTTAATTAGGCCAACAGCATATTGTTCCTTTCCTATTTTTAAGATTATTCCTTAAGGGGTCGGGGTGGTAACCCACAATACCTTGGAATTCCAAATGAGTCATCTCCTTGAGTAACTAATTACTATGTAAGAAAACTTCTGGATGACCCATCAGAAGCTTTTACAAGTAAAGAAAAATAAGTTAGCCTCAATTCTACACATACACAAAAATGACTTGTGGGGTATTTCAAATACTCATGATCCTAAAAAAATTAAATCAGCAGATATTTTACAAATTAACTAAACCAATAGTGAAAGAGAACCTGGGAGAAAAATGGAAAATGAGTGGTGGCAAATAAATCAGTAATGAAGCCATTAGAGTAACTGAAATAAAAACTACTAAAAATATTGAAAATGTATGTTTGAAGACTCTTCAGCTAGGGGAGCTGCCAGCAGTGGCCCAGGAGATGGTGCCGTGGAGCAAGAAGCCGTCCAGCTTCATCACCTGCATCGAAGCTGCCCAGCCAAGGGGATGTGGGACGTGGGGGTTTGGAACATGAATACCAAGAGGTTATGAGGTCATCGCTGATAAAAATGAATTGGAATAATTTCATGATATTTATATCTTCATTTTTTTAATGTTTACATTTCACTTTAAATGCCATGAGAAATTTCACACACTGCAAAGTGGTCTTATCCATCTCCTTGATTTAAGTACCTTTTAGACATGTTCTTGCTGTTTAACCTTGGTGAATGCAAGAGATGTACTGAGGAAGAAAGATACAGAACTTCCTTCTGGAGATGTCCTAGATCCAGTACAAAAAGCCACCTGAAAATCCTGGAGAAATGAAAAAAATAAAACAGTCATCCTACTTAAAAAGGATTTTAAAAGATGAAATAAATTAAATTAGTTCAATATAATGGCAAGTGAAATGATTGTACTTAAGAGATTTTTTTTTTAATCAAGCGTTAGCTTGGAAGGGTGTAAATAAGTGTGGTGATTATTGTTTACAACAAAGCTTGGAGCATACCTGTACAGTCTGTCCATAGTATAATTAACTGTGTACCAAGACACACGCTAGAAGAAAGTGTTGTGATAGGTGATGTCAGTGGGACAGGCTTTTTAAATAAAGCCTTCTAGAAAGTTATGTGCATTAAAATTAAAAATAGATTATCTGATTAGAATGGAACAGCATTCTGGATTGACCAGATTAAAAGAGCTGCCATGACTCCAGGCCAAGTGGTCATCTCAGGTGCTCCTTGTGCATGTAGAGTTAGATGTCTGGATTTCCTCTTAGCCAGGATTAAACAAAACAGCAATACTTTATCTTGTCGTTGAAGTGCTTAGTGATTAGTTTTGAGTTTATGATAGGTCTGATATGACCTATGGCATACTCAACTGGAAGCACAGCTTTAACTGGTTTACTACGAAAGTTTCCAAAGAGAAATGGACAGAAGAAAAGGTGATTAGATTGTTCCAGTCAGAATGCCAACAATAAACAGAGGCTACTTTTGGGAATTTGAAACATAATATGCTAGAATGGTTAACTGGGGAGAAGAAAACTTAGAAATGTCTATTAGGATTTGGCAGTGTTGTGGTACTTAGGAAATAATCACACTTCTATGTTGGAAATGTACTTCAGAAAGCACATCTTATAATATGCTTCCGAAAGGGACAGAGCAAATTATCAATAAAAAGAACAGGACTAATTTAAGAATTTCTTTTATATGATTTTCTTAGTTGTTATAAAGGCATATTATGGAGAATATCTTCAAGACTTTGTCTAAGGAACAAATTACAGGGCAAACCTTTGTCTTGGTACCTTGAGAATTATCCTGATTTACAAATTTCATGATGATGATTTATTTAATGATGACGATGCTCTTTTGGATAACTATAAAAAGTGAAAACAAATCAAAATCTAGATGATAGATAGTATAACTAGAAAAGAGAATGAAAGATTGGAATTGTTAACTGTTATGGAGTGGTAAATTTTCTCTCATACGGCCAGCCAAGAACAGGCAGTCTTTGCTTAGTGTATTAGTTCGTATTCATGCTGCTGATAATGACATGCTGGAAACTGGGAAGAAAAAGAGGTTTAATTGGACTTACAGTTCCACATGACTGGAGAGGCCTCAGAATCATGGTGGGTGGCAAAAGGCCCTTCTTAACATGGTGGCAGCAAGAGGAGATGAGGAAGAAGCAAAAGTGGGAACCCCCGATAAACCCATCAGATCTCATGAGACGTATTCACTATCACGAGAATAGCATGGGAAAGACCGGCCCCCAGGATTCAATAACCTCCCACCCCAGTGGGAATTAAGATTTGGGTGGGGATACAGCCACAACACATGGGAATTAAGATTTGGGTGGGGAGACAGCCAAACCATATCACTTAGATAACTTCCGATCCAGAGTCCCTGACACAATGTTGAAATGCCTTTACGTAAAAGACAACTGACTTTGGGAGTGATATCTAATATAATTAACCCTGAAACGTGGACAGCCAGGTGCCCTGCATGGAAACTTCAATGGTACCCACTCCCATCAGGGACTTCTTTGTCACCCTTCCAGAAATATTCTGAGACCTAACACACATAAAGAGGAAAAAAAATTAGGATTGACTAAGCTACCTCAGCAAACATTTCTGCTACATTCTTAAATAGCAAAAAAAGGAAAAGTACCTTTCTGTTTTATTAGCTTTAGGCAAGCCTTCATGTCCAAGGAGATGAAACTATACAGTAGTAAAACCAAGCACACTGACGTTTGTAAGACTGCACACCTTTCATCCATCATTTTAAATATTCAGACAATAAAAACTTAATAAACAAAATGAGCTCTCTGGAGAGCTACACCTATTATGATTTGCCTGCACATTAGTAATCTCTGCTGAAAGTGCTGATTAGAACTGGTAAAGAAGATATTAAACATTGATATAAATATAAATGAAGCAAAACATGTACCAGATTCAATATCTTAAGTAACAATGATAACAAAGATATGTTAAACAGAGTTTAAAAGAAATTAACTCAGAACTGTGAAAAGTATAATTTGATATAATATCAAATTTCTATATAGATTTTATATCTTAGTGGAAAAAAATAACCAATTTCAATGACATTCGTTTTCGTTTGTTAAGATGCCAAAATAGTGCTAAAATTTTTGACTCTTTGAAATTAGTTTGTTTCTTTCCACAACTCAATTTTTAATTTTATTCGGTTTGTGAGCTGTTGGAATTGTGGGTTTTTAAGTGTCTTCTAAAGAAATGAAGGTTTAGCATAAGATCTATCTTGTAGAGTTCAGACCAGCCTCTAGTAGGGATTGGCCAACTATGACCTCTAGGCCAAATCTGGCTGCCCGTTTTGGTATAACCTGTGAGCTAGGAACAGTTTTTACACTTTTAAATGGTTTCAAAATAATCAAAACAATAATATTTCATGATATGTGAAAATTATATGGAATTCAGATTTCATTGTCCATAAATCAAGTCTTTTTGGAACATTAGCCACATTTATTCCTGTATGTGTCTGTGGTATGATCACAGAGTTGAGTGGTTGTGGCAGAAACTGGCCTGCAAAGTCTAAAATATAAAATGTGTACTTTTGGCTATTTTGTTTTTTTTTTTTTTAGATGGAGACTCTCTCTGTCAACTAGGCTAGAGTGCAGTGGTGTGATCTTGGCTTACTGCAACCTCTGCCTCCCAGGTTCAAGCGATTCTCCTGCCTCAGCCTCCTGAGTAGCTGGGATTACAGGCGCATGCCACCACGCCCAGCTAATATTTGTATTTTTAGTAGAGACGGGGTTTCACCATGTTGGTCAGGCTGGTCTCGAACTCCTGACCTTGTGATCTGCCCACCTCGGCCTCTCAAAGTTCTACAATTACAGGCATGAACCACCACGCCCAGAAAAGTTTGCCAGCCCCTGATCTAAGTCCTTCTTGGATCAGCTGACTTGTGTTCGTGCTCTCACTCTCTTGTTCTTTCACACATACACACGGTTTCCTAATACATTGTCAATGTCCTACCTTAGGGGATTATGCTTCATTCTGAAGTCTGATGGTACTGTACTTCAAATTTGTTTGCAGAGCAGTAAGTCTAGATTTCTGCGATTCCACTCTATAAAAGGACTGCCTGGTGACTTATTACCTGGTCATTTGGAGATAATATAATTGAAGACTTTCCAGAAAATCTTTTTTGCTTTTGCTCCGAACTCAGATGACGCTTCATATTGAGTAACTACTTAGGTTAGGTTCTAGAATTGTATTGTTGATTTTCTGGTTTTTTTTTAATTGAAAATGTTAATTTTCATTTTTGGATGATCTGGCCAAAGAGAATACAGTATTATTTCATATTAATAGTCCTGTGCTTGTTACCTGTATTCCATTTTTTTGTTAAGTTGGGCTTTTTTTCATTTCTGATTTTCAATAATGCAAAATCATCAGAGTACCAATTGAAAGTCATCTTTCAACCTTATAAAGAAAATCTTGCTGCCAGCGACACCTTTCCTAACAAATACGTGGTCCATGTCCTTTCCATTAATAAGATTGTATTTAATGGTATTCCTTTCTTTAATTGCCAAATGCTGTCACTCCAGGCAGTGTTATTTCCTGTGCCTAAGACTGTGTCTAAAAGTTGGATTACTAACGATGCCTGCCAAGTTGTATGTACACAAAGTTCCTAAAGTCCTATTTAAGTTAACATTGAGCACACATGCTTCACAGTGGAATATGAGGCACAGTGTTCTCAGGAACTTTGAAATGAAACATACTTTAGGTACGTGTATTTTTTTCTACCCCATGGGCTGTTTAGTTCTGACTTTTCACTTATTCTGCTTGAATAAACCAGGCCTCTAATCCTTAAATTATTCTCATACTTAGGATTTCAGATCTTTGTGGTATGATGTAACTTGGATTTGTTTCTTACTCTAAGAAACCTAATAGCAATGTGTTCCTGGATTTTTTTTTTTTTTTAAGCCAGGTGTGATGGCACACACCTTTAGTCCTAGCTACTTGGGAGGCTGACGCGGGAGGATTGCTTGAGCCCAGGAGTTTGAGGCTGCAGTGAACTATGATTGCGCCACTGCACTGCAGCCTAGCTGACAGAGTGAGACTGTGTCCCTAAAATAAAAATAAAATAAAGATGATTTTTTTTGGTGTGGGATGCAAGTGGCCTAGTTTTTAGGAACTAACAGATAATCCCATTGCCTTTATTCTTCCAACTGAAATGATTCCATATACTTTGAAAATTAAGTATGTATCTAAAGAATGGAATCTGACTCCTGATTTTTAACTAATCAATGTGCATCATCCCAAAATTTCAGACACGTGCCTGTGCTCTGCAAGTTTTATCTGCCATCTTGGAAGGTTCAAAGCAGTTTCTTTCTGTTGCTGAAGATACCAGTGACCACAGAAGGGCTTTTACCCCCTTCTCCGTAATGATCGCTTCCAGCATTAGAGAGTTGCACAGGTGTCTTTTGTTAGCTTTGGTGGCAGAGTCATCCTCACAGACCCTTACTCAGATAATTAAGGTAATGTACCAACTGTGGGTTCCAGAGGGGGCTTCTCTGTTTTAATTTTGTAGACTGTTTTAATAGCCCAAAAGTGACTTGACTTAAAATATAACTAACTAATAACTTTATTAAAAATACCCTATTTGGAAGTCTGTACCTACTTGTCTGATCTTATCTGTAATCTCTGTATGTCCTAATAAATGATTTATTAAAAATACTTCAACTTTAGTTTTAGTTGTACCAAGGAGAATGCAAGTGTTACTTAAAAGAAAAAAAAGGACTGATTTTTAGTTGTGTGAAAACTTTTTAAATTAAATGCTGTAAAATTTGTTTCTATGCTGTGGTTTAATCAAGCCTTTTGATGAGCTGCTTTTTGTGTTTTACAGTGCCTTGCAAATTTAGTATCAAATGCACCTTATAATCGTCTAAAACTCAGCCTGCTGACCAAAGTCTGGAACCAGATAAAGCCTTATATCCGCCACAAAGGTTAGTAGTGGCTTAAAACTGATTGCTTCTTTTTATCAATCAGATGCAGAGTATTAGCAAAAATATTTAGATATATGTATATATTCAGAACAGTTTTACAACTCCTAAGAGATCTCTACTTACTCTTCTCAACTTTTCAGAGTATTAGCTATTGCAAGAATCCCACTTTTGACCCCTCAAGCCACAGTGGAAGAGAGCTAGAGAATTAATTGTAAATTTTAATGCCTGTTTAATGCTCAGGGCAGTGACCAGAGTATCCCTTTAGAATTAGGGCTGAGCAGGCCAGGCACGGTGGCTCACACCTGTAATCCCAGCACTTTGGGAGGCCGAGGCAGGTGGATCACGAGGTCAAGAGATCGAGACCATCCTGGTCAACATGGTGAAACCCTGTCTCTACTAAAAATACAAAAAAATTAGCTGGATATGGTGGCACGTGCCTGTAATCCCGGCTACTCAGGAGGCTGAGGCAGGAGAATTGCCTGAACCCAGGAGGCGGAGGTTGCGGTGAGCCGAGATGGTGCCATTGCACTCCAGCCTGGGTAACAAGAAGTGAAAACTTTGTCTTGGGGCGAGGGGGGGAAGAATTAGGGCTGAGCCAGGTGCAGGCAGCCCCCCTCAGGTGTATAATAGTTTATATCCCTTAGGCGTAGGTAAAGGATGGATGGATGGTTGGATGGACAGACAGACAGACGGATAGATAGATATTATCTACTTTTGGGAAAGAAAAACTGTTATTTCCAGTGAAGTTCAGATAAAATTCCAGAACTTCAAATCCTTACTAACTGCAGAGTCTTATTTCTTATTTCCTCCCATACATGATGTATATGTGCTATAAATACTTTGCTTTTGAAGATTTCTTTTCTTTTGTTTGCAAGCTTTCAGATCAGACCACATTCTAATGAGTTCAGCTTTTCAGGCAGAATTATAAGAAGAAAGGAAGAGTGGATGTTTTCTGTGACTTTGTGGGAAGAACATGGGACCTGAGGTCAATCCAAGGGTCTGGAGCCCACCCCTATTTTTGCCATCTGATAGCCATGGCCCTCTCTGAACCCTGATTTCTTTCTAATAGCAAGAATTATAACTACATCATAAGATTTTTATGAGGACTCAAATCAGATAATGATATGTAACTAAGTCCATTTCACTGCTTACACCAATGTATAAAAAAGGGACTTAGAAAGATAAGTCTTACCCTAAGGTTTCCCATCACATTCATGGCAGAAGTAAGATGAAAACAATCCAAGTTGTTTTCAACAACCCCTGGTCATTCCACTGTACCAGCTTTTCATTATCTGCATCTTCAGCTGAGGAGAATGCACCATGTCTCAGAGGTTCCTTTTAAGTATCTGATCTTATCCTCAAGTAACTTTTTTTTTCATTAAAATGTTCAAAATCTGAAATTTTTAGGTATGAGTCTAACAAAATGTGTTTAAGATCTGTATGAAAAAACTGTGCAATTAAAGAAGAAATAAATGAATGGACAGAGATTCCATGTTCATGGATAGGAAGGCTCAATATTGTAAAGATGTTACTTCTTCCCAATTTGATCTATAGATTCAATGCAGTCTCAATCAAAATTCCAGCAAGTTATTTTGCAGATATCAACAAACTGATTCTGATGTTTATGTGGTTAGGCAAAAGACCCAGAACAGCCAACACAATATTGATAGAGAAGAACAAAACTGAAGGACTGACATTCATTCCCTGACTTCAAAATTTACTATAAACCTACAGTAATTAAGACAATGTTATTAGCCAAGGAAGAGACAAACAGATCAATGGAATAGAATAGAGAGCCCAAAATAGACCCATATAAATAAAGTCAACTGATCTACAACAAAGGAGTAGGCACTCTTCAACAAATGATGCTAGAACAGCTGGATATCACATGCAAAAAAAGTGAGTCTAGACACAAAGCTTTTAGTTTTTTGAAAATAGCTTCTTGTTAAAATCTGGGGTTCATTCAAGGTGCATGCATTGCAATTTAGTTATTATGTCACTGTGAGTCTTTTTAAATCTAGAGTCCCTCCACCCATTTTTTTATATCAAACTGATTTACAAAAGAATACAAGCCAATTGTCTTATAGATTGTAAACTCTAAGTTCTGTCACCAAAGGTAACAAAATAAATCACATTCTCCATTTGTCAGATGGTTTCTTTATGGTGTTAACTTATTCTCCTGTCCCGTGTATTTCCAAACTGGAAATGAGGTCTAGAAGTTTAATTAGATTCAGGTTACACAAGGAACTACTAATTCTTAATTGCCTGCAGGGATAACTACCATCTTTATGGTAGCTGTTCCCATGGTGATAAATTTCTTCTGCTTTCCTTTGACAGATGTTAATGTTCGTGTGTCAAGTCTCACACTCTTGGGAGCTATAGTGTCCACCCATGCACCTTTACCTGAAGTCCAGCTACTTCTGCAGCAGCCGTGTTCTTCTGGACTCAGTAATAGCAATTCAGCAACCCCTCACCTCTGCCCTCCTGATTGGTGGAAGAAAGCCCCTGCAGGACCCTCTCTGGAAGAAACATCAGTTAGCTCACCTAAGGGGTCTTCAGAGCCCTGCTGGCTCATTCGACTCTGCATTTCCACTGTCATACTGCCCAAAGAGGATTCCTGTTCAGGTAGCGATGCTGGCTACGCAGCAGGAAGCACCTACGAACCATCCCCCATGCGACTGGAGGCCTTGCAGGTAGGAGGTTTCATTTCCTCATCTCTGAAATGTAAGTAACCATTCTTCAGAGTGACCGTGAGGAGTGAGCAGGTAAAACCAAGCCATGTATCAGTCATGTTGGTGGGAGGTGTATTTTAGGTATGGGTGGTGTATTTGTTTTTGTTGTTGTTTTGTTTTCGGGAGGTGTTCCTTGGTTGTAAAAGAGCAGATTCATTCCTTTTTGTTCTTTGATTGCAAATTATTTTACTCCAATCATTATATGACAGGTGGATGTAATAGATTGTAGAACAATTCTGTGAAAAATTACACAATTAATTTTTGATTTTTGCAACTTAAATGTTTAATTCTCTTTAAGCTTCTCCTTGGTGTTGTATCTGCTTAGAGAAACAAAATAATTGTTCCTTCTAAGGAAGAAATCCTAAATAAAAGAGTTTGCTTTTTGTATACAAATATGATCTGAGACTAGGCCTGGTCCTGGGGTCTGCTGCTAATTAACTGGACAACATGAAACATGTCCTTTAACCTTGTCAGGCTTAGTTTCTTTAGCTGTAAAATTCAATTAATACCTACTTTAAAGAATAGTTTCAAGACTTAAATGAGATTACATTACTGAACAAACAGTCCTATACTAAAGCACCATAAAACTGATACAGTCAATTGATGTTATGAAATAAAGATTATGGTTTTTAATTTCATTCAGTAGATTTCAGCCCTGTTTCTGAAATCTAATAACACTTTTCTGGATATTGCAGCCTTGCACTTGGGTCTTAGAGGGTTAATTCCATGCTCTCTTTGCAGGTATTGGCTCTTCTGGCAAGGGGCTACTTTTCAATGACTCAAGTCTACTTGATGGAGCTTGGAGAGGTGATTTGCAAGTGCATGGGGGAAGCAGATCCATCCATTCAGCTTCATGGAGCAAAGGTAATTTTCCTTCTCTTCACTTTAAATCCTTCCTTTACTTCACTTTATATTCTTCTGCCACATGTCCTCCAATTCTGAGATTTCTTAAAGGGTTTTCATGTAAGGAAGACATACATTCTTCTGTTTTCAGCTCTTACATGTAAACCCCAAGAATTAATTCAGTAACACATTAACAATATATAGCTGTTGATTTTAGTCCTTGAAAGAATGCCTCTTGAAAGAATGCACAGGGAGACTGTGCAAGTGTAACAGCACAGCCTCTGAAGATTGGCTCGGGGGGAAGAGATGAAGTTATTTTCATCCTTTTTATTTCCAATCAGGATATAGAAAAAAAAAATGCCTCTGTTAAAAGAGTGACTGAAAAAAGAAAGAAAATTAGCTGCAAATTATGTTTCCCCTTGATTCAAGGTGATCTCCAAACTAAAGTTAAGTTGTTAGTTCTAATACTCTGCTTTGATAATTCTTTTCTCTTGGCAGCTTCTGGAAGAACTGGGCACAGGTTTAATACAGCAGTATAAACCGGAGTCTACCGTAGCACCTGATCAGAGAATACCAGTCTTCTTGGTAAATAAATGTCTATTCATAGTTTTCTTTTATTAGTGTTTCAGTTGCAGTTTTATTTTGAAGCTCAGTAATAAGTGGAGTAGATGATACGGTTTCTTCCAGTGTCAAAAATTAGATTTTATAATCCAGGAAAACATGAAACCAGTATAAATAGGTTTTATTTTCACATTTCAGTTTGTTTGCAATTTAGAATGTGGTAGGCTTATGTGTAACATTAGCAATGGCAAAACTAATTTTTTTCCATAAAACCTAGTCTGGTTACTCAGCCTGCCCAAGAGACAAACTAAAATGGTGGAAAGAGCCAAGGATTTTTTATCCAAAGCCAGGTGATCAAATTTAGGGAACATAATTGTATTAGTCCATTTTGTGTTGCTAAAAAGGAATACCTGAGGCTGGGCAATTTGTAAAGAAAAGAGGTCTATCTGACTCACAATTCCACAGGCTGTACAAGAAGCATGGTGCCAGCATCTACCTGTCTTGAAGCCTCTCTAGAAGCTTCTAATCATGGTGGAAGGCAAATGGGGAGCAGGCATGTCATATGGCAAGACAGTAAGCAAGAGGGAGATGCCAGGCTCTTTAAAACAACTAGCTCTCATGCGAACTCTTAGAGTGAGAACTCATTACCTCAAGGACAGCACCAAGCCATTCAAGAGGGATCCACCCCCATGACCCAAACTCTTCCTATTAGACCCACCTCCAGTGTTGGAGGTCACATTTCAGCATGAGGTTTGGAGGAGGCGCACATCCAAACCATATCACTCTGTCCCTGGCTCCCACAGATCTCATGTTCCTCTCACGTTGCAAAATACGGTCATCTCTTCCCAACAGTTCCCCGAAGTCTTAACTCTTTTCAGCATCAGCTCAAAAGTCCAAAACCTCAGCTGTGACTCAAAGTAAGTTCCTTCCACCTATAAGCCTGTAAGATCAAAAGCAAGTTACTGACTTTTAAGATACAATGGTGGTACAGGCATTGGGTAAACGTTCCCATTCCAAAAGGGAGAAATCAGCCAAAAGAAAGGGCAACAAGCCCCACACAAATCTGAAACCTAACAGGATAGACATTAAACCTCCAAAACAGTCCTTGACTCCATGTCCTGCATTTAGTGCACACTGGTGCAAGGGGTGGGCCTCCAAGGCAGCCTTGCCCTTGTGGCTTTTCTGGGTGCAGACCGTGTGGCTGCTCTCAGGTTGGAGTCCCATGCCTTTGGCTTTTTCAGGCTAAGGGTACAAGCTGTCAGTGGCTCTACATTCTTCAGTCTAGAGGGCAGTGGTCCCATTCCCACAGTTCCATTGGCAGTGCTTAGTGGAGACGCTGTGTGCGGGCTCCAACCCCCTATCTCCCTTTGGCACTGCCCTAGTAGAGGCTGTCAGTGAGGGCTCTGTCTCTGTGGGCACCCAGGCTTAGGGAATCCTCTGAAATCTAGGCAGAAGCTCCCCAGCCTTCTTCACATTTGCATTCTGTGCCTCTGCAGGCTTAACACCACTTGGAAGCCGCTAAAGGCTTACAGCTTGTACCCACTGAAGCAGCAAAGCAAGCAGTATCTGGGGCCATTTGAGCCAAGGCTTGGGATGCCAGGAGCAGTGTCCCAAGGCTGTGCAGGGCAGGGGGCCCCTGGGCCTGGCCCCCAAAACCACTTTTCTCCTAGGCCTCTGGGTGTGTGATTGGAGGGGTTGTCCCAAAGATTTCTGGAATGCCCTCAAGGCTGTTTTCCCATAGTCTTGGCTATGGGAAAACAGCTTGGTTAGCACCTGGCTCCCTTTTAGTCATGCTAATATGTCTAGCAAGTAGTTGCTCTGCAGGCCACTTGAATTCCTTCTCTACTACAGGATTTTCCAAATTTTTATGCTCTGCTAACCTTTTCATGATAAGTTCCAACCTTAAGTCATTCCTTTGCTCCTATGTCTGACTATAGGTTGTGAGAAGCAACCACATCACCTGTTGAATGATGCTTAGGATTTCTTCCAGCAGATACCCTAAGTCATTACTCTTAAGTTTAACCTTATGCAAAACCCTAGGACATGGACACAGTGCAGCCAAGCTGTTTGCTAGGGTGTAACAAAGGTGACCTTGCCTCTAGTTCTCCATACTTTTTTTATTACTATCTGAGACCTCCTCAGCCTGGCCTTCACTGTCCATATTTCTATCAGCATTTTGGTTACAACTATTTAATCAGTCTCTAAGATGTTCTAAACTTTCCTTTGTCTTCCTATCTTATGAGCCTTCCAAACTCTCAACCTCTGCCGTTACCAAGTTCCAAAGCTGCTTCCAAATGTTTAGGTGTCTTGATAACAACACCCCATTCCTTGGTACTAATTTTCTGTTTAAATCTCTTTGCTGCTGCTATAAAGAAATACCTCAGACTGGACAATTTATGTTTCAAAGAGGTTTATCTGGCTCACAGTTCTGCAGGCTATGTAAGAAGCATAGTGCCAGCATTTACTTCTGGTGAGGCCTCAGGAAGTGTCCAGTCATGGTGGAAGGTGAAGGGGGAGCAGGTGTGTCACATGGTGACAGAGGAAGCAAGAGAGAGATGCCAAGCTCTTTTAAACAATTAGCTCTTATATGAACCAATAGAGTAAGAATTCACTTATTAACACAAGGATAGCACCAAGCCATTCAGTAGGGATCCTCCCTATCACCCAAAAATCTCCCTCTAGGCCCACCTCCAACATTGGAAGTCACATGTCAATATATAAGATTTGGAGGGGACATACATCCAAACCATGTCAGCCACTTAATTAATATGTGATTATAAGCCTGGTTTCCTAGTTGTAAAGAGGAATAATAACCCATAACCCTTCAGTCACAAGGCTGTTGAAAAATAGAATGACATGTACAGATGCTAACACATAGTAGGTAATTCCTTTACCTGTGCCTCCCCACCCCACCCCACCCCACCATGATTCTGTTAAATTCCTGTGATTTCAGGTTGTTTCTGCTACCCCTAAAGGTTCTAAAGGATGATGGGCATGTGACCCACCAAAAAAGCCTTCTACTTAGTGCCAAAAGCAAAATCAACTCAGTGCTGGTGGTCTTTGCTCCCTCTGCTCTCCTCATTTTGCCTATTCTTTTCCCTTCACAATTTCTGTCATCCTTGCAGTGTATTAAAAATTCTAACCCTAGTCCTGCCTTAGACTGCCACTAAAGCTTTCATATAACAGGCGCAGGGAGATGAGTTGAGCTTTGCTATCAGACAGAACTAGGTTTGAATCCAGACTTCTCCCTTTGTTAAACAGGTGACTTTGGCCAAATCTTTTGACTGTTCACATTAAGGTATTGTTCATCCATTAAAAAAAAAAAAAGACATGGCCAGGCGCAGTGGCTCACACCTGTAATCCCAGCACTTTGGGAAGCCAAGGCAGGTGGATCATGAGGTCAGGAGTTCAAGACCAGCCTGACCAATATGGGGAAACCCTGTCTCTACTAAAAATATAAAAAATTAGCCAGGCATGGTGGCACGTACCTATAATCCCAGCTACTCAGGAGGCTGAGGCAGGAGAATCACTTGAACCCTGGAGGCAGAGGTTGCAGTGAGCCAAGGTTGTGCCACTGCACTCCAGCCTGGGTGACAGAACGAGACTCTGCCTCAAAAAAAAAAAAAAGAAAGAAAGTTTTCTGTATTGCTTGTCTATTACTGAGTAATAAATTAACTTTAAACATCTAGCAACGTAAAACAGTATACATTTATTTTCTCTCAGTTTCTGTGGATCAGGAATTAAGAGTGGCTTGGCTGAGTGATTCTGGCTTAGTTGTTGTGTGAGGTTGGGATCAAGATGCCCCCAGTGTTGCAGTCAACTGACAGGCTGCAAGACTTGAGGGAGTTGGAGGATCTTCTTCCAGAGTGGCTCACCTGTATACCTAGCGAATTAGTGTTGGCTGTTGGCAGAAGGCCTCAACTCATTTCCTCCCTGTGAGGACGTCTCCAGAGGGATGCTTGAATATCCTCTTGACATGGCAGCCAGATTCCTTCACAGCAGGTGATCCAAGGGAAAGAAAGCAAGCCAGAGCTGTAATGCTTTCTGTGACCTAGCTTTAGAAATAGTTTGATGCTGTCATTTCCACAACATCCTATTGGTTACCCAGGTCAGCCTGTTCAATGTGGAGGGGACTACAAAAGGGTGTAAATATTAGTAGGTAAGTGTAATTGTGGGCCATCCTGGAGATTGGCAACCACTTTCTGTCCACATTATTCTGGGGTAGGGCAGGGAGGGCCCAGACTGGGTTTCTAGGAACTAAAGTAGGAGAAAGATAGAACTGGTGCATGAAATATACAGCAAAACCCAGGTCTAGGTCCATGGAACAGAAACAAAACACATACGAAAACCACAGAGATTAGCAAATGAACATGAAATCACAGGATATGTATAAAGCATGGAAAGGAAACTATACGTGGCTATGTTAGAGGCTATGACATGAGGTAGTTCTTCAAAGTGCTTAAAGCAGAACCTGCTATTCAGTTTAAGAGTGTCCACTGTGTACCTGGCCCCGTGCTAGAAACCTTACACAGAGTATTACATTTTATTATCACACAGACTCTGCAAAGTAGTTGAAAAAGCTCTAGCTGAGTGTCAACCGATCTGAATTCTAGTTCATCCCTGCTGCTGATTAGCAAGTTGTATTGTCTCTTTGAGCCTCAGTTTCCTTGTGTGAAAAAGTAGGGATAATGATAGAGGCTCCATTTATTTGTGCCAAGGAATGAAATGAGTCGGTAACTATACGATACTTGGAACAATGCCTGGCATGAAATGGGCTCTGAACAGCATTAGCTGTGGCTGCTATTGCTGTTACGGTCATCACCATCTTCAGCCTCCTCTTGATTATTATCACTGTTGCTACCTAACTTTATCAGCCTGCAGTCTCCTAATCAATAGGTATTGAATGGAAGGCTTACACACTGCAGTTGTTTTCTAAAGCCCTTTTCATCACTGTGGAAGAAGAACCAATGAAAACATTTACAGAAAGCTGCTACTTTAAGGAAAGGTGTTTCACTACTAAGGCCATTTCTGCTCTGCTTAGCTTCGAGTTGGTTCCCCTGTCATGTCTTGGGCTGCAGCTTTTCCTGTACCTCCATTCCAGGTGGTGATGTTCTGGACTATGATGCTGAATGGTCCTTTACCCAGAGCCCTGCAGAATTCAGAGCACCCAACTCTCCAAGCGAGTGCCTGTGATGCCCTGTCTTCCATCTTGCCAGAGGCCTTCAGCAATCTGCCGGTAACATGAGGGTGTTTTCTCACCCTTAAATCATGGCTTGAGCACCAGAGCTAGAATTTGATTGTTTTACATTTTGAACCAGTATTCAGCATTATCTCTGATGAAAAGGTATTTGTTCTACCTGAGTTGGGGATGAGGGCACTGGGGAACAGCAAGTAGGAAAACTTGAAGCCTTAATATATCAGGAAAGCTGTTACCCCCTGTGCATTGGAATGTGGGTGGTAGAGGCAAGGCTAGCAGAAGTTTGGAAGGCAGAGAGATTTCAGGAAGATTTCATATCCAAAGTTAAAAAACCCTTGAGTTAAATCCCAGCTCTTCGACTTGCCAGCTCTTTGACTCTTAACCTCTAAAACTTGGTGTTATCATCAATAAGATGGCAGTCATGTGAAAAACAGCAAAGTATGTGAAAATACTTAGATTTGTGCCCAACACATATGGTATTTGTCTTAGTCTCTTTGAGCTGTTACAATAAAATACCGTAAATTGGGTATCTTCTAAAGAACAAAAATGTATTTTTGATGGTTCTGGAGGCTGAAATTAAGATCAAATCACTGACAGACACAGATTTCATGCCTCAGGAGGGCTCACTCTCTGGCTCACAGATGGCACCATATGAGCTGTGTCCTCATGGCGGAAGGCAGCTATCTGGGGCCTCAGTCATAAAGGTGCTTATCTGTTTCATGAGGGCTCTGTTCCCATGACCTAATCTCCTCCCAAAAGCCCCACCTCCTGATACCATCACCTTGGGAGTGAAGATTTCAACATAGGAATTTGGGGAGAACATAAACATTCAGATCATAGCAGAATTCAGACTGCTTTTTTTCTTTAGTCCTCAGTGGTATTTGTGTCTATTCTAATTTACATAAATTAGCTTCTATAAAGAAGGCAACTTTAATGAGGTAAAGAATAAAAATGACCTAATTCTCATGGCTATAAAGGTTAAACATGATGAGATGCTGTGTGTGTCTTGCACAAAGTGGGTGCTCAGGTAATCATGGAATCTGAATTAAACCTGCTGTTTACCAGGGTAGCGTCAAGGTCGCAGTGGTGTTCAACTCCTGATTATGGTCTCAGACACAGATATTTCACATCTTTCATGGAAGCCTTTGGCTTATAGTGATTTCATTCTCATTTTTCCCTTGTCAACCTTCTCATCGCAGAATGACAGGCAGATCCTGTGCATCACAGTGCTGCTCGGGCTGAATGACAGCAAGAATCGCTTAGTGAAAGCTGCAACCTCGCGGGCCCTGGGAGTCTATGTGCTTTTTCCCTGTCTCAGACAGGTCAGAGTGAGCCTATTTAGCTGTTCTGTGCCCCTTTTGTAGTCCACGGCACCCCTATTTTGTGAATATAGAGCTCCTGTATTGAATGGTAAAGGAAACTAAATTGCTTTGTAATCTGATTTCTTTAATTGCTACTAAAACATGGTGGCTCATGCCTATAATCCCAGCACTTTGGGAGGCCAAGGTGAGTGAATCACTTGAGGTCAGGACTTTGAGACCAGTCTGGGCAACTTGGTGAAACCCCATCTCTACAAAAAATAAAGAAATTAGCTAGACATGGTGGTTCGCACCTGTAGTCCCAGCTACTTGGGAGGCTGAGGTGGGAGGCTTGCTTGAGCCTGGGAGGTGAAGGTTGCAGTGAGCAGAGATCGCACCAGTACACTCCAACAGTGTTTATATTCTTTATATATAAACAACTATAGGCATTACTCTATATATACCACATATATTTATTACCATATATATGGTAATGCCTAGTTCATTTATTTTTAATTAGCATACTGGCTGGGACCCTAGGTGCCCAATACATGTTTAAATTAATGAATGATCCAATAAAAATGAAATGAGGCTTTACCAGGTGGTAGTCATCATTTAGAAAGCTGATACAGTTTTTACTAAGAAGGAAATAATACCCTCTTTCTCTCTTACTTGTGACATTTATCTCACTGGGAGGTGTGTAGTACCTAGGATATGTTTTGGAAATGCATTTCTTTCTCAGAACATTACTTCCTGAGATGATAATCAACCAAGCACAGAGTGTTCATAAGAGCAAAATCCATAGACTCCTCGGATGTCCATGGCACATAGCAAAATCATGGGAGCTTCTTCTGGGATTTTTTTTTGAGTGTCCAAATTGTAAAATATAAGAACAGTACATTGATTGAGTAGATGAATTTTGATTTCCAAGTAGAAATTTGCTGTGAATGCTTATAGATTTATCTGAAAAGAAGTTTGAGAATTTCAAAGGTAGCAGCATGACCTCCTAAAGTAAGAGCAGTGTTTTGTTTTGTCTTACAGGATGTCATATTTGTTGCAGACACAGCAAATGCAATATTGATGTCACTTGAAGACAAGTCTCTGAATGTTCGGGCCAAAGCAGCCTGGTCCCTGGGCAACCTGACAGACACTCTGATTGTCAACATGTAGGTGGCTCAGCTTGCTTTCCACAGCTGATTTCTAAGACTAAGGTCCCAAGAGAATGTCTTCGATCGCTACTATGAAAGAATCAGCAGTAGTTCCCCCATATTATGCAGTCATTCTTCCTGCTTTGTTTTGGTTTATATTCCTTCAGAAAATAAAATTAATAAGCTGTTCTTAACATATATTAGGAATATATTAAGACATGTATGTATTTAAAATGCTGTATGCTGATATAAGTACTATGTCCACATTATAGAAAACATAAAAGCAAAACCTTAGTAATGGTTACTGTACTTTTAAAATACATTTTTAAAAATTTCTTAAAGTAATATATTGACAGACTAAAAAAAATCCAAATAGTACAAAGCAGTGTTCGGTGTGAAGCCTTTCTTCTACCCTGACACCTTGGCTCCCTCCCCGAGGTAGCTTGTTATTCATGCACAAGTGTCCTGCTTTTTGTTATTTCACTGTGTGAGTGACATGTAAAATGTGTAAGCATTCTCTTTTATTATTGACTTGTTATAAATCCTATGTCTGATTACATAACTATCACTTTGTGATCGTGATTTAACCATTTTTCTGTTACTGAACGTTCGTTTTAGGCTTTATGCTTGTAGGCTTTTATATTCAGTGAATATTTTTGTGCATGATATCTGGATTTTGAGATTTTTTTGGAGACATTCCTAGGTGTGGGACTATCAGGTTGAAAGATACATACTGTAAGTTTCTTGGTATAATCTAAACAGATTTGTTCAACTGTTTTCCTAAATTTTGTATGGTTATACTAAGTGAATATATTTTATATGTATATATTTAAGTGTATTTACCTTTTAACATGTTTTGCCTGCTTTGGGTGGAACAGGGAAACACCAGACCCAAGTTTCCAGGAAGAGTTCTCTGGTCTTCTGCTCTTGAAAATGTTACGATCAGCTATAGAAGCATCCAAGGATAAAGACAAGGTGAACTCACAACAAAACCCAGTATCTCTCAAATAGATACTTAATGGATTGTAGCTGTAGTGTGGTGGCTTCATGTGTCTTGATGTTCCTCAGACTATCCCACCAAATGTTACCCCTGTTCAAACTGAGGGTGTGCTTAGGGTTATAAATGGCCCACTCCACACATGTACAGTTTCTTTACTGTCTCCTGCCTCCTGAGAAATATCAGTGCCCATCATCATACTATATGACATATTCAAGTTCTTTTTAAAATTAACTGTTTTTTTAAAAAAAAAAATCTTTAAGTAGAATTGGCAAGTCAGAAAGATGAGTAGCTCCTGGCTTTGAATATTACCTGTTAAACTAATAAGTTTAAAAAGCATAGGGCTGGACTTTAGGTCAGACAAACATGGATTCAGTCCCTGGCTTGCCATTTAGTAATGGGGTGACTTTGATATATTATATGTAACTTCTTTGAAGGTCAGCTTTTCACCTATAACATGGAGGTCGTGGCATATACCTCACTGAATATAAAGATGCCTTATGTTAAAGCACCTAGCACAGTACGTGACCCATACTATGTGCTCACTTTAATACTACTTCTGAAAATCTGGTAATCACCCAGGAAGCCCTATCCAGAGTAATTCACTCAGAAGTTCTGAGGTCAGGGCCTGTGAATTGGTTTTAAAACAAAAGGAAAAACCTCCCCCAAATGATTCTGGTGGGCTAGTCCAGTAGAAAAGTATTGGACTGGAATTATGGAACCTAGCTTCTCCTCCTTGCCTTGCTGTAAACCAGCCTTGTCCTGTTGTCCCTGGTCCTTATACTCCATCTCAGTAAAACAAGGAAGACGGCTCTCTCTGAGGTCCTAACACTAAATAAAATAATTAAATAATCAGAAGAGTTTTGTAGAACCTTCACCTTTCTGATGGTTCAGAATGTTAACCAGACAAGACCTTGCAGAGTTCCAAGGACTTGCTTTAAGAAGTCTAGGACCTCCTGAGTTTTTTTTAAAGCTGAAATCAGACTTTTAGAAACATCTCTCAGCTTAACAGATTTCTAAAGCTTTTACATTTTTTTCTAGGTAAAAAGCAATGCTGTCCGGGCCCTTGGAAATTTGCTTCACTTTCTGCAGCCCTCTCATATAGAAAAACCCACATTTGCAGAAATCATTGAGGAGTCTATCCAGGCCCTAATTTCCACTGTTCTAACAGAAGCTGCCATGAAAGTCCGATGGAATGCTTGTTATGCAATGGGAAATGTATTTAAAAATCCTGCCCTTCCATTAGGTAAGAAAGTTTCCCTTTTCTCTGTGGTGGAAAGCCTCTTGGGACAGCACACACCAATCTACATTGTTGTTAAAAACGTTAGTCACATGTTATTTGTCATAGTATTAGGAAAAAATGGAGACATACTGAAAACAAGTTTAGGGGAACATTGAAATACATCATTACCTATAGGTAATATATAATGGGATATATAATGGGATATTTTATTGCCATTTAAAATTACTTATAAGAATTTGATAATCTGGAAAAATACTTCTGATGTTAAACGAAAATAGGTATTAAGTCATTTCTACAGAATGATCTCAATCGATGGATAGAAGAAAGACTGAAAGGAAATTGTCCTAATTATTAACAGTGATTGCCTCTGGATGAGTAGAATTTTTTGTTTTCCTTTTCCCAATTGTCTATAGTAGCATATATTGTTTTAATAAAGTCAAGAAAAAATAAAGGAAGAAACTGGGATGAGAGGGGATATAAATTGGAAATCCCATATGAACTGTGTACAGAGTGGATGCCATTAATAAATGTAAGGAGGGCATCTGTTTCTAATTAGTGGTGTGCCGTGCACCTAGAGGTGTCATTCAGGACCAGCAGCTGCTTAGTTGTATGGATCAGAGCCTCCAAATCTTGCTCACTTTGAATGCCAGCATTCACTTTATTGCGTCTCTCTCTCTCTCTCTCTCTCTCTCTCAGAAGATCTGAAACCTAAGGATGTCTTCCCGGAGAGGAGAGCATGCATCAAGCAAGGGGAGTCTGGCTCTGCTCCCTATTATTGCCCAGAGCATCCAGGCAGGCCAATCAGCTGGGAGCACGTGGAGAAGTAGCCTCCTGGCTTCTTCCACTGAGGAAGTCACCTAAGGGTGACCTTTGGGGTTGGGGCTCACTGAGGTGGATATCTGCCTTCTGGAGAGCCAAGAGGTCCTTGAAACCAGGGCACCTCAATGGTAGTTGGCTCCTACCTGCCTTCCTATGTGGCTCTTGTCTTCAGCCTACTAGAGAGAGAGAGAGAAGTTGACCTGGAGAGAGGGGACTGCATGACCTGGAAGGAAAGAGAAGCTCCAAAGAGGCAGGAAGTTTGCGAACTAGAAAGCATCTATAGCAGAGCTATTAGGAGCCACGTAAGAAAAGGGAGCCAGAATCGGGCGTGGTGGCTCAAGCCTGTAATCCCAGCACTTTGGGAGGCTGAGGTGGGTGAATCACGAGGTCAAGAGATCGAGACCATCCTGGTCAACATGGTGAAACCCCATCTCTACTAAAAATACAAAAAATTAGCTGGGCATGGTGGCGCGTGCCTGTAATCCCAGCTACTCAGGAGGCTGAGGCAGGAGAATTGCCTGAACCCAGGAGGCAGAGGTTGCGGTGAGCCAAGATCGCACCATTGCACTCCAGCCTGGGTAACGAGTGAAACTCCGTCTTAAAAAAAGAAAAGGGAGCCAGAAACTGACAAAGGACTGTGACTGACAGGTTGGAGTGTGAGGGTCTCATAGCTCTAGCAGTGGCCCATTGTCAATGGCAGTGGCATCTACCAAATAGAAAGGGCCTGCTTGCCTGTCTTCGGAGGCAACAGAGAAGAAGGGAAGGGTTGGGAGAGTTAAGAGAAGCTGCATTCTACTCTGTCACCCATCTTGAGGAGTAAAGACACCCCAAAATGGAGTGGGTAGCAGTAGCTCTGGTAAAGAGGAAAGCAGGCTGATTTCCTAGGGCCTACAAGAATGGAGAAAAGATAGAAATCTGGGCGTCTTGTTCTTGAAATTGTAAGTTTTCTTTTTCTTTGCAATAAAATGCGTGATTTACTATGGCCAGAGCAGTGTCTGGATGCTGTTGCGAGTGAGGAAATAATTCTTTTTGCTGCATGAACAGGGCTGCCACATGCAGTGTGTGGTGTGCACACTGCTCAGAAGTGCCCAACTGAGAAGACAGGTGGGGTTGCAGTTCAGTCCATGCTCTGCCACGAAGCCTTACCCCATGGGACAGAATCCTCCCAGAGAAAAAGCCTTTTTCTGGATCGCCAAAGGCCCTATATTGGGTAGCAGAGGCTCTAAGCATGTGGCAGGCTGATAACAGGGAAAAAGGGAGGTCTGGGGATTGGCACCTGGGCACTTACCTAGAATTCTACAGTCAGTCGCCACCTTGATCTTACAGGATGATTGGGAGAATGACGTGAACACATAAAATGACCGTCCTGAGCACTAGTGTTTGTGCTTCCTTCTGCCCCTCTATTTCTAAGCCTGCATATGTTTTAATGACTGGATTCTTTCTAGGGACAGCCCCATGGACCTCCCAGGCCTACAACGCCCTGACATCAGTCGTGACCTCATGCAAGAACTTCAAAGTGCGCATCAGATCTGCTGCTGCCCTTTCCGTCCCGGGCAAGAGAGAGCAGTATGGGTCTGTTGACCAGTATGCTCAGGTCTGGAACGCATTGGTCACTGCCTTACAGAAGAGCGAAGACACCACAGACTTTTTGGAATTCAAGTACTGTGCCAGCCTACGGACCCAAATCTGCCAGGCACTGATTCACCTCCTGAGTTTGGCCAGTGCCTTGGATCTGCCTTGTATCAAAAAAACCCTTGAACTGAATGGGAATATGGTCCAATCCTATATCCTACAGTTCTTAAAATCAGGAGCAGAGGGAGAGGACACTGGAGCACCCCCCAGCCTACAGGAAAGAGACCAAATGGTCAAAATGGCCCTGAAGCACATGGGCAGTGTCCAGGCACCAACTGGAGACACAGCCAGAAGGGCCATCATGGGCTTTTTAGAAGAGATCCTGGCTGTTTGTTTTGACTCATCTGGATCACAAGGGGCACTCCCAGGATTAACAAATCAGTGAAGATCCCACCATACTTTATAGATGTCGAAGGTGGCAATAGGAAGACCTGAGCTTGAGAAAAAGATATGTGGCATTTCATCTTAGGGGCAGAAACAATCCATTCACTATTTATTTAGAATGACTTAGCAGTGATTTAAATTTTCACAGAGTGGCTCCACAGCACTGGCCATGGTCAGGCTTATTGGAACCTTTGACCTGTGCATCCAGGAGCCCAGGAGTCAGGCTGTATTATGAGCCAAGCAGACAGGGGGCGCTTTGAGTACAGTTAGTCTCAGAAAAAAAAAAAAAAAAAGTAGGATTTAGGAATTAGAGTATTGTATATTATGTCTGTAATTGTGTAATAAACTAAAGAGAAGTGACCACAATCTCCTGTTGTTACCAAGTTGAATTTCTAGAAAGCTGCAAGCAGAGTTGCGGTTCAGCTAGTCTGTACTGGCACAGCTGTGCAGGGTGCTAGGTTACTGACAGTTCCTCATAGTTGATAAGGAGCTGCTGCTCGGAGCTTCTGGAGTGCCCGTGCTCCCGCTGACCGCCTTCTCTGCCACACCTCCCCTCCCACAGTCCAATAACCAGAGTTAACTCCCAGGAAGCAGGGCCCTTTAGCCTAGGCCACAACACTGACTTCCTAAATTCCCTCATGCCCTCTTGGAGAATGTGAGCCCACACACTAAATGATAGTTGTTTTGCCACCTCTTAATTTGTGCCTTTAAGAAAAGATGATCTGGTTAATTTAGTTGGTTCCAAAGAGGGGTTTTAAATTATAATTTGTTAATGCCCCCAAAAGTTATGAAAGTAATTTCTACTGAATACATATATTTAAATTTTACATTTCTCTATTGAGCACCTACAATTTATTGGAATTGATTTCAATTAGGAATTTAGGGATATATAAGAACAAATTAAAGTTTTCCATACTTATCTTTGATGTGGGACAATTAAGATACAAAAAATGGGTTTTGGTGATATTTAATCATCGTATTTAGCTTAAAATACATGCTTAAAGGCATGTGTCTTTCGTTTTTCTCCTTTGCCTTTTAGTTGCTCTTTTCCTGCCTCTGATATGCTGTTGGAGGCTCAGAAACTGCTCTCTGGGCACTGATGGGGGAACAGAGTATTCAAGTTCACTGAAGGCTCGGTTTTCCATTGATAGAATATCAATTTCCAAAGAATTAAGACTGTAAGCACAGCCAAGACACCCATATTGAATGCCTTTAAATTGCTTTGGAGATGACTCTGAACATGAAGTGTTATAGAGGGCCCAGGAAACTAAGTCGAGCCCACCTGACCCTGTGATGAATCTTGGAACTTCCTTCTCTTGAATACATCGTAGTAGTAGCTTCTTGGCATTTTCAGAAGAGGAAAAATATGGCATATATAGCTTCTTACTATGATTCTTTGAGTTTTCTCAGGTGAGTTTTTTATAAAACATTTGTGAAGTGGCCTCATGGTTTCATTTGATGATTCACTCATCTTTTGCTTATCTTGAATAATATCCCATTCATTTTCTTTTTAAAACTTTAGCCTCTGTAAAGGTTTCCAAATCCTGATGTGGATGTTAATATTCATGTGCAGAAGAAGAACCAAGGCACAGTGTGCTGATTCTCTTCTCTGCAGCATTGCAGGTATACAGACACCAGAGGACAGGAGCTCCTCTCAGATGCCTGCGCAGGTGCCTCTAGAAAGCTGCTGTGGGGAAAGGAAGCCGCAGATAATAAAGACAGCTTATGCTGATGAAAACCAGCAGATAGTCCCACTGATTCATAATTGTAATGCAGAATGCCAAATTCTAAGTTAGTTTTTAACTACTTAAAAATTGGGAGGAAGAGTCATTCAGGCACAGATGACTAGGGCCTTTGTCCATTAGACTACAGCATTATGAGACATTGCTTATCTTGCTTTTTGAACCTTTTTTGTCACCAGTAAAAAATAAAACCATTAATTCCTACCTGCTTCCAGAACTCAAGAAATGCGCCTCTTCTGAGGTTGGGTGCCATGGCTCATATCTGTAATCCCAATAGGCCAAGGCAGGAGGATCACTTGAGCCCTAGGAATTCCAGACCAACCTGGGCAATGTAATGGGACTTTGTCTCTACAAAAAAAAAATAAAAATTAGCTGGCTGTGGTGGTGTGCACCTATAGTCCCAGCTACTCAGGAAGCTGAGGTGGGAGGATTGCTTGAGCTGTGGATTTTGAGGCTACAGTGAACTGTGATTGCAGTACTGCACTCCAGCCAGGGCAACAGAGTAAGACCCTCTCTCTGAATGAAAAAAAAAAAAGAAACCTCCTGTAGAGCACTGATGCAAAGGTGTCCTTGATTTTGGCATTTGTGTATGAATAAAGGCCATGAGCAAAACCTCACCATCTTTCCAGCGTAAGAGCTAAGTAAATGAAATACTCTGGCTTATTCAGCCTTTGTTTCATTGATATAGTACAGTGGTTAAGAGCTTGGGTTTAAATCCTGGCTGTGCAGCTTTCTACCTGTGAAAGTTACTTAACCCCTTCATGCCTTATTCATCTGTAAAATGGGGATAAAAGTGACTACTTCGTAAGGATGTTGTGATGATTGAATTAGTTAATACATAGAAAGTTCTTGGAACAGCTTCTGGCACTCAGTAAATGTCAGGTATTTATTTCCTTGAATTTTCAGAGCAGTAGGCAGAAGAAGTTCAAAAAGATAATTCATTAGCATAATAAAATACATCTGTCTCAACAGGGACTTCCCTAAAAGACTCAGAACCAAGACAGGCAAGAATGATATCACCAATATACCTAATACTGTACAAGAATTAATGGCCATGTGATTCAATAAACCAAAATAAAAATTTTCAGAGTTTTTTTTCTAAAAGAGCTTTAAAATTATCATTGTGTGCAGAAAAAGAGTCTGAGTGATTGAATTCACAAATTATTGAATGCAGAAAACCAAGAAAATCAATTCAGAAAGTAATGAAACCAATAAAAGTTCTGTAAGGCAGCTGGCTGCAAAG
The DNA here is from genome assembly GCF_049354715.1 of Callithrix jacchus. Lineage (NCBI taxonomy): Eukaryota > Metazoa > Chordata > Mammalia > Primates > Cebidae > Callithrix > Callithrix jacchus. Next base: position 98,104,769 of record NC_133506.1, on the reverse strand, counting down.
TAAATATGCCAAAATCAGTAGCTCTTCTATATATCAGCAATAACCAATTTGATTTTTAATAAAAATTTTAATAATAAAATACCTGAGAATAAATTTAACCAAGCTTATGCAAGGATTGTGAGAAAAAAAATTACCAGTGGTCATAAAATTTATGCTTTTGTTTTTTAAATAAAAATCCATCTCTCATTCCAGTCATACTCCATCTTGTTCCCACGTGAATCCTGGACCACAGGCATGGAGCAGTTAGCTTTGAAAACAAACTAGTAGCAGGAAGATCAAGGAAGCAAAAGAGAACTTGAAACACCACCAAAGGGGCAATCTGCCATTTTATTCCCCCTCTGGGATCCCCTGGCCTGGACTCAAAGATTTGCCAAAACCTGGAATTGCATCCTAGATGCAGATACAAAGAGCTCTGAGCCTCAGTTCCTGACAGAGAGCGCAGCACCCCATATGTCAGAGAAAGCAGGGAAGTCCTGTTTGCTGTTGCTTTTCTCCACACCAGAACCTAGGCAATTGCACTGCACAGTGGCACACCAGGCAGGTGCCTAAAACTTCAAGGGAAGGAAACTCATCTCTCTGGCAGGGGAAGAAGGGTCCCACCAGCAAGAGAAGCATACCCATGGCTTTTTTTCTTCTCTACATCCTTCCATGCTTGGCCGTGGAGGAAGACACAGCCACAGAAACTGTAGGGCAGAGCAGTACAGTTAAAACCCTGACTTAAACAGATCTGTAAAGTGTTGAGATTTCAGCAATGAGGGAACGTAAGAAGGCAATGCCTTAAAGTTGTATGTAAACTCCTGGGCTAACTAACACCCAGGCTTTACCTGTGTGGATCCGATCAAAGGCTTTGAGAACTGAACTGTGGGACAAACCACTGCCACTGGGTGGCGCACACACGGGACGGATCTGAAGCTTAACTGACACTGAACCACAACCCGCAGGAGGCAGGTAGGATCCTGAACCTAACCAGGACAATTGCCTGCTAAAGCAAAAACATAGGCTTCCAACATGGCCCAGATTCTCATAACACAGAATTCAAATGTTCATGATATCGTCCCTAATTACTTGACTTGTAAAGAACAGAGAACCTCGCAATTTCCTGAAGACACTCCTGGGCTCAAGAATCTTCCCACCTCAGCCTCCCGAGTAGCTGGGATTACAGCAACCTGCCTCCCAAGCAGCTGGGATTACAGGCACCCACCACCATGCCTGGCTAATTTTTGTATTTTTAGTAGAGATGGGGTTTCGTCATGTTGTCCAGGCTGGTCTCATACTCCTGGGCTCAAGCGATCTGCCCACCTCAGCCTCCCAAAATACTGGGATTACAGGTGGGAGCCACCACACTTGGCAGAGACAAAAACTTTAAATTATATATTAAAATCATATCCCAAGAAGTAAAGACAAACCATTGTGAAACTAATTTTTAAAAAGTATCAGCAGAGATAGAAGATAGAAATAAAGTCTCCAAATGGAAACTTCAGAATTGAAAAATGAGACAAATGGAATTTTTAAAAATTACTGAATTAGTCTCAATAGGAGGACAATGATGACAGATGAAAGAGTCACTACACTTGAATATAAATCAACAGAAATTGTCCAATCTGAGCAAGAGGGAGAAAAAAATATTAGGAAAAAGAAGAAGAGAGCCTCACAGATTTACAGAACAATACACAAAGTTCTAACATCTTCGTGATTGCAGTTCCATAAGGAGAGGCAGAAATATGTTGCACAGAAAAAGATATTTGAAGAAATAATGGATGAAAAATTTCCAAATTTGGCTGAATTCAAACTTGTAGATTCAGGAATCTCAGCAAACCCTAAGCAAGATAAAAGAAACCCATGGCCAGACAAATCATAATCAAATTTCTAAAAATTGAAGAAAAGAAAAAATCTTAAAAAGCATCCAGAGAAAAACATCACATCACATGTAGGGGAGCAATTATTCAAACAACTCCTCGGAAACCACAGAGACCAGAGATCAGCAGACCATGTCTAAAGGGTTGGAAGAAAAGAACTTCCAAGCCACAATTCTATATACAACACAAATATCTCTTAGTAATTAAGGCAAAATAAAACATTCTTAGTTGAGGAAAACCTAAAGGAACGTGTGACCATCAGACCTGCTATAAATAAAGGAAAAGGATTTATTCAGACAGAAGAAAGATGACACCAGAGGGAAATTTTAAACTTTGGAAATGAAGACAACAGAAATGAGAAATATTTTGGTAAATATAATAGGTTATCTTTATCATCTTAAGTTCTTTACAATATGTGTAACCAGTGAAAGCAGAAGGTAATATGATGGAATTTTCAATGACTACAGATGCAATAAATGTAAAAATTACAACATAAAAGGGGACAAAGGGATCTATATGATAGTAAGGTTTCTACATTTCACTTGAGCACTAAAGTATTAATCCTAAATAGACTATGAAAAGCTAGGTGTTTTGTAATCCCTAAAGCAACTACATTTTCAACTTAAACAAAAAGATATGCTTAAAAAAATCAGTGAATTAAAATGAAATTCAAAAAAATTCAAATAATCCATAGGAAGGCAGAAAAGTCAAAACAGGAATGAAAAATGTAGGGAAAAACAGAGAACAAATAGAAAACAAACAATAAAATATTAAACATAAATCCAGAGATACCAACAATTATATTAAATTTAAAAAGTTGAAATATGCTAATAAAAAGACAGAGACTGCTGAATGTAAGAAACTAAAAAAAACCTCAAGACTCAACTATATGTATAAGAAGCTCATTTTAAGTAAATAGTGTAGATTAAAAATGGAAGGACAAAAGAAAGATATATCACACAAATACTAATTAAAAGAAATCTGGACTAGCTCTATATCATCAGACAAAACAGACTTCAGAGCAAGGAAATTTGCCAAAGATAGAGAGGGACATTACGTAATGATAACAGGGTCAATTTTCAAAGAAGACATAACAATCCTAAGCATCTATATACCTAACAACACAGCTTCAAAATCCATGAGGCAAAACCAGAAAGAACTGAAAACAGAAATGGCAAATCAGCAATTATAGCTGGAGACCCAGCCTGCCTTTGTCAGTAATCATTAGAACAAATAGATCACATTCTGGATCATAAACAAATCTTTTTTGTTTGGTTGTTTCTTTGTTAGACAGGATCTTGCTCTGCTATCCAGGCTGGAGTGCAGTAGTGCAATATCAGCTGCCTGCAGGCCAACCTCACAGGCTCAAACAGTCCTCCCACCTCAGCCTCCCGGGTAGTTGTGACCACAGGCTTTTGCCACCACAGCTGGCTAATTTTTGTATTTTTGGTAGAGATCGGGTTTCACCATGTTGCCCAGGCAGGTTTCGAACTCCTGAGCTCAAATATGCCAACCCGCCTTGGCCTCCCAAAAGTGCTAGGATTACAGGCATGCGCCACTGCTCCATTCCCATAAAACAAATCTCAACAAATTTAAAAGAACTGAAATAATACAAAGCATGGTTTCTGACCACAATGGAATTAAGCCAGAGATCAACAACTGACAAAAATCTCTAAATATTTGGAAATTAAATAACATACTTCTAAGTAATCCATGGATCAGAGGAGGTAGTCTCAAGGGAAAGGAGAAAATTAGAAAATACGCTGAAGAAAAATGAAAATACAATAAATCAAAATGTGTAGATGCAGCTAAAGAAGAGCTGAGATGGAAACGTGTAGCATTTGATATTTTAGAAAAGAAGAAAGGTTCCAATCAACAATCTAAACCTCAGCTTTAATAAACTAAAGGAAAAAAAGGCAAAATAAACCTAAAACAAGCAGAAGGAAGGAAATTTTGGTAAGTTAATGAAGGCACCCTGAAAAGGTCACATATTGTATTATTCCATTTACAGGACATTATGGAAAAGGCAAAGCTACAGGAACAGAAAACAAGTCAGTTGGTGGCCAGGGATTGGGGTGAGGCAACGAAGCCATGATGGAGAAGCATGAGAAGTTTTTTGGAAGTGATGAACTGTTCGAAATCCTGATTGGGGTGGGATTATAAAATTCATAGAACAGTATATCCCCAAACAGTCTTTTCATTAAAATAATAATCTCTCTCTCTCTCTTTCTCTCTCTCTCTCTCTCTCTCTCACACACACACACACACACACACACACACACACATCTCTTTCTGACCATGCAGACCATGTCTGTTCACCACTGCCAAGAGTATTCCAGGTATAATAAGACTAAATATGTTTTTTTATTGAATGAAAACCATTCATTCAAAATGTATCACTGGTACCTGAAAGATGGGGTCTAACTTATGTTTTAATTATAATGGGAATAAGTAGCATTTACTAACTGCTTTTTTATCTGCCAAGTACTGTAAAAGATTCAGATGCATTATTCAAACACATTTGTAACTCTTAGACCATTCTATTATTTATACTGGCATATTTTGTGGCTATTTTTATTTCTTGGAATTTCAAGTCTTTTGGTTCTTTTTGATTCTTTTGGCAAACTTTCTTAAATGGACAAGATCGCAAGTTGTACAGGTAAATAATAGCAATGTAGTAGAATGACCACCAGATGGAGACAGAGAACACAAAGTTATTCAGACCCAAGGTTTTGCGGGAGTTGTTTCCCAGGCTCAGGGATACACCTGTAAATGAGGTTGCTTCCATTAGGACACTAGTTCTCAAACCTAGCTGCTCATTAAAATCACCTGGGGACGTTTAAACTACTGATGAACAGCCCCCTTTACCCCAGCCCTGTTTTGTGGTCTGGAGTATGGTCTTGCCCCTCAGAGTTTTAAAAGCTGCACAAGTGATTCTTGTTGCAGCCAAGTGTGAGAACCACAAGTTTCCACTGTGCACCAACAGGGGCCTCAAGCTGGTGTGTTTCAGAATCATCTGGGGAACTTGTGAAAAACAGAGACTCAGGCTGTCGTAATCTTCACTCTTTTGAGAACCAGTGTATTCCGAAATGAGGACACACCAACTTTACAATAGTTAAAAATATAATCAGTGCTAAATCTGATACAAGGCCAGGTGTGGTGGCTCACACTGTAATCCCAGCACTGCTAACAGCTCCCTGACCTGGAATCAGCCTCCTGCCCTCCCCACCCCCGTCATCGACAGAAGTCAGGCTCTGTGGGAGGGCAGCCCCACAGAGGTCTGGGTGGAGGCATTGGTGGGGACGCGGGGTCAGGGACAGGGAAGCTACCTGTTTGGGCACAAAATCCAGGGGCAGCACAGTGACACTGCCTCAGGCAGTGCCCACTGGTTCTTTCGCTTCTGGCCAAATGTGTGGCTGTTCAGCGTGCCCAGGAACCTGCAGGTGGAGGAGCGGAGAGGCAGCAGCAGGGGCCCCATCACAGTCCAGTGGTCTGAAGGACAGAGCATGCATCACTCTCGTCCCAGTGTGGCAGTGCCTCTCGCCCCAGCCTGGCCCCCATGGGTGTCTTGAGTACAGAGGTGGGACCACCAGAACCACTGGACAAACATGCCAGAACTTCTGGTGGCCCAAAGATTTGCAAGTGAAATGTATCAAAAAACATGACCCAATGCAAACATTTTGAGCTACAATAAACAAATGTATATGAATTGTAAGAATAAAACATGGCAGTCAGGCACCCCCTGCGCAGGCTAGGCCACCAGATTCCCAGAATTCTGCACTCCAGTACATGGTGGGAAAGGCGAGAGAGCTGGGTTTGGAAGAGCAGCCATGTCACAGTGGATGCATGTGGGGCCACGGAGCCAGGCCCCGTCCCAGAGGCAGCCCCGCAGATGGGGTGTATCTCTTTCACACTCCCTCCTCCCCATCTCCCCCTCTCCTTCTTTTCCACTTCTCTCTCCCTCTTCATCTCCCTGCCTGCCACTGTTCAGGCTCCTGGGGCCCACCTGGATGGGCACACACAGGCAGAACTCGTAGGCTACCTTTCATGGCACACACACAGGGCTGTAGGACCTTGGCCCGTCACCTCCCTGCACCCTCAAAATGAGAGGTGTGGGGTGTGACCATGCTTTCCTGGGCAGGCGCCCCACACTCCAGGAAGCAGAAACTGCAGAAGAAAGCTGGCTCAAGTGGCGTGCCCGAGGGAATGCCAGCATCGGTCTTGGAATCTGCTGAGGCCAAAGCAGAGGACACCAGCCCAGGCCAGACCCTGTACCAGGGTGGGGGTCGAGGAGGTTGGGGGTGAGGGTGCGGGTGGGGATGGGAGCAACCAACTACAAACCAGTCCCAGGCCGGCTTCCTGCTCTGCACCCTGCCAGGTAAGGCCTCCCGTCCTGCCGTCCTGCCCTTACCTGTGCCCCTCACCAGCTCCACCCCTAGGCTGCCCCAGATCCAGGCTCCAGAATTCTCCCTGGCTCCAAAAACCAAGGACAACCACTGAGCTGCGCAGCCCCTGGTCCCTGAGACAGCCAGCCGTCTGCGGGCTGACAAACCTTGGCTGTCACTTATCCCCCACCCCAAGACAGCCACACCCCCTGTCCCCCCAGCAGCATTACCACCTCCTCCTGACTTTAGCCCTGAGAGCCCTGCTTCTTGGTAACCTTCCCCGCTCCCACCCCGATCCAGGCAAGCTCAAAGGCCAGCACCCTCCACCTACCCTTCCTGGGGGCCACTCTGCTGTCTGCTTGCCCAGATGTCTTAACTTGGCTTTACCAAGGTTAGACAAGGTAACATGGATGAGCCCCCAGCCTCTGCCAGGAAGATTTGCCAAAATATTCTCCATTTAGAAGTGGGGCAGTGACAGGACCTAGTGATGACCCCAGGCTTGTCACCCAAGCAACAAGAAGGGCAAGGAGCCTGGTTTCCTGCCTTTACCCTCCGAGGACATGGCCAGGGCTCCACAAGGCCCTGCAGGGAGTGGCAGGAGAGCAGATCCACCCACCCCTGAAGAAGCAGCCAGCACCTCCAGGAAGCAGCAGATGGGGGCACGCTGGCAGAGCCCTGAGTGCTGCAGAGCAGGGCCAGCAGATCCACACTCAGCCTCAGCCCCGGGGGAGCTGCAAGACAGACCGAGACCCTCATAGATTTGGCTCTGTGTCCTCACCCAAATCCTCCCGTGTCAAGGGAGGAACCTGGTGGGAGGGATTGGACTTGGGGTTAGTTTCCCCTGTGCTGTTCCCCTGATGGTGAGTGAGTCCTCAGGAGAGCTGATGGTTTTAAAGTGTGTCACTTCCTTGTTCTCCACTGACTCCCTCCTGCCGCCTGGTGAAGAAGGTGCCTGCTTCCCTTTCACCTTCTGCCATTATTAATGTTCCCAAACTTTGAATCAATTAAACCTCTTACCTTTATAAATTACCCAGTCTCAGGTATTGCTTTATAGCAGTGTGAAAACCAACTAATGCAGACCCCTTCCCTGAGAAGCCTTCTCCTTAGGCCACCAGCTGCCCCCACACTCCTCCTCTGCCCCCTGGTCTGGCTTTTCCCCTCATTAGGGCCAAGGGATCCATGTGGCCAGTCCAGCCCCATCCTACTGCGGGCCTGTGTGGCTGCTGGAGAGGCCGGACTTCTTTCCTCACCCCGAGGCTGCCTGATGTGCTCTCTGGATCCTGGAGGAAACTGACCTCCTATTCTCAAACTGGTGCAGCTTCTTCCAAGACCTCAAAGTTGGACGACATGAGCTGGTCTTTTCTGTTGTCTCCACTTGCTAGGGCTGTCATTGGGCCAATGGATGAACGGATGGATGAATGGACAGTAGTCCAGGGAGGATGTCCCTGTTTATCCTGAACTGGGCCCTTCCTCCAATGAGAAGCCTTCCTGACTGAGCATACACAGTCATCCCGTGGCATCCAGGGAAGATTGGTTCTAGGGTCCCCGGGGATGCCAGACTCCATGGATGCTCAAGTCTTTGCTATAACACGGTCTAGGATTTACATATAACCTACGCACATCCTCCCGTATACAGCAGACCATCTCTAGATTAGTTATGATGTGTAATACAGTGTAGATGCTGTATGAATGGTTGTGATACTGTATTGTTTAGGGAATGATGACAAGAACAAAGTCTGCACATGTTCAGTAGAGACAAAGCCATCCTATCTCTTCTCTGAATGTTTTCCATCCGCTGCTGGTTGAATCCACAGATTCAGAGCTCCCGAATATGAAGGCCAACAGTGGTTTCAGAGTAGAATGAGTGAGGTTGCTAATGAGTACAGGGGAGCAGGTGTCGATCAGGAGGGCCCTGCCCTGGGGCATGTGGACGCCCTGTCTCAGGACTTTCTCCAGTTTGAATGGCACAGGCAGACTCAGCCCAGGTCAAAGCCCTCCCCCTGAATGTTTTTTTTATCCCAAGCTCTTTCTGGCCCCTGGAATCTGGCATCCCCTAGGCCCTGGGTGACAGATGAGCCACATTTAGAGTACCTGTCTAGGAGAGTGAGCTTCTACTGTGTGCCGGGCACGTTCCCCACAGGATCCTCTAGCTAGAATAGCCAAGGGCATGGAGAGAAACACCCAATTAAAATATCAGTAATAAAAAAAGAGATACTATTAGAGATGCTAAAAAGACACTTGTGATACTAAAAAGACCATTAGGTAATAGTGTTAGCATTTTGATTCTGAGATTCCATGGCAGCAGTCACTTCCCTCCACTCCTATGTGTATCCCAGGACCACCATGGGCGGGGAGGGATGAGGTTGGGGAGCACCCATGGATGCTCTGATGCTGGCCCTGAGCCCCGGGGGTGACAGTGATGAGGAACTGGGTACACGCATGAGTGGGGCAGCCAGGCCTGGCTAGAGAAGCAACACACATGTGCACAGACTTGTGTACCCACATAAATGTGAGAACACACATGCACAGACACATTGCACACAGGCATATTGAGGCCTCAGGCAGTGGAGGACTCTGGGCCCTGCTGACCTGGGCAAGGCCCCATTGTGATGCGTGCCATGACCTCAGAATGTCACCAGTGCTTAGCACCCATCTGCTCTCCAGCATGCCTCTGTGTTCTATAGCAGCTACACACACAGTGGTATCTGTGAGCACCTCTGTGTACTCAAAGGTTTTCTACCTGAGAGGCATAACCCAGGCCAGCTGATTCATGAGAATCAGGTGAGTGTGACCTGCTCTCTTCCCTCCGTGATGACTTTGGGACAGTGGCTACACTGCGGTGGTGCTGGCCTCTGTGCAGCAGCTGCCGAGGAGGGTCATTGCTGAGCACTCACCAGGTACCCACTCTACCCTACCCATGAAAACGATTGTCTCTTTCGTCCTCATGGTGGCTCTGTAGGGTGGGTGCTGTTCCCAAATGTACCCATTTGATAGGTGAGATGTCTGGGGTCAGAGAGACGTTAATCATCTTGGGAATCCCTACGTGACCCTGGATTTTGCTCTCAGTCCTGCCCTGTGCCGGTCTGGACTTCAGGCCTGAATGCTGTGGCCTCCCTGCCCTAGATCTTAAAATCTGTCCTGGGTTTCCGATCCTGATGGGGCAGAGCCTGGCCCTGGCAGAGCCACTGGGATGAATCCACTGTGGGTGAGGAGGATGGGAGGGTCCTGAGAACATGTTAGTGGCCTAAGCTGGGTCCTGCTGGTCGCTGTGGGACCCACTGAACACACACAGTCCCTTGTCCAGGATGGCATAGGGAGCCTTCTGCCCTTGGGCAGTTGTGGAAAATGATGAATCCCTGGAGGGCTGGCTGGAGGGAGTCTGTTACCTACCCTCCTGTTCAAAGGAGTACAGGCACTGGGGTTCTCCTCAAGTATTTTTTTCTCTGTCTGGTCCTCTCCAGGCCTCACCCTCCTTTTGCCCCGAGTGTTCCCAGGAGGGAGAGTCCTTCTAGTGTTCTCCAGGACCAAGGACCCACTGTTCTTCCTCAGTGACCCGGGAAGATGGAGCCCCCTCTGGTCTGGAGAGCTCAGAATGGTAGCATCCATTGTCCCTCCCCCAGAGACATGGTTTCCACGAGCACATAGTAGATCATTTTCATCACCCAAACCAAACACCCTTCTGCTCAGCTGCTGTTATTCCTAAAGCGGCTTCACTGGTCAGACTGAAGGGCCATGGTAGCTCAAGTGATGAGTGGAGTAGAACAGAACAGTCAGGAGAGATCTTGTTCCCCATGGGAAACTGGGCATCTCTGTGGTCCCTGAGCATCCCAGGAGACCGATCGTACAAAGACCTCTGGTCCCTGACCTTCAGTCTGCATCCACATCCCTAGAATAGCCCATCATGGGCCCTTCACCCTTGGTAGGGGGACACCCTTCAACCTGCTGGGGCAGATGTGTGCCCATTTCATAGCATTTGGGGACAATGGGATTCTCTGTCCAGGTCCCACTGTTCTCAAGTCCTTGAGAAGATGCCCACCCCTGCGTGGGGGTTGAGACTCCGGAGACCCATGCAGGTGGGGCCACTGGGCCTGTCCCCTTTTCACCTAGCAGCGGTGGTGGAATGGGAATTACACAGCCAGCCAGCATCTGGGAGCCCGGCGGGAGTGGTTCAGGTGTTCTCTAAAGCTCTCGGGTACAGGGTAACAATTTTGTCTCACAGGATGGACATGATAGAGGATGAGGATATTTTGCAGGAGCAAGAGGACAACATCATGAAATATGAGAAGGTACAGCTGGTCTGCTCCCTGGAGGGAGGCCTCTTCCAGTGCGCCCCGCTCAAAGGGTCCTGGGCTCCCTAGGAACACAGGGCAGGGATGAGTGGCTAATACCCCTGGCCCTTGTACCCTTTACCTTGGACCCCTCAGCAAGGCTCCCTCTGGGTTGCAGGGACACCAAGCTGGCTGCCAGCGGACATGGTGCCTGAGCCTGTTGAAATATACAACCGCACTCATCGCTTTGGGATTGTGCAGTGAGTCCTCCGTGCTCCCCTCAGCCCCTAAAGCACCTAACCCAGCTCAGGGGCGGGTTTGCTTTTAGAAAGGCCTTTCTGAGGAAGGCCATGTCTCCCCAAGTCAGGCCAACCTCCTTTCCAGGGTCAGACCTCCTCCCTGGCTTCCCTGCAGATCCAGCCTGGGGTTGTTAGGCCAGAGGTTAGGGCCATCCACGGAGTGGGTGGGAATGGGGAGGGGGCTGGGTCAGGCCGCTGGGCTCTCAGCAGTTCTGTCTCCAAGTTAGTATAAGAGGAGGGGAGCAGCCTGAGGGTCTGGCCCTGTCCACTTGGAGACAACCCCAGTGGGATCCAAGGATTGTGGCCACAGGGTGAGGGGACGCCTGGCCCAGCCTCAGGCCTGTTGTCCGGCATTCTTCTCTTGCATTTCCATAGAGCCACAGCCCTCACTGTCCCCATGGAAAAGGGAGAAAGGCATGGGGACAGTGGGGGCTGTGGCCCTAGGGGGATGGGGAGAAGATGGGCAGGGCCTTGTTTTGGGCATCTTACAGTGAGTCCAGGGAGGCAGCAGAGCTTGTGGCTTAAGAGCCTGGGTCTGGTGCTGGGAAGGGATCTGGGGCCAGGTAAGAGGAGCCCAGCCTGGCGCCCATCCCTCAGGGATCATAGGATGCAGAGATAGAGGATCCCCGGGGAGGAAGGGTGGGAGGGAGCTTATGAGCCGTGCCACTTCTAAAATGCAGGGTGTGTGGCTCAGGTGCACGGAGAGGCAGGTGGACGCTGGGAGGTCAGACCCTGCAAGGGCTTTGGGCGTGTTGGGGCACCCCATCATGCAGCCTGACCATCCCCCACATCAGGGGCCCCAGTAACCCCGGCCATGCTGGCCCTGCACTCCCTCTTCTCCCAGGTCCTGGCCCTTCCCGGGAGTCAGCCCCACAGGAAAGCCCTTGTCCTCCCTCCCCTGTGCCTTTTCCTGGGCTGAGCCCTGAGCTGGATGGGGACAGAGCCAGTTCTTTCTGGGGGTCAGCTCCCAAACTGATAGTTCCAGGCCCTGTGCAAGTCCTCAGCTCTACCTGGTTGCCTTACAGTGAGATGGAGCTGCCCCCTGTCAGTACCCAGGAGGCCAAGGTAAGATCCTTATGCATGGGGGCTATCCAGGGACAGGGGGACTGGGCAGGTGGTCAGCGAGGCAGAGGAGGCAGCAGGCCTGGGCAGGGGCGGGTGGGAGCAACACACTGTCACTGGGAGGGGCAGCTTCCCTGCTGGACCTGACCCCAAGTCACTGTACCTCTGGCAGTTTGATGAAATTCCAAAGTGAGAACCAGAGTTGTGGCTTGGGGGTGGCTGCCCACTTGTGTCAGAACCCCACCTAGAGGCTGGGACCTGACCTATGACTGGTGTGTTTGTGGCCTGAGGATGGCACATCCCAGGAACCCCAGGCCAGCCCATTGGCGCTCATTTGCTCAAAGGCTCTTAGCCCTTAGGGTCTGCCCTTCCCTGGCTCCTTCCAGCTGGGTCCCACCAGGGCTCCAGAGTCCAAGACCCAGCATCCACAGGCCGCTCTGGGAAGCCTGGCAGCTCCACTAACTCCAACGTTCTTCACTTGACAGCAAATGCAGCAGGAGCTGAGATGCAAGATAAGTGGATGGAAATGCTGGGAGAATGGGAGAAATATAAGAACAGCAAAAAAATAATGTGTGGAGGGAGAGGCCCCAGAACCACTCTCTGCAGGGACAGGGGACAGGCACCCATGGCTGTGGCCTGGCACCATCAGCCTCTCAGAGGGCGGGTGTCACACTGTCCTCATGCAGAGGATCGCAGACCTGGTAGCCAGCTTTGCTGCCTGTTGGTGAGAGTGTCACCTTGCTGGGAGGGAGTCTGAACCTAGGGCTGGGGCCACCCAGAGCTCAAAGCTAGGGAAGCCTCCTGGTGACCTGAAGGAAGGAATAGGTCCAGATCAGAGTTCAGGACTCTGAGTGCTCATCCACACTCTTTCCGTCCTGGAGGGGAGACCTGTCCCAGCTTGACCTCACCTCTATCGAGGAATCATGGGGCCAAAACCAATGATTTCCAGAACCTCGGGCTTTCGTCCTCTCTGGGGTTGCCCCTGGCCTGAGTCACCAGATTGTTTTCTGCCCACAGCTGGTTGGAAGAGTCTATAAAGGGATTCCGATGAACATCCGGGGCCAGGTGTGGTCAGTCCTCCTCAACATTGATGATATAAAGGTCTGGGGGTCACTCTTGGCCAGCAAGAGGTTCCAAACCTGAGTCGGGGAGTGCACGGGAAATAAAGATAGACAGAAAGCGGGGTCAGGAGGGGTGTGGAATTCTTATTCCACACCGAATTTATTTTTCAAAGCCTCAGTGTATATACATTTTTCCAGGCTCTGGTTTACGCCATTGCCAGAGGAAATGCAAATCACTAGATGACCTACTCTACACAATAAAGATGGCAGATACATAATCAGTGGTTGTAAAAGGTGATAGTCATTCCTGGTGCTCATAAAGAACATTTACATGGAGACATTGTTCCTCGTGACTGCAAGAGTTTTTGGTTTCGAACATCTGATTATCTTTTAAATAGATTCCCTTTGTCTCTACTCCACTCCTTCAGGAGGCCCTGTGTCTGGGCTCAAACCGCTTGTATTGTAAAACTCGCTTTGCAAGCATTTACATGGGCGGGCTCCCCACATAAAGGGGAAGAAACCCAGCAAATACCAGGTACACTAAGCCAGAGCACAACAGACAGGCCAGACCGTGTCAGGGGCCCAGGTCTCAGCTGCAGGGAACGAACATCAAGCCCCGCCTGGGGAGGGTGTGTGAGCTAGCCAGATGCACATCCTGGGCACAGACAGCAACTTAGGCACCACAGATCAGCTCGGCTTTGGGGACCCTCTCTGGCTTCAGAAACAAGCCAAAAAGCAGCTTTCTGCAGAAGGAAATCTTCCTTCTTTCCTTCCTTCTGGAAGTGCTGACTGTGGGATGACTGCCCTTTGGGGCAGGGAGTCTTCCGTCTGTTCTGAGGCTGCTTCTTCCTCTTGGCCCTGCCCTACAGCTCATGAAGGAGAAGGGGAAGAGGTCCTGTGAACAGGTGCACCAGATCAACCTGGATGTGAGGAAGACACTCAGAAGACACATTCTTTTCCGGGAGCGATATGGCCTCAAGTAAGCCCATGGGAGCCACAGGGTCCCAGTGGAGACAGGGTGAACCAGAGGGATGGGGCCTTCCCCAGAGCAGAAGCCAGGGTCACCCAGGAGGGTGACAGAGGTGCCAAGGGTTCTCCTGGCCCAGAGAGCAGCCAGCGCCATGGACCGAGCAGCTCCCAGGTTCCAAGCCCTGGGCCAGGCTGGAACATGTGGGGCCAGAATCTAGGAAGATCCTAAAGAGACAGAGGGCAGCAAACAAAATCAGGCACAAAGGTGAAAAGTGCTCTCCCTGAACCATGGGGACCCATGGTAGCACCCATGGGAGAGCAGCAGGATGGAGGGCCCATGAGCCTCCCCAGGCAGCACTGACAGCACCAAATGCTGGGGGCATTCAGAATCCTGGAAACTCTCATCCAGGTCTGCTGGGAATGTGACATGGCACAGCCACTTCGGCAGCCAGTTGGACAGTGGCTCACAAAGCTCAACGAACTTGAACCTCATGTCCCCAAAGTGTCACAGATATTGAACCCACTGACTTGGAAACTGACGTCCACATGAAACCTGCATGCCACATTCACTGCTTCATTCATCATCACGCACACACGGAGCCTCTGGGGACAACCTTCAGCATGAGAATGGGGTGAGAAAGGCCGGTCCTCCCTTCAAACAGAAGACTCCGTGAGAAAAGGGAACAAGCCAGTGATGTCTGCAGGAACATGGGTGGTTCCTAGATGCATTCTGCTAAGGGAAAGAAGCCAGAAACAATAAGCTACCACTAGGATTCCCATTCATAGGCCATTCTGGAAAAGGCCAAACCAGAGGGACTGAGAACCGGTCTGGGTGACCAGAGGCTGACGGAATAGGGGAGACTTAGAGGATGAAGGAGTTGCTCCAGGAGGGGCTGGAGTGGTGGCCAGGAGACTCTGCACATTGGGTTAGAACCGTGGCGGAACTGTACACCCAAAGACTGAACTGGCGTGTGTACAAACTGAAAAAAAAATCAGAGCAAAATGATTAGTCAACTCACCATCCAACTGGGATATCTGCATTTCACAGATGTGGACTTTACTGAAACCTTTCTTAAACAGTCAAAGGCCCTGAGGAGCTCACTGCTTATCTGGTGAATCATCTGAACCTGAAATGGGATTTGTTGTTAGAGTTTGTAGACAAAGTGAAACTAACAGCATCTGCACAAAAGAAACAAAAGCCCCCTTTCTCTGTTTCCTAGGTGGTGGGAATGATTCCACATCCTGCTGGCGTATTCAGAGTATAACCTGGTGAGTATTCCCGGGCAGTGACCATATTCCTGGGTCATATTACCCTATTCATCGGCGTGGGTATCTATTGGGGGTGTCATTGCTTCTTTCAAAGTCAGTATTTGTGATCCACCAGGATATAGAGGGCATGACTAGCTCACCGCTGGCATAAACCTCCAAGCAAGGGGGGTGGTCTCAAGGGGTCTCCAACTGAGACACAAAGGAGTCAGGGACCTGACTCCTGGTGTCACCTGGGCCTGACCACCACTTCTCAGAGCAAGAAATGACACCTTCCTTCTGGGGCTGCCCCAAAGCCCAGGACCTTGGTGGTGTCGGATGCAGGACGGTGCTCTCAGGAGACATTTTGACAAGTTGCTGAAGTGCCTGATGGACATGGCTCTTGTCATGAAATGAAATGAACTGGCATCCTGAGGAAGCTTCTTCTTCAAAGGAAGCCTCCCCAGTCATCTCTGCCCTCTCCAATGACATGAGTCCTCCTAGGTGACATCAGTACCCAGGTGATATCCTTCCATGGTGACTCTGGCTCTTGCAGGAGGTGGGCTACTGCAGAGACCTGAGCCATGTGGCCGCCTTACTCCTACTTTATCTACCTGAGGAGGACGCATTCTGGGCACTGGCGCAGCTGCTCACCAGTGAGAGGCACTCCCCGCAGGGTAGGTGGACAGCTGCCCCTCAAGCCTCACGCAGCCAGACCCTGGGATGGCCACCCTGGTTAGGTGATCTTGACTTTCAGTGAAGGCACCTTCCTGTGTCACCAGCTTGTTGGGAGTCTTTAGGATGCCTCTGCTGAGGGTCCCACAGGAGCGCAGGGCTGACCCCTAGAGCCCAAGTCAGATGCCTTTCATCTCCATCAGCAGAGGGCATCTCATCCTCCCCATGGCCGCCCTCTGTGTCCTGGAGCCACGCCCTCCGGCTCTGATTCTGTGCAGTTGACTCTCCCCTCCCTGAGAGTCTTCCTGCCCTTCAGCTGCCCAGGCTCCAGCTACCCTTGGTGCGCACAAATGGGCCAACCTAGCCCAGATGGCAGCATCTCCCCATCCCGTGTCCCCTGGCCCGATGCCACTTTCAAGAGACAACCACGAAGCTCAGCACCCACTCTGTTCTGGCCGCCCTCTATCATGGCCTCAAAGTCAGCCTTGCCTTCCCAGCACCCTGGCCCAGGAGGCCTCAAGGAGCACCTCCAGCCACGCTCCAGGGGATGGTCCCACTCCTCCTCCCCAGACCCAAGGCGGCATGGTAGGGTGAGCAGATGGGAGGGTAGGAGGCCTCAGGGAGTGGGGGCCTCTGCAGCTGCCCAGGTCTTTCAGCTGATCACTCCACATCTTGGGAGAGGGCTCTGATTTCATGATGGGTTGGGGGCTTCTCAGCTTTCCATAGCTCAAATGGCGGGACAGTCCAGGGGCTGCAAGACCATCAGGAGCACGTGGTACCCACATCACAACCCAAGACTGTGTGGCATCTGGTGAGTTTATGGTCTTCTCGGCTCTTCCCCAGAGGCCCTGCATCATGTGGGGCTGGAGGAGCAGGGGAGATGGAGCCCCTCCTGGGGCTGGTGACAGGCTGAGTCACAGCCAGGGCCTGACCTGGGACGTGGGGTTCTCCGTGGCCTGGGAGTTGGGTTTTATTTCCAGCCCTGGAGGAGACAGAGGCACAGGGACTGGAGCCTGGCTCCCGCAGAGCAGGGCTAATGGCAGTGTGTCCCCAGGAGTGCAGGAAAGAGACCATGTTGTGGGGAGCCCTGGACACCACCCAGTGTTCTGCACTTGGGGAGGCGTCTTCAGAGGGCCCTGGAAGAGGGAGGTTTCTAGAGTAGCCCAGGGGACCTGAGCACATCTGTTCATCCAATCAGGACAAGGAAGGACTAGTCACACAGGGTTCCCCATTAGGCTGGCTTCTCTGGATGCTGAGTGATGGGGTAAGGAAGCACAACGAGGCCCTGGCTCAGGGACGCTCCTTGCCCTGCAGTGCCTGGCTTCCCCAGCCCAGGGGTGTAGTTTACCCCCAGCCCACAGGAGGCTCAAGCAGGTCCCCGCAGGACACACAGCAAGAACCTCTGCCCAAGAGGGGTCATCCCAGGGCAGAGGATGAGACTCAGGACCATCCTCATGGGCAGACTGGGCCAGGACCCAACTCCAGAGGGCTCAGGGAAGTCTCAAGCCCTGGGCAAGCCCCTTCTCCAGAAGCCACGTCCCCACTGAAATGAGTGCCCTCCCATGAGGAGCTGCAAGACCTTGTCTGACCCAGCCTCCCAGAGGGGTTAGGCCACCCTGATGGGGAGGGTTACTGACTCTGGGGACTGAAGCCCCAAAGGGCCCAGCTTGAGCCCCCAACCTGTCTCAATAAAAAAAAAAGAAAAAGAATATATTAGAGTGGGACACTGTAAGGGTAAGAATGATTTAATGAAGTTGTTTCACGTCCTGTGTGTGTATATACACATACAAAGTGTTTCTTTTGTAGATCTTGCTCTGAAAAGTTGGGTGGTCATTATTCTTGCACAGCAGTTTTCGATCAGAGGTGATTTTGTCTTTCAGAGGACATGTGACAATGTCTAGAGATATTTTTGACTGTCATAGCTTGGAGGGTGCCACTGGCATCTAGTGGGGTGGAGACTGGGCTGCTCCTAACCCTTCTGCTCTGCACAGGACAGTCCCCACAGCAAAGAATGATTCTGCCCAAACTGTCAATAGTGCTGCTGTTGAGAAACTGATTCCAGTGGAACAGACAGGCACGTAAACAAACACATGAAAGAAAACAGGGAAGGGAATTACAGGGCAGGTGGCAAGTGAGCCTGGGAGGGAGAGGGCAAGGCGGGGGAACCACAGTTACTGACTCACCAGCTCTACTGGGCACTGACCTGAGTGGAAAAAACATTTTTTTTTTTTTTGAGATGGAGTCTCAATCTGTCTCCTAGGTTGGAATTCAATGGCAAAATCTCGGCTCACCGCAACCTTCATCAGCTGGGACTACAGGCGTGTGCCACCATGCCCAACTAACTTTTTTATTTTTAGTAGAGACAGGGTTTCACCATGTTAGCCAGGATGGTCTCAATCTCTTGACCTTAGATGAGATACATACATTAAAAAAGAGAGAGAATGAAAAGACAGAAAGTGAGATGACGAGGTAAGGAGACGGAGACCATCCGGGCTATCACAGCAAAACCCCATCTTTAGTAAACATACAAAAAATTAGCCTGGCGTGGCACCTGTAGTCCCAGCTACCTGGGAGGCTGAGGCAAGAGAATCACTTGAACCCAGGAGGCAGAGGTTGCAGTGAGCCAAGATCACCCACTGTACTCCAGCCTGGGAAACAGAGTGAGACTCTGAGAAAAAAAAAGAAAAGAGAGAGAGAGAAAAGAAAAGGAAGGGAGAGAGAGAAAAAGAAAAGGAAGAAAGAAAGTGAGAAAGAGAAAGAAAGAAAGTCCAGGCGAGGTGGCTTATGCCTATAATCCCAGCACTTTGGGAGGCCAATGTGGGAGGATCACCTAAGGTCAGGAGTGTGAGACCAGTGTGCCTAATATGGCGAAACCCTGTCTCTACTAAAAATACAAAAAATTAGCCAGGGCAGGAGAATTGCTTGAACCCAGGAGGTGGAGATTGCAGTGAGCCGAGATAGGGTCACTGCACTCCAGCCTGGGCAACAAGAGCAAGACTCCATCTGAAAAAAAAAAGAAAAAAGAAAAAGGGCCAAGAGTGGAGTATTACAATTTAAGACATCTAGTACATAGCAGCACAGTTAGGGGTATGGACAAGTGAAAGTCTTGGAGTAGAAAGCAAAGAACTCTGTTTATTAATAATAATCACCTGTTCAGAGAGAACTCTTCAGAACGCTGGTCTCTCTGAACAGGTGATTATTATTCACAAACAGGTGTCCTGTGTTTTCTTATAGAACCAAGATAAACTAGGTGGGCAGCTGGTGCCTGCTTACCACTGATCAAGGACAAACTAGAAAGTATTCTCCATGAGGGAGCCACGGGGGCAGAGTCACATACCCTGTACTTAAAGAATTGTTTTAACCAGTGTATGATATACATATACTGTTTGCTGCTTTGGAATGCCCCAAGCAGTTTTCCACTAGGGGTGGTGGCTAGGTTTTCCTTGCCATCGTTCTTCTTAGCAAACAATATTAATTTTATAATACACTCAGCACTTCTCAACACACCATGTTGGCCAGGCTAGTCTGGAACCCCTGACGTGGTAATCTTCCCACCTCAGCCTCCCCAAGTGCTGGGATTACAGGCATGAGCCACCACACCCAGCCTCTGATTTTTAAAAAAATTATTTTTATTTCTTCAGGTTGAGACTGAGCTTAATCTGTGGTGACATTCTGGATGTACTGGACAAACGCCTCATTCCAGCAGCTAACGCTGGCAAGTCCAGTGTTTTCTATTGTGAAATGTAGCTTCTATACTAGAAGGGATTAAAAGTTGGCCTTTTTAGAATCATGACTTTATTCTATGTATTCTATTTTCAACTTTTATTTAAAAATAATTGTTTAGTGTTAGAAGGATAGATAATGCTGGAATAAAAAGATGGTCAGGCTATTATAACAATACATCAGCTTTTGCTTTATTTATATTCTTTTGCTTTCGTGGGACCTATCCCATTCCCTTCCCCCAAACACCCATACATTTCACAGTGCTGTCTGAATGGCTTACATAGAAATTTTGTGATTAAACACTGTTGTGCCATTTCTTGGAACCACTTGCTTAATTCTAGTCTATCAAGTGATAATTGTGTTGATTTTTAGAGTCTCCTCAGTTAAAATCTGTGGGACTTTTGCTTGTATTAAGCAAAACAATATGAAATGTCAAAGGAAAAAATGAAACAAAGCCAGCTATTCCTGAGAGTGCTTAAAATTATAGGAGTACACTTGTTACATGTATTTTGTCACATTTCATATATTTTATATAGAACAATGTTTAGCTATTTTCCTTTAAAAATTGTTATTCCTGGTTTATTTTATTTTATTTTATTTTGATGGTGTCTCACTTTTTCACCCAGGCTGGAGTGCAGTGGCACCATCTTGGCTCACTGGAACCTCCGCTTCCCAGGTTCAAGTGATTCTCCTGCTTCAGTCTCCCGAGTAGCTAGGATTACAGTTGTGCACCACAAACCTGGCTAATTTTTGTATTTTTAGTAGAGATGGGGTTTCACCACATTGGCCAGGCTGGTCTCTAACTTCTGACCTCAGGTGATCTGCTCACCTCAGCCTCCCAAAGTGCTAGGATTACAGGTGTGCGCCATCGCCCCGGCCTTAAATATTTTGTTTTGTTTAAGAAAGGGAACTCCCACAGGTATCTGGCAGAATTTGCCACAGGAAAGGACAGGAAGGAGGCTGTGGAGAATAGCCTCGGGGCTTACAAAGCTGCTAGTGAAGTTGCAATGACAGAATTTCCACCAACACATCCCATTCACTTACGTCTTGCTCTCAGTGTTTTTGTATTCTATGAAATTCTGAACTTCCCCGACCCTGCCTGCAGGTGAGCTGTGGGAAGAGCACAAGCTCTCAGCGTAAAAGTGAAGAAGGAGAGCTGTTTACCTTTTCCGCCTTGTTTCTTGGGACTGCTTTTGTAGGCCTGGCTGTGTAGTAATTCCTCTGGCTCTGACTGAAACCACTTTGGTTAGTGTTAAAACAGACCCATCTCAATACTCCACAGCTGTTTGTTGAATGACTGGATAACAGCATGGCCGGCTGGTCCTGGTGCAAAAAGTCTTGGGAGGCCTCAGTTTGAATCCTGCTTCTGTCATTGATTAGCTGTGTGCTTCTGCATAAGTAGTTTAACCTCTCTGGGCCTCAGTTTCCCCATCTGTAACTTGGGGGCTCCCTCAAATGGGTTCCTGGTGAAAGTAACAAGACCATGGCCTGAGTAAGTCCCAGTTGCCTTTTCCTCTGTCTTTACACCCTCCCCTCCAACCCCTACAAATCCTTTTTTTTAAAACGGTCTCACAGGCTGGAATGTCATTGCAGCCTCTACCTCCCAGGTTCAAGGGATCTTCCCACCTCAGCCTCCCAAGTAGCTAGAACTAGCGTGCGTGCCATCACGCCCCGCTAATTGGTTTTGTGGGGCTTTTTTTGTTTTTGTTTTTGTTTTTTGGTATTGACCGGGTTTCTTTCTCCCTGTTGGCCAGGCTGATCTGGATTCTGGTCTCAAGCGATCCTCCCACCTTGGCCTCTCAAAGTGCTGGGACTACGGGCGTGAAACACCGCCCCCGCCCCCTCGAAATTTATTAAGACGAGAGTCTCGCCAAGGCAATGCAATCGCAATATGACGTTTCCATTTACTTTGGATTATATGTCATTATGAATATTAACAAGACTTAAAAAGGACACCTTCGGGTGGGTCAGACGAAAGTACAAAAATGGCGTGGTGGGGCTGCAGTTTGAGGACACTGTGTCTGCTGCCGCATTGGTAGCAAAACCGTGTTAAGCAGAGTGCGAGAGTCTGCGTCGACGACAAACAATCCATGCAGCGGGAGGTTCACTTGGTTTGAGAAGGAACAATAGGCAGGGCGTGCGCTGCCCGGGACTCCGCGGGCAGGCTGGCCAGGGTGCGGTTCCTCGCACTCGCCACTAGAGGTCAGGAGGTGACCGTCTCAGGCTGGAAGACGGGCCCTCTGGTATTGGCGAGTGCCCGCCCGGGATGGAAACCAGGGCGGGGTTGGATGCGGCGCCTCTGGCGGCCCCTGGTTACTGACACCCGATTTTGGCAAGACTTTTTTGTTGTTGTTGGCATCAGATTTCCTGTCTTTGTGGGGCTGATGGACTAGAGGAAAGTTGAGAGTCAAAGGCAGAGCTTTGAGAGCTTCTGCAGCTTCTCAAAGTCCTTTTTTTTTTTTTAGACAGAGTCTTGCTCTGTCGCCTCCCTGGAGTGCAGTGGCGCTATCTCAGCTCGCTGCAACCTCCGCCTCCCAGATTCAAGCTATTCTCCTGCCTCGGCCTCCCGAGTAGCTGGGACTACAGTCGTGTACCCCCATATCCAGCTAATTTTGTATTTTTAGTAGAGATGGGGTTCTGCCACGTTGGCCAGGCTGGTCTCGATCTGCTGACCTCGTGATCTGCCCACCGTGGCCTCCCAAAGTGAGCCACCGCGCCTGGCCACAAAGTGCTTTCTTTAACAGAGAGACAATCTATCTGTAGGGGGTCTAGAACGGTTCTGAAATCCTGGTAAAGGTCTGGAAATTTCCTGTGGGCGAGTGCCCGCCCGGGATGGAAACCAGGGCTGGGTTGGATGCGGGGCCAGTGGGCCCCGCCTCCCAGTATCAGCCTGGACCATCTTTTGGGACCAGCCCCATTTGCACAACCTGAGCAGTACAGGGCCCTGGACTGGAGTCTGGAGTTAGAGGTTTTTGTCCCAGCCGTGTCCCTGCAAGCCCCTTCCTCCCATTGGGGCTCAGTTTCCCCGTGTGCCTAATAAGGAAGTAATGCTAGGAGGGGCTTACAGCCTCCTGTAGCTTTGTCATTCATCACTTCCGAGTTTTCAGAGAGGCTGGCAAGTCTCCTCTCTGAATGAGGCCAACAACAACAACAACAAAAGTCGTGCCAAAGTCGGGTGTGAGTAACCACACTCAGCTAATTTTTGTAATTTTAGTAGAGACAGAGTTTTGCCATGTCACTACTAAAGCAAAGGAGAAGATACCCAGAGCTTACCCAGACACCAGACCCTTTAGAAATAGACCACCACTTGGGCCAGGCATGGTGACTCACACCTGTAATCCCAGCCCTTTGGGAGGCCAATGTGGGAAAATCACAAGGTCAGGAGATCAAGACCATCCTGGCCAACATGGTGAAACCCCGTCTCTACTAAAACACAAAAAACTAGCCCGATGTGGTGACACATGCCTGTAGTCCCAGCTACTCAGGAGGCTGAGGCAGGGGAATTGCTTGTACCCAGGAGGTGGAGAGTGCAGTGAGCTGAGATCATGCCACTGTACTCCAGCCTGGCGACAGAGCGAGATTCATCTCAAAAAAAAGAAATAGGCCACCTCTTACCTTAAGCCCCCATAGGGTCCCCATTTTGCTTCTTGGAGAAAAGAGGAGCCCTTGCCTCAGCCCCCAGAGGCTAGGGTGGGGTGGCTGAATTGTGGGGCTGGGTCAGGTGCCTCTGGGGAAGCCCAAAGTGGCATGGATGGTTTCAAAGCCAGCTAGAGGATAAGGTGTCAGGACAGTGACAAGACCCCTGGTCCCTATCACACAACAGAGCTTACTGAGCCTCCACCTGGGGTCTCTGCTGAGTCTTCAACAGACCAGGAGGGAAGGGATTGGGGGTACCAACCCCCAGAAAGTCAGAGAATGTGGCAGTCAGAGGACTTGGGTCTGAGTCCTGGATCACCCCTTCCGGGCCTTGGCACCCTACTCAGACTCTGGAAACCTGTTTCACCTGTAAGATAGGGATGACAATCAAACCCATGTGAAGGGCTGTGAAGATGCATTACGACAAGTGCATGCAAAAACCTGCACACACACACAAAGCCTTCCTAAAGATGGGGAGACAAGGCTTCATGAGCAGCATGTGGCCAGGTACTATGTGGGGGATGGGGTCCTGCTTTTCCTGCAACCTGGGAAAGGGCTGATGGGCACTTGGTGGGATTGAAATCATGACCCTGGACCTCAGGTGGTAGTGTGCTTTGTGTCTGCAGCAAAAGGTCCCACCCTTGTGCCTGTGAGTCCCTCTACCGGTGTTGAAGGGGTGGACATCAGGTGGGTGAGCTCCAGGCTGGCAGCTAGCAAGACCTCTTCTGTGTGAGCCCAGCACCCCAGTTCCCTTAAAGTGTGATATCAACCTAGTAGTAATCTGGGGTTAGGGAGCACGTGGATCCTAGTTTCAGCTGTGTCAGGGCTGGAAGGCCCTGGGCAGGTCACCTGCCCTCTCGGGCCCTGTTTCCATCACACACTGATGGGCACACTGGACTCTGCGGTTGTACAGCTCCTTGGCTCTGCATTGTTCCTGAGGGCCCCTTAGTAGGCAGGGAAAGTTTGAGGGCTTCAGGGCTGGGCCCCAAGATTCAGATGCCCTCTCAACCCCTTCCTGGAGAGCCTAATTCAGGCGAGCAGATATGCTTGAACCCAGGAGCTGAGATCGTGCCACTGCACTACAGCCTGGCGACAGAGCAAGACTCCATCTCAAAAAAAAAAAAAAGAAACGAAAAGAAAAAGGCCACCTCTTAGGCCCCCAGAGGGTCCCCATTCTAGCTTTGTGGAAAAAAGAGGAGCCCTTGCCTCAGCCCCAAGAGGCTGGGGTGGGGTGGCTCTCTTGCTTAGCTCCTGGAGCTATATGTTTTTTGTAGCCTAATATTTTACTTAATAGGTCATGAGCATTGACTATTTCTCTAAACCATGACTTTCAAGACAGAGCAAGACTCCATCTCAAAACAACAACAACAACAACAACAAAACACCCATCACCACAACTGTCTGAGAGACTGCGAAGTCTCAAGAACTCTGATGGCACCAACTTCTTGCAGTTGTGCAAAATGATCCCAAACAGCTACTCTTCTGTTCTTGTTTCATTACTATATGAAAGTCCATTGTATTAATATACAATCACTTAACCGAGTCTCTTGTTGAATGTTTTCTAATTTCTGGTTGATTGACATGTAACTCTTCAGATGTTGAATCTTGACATATGATGTAAGGCACAGATGGGACTTTATGGCTTTCCAAGCCCTTAGCCAATCGTCCCTGCACCATTGATTTAATAATCAAGACATCGTCTCCCCACGGCTTTGAACTGCCTCGGTGCCCATGTCCTTCATTCCTGCAGGTCTTTGTGGGCTTCCTAGTTACTCTTCCCACTGCTCTTCTATTCTCTAGCTAGTCCCGACCCTCTTTGACTTTGCAGCAGAAAGTTCAGTGGTGGGATGGCCAACCACCCAACACTGGTTCTGCTTTGGTTCCTCTGCTGGATAGGGCTTGACGCCGCTTTTGCTTGGGAATGTCAACTGCAGCCAGTTGTGACTGAACATTTCGTATTGACATTTAAAACCAACACTTTCTCTTTAAGAGGGAAAAAATGTTTCTATGGTTGTGGAACTAGGTCTTCATAGTAACTACAGTCATCATCCTTAAGAACTCCCATCACTGGCCAGGAGTGGTGGCTCACGCCTGTAATCCCAGCACTTTGGGAGGCCGAGGTGGGTGCATCACGAGGTCAGGAAATGGAGACCGTCCTGGCTAACATGGTGAAACCCTGTCTCTACTAAAAATACAAAACTAAGCTGGGCATGGTGGCGTGACTCTGTCCCCACCCCACCCCCCCAAAAAAAAAGAGTGCCCATCACCATAACTGTCTAAGAGACTGGGAAGTCTCAATAACTCTGATGGCACTGACTTCTTGCTATTCTGCAAAATGATCCCAAACTCATACTCTTTTGTTCTCCTGGCTGCTTTTTTAAATTGTTCTGTCTCCCACCTCGGTGTCAAGTCATCCACAGTCACTTCTTGCCTCTAACAGCTCTCCTTCTTGTCATATTCTGCCCTGATCACCCATAGGTTGCAAACTCCAATAATTAAGCTTGGTGACGTTTTTGGTTGCTGCTGTATACTGCCTGCCTCTTTGTGCCAGGCTCTGCTAGACAGTTTCTGTAACCTCGAATCCTTACCACAACTCTGTTGTATAGCTGTGATTATCCTTACATGTTGAGATGAGAATTGTTTAGCAGTGAATGATGATAGACCGTTTCTGAAACAAGGAGGATAGTCGTGTACCGGCAACTTGAAGGATCCTCTGGGGAAAGCATCTCAGTAAAGCCCCTGAGTCTCAGTGTGTGGGAGGGAGAAGGGGAAATGTAAGTCAGGTTGCAAAGCATTATCAAGAACAAAGAGGGAACAGGAGTAGAGAAAGGCAGGGGGCCTCTGGCCAAGCAGGATTTTTGAGGGGTAGGAAGGAATTAGATGAAGAGCTGAAGTGGAGGCATTGGTTTGGGGGTGGGGGCGATATCCGCTCCTCTGAGTTATCATAGGAGGAGAAGCTATATAAAGATGCAGAGAAATGGGGAGGTTGAGCAAAGCTGCTGGTCACAGATGTTTTGTGGGAAAGGAGAGAGAAGTCATTGGACAGAGCTGTTGAGCTTCTCATTGGGAAGAAGCCCAGTGGCCCACAGCAGCAGCTGGCTTGAAACTGGACCCTATATCGACTGCTGGCACTTCCCTAGCTGACTTCTCTCTCCGACAGTGTTTGGAAGGGATCACCTCCCAAAGCAGCTGCTTGCTTCCAAATCCTTTGTCCTGGGTCAGCTTCCAGAGGAACTACAAGATGGCATCGATGCCTACAGCGTTACCCACCACGGTGCAAGTCTACATTTCCAGCCCTAAACTCAAGTCCTAGATTTTCAGCTACCTCTTGGATATTTCCACTTGGATGTCTGTGTAGGGTAGTTCATAAGGCTCTGTTTATAACGATCCACCTTTGGGACTGGAAGGAAAGCAAAGGAAAATAATATTAGCCTTTTTAGTAGAAACTTTTCTGCAGAAATTTTGTTGTAATTTTTTTTTGGAAAGAAACGACATCTAAGGTTCAGAAAGTATGTCTCAGTTTAAAATATATCCTGGATTAATGATAACTGGTTAGCAAGACCTAGTAAGAAAAACTGTTCACATATTAAACTCATTTTCCTAGATACGATAAAGCAGTTGGGCTAAAGTTAACTACACCCTCATTCCTCTAAATAGGACTTAGGAAAGAAATACGCTAATAAGTGGTAAGCCCTGACATCTGGGTCACAGCCTTGGAGCTGGGAAGAGTTGGCCCTGCTTTCACAGCAGGGGAAGGGGGAGGAACTATGGAAGGCCTGAGCCCTGGTCATCCACAAGGGTCATTGGTGTTGCAGTGACCAATGTCATCCTGACACCCAATGTCATGTCTCCAGCTTTCCCAGAGCAGGAAAAATGCAGGCCCTCGCAGCTGAGCCAAGGTCTAGAAGACCATGAGCATAGTAACTCCTGCAAATCCCATCCAACCTGGGGCCATGCTGGTGTCATGTCCTGAGACCAGGGAGGGGACAGTGGGCAGTTGGGAAATAGGTGCCATCTCTTCTCTCCATTAAGTACCTGGTGTGTAGTGTGTTTAATTAAAACAAAACTTGGAAGTTGGCGAGAGAGAGCCGACATGGGCAACTTATACATAACTGGAGCTCTCCTGGAAGCTGTTCTGATACTTCCCACCTGGTCAACAAGCTGCTTATCCAGTCAACAGGGTGCTGTGCTGGGAGGAGCCTGGGCTCCGAGGTCAGACAGGCCTGGATTTGAATAGCTATGCAGCTTTGGGAAAGGAGTCACCCTTTCTAGCTACCCTGATCTGTTAAGCACCGATTATGTGCTGAAGCAGAGTACTGGCACCTCACCTGTATTATCTAATTGAATCTTCTGAATGACCCTCTGAAACGTGCTATCATTCGAATTTTACAGATGAAAAAGTGAGACTCAGAGGGATTGAATAACTTGCCCAATATCGTACAGCTTGTAAACTGCAGAACCAGCACTTGAGCCCACATAGATTTACCTGCAAAACCTGTGTTCTCTCCACCGCCCTGCCCACCTTCCTCTCTGAGCCATTTCCTGGTCTGTAACCTGAGCTACAAATACCTACTCACTCCTCATTGTGAAGACCAGATTAGGCCACAGTAGCCACAGTGGAAGGCATCCTGTCAGGCACTTGACAAAGACTGTCTCTATTCTTCCCAACAAGTCTATGAACCAGATAATATTATCCCATTATGCAGTCGAGAAACTGAGGCTTAGAGAGATGACAGTGATTTTTGCGACTCTGGCACTCCCATGGGCTGAGGCCCCGCCTCCTTCCCCGGGCACCCCTCTCACTCATTGTGTGTTAGTTGCTCAATATCTGCTCATTAAAAGATTTTTTTATATCCAAATGGAATTCAGCACAATGCCAGGGCCCCTTGTGGTTGTCAAAAAAAAAAAAAAAAAAATCTGCCAAATTGAATTAAAGGTAGATTTGGCTTTTTTCATCTAATTGTTAAAATATGTAGAAATGGCTTATTTAATGCACACGGATTTTTTTACTTAGATCGTTACTCTCTTGAAATATGGGGGTGTAGTCAATTCTCTGGAGGACTTAAGGTGTTGAAGATATGTCAGGAAACAAATATAAGCTGTAAGGGGAAGAAAAGAGCTTTTATCCACATAACAAGCATCCCTGGCATTTCTTTTCTATAAAGCCAAAGATCTTCCTCCTCAGGCTTGGCCCGGCCATCTTTCTGAGGCATCCTTGCCAGGCCAGGAAGGCCTCATAGCGGCTCTCCTCTTCTAGGCCACCAGCAGTGTGCGGCAGCTGTGAGCTGGAGTCGCTCAGGGGAAGGGCTGAGGCCTAGGGCTTGAAGCTGGCATGCAGGCCGACACAGGGCTCTGCCTTTTCAGGAGGCTGCCGAGACACACTGTGTTCTTGGCTTCGGTTGCCCCTGACAGCTAGTGCCAGCCATGCATCCCTCCTGACCTCCAGGCCCTCAGCTCTTTCCTGAACTGACAAGAGTCTCCAAGAGGGCCCCGTGGGCACCGGCACACCTGCAGGTCTCCAGCTCCTGTCTCACCAGCCACCAGCGGGTCTTTCCCAACACAAGCTAACCCTCCAAGGCTCCTTGTTTACCCCTTCTGGCATCTCAGCACCCTCCTGGCTGCTGCCCCTTTGCCATCTACCAGCCCTTGCCCACCTGTGTGAACCACGGCCACATGTGGGCAGGGTCTTTGCTGCCAGCCCAGGACTTTGCCTGCCCAGCTCCTACGCACACTTTAGGTCCCAAAGATAGACACATCATTTCCTCTGGGGAGCTGTCCCTGAGCACCTGTAAGATGGGG
This sequence comes from Callithrix jacchus, assembly GCF_049354715.1. Lineage (NCBI taxonomy): Eukaryota > Metazoa > Chordata > Mammalia > Primates > Cebidae > Callithrix > Callithrix jacchus. Next base: position 98,075,791 of record NC_133506.1, on the reverse strand, counting down.
ATATTTGCAGCACTCAGCTCGTAGGGTTGTTATAGGAGTCAGTGAAATGATGCATATGAGGCCTCTAGGAGACAGTTGAGCCGAGAATCAGTGAGACCTAATGAATGCTCATCATTATGGTTATTCTGATTTCTGCCATATTACTCGCCACAGTATACCCCGATTGCCTGTTTACGCAGCTGCCTCCCTGCCAGGCCGTGAGCTCCTCAAGAGTTAGCGTCCTGCCTTAATCACCTGTCTCTCTACCTAGCACCTGGCCAGGCACATGGCAAACTCTCTGCACGGCTCCGTTGAATGAATTGGGAAGGCATTAAGTATCCCCGTTTTACAGACCGGCAAACGAGGCCTACAGAGGAAAAATGACTCACCCCAATGACACTGATAGTCAGGGATGGGGCAGAAAGGAATTAAAGATTTGGAGGGTCTGTTTCCAATGCTGTTCCCTGCACTGCTCTGTTACTGGACAGAGAGAGGCAGGATCCAGGAGAAATCAAAACACAAAGAGTCATTATTTTCAACTTTGTTATTTTTTACTATACCTGACTCTTGTCTTTCCAAACATGGTTTTCCTGATAATTCAGGACCTGAAAGAAAAACCTTCACACAGCTTTGCTCTTAAACAGGGATCGGAAAGAGCGACTGGCATTTTGGGAGGTCAAGGCAGGCAGATAACTTGAGGTCAGGAGTTCAAGACCAGCCTGGCCAACTTGATGAAACTCCATCTCTACTAAAAATACAAAAAAATTAGCCAGGCGTGGCAGCAGGCGCCTGTAATCCCAGTTACTCTGGAGGCTGAGGCAGGACAATCACTTGGACCCAGGAGTCAGAGGTTGCAGTGAGCCAAGATCACGCCACTGCACTCCAGCCTGGGTGACAGACGAAGAATCCATGTAAAAAAAAATAAAAACAGGAGCAACTTGGGCTTTAGAGCTGAAAGCAGCCTCCAAGATCATCTAGTCCACCCACCCCACTGCCTCCTCAAGATGGGAGGTGAGTCTTGCACAGTCACACAGGGGTAGCTGACCTGGACTCCCTTTACAGTGCTCCATTCATTCACAGGAAATTAGACAGCATCAGCACAGGCTGAGGAGCAGAACAGAGCCTGGGTATTTATAGGACAAATATTTATGGAAGCCTCTGGCATTGGCAGTCAAGCCATGCCACCTCCAACAGGTCCTCACAGAGGCAGTAAAGCCCATACAGGAAGGGAGGCAAAGCTCAGGGGTGGCAGACAGGTGGGGCTTACCCCACCAGAAGGACCTTTCCTGTCCATGCTCTTTTCAGCTTTGTCAAGAGAGGCGGCAATTACCATCTGAGCCTAGAGATTTATGGCCGAGGAAGGAACCAGGGTTGTCCCACCTTACTCAGCCTTTTGAAAGTGGATTTACAGGATTAATCTCTGGACTGGGACACTTTGCCTTTAGCTTCAAGGAGGACTGTCCCACCCAGTTCTCCTTTGCTGCTGATGCCTGCTGGAGCCCATGTCTGGAGAAATGAAACACACTGAGCCTGAGACTGGGAAATGCAGTAGATGTCCCCATGGGAGCGGATGTGTATGAGTCTCGCTGGTCCAGCCCGGGGGTTGAGCAGGGACTGCTCCCTGCCCCCAGGGTTATTGCTGGGACTCGGGAGAGCACAGCTGGTAGGATTGCACCTGGTCACGGCTCTTACATAGGCCAGTGCATTCATTTACTCCTTCATTCTTCACCGACCATGAGTCAGGCAGCTACAGGCTGAGGATCCAGAGATGAGTGATACCCTAGCCTTGGCCTTGAGGCACTCCTGGACTGGAGGCCAGTGAACACAGTTACAGTGAGGGTCTGGACAGGGGCTTGCTTGGGGCTGTGCACGAGGGTCCCACGCAGCCCACCAAGGGATAGCAGTCAGGGAAAGCTGACTGCTCCTCTAGAGGAGGATGAAACCTGGGAACAGGCACTTCAGGAAGAGGGAATAGCCTGTCCCTGCATCTTCCATGGAGATGCAGGCATAGAGGTGTGGATGGGCAGGCACACATGTAACTCAGCATGGCATGTGCAGTGTGGGTCAGGGAGAGGAAGGAGGCAAGACAGGCGGCGGGGGACACAGGTCACTGACAGGCGTGTGCATCCTGGGCAACTTGGATTTTATTGTGGAGGCTGTGGAGAACCACAGAGGGGTTTCAAGAAGAATCCAGATCACACAGATTTGCTGTCGCAAAGGCACTCGGGTGGCAGGTGATGAAGCGTGGATCAGAAGGAAGTGGGTGCAGTGGTTCTCACACTTGGCTGTGCATCGTAATCACCTGGGGAGCTTTGGGAAGCACTGATGCCTGGGTCCCACCTCCAGCGGCACCACTGCAATAGGCTGGGGTGTGGCCTGGGCGTCAGGAAAGGGACACTCCCTCCCCTGTGTAGCTGAGGGTGACCCAGTGGAGAGGGATCCCCGTTAACAGGCACTGTAGCCTTCCAGGTAAGAACTGAAGAGGTGGTTTCCATGGAGATGCAGGTGAGCACAGATTCAGGAGGGAGAAACACAGCCCATAGTCATGAGTTGGATGTGGATTCATAGAGAAAAGGAAAAAAAAAGTCTGGCAGGTCCTCAAAAGGTTACACATGGAGTAACCACATGATCCAGCAGCCCACTCCCAGCAGAAATGAAAGCATGTCTATCCAAGAACATGTACACACATGTTCAGAGTAGCATTTTATTTTTTCCTTTTTGGCAAGGGGACAGAGTCTGGCTCTGTCACCCAGGCTGGAGTGTAGTGGTGCGATCTCAGCCTACTGCAACCTTAAGTGATTTTCATGCCTTAGCCTCCCGTGTAGCTGGATTACAGGCACGCACCACCACACCCAGCTAATCTTTGTATTTTTAGTAGAGATAGGGTTTCACCATGTTGGCCAGGCTGTTTTTGAACTCCTGGCCTCAAGTGATCCACCTGCCTCGGCTTCCCAAAGTTCTGGGATTATAGATGTGAGCCACCGCACCCAGTCCAGAGCATTTTTATAGCAGCCTGAAACTGGAAACAACCCAAATGCCCATCAACAGATACATGGATACACAGAATGCAGTATCTCTATTCGATGGAATCATATTTGGCTATAAAATAATGCAATACTAATACAGGCAACAACATGGATGAACCTGGAACACATTATGCTAAGTCAAGGAAGCCAGCGACAAATATTGTAGGATTCCATTGACATGAAATGGCCAGAATAGGAAAACCCATGGAGTCAGCACATAGATCAGTGGTTGCCAAAAATGAGGAGAAATGGCAGCAGGGGTGGGGGGAACTGGAGGGTGATATTGAAGGAGTGTGGGGTTTCTTGGAAGGTAATGAAAATATTTGGGCTGGGCACAATGGCTGATGCCTGTAATTGCAGCACTTTGGGAGGCTGAGGCAGGCAGATCATCTGAGCTCAGGAATTTGAGACCAGCCTGGTTAATGTGAAACCCTGTCTCTACTAAAAATACAAAAATTAGCTGGATATGGCGGTGTCAGAACCAGTTTCAAATGAGGAAAATGACTTGCCTTCTCGAGCCCCACTTTCTTCATCTGTTAGAGAGAAAGAGAAATTATAGGGTTTACAAGTGCACAACGCCTGACATCTGCCAGAAATGCAACCAATGTCGAGTCCCTTCCCAGCTCAGAGGGCTGTGTTGGAAATTAAAATGCCCCTTCTCAGTAAGGCCTCCCCAGTCTCAAACGTCATGCCCTCCCCCTTTTCTCCTTACTGCAGATCCCTATGTAACATTTGGCTCCTTTATCTGGCTCATTATCTCTCCCTCGGGAAGGGCCGCGAGGCAGGGAAGTTGCTCAGGAGGGCTCACTAACGTATCCACGGTGTCTAGACCAGCGCTTGGGACGTGAATCTCTGTTGAGTGTATGGACTGGCAGTGCTTTAGCTCTTATCTGTTGTGTTATCAGAATCCATTTCTTCCACTCCTCTGAAGCCAGAATGATGCACATGGAGAGGGTGTAAAGCTGTTGAAAAGCACAGCCCAAGTAGCAAACAGCCCAGGCTGAGGCTCTGGGGACAATGGAAGACAAAGGAATACTTGATGACTTCATAGTGGGATGCATGAGGAATTAACATAGTCAAGAGCTGCTAGGTAATAAGAGGAGAGGCTTGGGCAGCCCTCAGATAGAATATTGTTCCTCCTTCTCTCTCCACCTTACCCCAGGTACAAGAGATGAATCCCGTTCCCTCATAAGCCAGCTGATTCCATGACACCATAGTCCATGCAGTCCTGGAAATGCATCCCAACTGGTTTCCTCATGCTCAGCTTCCAGGCTCCTCATTTCCTTGGCTTATTCGCCTTGCATCAGTTTCCAGTATGGCCCAGTCTCTGTGATCAGCATAGTCAGTGTGGGATTCTCTGTTCAAGCTCTGATCTTGATTTAATATTCACCCTCTAGCTTCAGGCACTCAACGCTTGGGTCAGAGGCACCCTACAGTGTGAGCCCTTTCTGGGGAAGCGTGGAACAGAACATGGATTTAAGGTCAGGTGGCTGTAGGTTCTGATCCTGAGTCCTTGAATAACTAGCTGCACGATCTTGGTCAATTTACCTGACCTCAGTTTTCCTATTTGTGAGGTATAAAGATAAATATTATATGGCAAGGTTGTTGTCAGCAGTGAGTCTCAAAGTCTGGTCTTCAGAACGTCAATCCTATGAGATGGAAAAGGGTTTTATTGCCAAGTGAGTTTGGCAAATGCTGAATATCTGTCCTCATCCTGGGAATTCTCAAATAACAAAAGAATAGGTTTCACTTTCATTAACACAGCCCTTTCCAAACAACAGAACTGTTTTTTGCAAGGAATACCTGTCAGCATCCTGCAGGACCAGTGTTCTGTGTAACCCATCATAGGGACAGCTGCTTGGAAAGGTTGGAAATGCACAACACCAGGCCCTCAGCACGGCTCCTGGCCCACGCATCGTGTACACCAGCAAGCGTGAGCCCCTGTTGCGTTTCTTTCTAATGTCAGGGATGTTTAGTCAAACCTTTCCGGCTGGGCGTGGTGGCTCACACCTGTAATCCAAGCACTTTGGAGGCTAAGGTGGGCGGATCACCTGAGGTCAGGAGTTTAAGACCAGCCTGACCAACATGGTGAAATCCCGTCTTAAAAAAAAAAATTTCCTACCTCTGCTACAAACAAGCATTTTAGGCTGTTGAGAGAAGTGATTTTGCAGAATCTTTTTATTGAGACCTTTTCGTGAAAGGCAAATAACCCAGACTGAAGTTAATGACATCGGTACTTTTTTTTCTTTCTTTCTTTCTTTTTTTTTTTTTTTTTTTTGAGTTAGAGCCTTGTTCTGTCACCCAGGCTGGAGTGTAGTGGCGCCATCTTGGCTCACTGAAACCATTGCCTCCCGGGTTCAAGTGATTCTCCTGCCTCAGCCTCCCGAGTAGCTGGGATTACAGGCCCGTGCCACCATGCCCAGCTAATTTTGTATTTTTAGTAAAGACGAGGTTCACTATGTTGGTCAGGCTGGTCTCGAACTCCCAACCTTAGGTGATCTGCCCACCTCAGTCTCCCAAAGTGCTGGGATTACAGGCATGAGCCACTGCGCCTGGCTCTATTCTATATGCTTTTCTTTATTTTCTCTTTTTATTCTACATGTTTTTCTTTATTTCCAAGTTTTATATAATAGTGATCAAGAAAAGGTAATTATTTATTTAAAAAGAAAAAAAAGCTCATGAGTTATCAGAACCCAGTAGATCTAAATGGCATTACAAACACTATTGTGTTCAGAGGTATCTCCCCTAAGTAGTGCCAGGTTAGGGAACGCTGCCGGTCAATGTTTCCCAAACTCCAGGAACCATCTGTCCCATAGTGTCATATCTGTATAGAACCTACACCATTACTTAATATTTTTATAGAAATCAACTCAGTTTTTAAAATTTGAATACCTGTATTTCAAGAAAAATTATAAATCACTCTAAACAGAAAAATAATGTCACATGCCCTTAATGGGAAGTAATCACAAAAAGAAATGCAATAAAACAAAACAATATCATTAAATTCTAAACTGGTAAACCTTCTGAGCTTAAGACCTGTTTTTGCTCTGTTTAATAAAAGCAGGGGCTGAGGGAGAGTATTTTCAGGGAGGAGGGACAGATTTACAAGGGTTTGAAAGTAAGCCTAGGCTAGCAACAGACTCCTCAAAGGATTCAGGAAGATTGAAAGACAACGAAAATTATTTTCTCACTAGACATTTGATTTGTTTTTAATGATTTGCCCACCTACCACTGAACTGCCTAGGATACAACACCTGGGGAAAGTGCCGTGCAGTGTTCCCGGCACCAGTGGGTCTCCCAGAGTCTGCCAGTCACTTACCCAGCTGCTTTCAAACTCAAGAACAGCTGTTTGTACCATCAATGCCTTTCCACTCCTCTTACAATTCCAAAGTCCTGTCTTTGTTCAAGATCATGGTATTTGCATGCAGTATTTTTAATGTCTTCATCATTTATTTGCAAATTATGCCTCAGGGTTTGTGACACCATAAACTTGCCAATGCTGTGCCAGTCCTGAGTCTGAAACAGGCCAGGCAAGTCGAAGGGGGCACGAACATGCCACCTGTGCAGGGAAATGGTGGAAGCCAGACTAGAGTTCAGTGAACTTAAATGTCACTCATTACACAGAGGAGGATGCTGAGGGCTGAAAGGAGGGAGGCACTGATGAACAGTGACAGAGTTGGGTTAGGATCCAGTCCCCAACTCTCAGTCCAATGTCATCTTTCCACCACACTCCATCTGAAATTTGCTCAGAACCAAAGATCACTGGTCGCTTCTAGTTTGAAAGGTTCGCCTGCTTTGGAATTCCCTTCTAGCCACAGGATCAGAAACTATTAATAACATCAGAGGCCAGGCTGGACACAGTGGCTCACATCTGTAATCCCAGCACTTTGGGAGGCCAAGGAGGGTAGATTGCTTGAAGCCAGGAGTTCGAGACCAGCCTGGCCAACATAGTGAAACCCCATCTCTACTAAAAATACAAAAATTAGCCAGGTGAGGTGACTTGTGCCTGTAGTCCCAGCTACTCAGGAGGCTGAAGCAGAAGAATCACTTGAACCTGGGAGGCAGAGGCTGCAGTGAGCCAAGATGGTGCCACAGCAGTCCAGCCTGGGCAATAGAGCAAAATAAATAAATAAATAGAAAATAACAAAATAAATAACAAATAGATAAATAAATAAATAGAATATATTTATAAATAAATAAATAGAAAATAACATCAGAGGCCAATATAAAGAAGAGAAGGAATCCTCCTGCAAGTGTTTCTCTTTGCATCCCTGAAATATCAGTGACCTCTCTTCTACTGGGAGCCTGTGGAAGAAACACGGACCCATGACCTTCAGCAGGAGAGACCTCATATGTTACATTCAACCATATACAGAGCCTCTCTATCCCCTAGACCTCCTGTCCAGCTGCCTCATTTTATAGAAGTGAGTTGGTCCCAGAGAAGGGTGATTTGCTTCAGATCACCCAGCTAGTAGTTGGCAGTGTTAGGCTTAGAATGCAAGTCTTCTGGATCCAAGGCTATTGCTTATTAAAAAAAAAATTCTCAATAAAATTCACTTTTCAGGCCAGACACAGTGGCTCACGCCTGTAATCCCAACACATTGGGTGGTCAAGGCAGGCAGATCACTTGAGCCCAGTAGTTCGAGACCAACTAGGGCAACATGGTGAAAACCCATCTCTACAAAATATACACAAATTAGCCAGGTGTGGTGGTGCACACCTGTGGTCCCAGCTACTCAGGAGGCTGATGAGAGGATCACTTGAGCCCATGAAGTCAAGGCTTCAGTGAGCCATACTCATGCTACTGCACCGTAACAGAGACCCTGTCTCAAAAAAGGTGAAATAAAATTCACTTTTCAATCCCATAATTACTCTTCTCCATCACTTCCTTGCATATCCTCAACTCTCTCTTCCTTCACTTCACGCTACTTTGCCAAAACCACAACCTGGTTAAATCCAACTCTCCACTTATTTAGCACCTGACCCTGCATAGCTGAACAAAATTTGTGAAGAAAGCACAACCATACCAGCTGCTCTCACATTTACATTCACATTTAATGATGCCAGGCAGCCATACTACACATTCTCAGTCAGTAGATATTGGCACATCCCACTCAATAATTGTTGAGCCAATGAGTCGAATACATGAATTTTGGTTAGGGTCCCGTTAATGCCATAGTTCTGCTTGTCCAACTTGTAACATTTCACAGAATGAATTTTGAAACCAGGCTGTGGTGTGTGTTCAGGCTGAAATGGTAACATTGTCACCTTTGTTTGGAAGCTGTCTGAATGGGGTTTGCCTGGGCTGGTTCAACCTATCTGCCAAGGAGGCTCTTACTTGATTTAAATTGTTGTTGGAACCAGGGCTTGACCTGAGAACCTCAGGACTTTTCTTCCTCCGGGAAGAGCTTTTTGAAACAAGTCTAGCGGTCAGTCCAAAGCTCAGGAGCTGCAACTCAACTTATAAAGCCTTTTTTATAGCATTACTTGAATAAGTAAATAGTTGGCTTCCTATTTCAAGGGAAGATGTGTTTGTTCTCAAAGCTGTCTCCTGGCACCCATTGGGATGCTGGAAAACACACCTCTGCCCTCTTGATGTTTTTTTTTTGTTTTTTTTGAGATGGAGTTTCACTCTTGTTACCCAGGTTGGAGTGCAATGGCGCAATCTCGGCTCACCGCAACCTCCGCCTCCTGGGTTCAGACAATTCTCCTCCCTCAGCTTCCTGAGTAGCTGGGATTACAGGCACGCACCACCATGCCCAGCTAATTTTTTGTATTTCTGGTAGAGACAAGGTTTCACCATGTTGACTGGGATGTTCTCGATCTCTTAACCTCGTGATCCCCCCGCCTTGGCCTCCCGAAGTGCTGGGATCACAGGCGTGAGCCACTGTGCCCAGTCCTGATGTTGTTTTAAAATAGCCGGTGCAGTTTGGATTCTTTGACCACAAAAACAATTGTACATTGCAGCTGAAATACAAGCCACACTGCTTCCTCCACTCCGGTTTGAATCCCATCTGTCCCCTACCTCGTCATAAAGCTTACTAAGAACCTGACCTCCTTTTCACTCAGTGTAGGTGCCCATGCCAATGATGCTCATTGTTTGTTTTTCATTGATGTCAGCAGTGCTAATGATTAAGTGAAACACTCCACCCCATTCAAATGTCTTGCTCTCACCTGCTGATCCCATTGTGAAAAAAGGTGCAGCGTGCCTTCCAGTATTTCTCCCAGAACTGGTCGATACGGTGCAAGTAAGGTGAAACAGTGGAAAGTCAGCCCTGTTGATGTGAATCATGCCCCCCCTCTGACCGGTGCCCCAAATGTCAGCCTTCTCCCCACTCAGATGTGGTTGTCCTTGGAAAGACCCAGAACAGATATTTCACCACTAAGTGGTACTAGACAAAAACGGAAGGTATAAGCAAAGCAGACATAAGTCATTATCGAGGTAGGTACTTCAGTTGCACACTCTTTATGTATGTAACTGACAACCCAATCAAATTTTTTTTTTTTTTTTGAGACGGAGTCTCACTCTGTCACCCAGCCTAGAGTGCAGTGGCATTATGTCGGCTCACTGCAACCTCCGCCTCCAAGGTTCTCCTGCCTCAGCCTCCCAAGTAGCTGGAACTATAGGAGCATGCCACCACACCTGGCTAATTTTTGTATTTTTAGTAGAGATGGGGTTCACTATTTAGCCAGGCTCATCTTGAACTCCTGACCTCATGATCTACCCACCTCGGCCTCCCAAAGTGCTGGGATTACAGGCATGAGCCACCATGCCTGGTGTGAATTCTTTTTTTTTTTAAATGATGCAGAATTCTAGCTCATGTTAGGGGCAGGCAAGAATGCTATTACCCTGAGGTCTGAGTTGCCTTTAACAAGAGAACACCAAAACAGTGAAGAATAATTGCCAATTGTTGGTTCAAAAAAAGAACAATGAAAGGCAATCCCCCACTCCGACCTCACCCCCTACTCTTGCCCCCTTACACTCTCAATCTCTCCACGAGATTTAAAAAAGAAAAGCCCAGGAAATTCCAAGCATGAATGCCTCCCCAGATAAGACAGAAATGGAAGAAAAGTAAGCATTTTGATCTTCATGCAAACATGGAGTTAATCTGGGGACAGCCAGGCACAATTACACAGATGAATTCATTGTGTGAAATGGTCGCTGAGCGTAGAGAATGTCAGTTCCCGTTCAGAGTCCAAGCTCTGTAGGGGTCATACCTGAATCTGCTGAGCTGAGCACATGGAAACCTCGGTGTGCATTCAGCTTTGACCATTCTTTTTAATTTATTTCAGAGTGGCTCACTGGGGTGGCTTCAGGAAATACAAATAAGTGTCCGATGTAGTGTTCGAAAACATGCTGGGTTTTGATTTGTATTTAACTGAAAATAGAGATAAAAATCTTTGGGCCTCTATTTACATGTGTTAAAGTTGTTCTTCAGATAATGGTATGTTTTTTAGACTCTTTTACTCTTCAAATCAGCTTTAATTCATCAGGAGAGGAAGCCCTCTCGAGTGACACCGCCTTAGACTGGGCATGATGGCAGCCAGGTGCTGGCTCTGGTTATGTCGAATTCCCCAGGGGTTCTCGGGTACTTCGTTCCTTGACTCTGGGTCTCCACATCTGTCAACCGAGAAGTCCCAGAACTGGTAGCTACAGTGCAAGTGAAGCGAGACAGTGGAACGTCAACCCTGTTGATCTGAATCATGCCACCCTACCCTTCCAGCACCCCAGATGTTGGCCTTCTCCCCACTCGGATGTGGTTGTCCTTGGAAAGACCCAGAACAGATATTTCACTACCAAGTGGTACTAGACAAAACCGGAAGGTATTAGCAAAGCAGAAGTATGTGCTGGACTAAGTCCGTGATCCATTTCTCTAGTTCTGAGGCTCCAACTCAGTGGAGTTTGGAAATACCACTCCATCTTCAGGCTTTTATTTTACACAAATGGGAAGTATTTTTACAACGTAAACTGCTTGTGACTCTACAGCATGATTGACTTACCAGACCCATAGACTCAGGGCCACAGCAGGAAAGGATTCAAGGATTAAATACCCATCCCTGTTCCAAACAAGGGAAATTCTAAACTCATCAAGTATCACAGGCCACAAAGAATGTGTGAAATTTAGCATTGCAAAGGAACTGCATTTTCTCAGTGTTTATAAAATATTTGCACTGAAAGAATCCTTAGCAAGCATGTAAGCCCCAAAAGGTTAAGCAGCTTGCCCAGGAGCACACAGGCAGCAGGGAGGGTATCAGGACCAAAATGCAGGTCTTCTGGCTCCCAGCAGGTTCAGGCTCCAGCGCGTGCCCTTCATAGTTAGGAAAGTTCACCTTTTGAATTTGCCTTTTCATATTCACCTGCACCCTTAACAAACAGGGAATGGAAATGTTGAATTCTGCATGTTGGGAGTTAGATCATCTTGCAGTTCATTAGAGAAATCAATATTGATGAAAAATTCACAGTTGCCTAGTCTGTAGGACAGTTTCACAAAATGTGATGGTCTTCATTTGACACTGCCCCTGTTTCGTCACTAGAAGTGCGGCAACCAGGAGACGAAGGAAAGAGGCCATGGTCTCCTTGGGAACCGTGTTACTTACAGAACAAGGAACAGCTTCGGCTAGAGATGTCTATGCTGACTTTGGGGTATGGATCAGAAAAGGGTCCTGGCTAGCTGATGGAGATCTGGCCAATGGAAAACAGGGTGGTTTTAGAGTTAAAAACAAACAACCCTGGGTGTGGTCTCAGAATATCCCTTGATCTCACAGCTTTGGAAAAGGGACCCCCATTTCCAGCATTCTCAAATGCTCAAGCTACCAATACACGTGTCTCCCAAAGTCAGAGCTTACAGGCAAGGCACCACACTTCTGTTCCATGCACTTGAATTCAGGGATCCTGTCTGCTCCAGGTCCTCTGGGGAGGAAAGGGAGAGTCAGCTGAAAGTGACAGAAATTCACAGTAAGTTTAAGAGAAGCTAGCCTGGCACTGTGAGGTGAAGTGGGGGGAATGGCCCAGAACCAGTAGAGTTGAGTTTCACTGCATTTGGGCTTTGTGAACTTGGGCAGGAAATTTACCCTGTTTCCTCATCTGTGAGATAAGGAGAGACATACCTCCTGAAAGGATTAAAGGAGAAGACAGTGTCTCAAGAGATGCTGTCATTTCCTGAGCACCCATGGGCTCATCTTATCCTCACAACTGAAAATGCTTTTTCAGATGTCAGACATGGAAAGATAAGGCACCTAAAAGAGGATGTCACTTTGACGACCAATCCTCCCCCAACCCAAAGCCAATTATCATCATCACTGGTGAAACTGTGAAACAGCCTGTGATTCACTTACATACTTGTCTGTGTCCTTAAGATCAGCTTCCATCTTCTGTGTCTTCATTCCCAGTTCTCTCTCTATTCCTAGTGTCATCTCTTACAGATGATGTTTTTCCCTAACCCCACTTAAGTAGGGAAGCAGCTTTCCGTATCTGGAAGCAGATGGACCGCACTGGGCTTGTGGAGACACCATGACTTCTGGTCCTAGATGATGTCCCCTTCTCACCATTCCCACACAGTCACCCTTTGAGCTTACACCATCCTCATAGCAGACCCTGTTGGCACCACTCTGTGGGGGAACAGCAACCCACAGGGTTCAGGTGCAGAAGTAAGCACCTGTCAGGTGTGATCCTGGCTCTGTCCCACTCACTGTGGGACCTAAGTGAATCCACCTCCTCTCTCTGAGCCTCAGTTTCCCCAAGGGTAAAAAGAAGAATCTAGATGGGGTACCTCTCAAGGGCCACTCCAGCTCAGATCCTCTGACTTGCTTAGTGTGTGAAAAGGCTTCTTTTTTCTAAAGCTAAGTATGGCAAGGACTTCTCTTCCCTTTCTAGGTATTTCAGACTTTCTTTAAAAAGATCTTATTTTGGCAGGGCAAAGTGGCTCATGCCTGTAATCCCAACACTTTGGGAGGCTGAGGCGGGTGGATCACAGAACAGGAATTCAAGACCAGCCTGGCCAATGTGGTGAAAACTCATCTCAACTAAAGATACAAAAAAAAAAAAAATTAGCTGGGCATGGTGGTGTGTGCCTACAATCCCAGCTACTTGGGAGGCTGAGGCAGGAGAATCGCTTGAACCTGGAAGGCAGAGGTTGCAGTGAGCCGAGATCGCGCCATTGCACTTCAGCCTGGACAACAGGTTGAGATTCCGTCTCAAAAAAAAAAAAAGAGTTTATTTTACCAGGCTTTTTGAGGTCCACTGCCACTCAGAGGCCAAAATTCTCCCAATTTCAGTAGCTAGAAGAAAATCAGATCAAAAAGCATCCCTGCGCCTTATCTGAACCCAAATTCTGCTTTGAACCATTTGCCAAGTCTAGGGCTTATCAGCCAGAGTGTGTGTGAATTACCATATGAAAGGACTCTCTTGGATCATATTTAAAAGAATCGTCATTTCAATTTAGATAAGAAAAACACCCAGTCCTTCAGAAAAGACATATAAATTCTTCTCTAAATGTCCAAACAGATTTATGCCCATAGAAGATGTAATTATCTCCTTCTGAAATGAAGGAATCTTCTAGCTGTGAGGGTGAGCCAAGAAGCCAGAACTTTTTGCTTGAGAGGAGACTGAAGCAGGGCCACTACAGAAGGTTGTCCAAGTTGTTCACTGCGCAAGGGCACTGGGCCAAGAGGGGGTGGGAGAGGCATGAGTTGCGGCTTAAATCCAGCCTGAGCTCCACCGGCCAAGTCATGTGTCCAGCGCAGGGTTACATCAGTTCAAATGGAGGTGCACCTTGTGGCAATTTAGTACAGGCTGCCTGTATACGCTAGCAGGCAGCCCCCAGTGTAGAAAAATGGGTCTTATCTTTGTTAATAAACACATCAGCTCCCAGAGGCTCAGAGCCAGAGCAGATGGCAGAAAAGCAGAAGTGAAGGCTGAGGGGTGGGGCAAGCATGGGGAGAAGCTCCTTTTGGAAACCATCTTGGGTGTCTGCAGAGGAGCTTACACCCTAATGCCTCCCAGCTGGACTAAATGAACATGGTTCTGAGAAGACTCCAGTAAGAGACCCTTTCCAACCCCTCCCTTCCTTTATTGTCCCTCCATTAGCGCTCTGCTCAGCCTTCCCTGACTTCCCCGCCTGCACCAGAATCCCCACTGCGGGTTATCTGAGCACTCTTGTTTTCCCTTTACAACACTCAAGCTGCACTTTAAATTATGTGAGCGTAGGGAATTAGAGTCACCTCTGTCCCCCCAATACTAGACTAAAAGTGTGAAGGCAAACTATGTGGGGTTTTGCTCTTGTACCCCCAGGACCCAGCATAGTGTCTGGGACATGAAGCAGGAACTGTGAATGAATTAAAATGGTGTGAATTAAAGGGTGTGGGCCTTGCACTCTGCATCCCTTTTTGCCAGGCCTAGGAGGCTGTCTGGACACAGTGACATGTGGTCACCACGAGGTAAGTTCTGTACCCAGGCCCAGGAGACACAGACCAGAACAGACATATCCAGCCCTGACCAGGCATCCAAAACACATATGAAGACCAATGAAAACAGCTTCCCAAAACTCACCTTAAGAGATTGTGATTCAGGGCTAGGATTTATGAATTTAACAAGGTCCCCCAGGTGACACTAATCAGCCTATTAGAACTGAGAACTCAACAGATACTGTTCCAATAGATACAAAGAAGCACAGGGACCAAAGAGAAGGATCCTGGGAGGCTTTCCAGGGCAAATGACGTCCCAGTCAGGTCTTGATGGCTGGGAAGGGCATTCTGCATCAAGGGAAAGACATAAACAAAGACAGAGATAGAGACATTTGCACGTGGGGTAAACAAATGGGGGCAGGGCAGCAGGGATGAATCCAAATGACAAGAATCCACTCCTGGGGGAAAACCCAGCGTAAGTCACCCACCACTCAACTGGGCTCCCTGAGCCCTTTTAAGTAGGAAGCCCACATTTTGGCAGCCCCCAGAGGAGTTCCTCTGCAACCCCATTTTTCATCCAGGCTTCTATCCGATGTTCAGTCCCATTTCCCTTCTTTTTTTTTTTTTTTTTTTTTTTTTAAGACGGAGTCTTGCTCTGTGGCCCAGGCTGGAGTGCAATGGCATGATCTTGGCTCACTGCAACCTCCGCCTCCTGGGTTCAAGCGATTCTCCTGCCGAATAGCTGAGATTACAGGTGTGCGCCCCCATGCCCAGCCAATTTTTGTATTTTTAGTAGACAGGGTTTCACCGTGTTGGTCAGGCTAGTCTCGAACTCCTGACCTTTTGATTGGCCCACCTCAGCCTCCCAAAGTGCTGGGACTACAGGCGTGAACCACCATGTCCAGCCCCCCTTCTCCATCTTTCTCATGTTCTTTCTAGTTAGACTATGGGCTCATGGGGTCCAGTGGCCATCAGGGAAGTATTGCCAGCAGGTTCTTTGATAAATAGGCCTGATTTAAGAACTCCAAACTGTCCTGGCTGGATATAGGAGATGCTGAAGCTGGCAAAAATAGTAGCCCCTACAACCAATATCTACAGCCACGCATCTCCAGTGTGTCAGAGAAGGGTCATTTTACTTGATATAAAAGCAGTATCTGGAGCATGGAGGTCAGGCCCCAGGGAGGCCTACACATCATGCCACACTTCCATCTTTTTTTTGAGCCCAGAATGAGAAGGCTAAGGTTGGAAATGACAGAGGCGATGCCTGTGGGATGGGAGGGCAGATCTTCAAACACCTGCCTGAGCCCTGCCTGAGCTGGAGCAAGAGAATCCACATGCTGGGTGACTCGGGCTGTAGAAATGAGCTCTCACTCCAGGCTCCCAACCATCCCTCCACATCTTTCCATGACTGCCTCTCTCTGTCCTCATTCCTCTTCCTCCAACGGGCCTGGGCGGGTTTGGCATGCCAGTGCTCTCTCGTAACTGGACTTTTCTAACGGGCCTGCCTGTTGACTGGACATGTTTTGGACAACAAGTAAATAGGCTGGAGAGAAGAAATGGACGTCCTCAGCACGTGGTCCCTCTCTTTGGACCAGGCAGCCTCTGGGGAACCAGTGTGGATCTGAAGTTCCCAGCCTCTGCACCAGCTGCAGACCCAGGTGTCTTCTGAGCAATGCCCCATGCCACAGTTCAGTGCCACCCCGCCAAAGCCTGAACTATCTTGTCTGCTGTCCAGTTATAAATTAATCTCTTGTCATCAGTGATTAACTTACTCAAGCCACAGGAGCTGCTGAACCAAAACAGTCCCTTGGGGTGAAAGAGCCTCCAGCACGGTGTGGTGTGTAGGTCTGCCTGTGACCCTGGCCACTCTGGCCCTTGCGCTGTGTCAGCAGGGCTGCAGGGATGGCCAGGGCAGGGGTCCGGCTCTGGGCACCACCACCCTGCAATGTTGACTGCATCACTCAAAGTGCAGATCCATGCTGCAAACATCTAGGGCTTGTACATGTGTGTGTGCATGAGTTTGTCTGCAAGGAAGGCTTTGGAAAGGGGGTTGAGGTGGGGCATGTCCCTAGGGGCACAAATCACCTGAATACAAAGAACCTGAGACTGATAGAGGGGCAGAGGGGAGCCCAACTTCGGAACTCACAGATGCTGAAGGGAGTTATGGGCTACCCCTTAGAGCATAAGCCATCACAGTGGGAAGAGGCCTGAAGGTCATTACTTCCAACTTCCTAATTCTACAGAGGCCAAGGAAGAGGGCTTGACTCACCCAAGGCCACACTCTAAAGCTGATGGGGAGGAAAAGACAAATGTCGAGTCTTACCTGTATGTCAGATAAAGGCTCATTTAGTCACCACCATGATAGGCAACAAACAACTTCCTTAGAAAACGTTTCCAAGAAATCCTTCTATACACCACTGCTACCATTTAAAGACCTCAAAAGTAAGATTTCTCTGAGTTGTTGTCTGAATAACCCTGGTAGATTTGGTCTCCCTTCTTAGTTCAGGGCACCTCGCAGCAATTTTAAAATGGCAGCTTTATTTACCTCTAGGGTGTTCCTCCCCCAGAAAACTGTAACCCCAGCCCACCCGGGAGGAAAACATCACACCAAGCCAGAGGGAAGGATGTTCTACAAAGAACTTCAACCCTACTCCTCACAACTGTCACCAAAAGCCAAGAAAAGCCTGAGAAGCTGTCACGCACCATGGGGCTAAGGAGACACGATGATTAAGTGCAATGTGGCACCCTGGATGGGATCTGGGAAAAGGAAAAGGTCATTGGGAAAAATTAGTGGCATGTGAATAAAGTATAGAGTTAACAGTAATGTAACAATGCTGCTCCTTAGTTGCAACAAATGGACCATAGTAATGTAAGTCTGTGGCCACAAATGTCCCACAGTAATGTAAGTCTGTGGCCACAAATGTTCCACAGTAATGTAAGTCTAGGGCCACAAATGTCCTACAGTAATGTAAGTCTTTGGCCACAAATGTCCCACAGTAATGTAAGTCTAGGGCCACAAATGTCCCATAGTAATGTAAGTCTGTGGCCACAAATGTCCCATAGTAATGTAAGTCTGTGGCCACAAATGTCCTACAGTAATGTAAGTCTAGGGCCACAAATGTCCTACAGTAATGTAAGTCTAGGGCCACAAATGTCCTACAGTAATGTAAGTCTAGGGCCACAAATGTCCTACAGTAATGTAAGTCTGTGGCCACAAATGTCCTACAGTAATGTAAGTCTGTGGCCACAAATGTCCCATAGTAATGTAAGTCTTTGGCCACAAATGTCCTACAGTTATGTAAGTCTGTGGCCACAAATGTCCCACAGTAATGTAAGTCTAGGGCCACAAATGTCCTACAGTAATGTAAGTCTTCGGCCACAAATGTAGTACAGTAATGTAAGTCTGTGGCCACAAATGTCCTACAGTAATGTAAGTCTGTGGCCACACCATCCTGAACTTGTCTAGAGTAATGTAAAATGTTAACAGTAGGGGAAACTGGGTATGAGATACACAAACTCTGTACTACCTTTGCATCTTTTCTGTAAATCTTTTTTTTTTTTAATGAAATGGAGTTTTTTTCTTGTCATCTAGGCTGGAGTGCAATAGCACAGTCTTGGCTCACTGCAACCTCTGCCTCCCAGGTTCAAGCGATTCTCTTGCCTCAGCCTCCTAAGTAGCTGGCACCACTGCACTCCAACCTTAATGGCAGAATGAGACCCTGTCTCAAAAAGAAAAAAGTAAGTAGAACCATTCATCAACTGATAAATGGATAATTGTAGTATCTCTATGCAATGGATTCAATGGGATATTTGGCCATAAAAAGAAATTAAGTAGTAATACATGCTATACCATGGAAGAGCTCGGAGGCATTATGCTAAGTTAAAGTAAGTCAGACATAAAGACCACATACTGCATGGTTCCATTTATATGAAATGTCCATATGGGTAGCCTCTCTGGCCAGGTGCAGTGGCTCACAACTGTAATCCCAGCATTTGGGGAGGCCAAGGTGGGAGGATTGCTTGAGGCTGAGAGTTCAAGACCAGCCTGTGTGTTAAGTCCTCTGGCTGATATCTGTCACAGATATAGAAAGGACTCAGTAGAGAGCTCTCGATCACAAAAATGAGCTTAGAGAAGAAAGAAATCTACCCAACTAAGCGCTGCAGCCTTGGCAGATCAGAAGTGGAAGAGCAAAGGAATTGCAGGCAGACAAAGCTGGATGTAAAAACAGCCCGGCTATTTCATCTTAGGAAGGTACATTTTGAGCCTCTTGTGTAACATAAGGATATAGTGCCCACCTCACTGTGTCATTTTGAGATTACGAAGATTATGTGTCACAGCATCCTGATTCAGGTCTGGCAAATAAGAGACAGTCAATAAACTGCAGGTACTGTTTTTCATTGTTGCAATTACTATTGTAAAGATACCTTGTAAATGTGGAAAGTATTTGAAAATAAGTTTTTCATCAAAAAACTGTCTCTAATCCTGCAGTTTATTCTAAAACCTATTCAAAGAGCAAATTGAGCCCCGGATTTTTATCCTGGGTTAAATTGCAAATAGAGTTTCTATGCTGTTTTGTAATGAGTATGTTGTGATAAAATCACAGAACAACAGACTGGATTTTAGACACTCACTCCTCTTCCTTTCTGCCTTGTCTGTAAAATAAAACAAAATACAATAAAGAACCTATCAGCCTCAGTGGATGGGCCGAGAAAGAGATTTTGGCCCTAAAATATCTCAAGCTTCCTGTGAAGTCTGATTTCAATTTATACTTATTAAAATGTCAGCTCTGCAGGAATGCACTATTTTAACACTCCATAGAAGTAGAAACACAGTTTAAAGAGATGGAGGAAGAGGGGGAAGGAGGTGGAGAATGAGGGGGAAGGAGGGGGAGGCAGAGGGGGAGGGAAAAGAAGTAGCAGCAATAGCAACTGCTCTGCACAAAATAGCTCTGATCTTGGCTAGCTATTAACTGTTGAATTTCTTTGGAAAATCAAGGGAGATGCATTACACACAGGCGTTCTAGGAACCAGGTTTGCCAAGTTTGTTTTACCTAACTCATCAATTAGCTTCCCCACCCCACCACCACCACTGACCAAAAACCATTTGGAGGTTCTTTTCTCCTTGTCTGCCTTCTAAATCCTGCCCACCCTTTAGGGTCCAATCCTCTCTCCCATGAAGTCTCCAGAAATGACTCACCATTCTTTTGCTTTGCTGAACGCAGACTCACAGAAATTTAAGGTTAAAGTGGACAGTGGAGTTTCTTACTCACCCTCAGATTCTGCAAAATTCCTGAGCCATCACCACCTGCTGCTGAAATAGCTCTGGTGACAGAGAATGCATTACAATGCATGGCATTCACAGGTTCTGTTGTTGACTAGCTAGAAACAACAGAGCCAGACTCAGTTTCCTTGCTAATTCCATTCTTAGGGCTCATGTCAGCCTCGGGGCCACAGAGGGTAGATCTAATTCCTCTCCCTCAGCAGGCTGGCTTCAGGACCCTGTACTCAGAATGGCACCAAGTGACAGGCTCTGCTTTAGCCACAGGGCATTCAATTCAGGGATGTTTAAGTCATGGTCCCTGCCCGCCCCCAACCCTGCATTTGGAGGGGATGGCAGACAGGGAAGCAGATTATAAACAAGAGGTTCTCAAAGTATAATCCCTGGACCGACACCAGCAGCAGCACCTGGGAACATATCAGAGATGCAGAATCTCAGAGCCCCACTCCAGACCTGCTGAGTCAACAGTGTTGGAGGTGGGCCCAGAAATGTGTTTGAACGAGCTCGCCAGGTGGTTCTGAGGCACACTCAAGCTTGAAAACCACTGACATAATGCAATATGATGCAGCTGCTAAAAACGGTGTTTCAAAAGATACTTAATGACCTTGGAAAATGATCTTGATATAATGATAAACTATTGGGGAGAACCAGTTTACAAAACTGTATACAAAATAATGCCAGTTGCGGGGAGCAGAAACTACAGAGAGAACTGGAAATAAATACTATCAGATATTCATAGTGGCTTTCTCTGGAGCTAAGGTTTATATTTTCTTTTTTATGTTGCTCCATGCTATCTATGTTTTCCACTTTTATAGGCAGGGCCTTACTATTACAATAGATGATTATAATTCACCAAGGCTGTGCCTTCCTTGTCAAGGCCTTGAAGCCCCATTCACTCCTATGCCTGGGTAGCTGGCAGAACTTATATACCCCTTCTCTTTCCTATAACATTTGGCCCCTATGACCAGATTGTAGAGCTCATCCCAGATCTGGATTCTCTCCCTCCAGAGTGGTAGGAATCTACCCCTTTAGCCTCCTGTCTAGAAGAAGAACAACATTTACTCAGTGCTATTACAGGCTAAATGCTTTGCATGTGTTTCAATATTTACTCTCTCTAAGGATCCTAGCAGGTTAGTTAAATTCTCCCTATTTACCAGTGAGAAAACGGAGACTCAGAGGAATTAACTCACTTGTTCAAAGATCACACCTCTTTTCAGTCTGGGCCATTTCAGCTAATAGGCATTTTAACCCTGGGTTTATTTAAAAGTTTTCTGGAAAACTTAAAAAAAGAAAAAAGAAAAAAAAATCCTGAGTCCCACTACAAACCAGTGACTTCCAAATCTCTGAGGGTAAGGTCCAGATATTGGTATGTCACAAACAACCCCAGGTAGTTCCAATGTGCAGCCAGAGAGAGACCCATTATGTGCTGCCAATTCCTTGGGCACTTAACCATACACCCCACCCCAGTAAAATAGTAAACAGGAAATACTTGCTTCTTGTGTCTTTCTCCAGGCCCAGTTGAGTTTAATAGAATTGCGCCAACCTGACATTTATTGTACTTGATAGAGTGCTGGGCACCACGTGTTTATTGTAAACTAATCACTTGGAGCCATAGGAACCACAACAGATTGAGGCCAGCACTGTGTATTAGCATTTATATGTTAACAGAGGAGCCCAAGGCCTCAGCCAGGTGGGTATTGCTTTTTAAACCCTTGATGACTTACAAGGGATTTCAAATATTCACTGGACAAGCTAATGTTGTTGATTTCATCACAAACATCACATCCAAAAAGAAAATTTTTTTAAAAATTTAAAAAATTACAGTTCTTTCTTTTCAACTTTATCCCATCATGATTTCAGGTTGCTTCTTGGTTTCTTCGTGTCCTCCTGTTCATGTCACCACTAGATGGCGCACATTACAAAACATTAGCCCAGAAGTGGGGCTGCATTTGTCGCAATAACTAGAGGGAATCAGCGGTAGGGCTGCCAGATTGACCAAATCAAATCAAAGACTTTCAGTTAAATTTGAATTTTAGATTAAATATCACATGGGACATACTTATGCTAAAAAACAAAACAAAACAAAAAAACCCAGGCCGGGCGCGGTGGCTCATGCCTGTAATCCCAGCACTTTGGGAGGCCGAGGCAGGTGGATCACGAGGTCAAGAGATCGAGACTATCCTGGTCAACAAGGTGAAACCCCGTCTCTACTAAAAATACAAAAATTAGCTGGGCATGGTGGTGCGCGCCTGCAGTCCCAGCTACTCGGGAGGCTGAGGCAGGAGAATTGCTTGAACCCAGGAGGCGGAGATCCTGCCGTTGCACTCCAGTCTGGATAACAACAGTGAAACTCCGTCTCAAAGAAAACCAAAAAACAAACACAAAAAAAACCCTACTCGTTGTTTCTCTGAAATTCTAATTTAACTGGATGTCCTGAATTCTACCTGGCAGCTCGAATCGGAGGGGACTGCAGGGAATAAGTAGATGAGGCGATAACTCTCAGCTTTTTCAAATGCTAGAATTTTAGCTGGCATGCTTGGAGGGCTCAAAAGACCCAAAGACACAGGAAACAAGCCAGCAATTATGGCAACACAGTCACAACTACAGCCCAACAAAGTCTTCCGGGTCCAAAAGCCTTCACAAGGAACCCACTACTCCCTGGTTTGCCCCAGGTCATTGTGTTCCTGCCCTGAACACACTTCTTATGTAATCAAGGCAAAGTTCTCGAATGCTCCAGCAAACTCCCTTGCTTTCTTTGGCAATGGCTTGATGGAACCTTGCCCTATGCCGTCTAGATCTTAAAGTAAGTTGGACCTACACTATTTCGAGGCACAGAACCTCAATGTTCAATCTGATAGGGAAGAGTGTAATCATTTGTAAGAAAACTAATTTTTCTATGTTGATCAAAACTTGGTGGCACATATGTAAAGGGGGGTATTGCACCTCCTGCCCATAGCTGGCAGCCCTCGGCCAGCCTCAAGTTTAATAACTTGTGGAGAAGAAAAGCTACTTAATCTGCATTCTGAGCTCTCTCTGTATATGCGTTGGCTTGACGTGCTTGACCACAAGCTGTCTACAAGAAGAGACTTTTTTTTGTTTAGACAGAGTTTTGCTCTTGTTGCCCAGTCTGGAGTACAATGATGTGATCTCAGCTCACTGCAACCTCTGCCTCTTGGGTTCAAGCAATTCTCCTGCCCCAGCCTCCCAAGTAGCTGGGATTACAGGAATGTGCCACCACGCCCAGCTAATTTTGTATTTTTAGTAGAGACAGGGTTTCTGTATGTTGGTAGGGCTGGTCTTGAACTCCCGAGGGGGTAATCCGCCCACCTCGGCCTCCCAAAGTGCTGGGATCACAGGTGTGAGCCACCTCACCCAGCCAAGAAGGAACCATCTTTACAGCATCTTGAATACAGAAAAGCTGAAACACAACCTTGAATTCAGGGCATTGCACCTTGAATCAATGTTGCACTCCATATGCTTTCTAGAAAATTGTCCCTGCTTTGTGATCCAAGCTGTGGTCCACAGATCTACCTGTGTACAAATGGGTCCCTGAGTATAGGATAGGGAGACAAAAAAAGAAAAAGAAAATTGGAGAAGCTCAGATTGGAAGCATTAGTATTAAAAGATTCACAGTTGGAGCCTGCTCTGATATCTGATTACTCTCTATTGAGAGGACAAGGAAGGCCTGATGGTCAGCTAGCTCAGTCTCAACTCTACATTTCTTTCTCCAGCAAAGTGACTGCTTGCAGGAATAGACAACATGGGAGAAAACATAGATGATACAACTCATTCTTTGCTATGCTCCAGAACTTGTGAACACATTGAGAAGAATCGACTTTCTTGCTTCTAGAAACCCATTCCAAGTAGAGCACCACAGGAATTCTGCCTCCAGCTTAAGAATAAAAAGAGAATATTTCACTGGGCAAGGTGGCTAATGCCTATAATTCCAGCACTTTGGGAGGCTGAGGTGGGTGGATCACCTCAGGTCAGGAGTTCAAGACTAGCCTGACCAACATGGCGAAACCCTGCCTCTACTAAAAATACAAAAATTAGCGGCGCATGGTGGCATGCACCTGTAGTCCCAGCTACTTGGGGAGGCTGAGGTAGGAGAATCACGTGATCCCAGAGGCAGAGGTTGAAGTGAGCCAAAATCACGCTACTGCACTCCAGCCTAGGCGACAAAGCAAGACTCCATCTCAAAAAAAAAAAAAAGAGAGAGCGAGAGAGAATATTCATTTTGCTGGTGAAGAGGGGACACTTGGGGGTCAGGGACTTCCTCTAGGTAGTTTCCTGATGAGTCGTGTAAGTCATTAGGCCCAGGGAAGTTTAGAGAAGATCATGAGGTTTTCATCTGCAGAATAGGTACACGATCCCTTTGCTTTCTCTCAGTAATGATTAACTAACATAGCCACACCTAGGAAAATTTAGGTCCTAAAGTAACATCCTCTTTAGACAACCACATAAGAATGGTCAGGCAATGACACGATTTTGACATTTTTGCTCTGTGAGATATCCTGAATTCCTTAGGTCAACACATGGATAAACATGCAAAGAAAAAGAACCGGCATTTTTCAGATTTTGCTCACAATCCTCAAGGCATAACGGTTCTAGAGGAAACTGAGCATTCCTACTTGGAAAGGGAGGGTAGGAATCAAGATTGATTGAAGTGAGTCATCCTAACTCCCCTGCTGAGAGGTTCCCATCCCCAGGAACTCTGCCTGTATGCATGGATTCATTCCTCACACACTGTTGAGCATCTTCTGTGTGCCAGGTGCTGCAAATGAAAATAACACATCATTTTGCAAGTGAGA
The DNA here is from genome assembly GCF_049354715.1 of Callithrix jacchus. Lineage (NCBI taxonomy): Eukaryota > Metazoa > Chordata > Mammalia > Primates > Cebidae > Callithrix > Callithrix jacchus. The sequence continues at coordinate 98,051,294 of NC_133506.1, read as the reverse complement.
AAACCAAGACTCAGAGAGCTCCCAAGATAACATAGCAAGTGATGCAGCTGAGATTTTAACCCAGGCAGTCTGGCTGCCAAGAAGCTGTAGTACTTAGCCATTATAGAACCTTCGACAACAATCGAGACACGGTTACACAGTTCCTATTCTCAAGGAGATTATCATCAAGTGAGGGGAGCAGATAAATAAATCAATAATTATGTAGAGACAGATTGGCACTAGAGGTGAGTCATATAGGAAAGTCACAGAGGTACAACCAAGGGGACTTAAATCAGTGGTGGATGGAGGTGAGCACAAAGTGAACACAAGGAGCTTTCCTGAAATAATGAGTTCTGAAAATCAAGGCAGGATCTGCCGGGGAAAGTATGGGAAGAACTGTTTCCTTGCAGAGAGAAAATAGCAGATGCAACATTTTTGATGCGGTAAGTAGTCTTAAGAAATCTGTAAAAAGATCAGTGATTGGAGCAGAGGGCAGAAGTGGCCAAGAAGAGTAGTTAAGAAGTGAGACAGAAGAGGCAGGCAGGGGTCAGTATCAAACGGCCCTTTTCACCACCTGAAGCTTGGATTTTATTCTGAAACTAATGGGAGCCATTGAAGGATTTTCAACGGAGAGGGAAAGATAATCTAAAACTTTACCAAGTTCGCTTGAGCAATATTATGGATTGGAGGGGCACAAGAAGAAGCTAAACATACTCAAAAAAATCTTCCATACCTGCTCCAGTTTGAGCCAATTGTTCTCCGGAGAAGATGCACAGCTTTTATTGTTGCCCTTCACTCTATTGTCTTCCTATATTGACTTTATCTTCTTCCTGTCTTCACCTTGTTGGAGTAGATTCCCATGTAAAAATCCTAAGGAAATCTGCTTTTGAGGTAAAATTTATGTGTTCTTATACATCCGAATTGCCTTTGTTCTGACCTCATTCTTGATAGATAATTTGACTGGGTATAGAACTCTAGGTTAAAGCTGCAAAAACAAAACAAAAGAAAATACATAGGAATGTATTTAACCAAAGAGGTGAAAAGTTCTACTAGGAAAATTGCAAAACGCTGCAGAAAGAAATCATCGATGACACAAACAAATAAAAACACATCCCATACTCATGGATAAGTAAAATCAATATCATGAAAATGACCATACTGCCAAAAGAAATCTACAGATTTGTGCAGTTCCCCTCAAAATACCATCATTGTTCTTCACAGCACTAGAAAAGAATCCTAAAATTTATTTGAAACCAAAAAAGAGCCCACATAGCCAAAGCAATACTAAGCAAGAAGAACAAATCTGGAGGCATCATATTACCTAATTTCAAATTATATTACAAGGCTATAGTCATCAAAACAGCATGGCACTGGTATTAAAATAAGCATGTAGACCAATGGACAGAACCCAAAAATAAAGTCAAATACTTACAGCCGACTGATCTTCAACAAAGCATACACAAACAAATTGAGGAAAGGACACCCTATTCAATAAATGGTGCTGGGAAAACTGGCAAGCCATATGTAGAAGAATGAAACTGGATCCTCATGTATTACCTTATACAAAAATCAACTCAAGATGGATCAAATACTTTAAGACCTGAAGCCATAAAAATTCTAGAAGATAACATCAGAAAAACTCTTCTAGACACTGGCTTAGGCAAAGAATTCATAAGTAAGACCCCAAAATCAAATGCAATAAAAACAAAAATAAATGAATGGGACCTAATTAAATTCTATACCCAGTCTAAAATAAATAAATGGGACCTAATTAAACTAAAAGTCTTCTACACAGCAAAAGAGATAATCAGCAGAGTAAACAGACAACCCACAGAGTGGGAGAAAATATTCACAAACTTTGCATCTGACAAAGGACTAATATCAAAAATCTATTTAAAAAAACTCAAATCAGCAAGAAAAAGATAAATAATCCCATCAAAAAGTGGACAAAGGACATGAATAGACAGTTTTCAAAATAAGACATACAAACATATTTTTAAAAATTCAACATCGCTAATAATCAGGGAAATGCAAACTTAAACCACAATGAGATGCCAGCTTACTCCTGCAAGAATAGTCATAATGAAAAAGTCAAAAAATAATAGAAGTTGGTGTGGACGTGGTGAAAAGGGTACACTTCTACACTGCTGGTGGGAATGTAAACTAGTACAACCACCGTGGAAAACAGTGTGGCGATTCCTTAAAGAACTAAAAGGAGAACTACCATTCAACCCAAAAATCCCACTACTTGGTGTCCACCCAAGGGAAAAGAAGTCATTATATAAAGAAGAAACATCATGCACATGCTTTTATAGAGGCACAATTTACAATTGCAAAGATAGGAGACCAACCTAAGTGCCCATCAACTAACAAATGGTGTAGAAGAAAATATGGTGTATGTATGCTACGTTGGAATACTACTCAGCCATAAAAAGGAATGAAATAATGTCTTTTGCAGCAACTTGGATAGAGCTGGAGGCCATATTCTAAGTGAAGTAATTCAGGAATGGAAAACCAAATATCATATGTTCTCATTTATAATTGGGAGCTAAGCTATGAGGATGCAAAGGTATAACAAGGATATAACAAACATGGGACTCAGGGGAGAAAGGGAATGAGGGGGGTGAGGGATAAAAGACATATAGGGTACAGCGTATACTGCTCCAGTTATGGGTGCACCAAAACTTCAGAAATTATCACTAAATAACTTATCTATATACCCAAAAAACACTTGTACCCAAAAAACTATTGACTTTTTTAAAAAAAGAATTCTAGGTTGAGAAAAACATTTTCCCTCAAGACTTTGAAAGCATCGCTCCGTTATCTTCTGGTGATCCCAGTCTGGTTCTCTTTCCTTTGCTCTCCCATTCACAAGAATTATCTTGTATTTCACATCCTCTTGGGCATCACACTTCAGTGGTACTGGCCTTCTTGTTGTTCCTTGAACATACCTAACTTTACCTACCTACCTCTTGCCGCTTTCTGAAATGTTCTTCCCCCAGTGCCCTTGTGGCTAGCTTCATTTCATCAATCGGGTCTGAGCTCAAATGTCTTCTCTCAAAGAGGACTTTCTTTACCAACACAGCTAAACTGGCAAACACTAGATGTGTTAAAAATATTGAGTTAATTTAAGATAATTCATTCATTAAATCTAACTGGGCCAGGCACAGTAGCATAATCCCAGCTACTCAGGAGGCTGAAGTGGGAGGATTGCTTGAGCCCAGTAGTTTGAAACCAGCCTGGGCAACATATTAAAACCTACAGCTCAAAAAAACAAAAAATCTAATTGAGATTCTGTGGGAATAGTTCAAAAAGGAGTTAGTATTATCTGAACTGTGCCAAATTCACAATTTTATTCATTTTTCATGGCTCTGCATGTGGGAAAAGAATGAATCTCAAATGCCTACCTCACACCATACATGAAAATTAATTTAGATGCCTTATAGATCTAAATGTAAAAGAAAAACTAATAAATATTCTAGAATAAGACATAAAATATCTTCATGATCTTGTAGGATGACAGATTCTTAAGCAGGACTCTAATAGCCTTAACCATTAAGACAAAACTTAATAAACTGAACTAGATTAAAATTTAAAGCTTCTGTTCATCAAAAGACATCATGAAGTGAGTAAAAAGACAATTGAGAAAAGATATTTGCAATATGCAATGCATAAAGGACCCATTTTTCGAATATATAAAGATGTTGGTCAGTTGCAGTGGCTCACGCCTGTAACCCACCACTTTGGGAGGCTTGAGGCAGGCAGATAATTAAAGTCAGGAGTTCAAGACCAGCCTGGCCAACGTGGTGAAACCTCGTCTCTACTAAAAATACAAAAATTAGCCAGGCGTGGTGGCACACGCTGTATCCCAGCTACTCAGGAGGCTGAGGCGGGAGAATCGCTTGAACCCAGGAGGTGGAGGTTGCAGTGAGCCTAGATTGTGACACTGCACTCCAGCCTGGGCAACAGAGGGAAACTCTCTCTCTAAAAAAAAAAAAAAAAAAAAAAAAAAAAGAACATTGATAATTAATAAGAAAAAGGCAGACAATGAAGACATACTGAAAAACGGGCAAAATATTTGAAGAAATACTGCACAAAAGAAGATATCCAAGTGGTTGATAAAGATATGAAAATAGTGCTCAATTTCACTATTCCTCCAAGAAATGCAATTTAAAAGCATAATATCACTATACACTTATCAGAGTGGCTAAAATGAAAAAGACAAATGATATCAAATGCCAGCTAGTGTTTGGAGCTCCTAGGACTCATATTCAGTCCTGGGTATGTATACTTATCAATTTCCTTTGGAAGTTGCCATTAAAGCAAAACACATGCATGCCCTATGACTTAGCAATTCCACACCTGGAAAAATTCCCAATAGAACTGTGCACATATTTTCATCAAAAGGTATTTACCAAAATAATATTCACAGCAGAACTGTTAGTAATGTCCTAAAACAGGAAACTACCCAAATATCTCTCAAAAGTAGAAGGGGTAAATTATGGTATAAAATGGAACACTATTTAATATGAGAATAAATAAATTATATGCAACAACATGAATGCACCTTGTAAACATATACATAGTAAGAAAAGCAATATACAAAAGATTTTATATTCTATTCCATTTATATAAAACTCAGAAATAAGCAAAAACAATCTCTGAGTTTAAAGTTATTAGTTATCTTTGCTTTCTCTTGGAGTGGGTGGGTAGTGGGGGCTGAACAGAACTGAGAGAGGGCAACAGTGAGATTCCTGAGGCACTGGTAATGTTTTTAGCTTTTGATCTGTGTGTTGGTTACATGGATATATTCACTTTGTGAAAATTTGTCAATGTATACATTTATGATTTGTGCATTTTTCTGTATTTATGTTATAGTTCAATAGAAAGGTTGCCAAAAAATGATGTTGTGGGAAATAAATAAGATAATAAATTAAGGAATCCTGTTCAGTGCATAGCAGATGACAAGTACTCATTTAATGTTAATTGTTAAATTTCAAAGTATAGTCATCATAGTGAGCCAACGTGAGATGTTTTTACCACTGCAAAAAGTAAATTTGAAAAACAGAATCATACCCATTAGGATGGCTATTATTTGAAAAAACAACAACAACAGAGAATAAGAAGTGTTGGCAAAGATGTGGAGAAATTGGAAACCTGTGCTTTGCAGATAGGAATGTAAAAGAGTGCAGCCACTGTGGAAATAGTATGGTGGTTCCTCAAAAACTGAAACGTGGAATTACCACATGATCCAGCAATTCCACTTCTACATATATACCCAAAAGAATGGAAAGCAGGGATTTGAAGAGATATTTGTACACCAGAATTCACAGCAGCAATATTCACAATAGCTATAAGGTGAAAAGAACCCAATGACCATCAGCAGACGAATGTATAAACAAATTGTGGTATATCCATACAATTGAGTATTGTTCCACCTTAAAAAGGAATGCAATTCCGACACATGCTGCAACTTGGATGAACCTTGAAGACAGTAGCTAAGTGAAATAAGTCATACACAAAAGAATCTAAAAAAATCTTTTCCACACTGCTCTGAAATATTCTCTTTATCGTAAGTCAAGTGGTCTATACATGTCGGTCCACTTCTAGACCCTCTATTCTGTGTGCGTTTGTCTATTCTTGGTCCACAATACCATGTTATCTTAGTTACTGTAGCTTCCAACAAGGCATGATATGTGGTAGTATGATCCTTCCAGCTCTGTTCTGCTTCAAGATTATCATGGCTATTTGCATTTCTATGCATACTTTAGACTCCCACTGCTTATCGATTTCCATTTCGAATGAAATCACATTGAATTTGTAAATCAATTTGAGAAGAATTGATGGATCCTATGATGTTTTGAATTAGTAACTATCCCCATTGTGGAGATGAGAAAACAGATTTGAAGAGATTATGTAACTTGTTCAAGGTCACACAGCCAGGATTCGAAGCCAACACTGTACTCTTCAACGTCTGACTTAAGAGCCTTCACATTGAACCATGCCTTCTAAGTAGACTAAAATATCTCTGCTACTACTGTCACTCATTGCCGCCTGAGGACAGAGATTATGTCATCTATGCTTGTATCTACTTAGCTGCTGGACATTGCCCAGGAGTAAGAAACTGTTCAATAAGTGTTCATTCAGTGATCAATTAAATGGGTGAGTGAGTAAGGGAGTACATCACTAGCTTCTGAGGACGCCTTGCCTTGCTGGCTGCTGGATGCATTTGCATTTACCCCTCAGAGACAAATACCTAAATAAACAAACAAAACAGACTGGCTGTGGTGGCTATAATCCCGGGACTTTGGGAGACCGAGCGGGGAGGACTGCTTGAGCCCAGGAGTTCCAGACCAGCCTGGGCAACATTGGGAGACCCTGTCTCTACCAAACAAAAAAAGTTTTAAAGATTTGTAAAAACCCAAACTAGCATTAATTCAAGAAAAATGTCATTCTGTTACATTTTAACTTCTAACAACCTAAGTCTTAACTACTATTTGACTTCCTGTAGGACTCTCTAACTCATTCTCATTTTGATCCAACTGCCATGACTGAATGGAACATCTACAGTGCCATGTGACCAAGGGAAGCCTGTTGGATTAGACCTGCTCCACACTGACTTCCCCTCCCTAATAGCATCCTAGTTTCCTTTATTGGAATCACCTCTTTTGCACCAGGCATAGGTTGGTGGTTCTCCTTACTCCTAGCTGAGAGGTGGCCTAAGCTTGACCAATCTGATGTTATTTCCCTGGGATTGGAATCTTGAGCAGAGAGAAAATAAGCAGGATTGGCCACAACACCACACCACCCTGACCCACGCTGACCAGGCAGTCCTTCGAGTGATGGCTGCCGAGCTTTTCAGCCATGCTCTCCAGTCTGCTGATGATTCTTCAAGCCTCTGGGAGCCTTCCAACATATTTATGTTTTGCAATTTTTTTCCAACCAACAGATTCCTAACTGTTACAGAATCTAATTCCAGAAGTGGGATGTCACAAAACTAAGCCAAGACATTTGAGTGAAAAGAAATACTTGATCTGAGAATTTAGTAGTTCTTCGTTAAGTTATAGTAAATGACTGGTTAAGCCATTGCCTAGTAAGTTCTGAGATTCAGACTACATGCTTCCTGAGGTTTTAACATTAAAGGATATTGTAAAAAAAAAAAAAGTTTTGAATTTTGGAGTGTGCTGACAACTTCTTCAGTAAGGTCTTCCAACAAAGAGAGAAGATTAGACTGAAACCGTCAGAGGTGTTTGAACCAGAGCAACTCCATCTTGAATAGGAACTAGGTAAAACAAGGCTGGGACCTCCTGGGCTGCATTCCCAGGAGGTTATGGCATTCTTAGTCACAGAATGAGATATGAGGTCAGCTCAAGACACAAGTCACAAAGACCTTGCTGATAAAACGTCATGTGGTAAAGAAGCCTGCCAAATCCCACCAAAACCAAGGTGGTGACAAAAGTGACCTTGGTCGGCCTCGCTGCTCATTATATGCTAATTATAATGCATTGGCATGCTAAAAGACACTCCCACCAGCACCTTGACAGTTCACAAATGCCATGGCAATGTCAAGAAGTTATATGGTCAAAAAAGGGGAGAAACCCTCAGTTCTGGAGGTTACCATTTAACCTCAATGGACCACAGGGGACCATCAAGAGCTCCATGTATGAGGACTACACATCGCCCAGAGAACCAGAACTGGATAAAATCATGGCTTGTCTCTTTGAGCGAAAGAGGTTGACTGTGTTTTGTGTGGAGGGTGGATCTTTTTGAAGGCATGTGTATGGAGATAGAAGTGAGTGTGGCCATTGGGCAGCTAGAGGGGGTAGACTGGACTGGACACACGTTGTTTCTGCAACCCCCGCATCCACTGTCTTCTGATAAAAATAGCCTCTTCCAAATGTAGTTGGTTTGGCATCCCAGTCCTACCCAAAAATCTAGGGATGGGCCTTGATTCTCTCAAGCCAATTGACATGCCCTATCCCCAGCTATATAAAGAGAGCCAGTGAAATTTGATACGTGTGCTAAGTCTGGAAAAAGAAGAGTTTCTCACTCCTCTCTCCATCTGTCTTCAAGAGAAGTTACTGGAGAGAGACCTCTCTTCCCCTGGATGGCATCATGTGAAGATGTGTGACTTGCAGTCACTGTGGACATTTATGACCACAAGACCTCATGAAGCTGGATGATGAAGCCAAATCTAATACCACAGAAGGCAGAGCAAGGAGAGGGGGAGAGGCTGGCTTGTGCTGACCTTGTTTGAATCTAGTCTTCTCTGAATCAGTCACATTTTAGCCCTTCTAATCACATAAGTCAGACTATCCCCTTGTTAAAGCCACAGCTTCTGTCACAGGGTAAGGAGTTCTTGTAGATTCATTAGCGTAACTGGTGCTTTTTATCTTTTTCCTTTTTTTTTTTTTGAGACAGAATCTTGCTCTGTCACCAGGATGAAGTGCAGTGGCTTGATCTCGGCTCACTGCAACCTCCGCCTCCTGGGTTCAAGCAATTCTCCTGCCTCAGCCTCCCGAGTAGCTGGGACTAAAGGCATGTGCCACCACGCTCAGCTAATTTTTAGTAGAGATGGGGTTTCACCATGTTGACCAGGATGGTCTGGATCTCTTGACCTTGTGATCCGCCCGCCTTGGCCTCACAAAGTGCTGGGATTACAGGCGTGAGCCACCGCACCCAGCCTGCTTTTTATCTTTTCATAAATAAAACACATTATTTATCAAGAGCTTGATAATTTACAAAACATTTCCATAAATACGCCTCTTTCAATGTTGTTACCTCCCAAATAGGATAGGCAGAACTTGCGTTATTATCCCCCTTTTACTAGGTGAGGAAACTGGGCTTCCGGAGAGTCTTAATTTGCCCGGGGACACTCAGCCAGAAATTAGAAGGGCTAGAGCTTGTACTCAGGTCTTCTGACTTTAAGAGAAATTCTCATGTTGCAGTAGGTATTGCACAGACCCATTGCAGAACATAGCTTCTGTTCTAAATTCTGCAGTAGAACAGGCTAGTCCTGCACCTAACCCAGTTGATGTTCCCTCCCCCTCAATTTCTCAGGACCCTTGCCTGGATTTCAAATCCTGAGCCCTGGAACAGTTCTTCTGCAGGAGGAGAAAGGACTCTCAGATATCTCTAGGGCAGTCATGCAGGAGATCATTTTCCCTTGTGGTTTTATTGATTTTATGATGAGGGAGTCTGTGATCTTAGTTGGAAATATTTACACTCTAAAGGGAGAAACTCAGGCGACTCAATCGTGTCTGCAGGCCATCCACTCCAGGGACCTTCTGATTTAGTGATTCCTCCCCTCTGGCCCCCTTTCCTCTGTCAGCCTGCCTTTACTCAGAGTGAGGCGGAGCGCGTGATGTATTATGAGAGTGGAGTTCCAGAGCTTACGTGGAGGAGTAAATTATAAGTGAATGCACCTCCAGGATGGGGTGGCCTCCCTTGTCCTGGCGGCACTTCAAAGCTTCCTGAAAACTCCCCAGGGAGAACAGCCAGTCTCAAAGGAGCTCCCTTCAACCCTCTGATGGCTTTGTCAGACACCTGTCCAAGCGTCCTCCAAGATCTGCCAGCTTTAACTCACTCGTTTCCACATCTGCTCACACAGAGAGTGGTGCCCCTTTGCAGAAGGAGACACAGAGGTGCAGGGAGGTCCCAATTAAAAGTTAGAAGGCTCAGGGGCTGAATCTACCCTCCACACACCCTTCTGGAATTCCATCTACCAGTGCTACCTTCCCTGGAGGGCCAGAACTGTGTCTAATCTGTCTTTAAATCCCCATCTCTAGCAGAAATTATGGCCAACATATGGGGCTCAATACATTTTTTTGTGGAAATCATGGGCAATTTTACCATCCTTTTGATTAAAGTGCAATTTGAATTTCCCATTCCTTTAGGCCACAGAGAACAAAGAATTTAAGATGCTCAAAGGCATTGGTTAGTATTCCATCTGATTCCTCAGTAACTCTTTCAGGTACCAAAATAAAATATTTTACGTTAGTAAAATTGCCTTACAATTTGCAAAGCCCCTTTACTTATATCCTGCCCTTCATTTCTACAACTGTTAGGCTGGCACAGGTATGCCCATCTCAGACATGAAGAAGAGTTTGGGTAATTTGCCAAAAGTCACACAGCTGATAAGTGACAAAGACAGGACTCACACCCAGCGCTTTTTATTCTGAGTCCAGGGTTCTTTCCACTGCATCATAACAAGCGGTGTATTTTCATGACCACCTTCTCACAGGCCCTGATGGGCACTGGAGAAAGAGGAAGCTGAAGTCCAGGTGGGAAATCCCCGACTCCACCTGAGGCAACAGAGCAGGAAGATAAGGGGTGTCTCCAAGCTTCCTCTATTTCCTGTGCATCTACTGCAGGCCAGGTCCCTGCACACACTGACCTGCTCCCAGGAGAGGATTTACAGAGAAGCTGAAGCTTCAAGCCCCTCCTGTGGCCCCGATTAATAGGTGTGCTAATGGGGTGCCTGTAATCCCAGCTACTCCAGAGGCTGAGGCAGGAAAATTGCTTAAACCCAGGAGGGGGAGGTTGCAGTGAGCCAAGATCAATTGACTTGAAATACCCTGAGCTCATAAATAAAAGAAACCTCAAAGAGGTTTTCCCAAATTTGACAACAGTTCTAAAAATGTGCATGACATTACAAATCATGATTAGTGACGCTGAATAATAAGCTCCCAGTAATCGAAACCAACTTTTGATAAACCGTGCTATTAAAAGGCTGAATTACCTTTCTCTTCTGTAATATGGACAATATTACAAAATCTTTGTCATTGTGGGGAGTGATCAAAGAGTATTCAGTGAAAATGTAGGAAGGAAAATATTTCCACTTTGGATTCGGGGGCATGTGTGCAGGTTTGTTACAAGGATACATTGTGTGATGCTGGGGTTTGGGTAGGTAGGTTTTCCACATCCCCCTATCCTTCCTCCCCCATTTTGGAGTCCCCAGCATCTATTGTTTCCATCATTACATTCATGCATACCCATATTTAGCTCCCACTTATTAGTAAAAACATGCAGGATTTGGTTTTCTGTTTTTTAATTTAGGATTATGACCTCCAGCTTCATCCATATCACTCCAAAGGATATGATTTCATAGGAAAGAAAATATTTGAAAGAGCTTTGTTTGGGTAGTTAATTTTTTTTTGGATTTGTGATATGTATGCTATTTGTTGGCTTTTAAAATGTATTATTTTTGTCACTTCTAATTATAAATAAATGCTCCTTTTGTACCTAACTTATTATAATGTTGCATCCTGTTTCCTTAAAGGAAGCCCCATACAATTTGGATCCAACCCTGCAGGGTCATCTCATAATAACTCTGTGAAAGAATTACTATTATTATCTTCATTTTACAGATGAAGAAACTAAAGTTCAGAGAGTATCATTTTGTCCAGATCCCACAAACTAGTAAGAAGCAAGTCCTGGTTTCAAACTCAGATTTGACCCACAGTCCAAGCTTTTCCTACTGTGTGATTACTAGAACCAACCTTTGTGGAAATTCATTTATGGTCCAGCCACTTAATGTTTTGGGAAACTGTGGTTTTAAAATATGTCCACAAATTCTCTGGTACTCTTTCCTCCAAAAGGTCATCATCCCTAACTCCCGTCCCTTGTGTGCAGGCTGGACTTAATGACTTGCTGTAAACCAATAGAATCCAGAAGACGATGGCAAGAGATTGGATCTTAAAAGATGCTGGGCCTTCCTTCTAGTTTTCTCTTTCTTGGACTACTCTTTCCAGGTCATGCAGACTATCATGTCATGAGGACACTCAGGCGGCCTATGGAGAGGTCCGCATGGTGAGGAACTGAGGCCTCTGGCCAACAGCTTGTGCACCATCTTGAATCTCCACCCCCAATCCAGCCTTCAGATGATTCTAGCCCAACCAACATCATGACTGCAATCTCATGAGAAACCACCCACTGGAAATCTGCTCCTGGATTCCTGACCCTTGGATACTATGAGATAATAAATGTTTTTAGCTGCTAAGTTTTGGGGAAATTTGTTATGCAGCAATAGATAATACAGGAACTGCTTAATGTTGTAATGAGATGCTGGCTAGGTGTTTCTAAAATGTTTGCACAAGAGATTGATTGGGAGGGTGTGATTGGCTCCCTGCAAATCCATCACTATCAGAAAACAATTTCATACACATGAATTGTCAAGGGTGGATGAACATTGTATTTTATTCTACATTTGTAAACATCCTCTCAATTAATCAGATTAGCTGTGGTGGTGCAGGTATTCCAGCTGCCCTTCCATCTCCAAAATAATCTCTTTACACTGAGAACCAAAGCAAAGGTTAAGAGGGAAAATATCCCATTTTTTATTACCTCTCTCACTTGACAAAGGATTTGAAACTTTTTATAATATTACATCCTCTTAATATATGCATAAGACAATGGGAAGCAAAAGTCAAAAGCAGCAGAATGTTGAAAAATCTGAAGATCAAGATGCGAGCAAAGTTGGAATGTGCTATGCAAGCCCCAGGTCCTCCATAGTTATCCAAAACAAGCCACTCATTTTGGCGCTGAGCTACCCAGAGGAAGTGCAGGAAGCAAATGCCCGCTGTCAGGGCCGGCTTCATGTGTCTGCAACCAGTGCAGTTGCACAAGGCCCTGCCCTCCAAAGGGCCCTGTACTTGGGGGTAATGCTCTGAGGTGGCCATTCTGAAATTCTTAAATATTTTATCCTTGAATTTGTGTGTTGTAAGTGAAACCTGACATCCCCATGGAGCATATCATGGGATTTGGAGCCTCTGCTCACAGTCCATTCCTGCTGCCTGCTGCCTCCCACCTCCCTGTCCCCTGGTGGCTTACACTCGCCCTGCCTCCCCTTCCCCACCTGTTCTGCAACAGTTACCACCCTCCACCCAGGGAGGTATCAGCAGAGGGAGGCCAGCACCCTGCTATCACTCTCTGCCCTGCCACAGGGACCTGGGCATGGACATAAGTAGGGTAGGAGTCAGGTGTGTGTCCCAAGATGTCTTGGTGCAGGACAAGGTGGTGGCCATCCTCACCTCTGGCTGGCAGCACCAGGTCACCTTTGGCTGCAAACTTGGCAGGCGCCTCGTGTCCACCAAAGATCCAGGTACCAAGCATGCCCCAGCACAGAGCCTGCAGTTCCTGGGGGTCTCCTGTCCACTGTGGGTGGGGCAGCAAGTGCATGGAAAGGGGACACTGACTTCTCAGGGCCCCACATTTTCATTTTACACCAAGCCAGCTGTCCGTTGTGCCCTAGGGAAAGAAGAAATCCATTTCTGAGAAGTAAAGAAATGTTTCCACCCCACGTGTCTAAAAGGAATCCTCCCTGCAGCTCTCGGGAAAGGAGAGGCTGAAGGATATTCTTCACGGCTGTGGCCAGGCAGAGGCACTGGCACCAGGGTGAGGAGTGTGGCTGAGAAGCTCCATCCCGGCCATGCAGAGCGGCCGGCTGCCCGGGGATCCACCTGTGCAAGGAGCTCTGCAGCCTCCGAACCCAACCCTGAAGGGCCAAATGTCCGCAGCCCCGCTGAGCTCTCGAAGCAGCCCGCAAGGAGCAGAACAGGCTGTGCTACATTCTCTGTAACTGGAAACATGCTAGGCATGCAGTGAGCCAACTCCACGTGGTTTGAAAACACCACTAAAATGGCGAACAGGCTTGGCGGCCGCTCCATGTGTCCGGGGCGGAGTCTCTATGCCAGAGGCTGCTCCTTTGTCTGGGAGCAAAACCACAGTGTCCCACACAGGTAGGCTGACTTGGTGAAGGAGGGGACACAGGCTCACCTTGTGCACCCAGCAGGGGTTTGTTGTGGGAGTCTAGAGTCTGACCAAAATCAAGGGACTCTATGGGAAAGATGTGAAGACTTTTCAGACTTGCCACGTGGACCTATTTGCAGCAGTCCTCTCCTCTCTGCCCTCCCAATGCCTCCTTGTCCAATGAGGCATTTCCAGGCAGGGTGCATCTCTCTCTGCAGGGTCTCTGGGGCCAGGCTTACCAATGCTGAGCAGAGAACAGAATGCACTGGGAGGAATTCATGTCATATTTCCTCCCTAGACGGGTGAGCTCTTCTGATTCCAAAGGAGTACCTTTCCTTTTCCATCCAAAAAAAATCTCCCAACACTCCCTTGGGTCGACAGCTCTATCTGAGATGTCGCCGGCATTTAGGGTTTGTCCAGGACAGTTAGAGTATCTTTGTTAATCCAGGACTGAGGGGTTTCAGTCCTAAAATGAGGTCACTCTCAGGCAAATATGAGAGATGGTCACCCAATTGCCATTTAGATAAGCGAGAAGTCAGGTAAATCCAGATTATTTTTTCTCAATAAAAAATTAATGATCATGGGCTGGCACAGTGGCTCACGCCTGTAATCCCAACACTTTGGGAGGCCAAGGCGGGCAGATCACGAGGTTAGGAGTTCGAGACCAACCTGGCCAACATAATGAAACCCTGTCTGTACTAAAGATACAAAAATTTAGCTGGGTGCGGTGGTGGATGCCAAACAAAACCTAGGAAGGGTTTGTTTGTTTCCTTCCTCTTCACGCTGGTAGCAAGCCAAAGAAATAGAAGCTGGGCCCTTGTCCTCAAGGAGATAATGATCCTGTCTCTTTGCAAGATGAAGAAGCTTGAGCAGAGATGAGCTGAACAGAGAGTCAAAAGACAGGGAGAGTTAACTTGGAATGTTTAATGGGAGAGGCAATTCTAGTTTTAAAAGAAAGAGATTGGCAGGGAGGATTCAAAAGATTTCCCAACGTGCTCTTCAGAGAGGCCTCCCCTGACCACCTGTGCGAATTAGCCCCCCATCACTTTCTGCCCTCCTTGTCCAAGATCATGTATCACAGCATTTCCAGCTCTGACACCCTTGCTTACCTTTCTGTTTATCATCTATGCCTGCAACTAGAATGCATGCTCCAAAGAGCAGGGAATTCTTCATCTGTCGTCTGCTTGGTGCTGCCACTCTGTTCTAAACAATGTATAGAGTATCATAATTACTTGGAAAATGTTCGTCATATGAATATAGACTGACAAATTACAAAAGTAGCTGAGTGATCTTGGGGGGCAAGGAATGATTTGCCTGGGAAGAGCATCTATGTTTAAAATATAAAAGAATTAGTGAATAGTGTTACAGCACTAAAGGCTGGGATTTGACCATTTCCAGTGGCAGAAAGGAGGCCTCTTCTGTGGAGCCAGTGGGGTAGCTTTCCTCCCTGGAAGGCCTACATTCCTGACCTTTGGCCAGCTCTTTTCACTCCCATACCAACGTGAGCCAAGAGAGATAACCCCCCCACCTCCTAGACACTTGGGGTGGCCTTTAGGTTAGCCCTTTACATGGGATCATCTGAAGTCACAAGTAATTCTCGAGTACGTCTGACTGTGTCGAGTGTTAGTCCAGCTAAGAGTTAGACAGACGGATGCTCACAGCCCACAAATGGCATGGTTGAATCACCAAGCATCTTGTTTGTGTTAGAGAGTGAGATAAACTCTAGGAGCCTTCACCCATAAAACCGTCTGCAGTATTGAAAATATGCTTCATAAAAACTCCCTGATGACCAGGAATGTACCCTTCTTACGTGGGATTGGCTGAAAACACTTTTGAAAACTTAAATTACTATGGGTTGTCCAATTTTGCTCATGTGCAGTAGGGGGCGCTGTTGATACAAATTCCATCAGTGCTACAGGGGACTCCATTACACTAATCACAGGTGCGCCGTGTTCACAGCTTAGACACTTAGCCCTGGTTCTTAACACTGAATAGTTAACAGGTGTGCCAGGAGAAGAACGTGGCTTACTCACACCGTTTGAAGGATAACATTTTCTTGGTCGGCATCCTATCGACTTTTAACTAGTTCTCTTCCTACAGAAACGTTTTCACCTTTTTCAGTTCTTACCGTATAAGATTGGCTTTTCTCCTAAAGGGATTATTTGTTATTCATGCTAAGGATTAATGTTTGGTGTCTGAGAATCACTGTATTGGAGGAATGTCAAGACGTCTGAAATGAGGAAGCCCAAGACCTACCCACTAACTAGAAGAAAATTTAGACAAAGTGAAGTCAAACCCAACTCTCCCAAGAGATGAACTCACTAGGGCTGCAAAGGTACTTGTTTGGAAAACCATTCTTGGGTCTCCCCAAAAGCAATACAGTCATTTAGGGAAGAAAGCTGCCCCTTTAGAAGTTCCACTGTGGGGTGGGGAGCGGTGCATGAGTGTTTCCAAATGCCAAATACTGTAGGGATATTCACCCACTTAGAGACTGGGCAATAGATTTGCATTTCTGGAAGCTTGGAGCTTACAGAATAAGGGATGAATAAAGGACACCCTGGACCACAAATAAAAGGTGGCTTGCAACCCTTCACCCTCTTTTTTTTTGTTTGTTTTTTTGAGATGGAGTCTCACTTTGTTGCCCAGGCTGGAGTGCAATGGCACACTCTTGGCTCACTGCAACCTCCACCTCCGGGATTCAAGCGATTCTCCTGCCTCAGCCTCCAGAGTAGTTGGGATTACAGGCGTGAGCCACCATGCCTAGCTAATTTTTGTATTTTTAGTAGAGACGGGGTTTCACCATGTTGGTCAGGCTGGTCTCAAACTCCTGACCTCGTGATCTGCCTGCCTCAGGCTTCCCAAAGTGCTGGGATCATAGGCGTGAGCCACCACACCCTGTTCCTTCATCCTTTCTTAAGCATCAAGCTTCCAAGGCTGACTGAGCTTCGCCAGATGCTGCTTTGGCCATCTTGGGATGACCAAATTACCATGTGCATGAAGAAAGTACTAAGAATTGGGGGTCTATGCAGATACTTTGACCTTTTCTGGAGTCTAGGACCTTCACTGTCCTCGACAAACTTGCTTCTATTCTAGTTCTTCTAGCAGAGGAGGGCAGTGAATTCCCAAGAAGTTCCTGTGCTCCCCATGGCTCAAGGGCTTTGAAACTGGGGCTCCAGGCTGAAGGCTGACTCAGTGTCTCAGCACTCAGCAAGCCCCTCAGCCCCTCAGCTCCTTCATCCTCCCTCCACACAGTGCAGTGGATGGAGGTGCCAGTGAGAGGCTGCGAAACAAAGGTGGCTTTCACCCAGAGCCAGCTGAGAGGTGACGACTGTGGTGGCGGGGTCTGCAGCCCTGAAGCAGGGTGCCGTCCTGTGACTCTGAGCTCAAAAATGTGTGAAATTTCTTTTTGCTGGGTATTCTACATCAAGCGGAACCTGTTCTCAGAGAAATATTCCATTTCACAGACCCTAATGGCTTTCCTCTGTGCCGATGCATTAATGAGGCTCCGGCTTGTTCTAATCAGAAGGAAGCCATGCAGATAATTGCCTGAATTTTTAATTCAGGGTTATGATAGGGGAATCAAAGTCACACTGCAGTTGCTGAGGCTGCCTCTAGTTCCAGGCCATTGACTTTTGCAATTTTCTTTGATTTCCCCCTCCCTGTCTCTTTCTCCCCACACCCACTTTCTCTCTCTCTCTCTCTCTCTCTCTCTCTCTCTCTCTCTCTCTCTCTCTCTCTCTCTCTCTCTCTCTCTCTCTTAGACTTGGTGGAGGCTGACAGTTTCAGCAAATAGGGGCAGCCCTTGGGGTCTCCCACAGCCTTTCTTCCTCCTCCTCTTTTGCAATCCTTCCCCTCCCCCAAGAAAGCATGGATCCTGCCTGCACCTGTCACCCCAGGGCTGGTTCTGGGAGAGTGCCCTGCAACTGGCCTTCCCACTCAGGGTCTCCGTGCCCGTAAGCAAAGACAGGAAATTTGCCCCAGGAGAGGATCTCCCTTGGCAATTTACTTCTCATTTCATCTCAGTTTTTAGGGCAGAGGAGAGAAATGATAAAGGGAAGGAAAAAAGAGATCAGGTGGCCAGAGCAGCTCAGAGTCTTTCGATTCCTGGCAAAAGCCATTTGTTTTCCATTGGTGCTGAGACCAAGGGCAGATGGGAAGTTGGAGGAACCCAAGCCTGAGGTCCTTCTTGAATTAACTTCTCCTCTGACATAATCATCACTGAGTGCTAGAACTTTAAAGAACTTACAGAACGCTGACAACTACAGGTACTAACACAGGTAAATGCGAACTAGCCACTAACCCGCAAATTAAAAAAGAACCCAGAGGCTGGTACAGAAAGAGGCTCCCTGACGTTGGCCAGTCTGCATGCCCAGCATGTCCAGGATGTTGAGGTGACACAGAATTTGGTAGGGTGAGAGTCAGCAGCCTTCATGGCTCAATTCCAACCAATAGTCACTTTCCAGGAGAGCGATTATTCTTACAAGGGAGGTTTCTTCTCCCAGTATGCTCCAGTGCTAGCTATAGCAACACATTTGCTACACGTTCACACACATTTACATTTTAAGCCAGCATTCCACAGAGTGATTCTTTCCCTTCCACACTTGTCTCCAAGTCACTGGGCACCACACACATGGCCTCTAAGAGCAAAATGTATCTCCACATCTCTGGCTCTGTATATTGATTCAGTATTCTTACTTTCAAGGGAAAGAAGATCATTTGCACTGGAACTGGGCATCTCCTAGGTGCCAAGATTGTCATATGCCCTCATTCCATTTAACCAGTACAAGCACCGTGTGAAGACGAGATGACCATCTCTACTTTACAGATCAGGAAACTTGGGTTCACCAAAAAGGAACAAAAATTTTACTGCCACTGGCACCTCACCTTCCAGGGGAAGTTTTGTTTTGTGGAATCCAGAAATCCCTTTAAAGGTGCATTTCCAGGGCTTAGCAATGCTACTAATAATGCAGTCTTTCCCATTGTAGGCTACAGCTTTCAGAAATCAAAAGAGGCACTTACCTTTATTATGCTGCTGGAATTTGACCTCCACTGGGCTTTTGTTTCCTCAATAAAACATGGCCTCATATCTGAATAGCACCCCTCTCGAAAGAATGCCAACACAACCTCACAGACTCTGCAGTCATCCACACACTGATTCCTTAAGAACATCCCAGCTGGGTGTGGTGGCTCACACCTGTAATCCCAGCACTTTGGGAGGCCAAGGTGGGTGGATTATTAGGTCAAGAGATGGAGACCATCCCGGCCAACATGGTGAAACCTAGTCTCTACTAAAAAATACAAAAATTAGCTGGGTGTGGTGGTGCATGCCTGTAGTCCCACCTACTCGGGAGGCTGAGGGAGGAGCATTGTTTAAATCTGGGAGGCAGAGGTTGCAGTGAGCTGAGATCGCACCCCTGCACTCCAGCCTGGCACCTGGTGACAGAGCAAGACTCTGTCTCAAAAAAAAAAAAGAACATCCCAAACAGAACTATTCATTCGACCCATCAATCCCATGACTGGGCATCTACCCAAAGGAAAAGAAAATTGTTCTACCAAGCAGACACATGCACTCACATATTCATTGACATGTTATTCACAATAGTAAAGACATGGAGCCAACCTAGGTGCCCATCCACGGTAGGTTGGATAAAGCAAATGTGGTACATACACACCATAGAATACTATGCAGCCATAAAAATGAATGAAATCACATCCTTTGCAGCAACACGGATGCAGCTGGAGGCCATTATCCCAAGGGAATTAATGCAGGCACAGAAAACCAAATATTACATGTTCTCACTTATAAGTGGCAGCTGACCACTGGGTACATACGGACACAAAGATGGGAATAGTAGACCATGGGGACTCCAAAGGGGAGAGAAAGGAAGGCAAGGGCTGAGAAACAACTTAGGTCATTTTTTGACCTAAGGTAGCATACTATGCCCACTACCTGGGTGATAGAATTATTCATACCCCAAACCTCAGTGTCATCGATATATCCAAGCAACAAACCTGCACATGTACCCCCCAAATCTAAAATAAAAGTTGAAATTATTTCAAAAAAAAAGAAAGAAAGGAGCAATCCATCTCTTCTAGAACAGCAGACCTCGGCATGGTGCTAGATTATTTTATGATAGCACAGGATTTCTCCAGGGATGTTTGTGAACCTCTGTTGAACTTTTAAAGGAAAATCAGTTACCATTTCTTTCTTTTCTTTCTTTTTTTTTTTTTTTTTAATTTTCATAGAGATGGAGTCTCACTTTGTTGTCCAGTTTGGTCTCGAACTCCTGGGCTCAAGTGATTCTCTTGTCTCAACTTCCAAAAGTGCTGGGATTACAGGCATGAGCCACTGCATCCAGCCAGGTTTCTATGTCTTTTAATTTTTTAAAAAGGCATGTGCTTTGGGACACCTTTAGGCAGAGTTAGGGTTTCATTTATTCAATCAATCAGCATATATTTAATGAGCACCAACTATGTGCCAGATTGTGCCAGGCCCTGAGTCCTGCCCTCCAAGGGGGCATCACAGTTGAGTGGGGTAAATGAATGCAGGCTGAGGGATGTGGCTGAGGAAGCACAATCTGCTATGAACAAAATTGAAAGGAACTCCTGAAATGAAGCTAACAACGTGTGTTAAACTCCAACAAAATTGAGAGTAACAGCAAGTGCCCTTGTTCCTGAGGCCAGAGCATGGATCCATTCAGGGATGAAAAAACCCATTCTAAACTTTGGTCCCCTCCCACCTCAAAAGCCAACTTTCTCTTAGCTCCCTGGAGACCCAGTCTGCTCCCCAGGTCCTGTGCATTCCAGCTCCAGCCCTATGAACTTGGAGTTAATGATTAAACCCTGCGGTAGTGCCGTGGCTGGAGGCCGAGGCTTTCTTGGGGTGAGCTGGGTGGCTCAGCCCTGGAAACTGCCAAGTTCCTGGCTTGGCTCCAGCCAGGGATAGGCCGGAGACAGATCCAGCCCCCACACCCACATGCAGCTCATTTTCAAAGTTGGCTGCAGTCTCAACAACCTCTAGTCATAGAACCTCCTGCTGCAAGCCTAAGGCACTGTGGGACAGTGGAAAATCGAATGTAAAAGGAAACGCAAGTCTTGGGTGCAAATCCTGATCCGGCTACTAATTCACTGAGTGACCTTGGGGCAGTCTCCTCAGCTTTTCTGGCCTTCAAGTTCCTCATCTGTAACAGAATAACGTTGGACCAGAACATGTCATGGTCTCTTGCAATTCTGCGCATTTGCACATGCTGTTACATTTGCCTGGTACACCCTTCCTATCCCTTTTTCTTTCTTTCTTTCTTTTCTTTTTTTTTTGAGTTCAGTCTCACTCTGTCACCCAGGCTGGAGTACAGTGGCGCGATCTTGGCTCACTGCAACCTCCGCCTCCTGGGTTCAAGTGATTCTCCTGCCTCAGTCTCCCGAATAGTTGGAACTACAGGCATGTTCCACCACACCCAGCTAATTTTTGTATTTTTGGTAGAGACAGGGTTTCACCCTGTTGACCAGAATGGTCTGGATCTCTTGACCTTGTGATCCACCCGCCTCAGACTCCTAAAGTGCTGGAATTACAAGTGTGAGCCACCGTGCCCAGCCCCCTTTTGTCTACTTACTCATCCTCCAAAGTGCAGCTGAGGGGTCACCAGCTTCAGAAAGTTTTTCCTGACCCTCTCCCAACAGGCTAAGCTAGATGCCCCTTCTTTTAGCTCCATAGCACTCTGTGTTTCCTTTATCATAACACTTAGCTATTACTGTTTTTACAGGCATATTTTGAAGATATTGTGGGTTCAATTCCAGACCACTGCAATAAAGCAAATATGGCAATACGGTGAGTCACACAAACGTTTTGATTTCCCAGTGCATGTAAGAGTTATGGTCGGGCCGGGCACGGTGGCTCACGCCTATAATCCCAGCACTTTGGGTGTCCGAGGCGGGTGGATCACGAGGTCAAGAGATCGAGACCATCCTGGTCAACAAGGTGAAACCCCGTCTTTACTAAAAATACAAAAATTAGCTCGGCACGGTGGCACGTGCCTGTAATCCCAGCTACTCAGGAGGCTGAGGCAGGAGAATTGCTTGAACCCAGGAGGCGGAAGTTGCGGTGAGCCGAGATCGGGCCATTGCACTCCAGCCTGGGTAACAAGAGCAAAACTCCGTCTCAAAAAAAAAAAAAAGAGTTATGGTCACACTATACTGTAGTCTGTTAAGTGTACAATAGCATCACATCTTTTTAAAAAGTACATACCCTAATTTTAAACACTTTGTTTCTTAAAAAAAAAAAAAATGCTAGCAATCATCTGAGCCTTCAGTGTGTTGTAATCTTTTTGCTGGTGGAGGGTCTTGCTTCTCTGTTGATGGCTGCTGACTGTCAGGGTGGCGATTGCTGAACATTGAGGTTGCGTGGCAATTAAAAAAAAAATAAGGCGGGCCAAGTGTGGTCGCTCACGCCTGTAATCCCAGCACTTCGGGAGGCCAAGGCAGGTGGATCACAGGGTCAAGAGATTGAGACCATTCTGGTTAGCAGGGTGAAACCCCGTCTCTACTAAAAATACAAAAAAGTAGCTGGGCATGGTGGCGCGTGCCTGTAATCCCAGCTATTCAGGAGGCTGAGGTAGGAGAATTGCCTGAACCCAGGAGGTGGAGGTTGCGGTGAGCCGAGATCGCGCCATTGCACTCCAGCCTGGGTAACAAGAGTGAAACTCCGTCTCAAAAAGAAAAAAAGACAATGAAGCTTGTGACATAGATTGACTTTTCCTTTTACAAAAGATTTCTCTGTAGCATGCAGTGCTTTTTGGTAGCATTTTATCCACAGTAGATATCCTTTCAAAATTGGAGTCAATTCTCTCAAATTCTACCACCTCTTCACCAACTAAGTTTATGCGAAACAGTGTAACCATGTTCCTATTTCTCCACAGCCTCACTGGCATCTGCTGTTTCTTGACTTTTTAATCATCACCGTTCTGACTGGTGTGAGGTGGTATCGCATTGTGGTTATGATATGCATTTCTCTCATGATCAGTGATGTTGACCCTTTATTCTTATGTTTGTTGACCACATAAATATCTTCTTTTGAGAAATGTCTGTTCATGTCCTTTGCCCATTTGTTAATGGGGTTGTTTGGTTTTTCCTTATAAACTTAAGTTCCTTGTAGATTCTGAATATTAGACCTTTGTCAGATGGATAGATTGCAAAAATTTTCTCCCATTCTATAGGTTGTCTGTTCACACTGATGATAGTTTCTTTTGCTATGCAGAAGCTCTTTAGTTTAATTAGATCCCATTTATCAATATTTGCATAGATTCTCACACAATAATAGTGGGAGACTTTAACACCCCACTGCCAATATGAGACAGATCATCAAGACAGAAAATTAACAAAAATATTCAGGTCTTGAACTCAACTCTAGATCAAGTGGACCTGTCAGATACCTACAGAACTCTTCACCCAAAACCAACAGAACCATACATTCTTCTTGGCACCACATGGCACTTACTGTAAAATCAATCACATAATTGGAAGTAAAACACTCCTCAGCAAATGCAAGAGAACTGAACTTATAACAGTCTCTCAGACCACAGCACAATCAAATTAGAACTCAAGATTAAGAAGCTCGCTCAAATCCACACAACTACATTGAAATTGAACAACCTGCTCCTAAATGATTCCTGAGTAAATAATGAAATTAAGGCAAAAATCAAGAAGTTTTTTGAAACCAATGAAAACAAAGAGACAATATGTCAGAATCTCTGGGATGCAGCTAAAACAGTGTTAGCAGAGAAATTTATAGTACTACATGCTGTAGCAAAAGCTAGAAAGATCTCACATTGATAATCTAACATCACAACTAAAAGAACTAGAGAGCCAAGAGCAAACAAACCCCAAAGCTAGCAGAAGACAAGTAATAGCCAATATCAGAGCAGGACTGAAGGAGATAGAAATACAAAAAAAAAAAAAAAATCCTTAAAAAAATCAATGAATCCGGGAGTTAGTTTTTTGGAAAAAAAAATTAATAAAATGAATAGACTGCTAGCTAGACTAATAAAGAAGAAAAGAAAGAAGAATCAAACTGACATAAGAAAAATGATAAAGAGGACATCACCACTGAAATATAGCCATCAGATAATACTAAACACATCTCTATGAAAATAAGCTAGAAAATCTACCATAAATGGATAAATTCCTAGATACATACACTCTCCCAAGACTGAACCAGGAAGAAGTTGAATCCCTGAGTAGACCAATAACAAGTTCTGAGATTGAGGCAGTAATTAATAGCCTACCAACCAAAAATAGCCCAGGACCAGACAAGTTTAAAGCTGAATTCTACCAGAGGTACAAAGAGGAGCTGGTACCATTTCTTCTGAAACTATTCTAAGCAATTGAAAAGGAGGGACTCCTCCCTAACTTATTTTATGAGGCCAGAGTCATTCTGATACCAAAACCTGGCAGAGATACAACAAAAGAAGAAAACTTCTGGCCAATGTCCCTGATAAACATCGATGCAAAAGTCCTCAATAAAACACTGGCAAACCCAATCCAGTAGGTCGGCACATCAAAAAGCTTACCCACCATGATCAAGTTGGCTTCATCCCTGGGATGCAAGGCTGGTTCAACATATGCAAATCAATAGACATAATTCATCTCATAAACAGAACTAAAGACAAAAACCACATTATCTCAATAGACACAGAAAAGGCCTTCCATAAAATTCAACACCCTTTCATGTTAAAAACTCTCAAGAAACTATGTATTGATGAAACATACATCAAGACAATAAGAGCCATTTATGACAAACCCACAGCCAATATCATACTGAATGGGCAAAAGTTGGAAGCATTCCCCTTGAAAACCGACAGAAGACAAGGATGCCCTCTCTCACCACTCCTATTCAACACAGTATTGGAAGTTCTGGCCAGGGCAATCAGGTAAAAGAAAAATAAAGCATATTTAAATAGGAAGAGAGGAAGTCAGACTGTCTCTGATTGCAGATGACATGATCCTGTATCTAGAAAACCCCATCACCTCAGCCCAAAAGCTCTTAAGCTGATAAGCAACTTCAGTCAAGTCTTAGGATACAAGATCAATGTGCAAAAATCACAAGCATTCCTATACACCAACAATAAACAAGCAGAAAGCCAAATCATGAATGAACTCTCATTCACAATTGCTACAAAGAGAATAAAATACCTGGGAATACAGTTAACAAGGGAAGGGAAGGACCTCTTCGAGGAAAACACAAACCACAAATCAGAGAGGACACAAAGAAATGGAAAAATATTCTATGCTCACGGATAGGAAGAATCAATATCATGAAAATGGCCATACTGCCAAAGTAATTTATTGATTCAATGTTATTTCCATTAAATGGCCATTGATATTCTACATAGAATTAGAAAAAACTACTTTTTATGCTGCATTTTAACAATGTATTACTTAGGTTATTTTGCTTGGGGTTAAAATGGCTCAAGTAGAAAAAGCGATCCAGTTCATATTAAGGCAATGAACAAAACTGTAAATAAAATGTGTACAGAGAATTGTCTTTTAGACAACTAGATTTGTTCTTTTATTTCTCCATCTCTATAGAAAGAATGTGTACCTCTTATTGCAAGGCAGTCTCTATTGTGTCTTTTTCTGTGGTGTCTTCCATGTGGAGCACTAGTTTGATTATATGTTTGTTACAATTGGTAATAAATTGAGAAGATAGTATCATATATATGGGTAAAAAGCTGTATCATGATACTGCAACAATTCAATGGCATCTTCAGGCTCCACTGTTTTTTTAGAGGCAGGGAGGAGGGAACAAGCTCCATTTCTAATTCTGGTTCCCTTGTAATTGTCACCACATCTGCAGTGACTTCCTCCACTGAAGTCATGCATGAGGATTGGAATCAACTTCTTCCAAATTCTTGTTAATGTTGATATCTTGACCCTGTCCCATGAATCATGAATGCTCTTAATGACATCTAGAAATGATGACTCCTTTCCAGAAGGTTTTCACTTTACTTTGCCCAGATCCATCAGAGAAATCACTATCTATGGCAGCCATAGCCTTATGAGATACATTTCTTAAAAAATAAGATTTGAGAGTCAAAATTACTCCTTGATTCATGGACTACAGAATGGATGTTGTATTCGCAGGCATGAAAACAACATTCATCTCCTCGTACATCTCCGTTAGAGTTATTGGGTGACCAGGTGCATTGTCAATGGGCAGTAATATCTTGAAAATAATCTTTTTCTCTGAGCAGTAGTTTTCAACAGTTGGCTTAAAATATTCAGTAAACCATGCTGTAAACAGGTGTGCTGTCATCAAGCTTTGTTATTCTATTTCTAGATCACAAGCAGGGTAGATTTAGCATATTTCTTAAAAGTCCTAGGACTTTTGAAATAGTCAGTGAGCATTGGCTTCAACTTAAAGTCACCAACTTCATTAGCCCCTAACAAGAGAATTCAGCCTATCCTTTGAAGCTTTGAGGCCAGGTATTGACTTCTCTCTAGCTATGAAAGTCCCAGGTAGCATCTTCTTTTAACAGAAGGCTGCTTGGTCTACACCGAACATCTGTTGCTTAGTCCAGCTGCCTTCATCAACGATCTTAGCTAAATCTCCTGGATGACTTGCTGCAGCTTCTCCATCAGCACTTGCTGCTTCACTTGCGCTTTTATGTTATAGAGATGATTTCTTTCCTTAAATCTCATAAACCAACCTCTGCTAGCTTCAAACCAAAATTTGCAGCCTCCTCACCTCTCTCTGCCTTCACAAAATTGAAGAGAATAAGGACCCTATCTCTGGGCCTGACAAAGTTTTTGGCTTAAGGGAATGTAGTGGCTGGTTTGATCCTCTATTCAGACCACTCAAACTTTCTGCATATCAGCAACAGGCTGTTTCCCTTCCTTATCATGCATGTGTCCACTGCAGTAGCACTTTCAGTTTCCTTCAAGAACTTTTCCTTTGTCTTCTCAACTCAGCTGTTTGGTGCTCGTGGCTTTCACATGCCTTTCTCACTAAGCTTAAGCGTTTCTAGCTTGTGATTTGAAAAGAGGGATATGCAACTCTTCCTTTCACTTGAACACTTTGAGGCCACTGCAGGGATTATTAGTTGGCCTAATTTCAATATATTGTGTCCCAGGGAACAGGGAGGCCCAAGGAGTGGGAGAGAGATGGGGGAACAGCTGGTTGGTGAAGGAATCGGAACACACATATTTAACGATTAAGTTTGCTATCTTATACGGTGTGGTTTGTGGTACCCCAAAGCAATTACAACAGTAACATCAAAGGTCACCGATCACAGATCAACATAACATATATAATAATGTGAAAAAGTTAGAAATATTGTAAGAATTGTCAAAGTGTGACCCAGGGACAAAAAAAAAAATGAGCATATGCGGTTGGAAAATTTGCACCAATATAGTTGCTCAATGCAGGGTTGCCAAAAACCTTGAATGTGTTATTTAAAAAAAAAAGCTCAGTACATGAGAAGCACAATAGAACAAGATATTAGCCTCACTCTCAGCCCTGCCCCACCCCCTACTAAACCATAAGCTCTTGAAGACAGAAGTTTTTATCTATTTTTGTATCCTCAGGGCACAGCACAGTACCTGGCATCAAGTGTGTGTGCAGAAATTTGAAGTTGCCTCCATTAGAATCATTGTGTTAATGATATTTGTGAATTTACTTCTGCCATTTTATTTTGTGTTTTCTTTTTACCTTTACTTCTTTTCTCCTCTCTCTCTTCTTTTTTTTTTTTGCATTCTGCCAATTGATTATATTAGTTTTCTTAGTTGGTTTGAAAGTTTTACGTTCTATTTCTACTCTTTTAGTGGGAACCCTTAAATTTTTAATATAAATACTTGTCCTAATTCGTCTAAAATTAATGAATATATAAAACTTTGTGACACTTTAATTTGCCCTTCCCAAAACCCTACTGTGTCCTAGTAATTTGTTTTCATTTTATTTTTAAACCCACCAAAATTGTTCTTTTAAAAAATTTTATAGACCAGGTATAGTGGCATATGCCTATAATCTTAGCACTTAGAGAGACTGAGGTGGGAGGATTGTTTGAGCCCAGGATTTTGAGACCAGCCTGGGCAACGTAGAGAGATCTCATCTTTACAAAAAAATTTCTTTTTTAAAATTAGCCAGGTGTGATGGCCCATGCCTCTAGTCCCAGTTACTCAGGAGGCTGAAGTAGGAGGACATCTCTACATATACATCTGCGGTGCCTGGGGTTCTGCATTCTTTCTGTGTGTTTTGTTGTTGTTGTTGTTTTTGAGACAGAGTCTCACTCAGTCACCAAGGCTGGAAAGCAGTGGCGTGATCTTGGCTCACTGCAACCTCCGCCTCCAGGTTCAAGCAATTCTCCTGCTTCAGAGTAGCTGGGATTACAGGCACCTGCCACCACACCCAGCTAATTTTTGTATTTTCAGTTGAGATGGGGTTTCACCGTGATGGCCAGATTGGTCTGGAACTCCTAACCTCATACACCCACGTCAGCTTCCCAAAGAACTGGGATGACAGGGCTAAGCCACTGTGCCCAGCCAGTTCTGGATCTCTAACAAGCTCCCAGATGATGCCCGTGATGCTAGTCCATGGACCACATTTGACCAGCAAGGGTCCAATACAACCAGACACAGTGTGATAGACCTAATCGATGCGGGGGTTGGAGACGGTGAGTTTAAAAGAACAACAAAGTTTTAGAAAGGAACACCCAGACTCCCAAAGCTCATAGTGACTACAAGAAAATACGCTACAGTTATGGTGAAAGTTTTTCTGTTCGTACACATTATTCTAGGTGCACAGGAGAAGGAGAAACAAATTATTTCCCTGTGTGAACCACAGAAAAGGAGCCCTAGTATATTTCTTTGCAGGTCAACCACTTCCCTCTTTAGTGACTAATGCTGACTTTTTTTTTCCCTGAGTTCTGAAGCAAAACTCTGCCAAGACCACCTCCTTAAATCGTGCTTCCTCATGGGTGAGGGAACCCCATCTTCTTACGTACCCACAAATGCCAGTGCAGCATAAGTAGTACATCAGGTTATTTCATTAGATTACATTGCACAGATGTCAGGGTCCTCTCTGGTCCCTCTGAGTCCACCTGCTTTGGAGAAACCATCCTAGAAAGGCTGCAAATTCCTGAATTATTGGCATGGTGTTGAAAAAGGGACAAATTGCAATGACAGGGGCTGGCCATCTGCCAGTAAATTTTCATACCTGTAGCTGGTGTTGTTCTAGAGAGCCACTTCACTACACTTCTCTAATGCCACCAACCTGCTGTTTTTATTTTTAAAGAGGAAAAAAAACTCTATTCCAGTAATAATCTCATCTACATTTAATTTTATTGCCCTGGGCACTTTTCTTTCACTGGCAATGAATGCAGACTATAAAGAGTGTCTAGGGCCCTCAGGCCAGAGTCACTTCCTACCAGAGAAATGGAGATGGGGTCCCCGAGCCTGCTTAGAGCTGAGTGGTGCCCAGGGTCTGCACAGTTCCCCGGTGACACCGGCACACCAAAACTGACCCTGAACTTCCCAAAGAGTTCTTTGAGATGGGCTAGGAAAGAGAACAAAAATAAAGGACATTCTCTGAAGGGGCCACACAAATTCTGTTGACACAAAGGGCCCAGCTCTCCAGTTCTGTGTATTTAATCCTTTCTTCCTTGAAGACTGACAAGGAGAAAGCAGTTAAACTGAGTGGAGTGCTACAAAATCCACAGGCCCTAACCCAGTGCACTGTCAGAGGCAGAGCAGTGGCCTGCACAGCAGAGCTACAGCAACCCTCAATGTTATCATGGGGTGGGCGTACATTCAGAGAAGGAGGGATCTCAACAGTTGCCTAAAACCAAGGTCCAGCAGGGAGAAGAGAGGCCTGGGCTGCAAATACCCATAGGGTATCTTTAATGCATTTAAAATACAGCAATGAGCTGGTAGGGTAGCTCACACCTGTAATCCCAGCACTTTGGGAGGTTGAGGAGTTCGAGACCAGCCTGGCCAACATGGTGAAACCCCATCTCAACTAAAAATACCAAAATTAGCTAGCTGTGGTGGCAGGTACTTGTAATCTCAGCTACTTGGGAGGCTGAGGTAGGAGAATTGCTTGAACCCAGGAGATGGAGGTTGCAGTGAGCCAAGATCACGTCACTCCACTCCAGCCTGGGCAACAGAGCAAGACTCCATATCAAAATAATTAATTAATTAATTATAGGAATTTTTTTTCTTATTAAATCCCCTTGGCATATTGTCACAGAGAACTTCAGAACTGATTTTTGAAAGCTCAAAGCTGTAAACCATCAGGCACCAGGAACATGGCCGTCCTAGCAGTGAGTCTCCACTGTGGAAGGCATCAGAATCTGGGGAATGAGTAGCGATTTGCCCCCAAATTACACTGTGAGGTAATGAGAGAATCAGTCCCCAAATCCAGATCAAGCAATTCTCAACTCAGTGTTCTGTCCACTCCACTCAAGAGATGTGCCAGAAAACATAAAATATAAATGAAGACATCACAGCCCTGAACTTCACCCCCACACAATATGAAAATAGGACATGGGCACTGAGGTTTACTGTTTGACCGAGTGAGCCAGTAGTTTCAGTGTATTATAAAAGTCAAAATTAGGGCCAGGTGTGGCGGCTTACGCCTGTAATCCCAGCACTTCAGAGGCCAAGGAGGGTGGATCACCTGAGGTCAGGAGTTCAAGACCAGCCTGACCAACATGGAGAAACCCTGTCTCTACAAAAATTACAAAAATTATCTGGGTGTGGTGGCACCTGCCTGTAATCCCAGCTACTCAAGAGGCTGAGGCAGGAGAATCACTTAAATCCAGGAGGTGGAGGTTGTGGTGAGCTGAGATCACACCATTGCACTCCAGCCTAGGCAACAAGAGCAAAACTCCATCTAAAAAAAAAAAAAAAAAAGTCAAAATTAGAATAACTTGTTTTGAATAGTTTAATGAATTCCCCAAGAAAAGAACTAGAGAGGCAGTGATCAGAGCGACAGAGTTAACCCTAAATGCAAGACTTAGGCAGAATTTTCACTTTAGGTTTTAAACCAGATATAAATTTTGGAAGAATCGTGGTTTAATATCAAATACTTCATCCCTATAGGAGTATATGCGTTAACAAACACACAGATGATGAATAGCTGCCCTTTGCTGGGCTGTCACAATACCCAGCCTAATTTCCATTACTTCCATACTGTCTTCAAATTTCTAGCTTCCAACATCAAAAATTCCACAAACTGCAGCCTCTTGTTTCCTAAAGAACTACTTATTACTGACCTGTGTTACTAACATCACCAGTCGCTCACCTTCTTTTGCTACTAGCTTTGCATCAAACACTAATTACATTGCCAATGATTAAGTGAATTTGTATCGGCTTTCTAGAAGGCAAATTGGTGATACATGTCAAAAACCACAAAAATGTCCATACCGTCGGGCTAAAAACAAAATCCCACTCCTGGAACTTTTCCTCAGAAGAGAAGTCAAAAGAAGAGATGTTAAGAAAGATGTCCATCATGGCGTCATCGAGAACAATCCAACAACAGCACAACTCTAAGAACAGCTACCATTGGCTGAAGAAATTCTCTGCCAGGCCTCTACATGCTTTACTTCTTTTTTTTTTTTTTTTTGAGACGGAGTTTCGCCCTTGTTACCAGGCTGGAATGCAATGGCGGGATCTCGGCTCACCGCAACCTCCGCCTCCTGGGTTCAGGCAATTCTCCTGCCTCAGCCTCCTGAGTAGCTGGGATTACAGGCACATGCCACCATGCCCAGCTAATTTTTTGTATTTTTAGTAGAGATGGGGTTTCACCATGTTGACCAGGATGGTCTCGATCATTTGACCCCATGATCCACCCGCCTCGGCATCCCAAAGTGCTGGGATTACAGACATGAGCCACCACGCCCGGCCTGCTTTACTTCTAAACCTCGAAGTAACTCTGCCACGTCTGTGTGACCTCCCACTTCACAGATGAGAAAACAGGCTCAAAGCATAAGGCAATAATGGAACCAAGGTCACATGAGTAGTAAGTGTCAGAAGCAAGGCTTGAACCCAAGGCTTTGTGACTCTGATATCTCTGCCTGCTCCATTCACCCCTGGGATTGCTTGCAGCCAAGATGCTGGAGCACTGAGTCCCAGGAACAAGCCACAATGCAGTAGCTTCCATAATAAGCAGGAAGAAGCAGCAGTGTCAACAAAGCCTTCCTGGACCAGGCACGGTGGCTCACGCCTGTAATCCCAGCACTTGGGAGGCTGAGGCAAGTGGATCACTTGAGGCCAGGAGTTCAAGACCAGCCTGGCCAACATGGTGATACTCTGTCTCTACTAAAAATACAAAAATTAGCCGAGCATGATGGCACACACCTGTAATCCCAGCTACTCAAGAGGCTGAGGCAGGAGAATTACTTGAACCCAGGAGGCAGAGGTTGCAGTGAGCTGAGATGGTGCCACTGCACTCCAGCCTGGGCAACGAAGCGAGACTCCATCTCCAAAAAAAAGAAAGAAAAAGGCTTCCTGAAATAACATCATTCGAGGAGATTAAATTTAATTAAAACTATAGTATGATTATAAATTTTATTAAAATATGTGTAACATTTAAAAGTGATCACTTGTAAAGGGAAATAATTGGGCTAGCACTTGGTGTGGGGAATGGGTGGGTGCTTTATTCTATTTATATTTCCTTAAATGGTGTTATACTAATGTCTTAATAGCAAGCCTTAAAAAAAAAAAAGACCGACTTGACCACTGTCTTGAACTGAATAAAAGCATGTGAGCGTTTTTCTCTCTCTCCTACCTTTGGGTGACTTCTCCGCCCTCCCAGTTCTCTCTCGGTTTCATGATGCTTGCACCTTGCTGAAACCACAACTTCCCCCCAGAGGGTTGCTGAGCACCCAGGAGGGAGTCACTGCTAGGTCCTTTTCAGTAGAGGTAAGAGGATGTTGGAATCATGACATCACTATTCAAATGGTGAAGGAGAGAGGGAGAGCACCAAACAAACTCACAGGCCAAGGAGAAAGCCAGTGGGCTTTATGGCTCTGTTTATGGGAAGTGCCTCACCAACTGAAAGGTCAGGAGTTGACGTGTCCAATGGCACTGAAGCATTACATGAAATTGCAAAAGTGGAACCTTATAAAAATTCATAAGCTCATGAAACACCCTCTTGACTATATCAGTTAGGGGTACAGTGGCCAGGATTCTATCAGGCTCCAGAAAAAATGAAGCAGCCACATCCTGAGCACCCCAGCACTGTCCTAAAACAATGTCCTCAGCATTGTTCTAAGTTCTTCTAGAAAAAAAAACAAAAAAGCATGCATTGGGTACTACCTGTATGCCTGTGCTTTGTGGAGCTCCTCCTGTGTTGATTTCATCTGCATGAACAATCCTATAATAGACATTATTGACTTACAGATGAGAAAACCAAGGTTTAAACCTACAGTATAATTATAATTTTCATTAAAATGTGTGTAACAGCTAAAACATGATGACAGAGGGAAATCGTTGGGGTAGCATTTTTAAATGTGGTTAAAAAAAACTTGCCCAGCTGAGAGTCAAGCCCAGGACTGCCTGACAACAATTGCTGTGTGCGGCAGCCTCTCACACCATACATCCCAAAGTCTGTGTGAGCCACTCCTCTCAACACCCCGTGTGGCTCTAAGCACTGCCTCCTTTATATGGTGGACACAGCCTTCTACCTGCATGATCAGATCTGAGTGAAAGCTTGCCAGGCTTCCAGCCTTCTCCATAAAAGAAAAGTGTTTCGGCCGGGCGCAGTGGCTCAAGCCTGTAATCCTAGCACTTTGGGAGGCCGAGGCGGGTGGATCACAAGGTCAAGAGATCGAGCATCCTGGTCAACATGGTGAAACCCCGCCTCTACTAAAGATACAAAAAATGAGTTGGGCATGGTGGCACGTGCCTGTAATCCCAGCTACTCAGGAGGCTGAGGCAGGAGAATTGCCTGAACCCAGGAGGTGGAGGTTGTGGTGAGCCGAGATCGCGCCATTGCACTCCAGCCTGGGTAACAACAGCGAAACTCCATCTCAAAAAAAAAAAAAAAAGAAAAGTGTTGCATGATGGAAAGAACACGGCCTTTGGCACTAGATGAACCCAGGTTTGCATCCTGACTTCTGCATTCAGTAACTTCAGTAAGTCACCGAATGTCTCTGAGTCTCAATTTTCTCATCTGTAAAATGGGAGTCCCATTCTCGGTGGTGGGGACTGGAGTCCAGCACAGAGCCTGATTACAGTGGGGGTATTTTTGCATGGTTGTCCCTCCACTGTGGAGGAACTGCTAAGGTTCAGCCCTCCCCACTCCAGTGAAGCGGCTATGAGACGATCATTGGTTATTAGAAGTGCTCTCTAAATAGTGAAGGATGAGCAAGAGGTCCAGTGGCCCCTCACTGAAAAAACTAATTACCCTGGATGTTCCTCCAGCCACTACCTTTGCCATTTCCTTCCCCTCCTTCCAACTGATGCCACCAGACTTTGCCCGATCCATCCATCAGTGGGATGTTTCTTTCCTTTGATGGGACTATCCATTCCCTAATCCCCTAAGATGTTTATCTTAATCCTCATTGTGCCTACTCATTGGTTTTCTTGTTTTACCCCCTTTTCCAAGCTCACCAGATGCTCTGTGCCTCAACTGTTCCACACTGCTCTTTGCGTCTCCTGTAGCTGGCACACAGAAAATTCCAGTAGGGCCGATGACACAAGTGCTGTGACCACATCCCCAGGCCCAAGCACCATGCCTAGCATATAGGAGATGTTCAATAAATGTGAGATATGTGGATGAATGAATGAATGAATGAATCATTAACAAGTAGTTTGTATGGCCTGGGTGGAGAGTGAGTTATCCAACATTAGGTTCTTGCAGAGGACCTATTGTTGGCTGTGAGCGGAGACTCACAAGACAGGTCTGCCAGGTTCCCCGGGAGGCAGGGCCGATTACATGCAGCCTTTTTGTTACATATTTCATACATATCAAACTTGTCCAACCCATGGCCCATGGGCCACATGTGGCTTGGAACAGTGTTGAATGCAGTCCAATGCAAATTTATAAACTTTCTTAAAACATTATAAGATTTTTTTTTTTTTTTTTTTTTTGAGACGGAGTTTTACTCTTGCTATCCAGGCTGGAATGCAATGGCGTGATCTCCTCTCAGCCTCCTGAGTAGCTGGGATTCTCCTGCCTCAGCCTCCTGAGTAGCTGGGATTACAGGCACACGCCACCATGCCCAGCTAATTTTTTGTATTTTTAGTAGAGACAGGGTTTCACCATGTTGACCAGGATGGTCGATCTCTTGACCTTGTGATCCACCCGCCTCGGCCTCCCAAAGTGCTGGGATTACAGGCGTGAGCCACCGTGCCTGGCACATTATGAGATTTTTTTTTGCGATTTTTTTTTTTTTTAGTTCAACAGCTATCATTAGTGCTAGTGTATCTTATATGTGGCCCAAGACAATTCTTATTCCAATGTGGCCTGAGCTAGCCAAAAGATTGGACATCCCAATATATATCATCTCATTTAATCCTCTGAAGAACCCTATCCATGCAAGTGGAAAACCCATCTTACAAAGGCGACTCACCCAGTTACCCAGCAAGGTGGGGATTCTAACCCAGGTCTCCCTAACTCCAAAACCAATGTTGCTTCCTCACACTAGTGGTTAAATGCATGGGCTCTGATGCCAGACAATTTGGGTTCATCTCCTGATTTGCCTCTTACTAGCAGAGGGGACTATGACAATTCAAAGGACTCCCAAGTCCTAGTTATCTTATCTGTAAAATGAGGATAATTGTATTTCCTTCTTCAAGAGTTGCTGTGAGAATTACATGAGATAAGGAAAATATTATGAGCCAAGCACACAGTAAGTCTTCAGTAGCTGCCGTGACAGCAGCAACAATAGCAATAGTAGTAGTGGTGGTGGCAGTCGTAGGAATGGTCTGAGCAGTGGCAGTAGTAGGAGTGGTGTTAATAATGGTAGGAGTGGTATTAATAGGAATAGCAGTGGCCAGGTGCTGTGGCTCACACCTGTAATCCCAGCACTTTGGGAGGCCGAGGCAGGAGGATTGCATGAGGGCAAGAGTTCAAGACTCCATTTCTGGAAAAAAATTTTAAGACTTGGTTAGGTGTGGTGGCATGCACCTGTAGTCCCAGCTATTTGGGGGCTGAGATAGGAGGATTACTTGAGCCGAGTAGTTCAAGGCTGCAGTGAGCTATGATTACACCACTGCATTCCAGCCTGGGCAACAGAGCGAGACACCGTCTCTTAAAAAAAAAAAAAACAGTGGTGGGGTGGTATTAATAGTGGTAGTGGTGGTAGTAACCGTATTAATCGTGGGAATAGCAATGGCATAATGGTGGTTGTAGCGATAGCACTAGTGGTGGCAGTGGCAGTAGCATTAGTCATGTAGTGGTAGTATTTGTGGTATTAATATAGGCTGTAGTGGTTGTCGTGGTAGTTGTGATATTAACAGTGATAGAAGTGGTGATAGTAGTGGTGGTAGTGGTTGTAGGGTAGGGTAATTGTCATGGTGGCGGGAATTGAGTGGTGGCAGTAAGCAGTAGTAGTACCGGGGTGATTTTAATGTTCACATACCCTGAAGGCATGGTGGTAATTTGAGGATGTCAAGTGGGCTTGTTAACTTAAGGTACTTCCACTCTGGGAGATGCGGTGAGCATAGCGGGGGGAGAAGGATACGACAGAAACCTACCTTCTGGGGACCCAGTTGTCCTTACGAGCAGGAGAGCTGCAATTCCCAGATATAGCCACAAGGCGGCGCCAATGATTTGGCACTCAGGACATCGGAACAAGTCCAGGGAAAAATAAGTGGCTCAGGAGCTGGGAGAACCCTGGAGACTCCGGGAAAATGAAGGAGAGTTGGCTGGCTGAGTTTGAGAGATTATTTGATGCTTGGGGTTTAAGACAGACATCAGCAGAGCAAAGCCAGCCACGGAAAGCAGGAAGGGAAAGTGCAAAATGAGACGGGAGCAATCGGGGTGACCCCAAAAACTGGGGTTCTCAACTTGTTTCCACCTGAGTGACAACGTGGGGACAGGGTTCACGTGTGCCCCTCACTTCCAGGGGTGGGTGGACGCAAATGGGCCACAGATGACAAGCAGTTCCCCTTTCTCTCTCACTCATCAGGACCCTCTATTATGTGGTGGGTGTCCGAGAGTTTGAGGACCACTGATCTGGACCGGAACTTGGTGTCCAGAGGTTGCAGAGAGAGACTTTAAAAGGTACAGTCGTCTTTCAAGGAGCCACCTACACACAGAGGACTACAGAGGCTGAGGATGGGCTGTGGTTGTCAACACTAAGAACATGGCTTTAGGGTTAGGGTTAGTAAAAGGCGCCCAGATTCCAATTCTGGCTCTACACTTTTCCGTTTTGTTTTTTTGTTTTGGTTTGGTTTGGTTTGGTTTTTTGTTTTTTTTTTTACAAATCCACATAGAAAAAGTCGATGTGTTCTGGCTCTACACTTTCAGCTATGTGGCCGTGGACAAGGAGATAGTATTAGTACTGGTAGATTTGTTGTGCAGAGTAAATGAGATGATATATTTAAAGTGCTTAGCATGTGCCTGGTAGTAACTACAGTCAACTGCTAAAAAAAGGGCAGCTATGACTATTACTATCATTATTATTACGTGGGCGTGATGATGGAGCGAGCTGGCTTTTAAATCCTCTCTCTACAATTTCATCAATATTACAGGGTCTTTTACGGAACTGTCTTGTATTTTGCTCAAGGTATGTTATGTGTGATAGAACTGGCTTCCCAATGAGATTTCAAGGCCCCTGAGAGTAAAGCTATATGTCTCTTGACTTTTGGACAACTCCAGTGATAAATCTGGACATAGAGTAGTTGGGTGATCAATATGCCTGTCCATAGGTCTGTTGTAAAATTGGCAGCCTATAGGTTTCCAGCATGGCACCTAATAACACAATGCAACCATCATTTGCTAAGCACCTGCTCTATGCTGAGAACACTGGGATAGTCTACTTTGGGGAGACTGTCTTATGCATCCCTGTCTTCTCATTGCTAAGCTATGACTCTGGGAGAGTCCACAGAATCTCTGCCTTCCCCTCCACTCTGAACAAACCGACCCCACTTCTGGGCAGAAACACTGGCATGGAACAGAAGAGACAGTACAAGAAACTAACTTGGTTCAGTGAATTTAGGCATTTGTTTTTCAAGTTCACAAGACCATTTCCTGAGGGACTAGACAAAATTGTTATAAAGTTACTGTGACACTGAAGGAAAGGAAGAGAGAAAGAACAGAAAGTCCTGCTCAAGTGAACTCAAGCCAACAGGTGAAGGTCCACATTAAATATCTTCCCTGGCCTCCTTGGCCTCATTGCTGTTTCTTTCTTATGGGTCTGTCTCCTCATCTAGTGGAACATAAGGGTACAAAAGCAGTGGGTTGCCATGGTCATTCAAGCACCCTGGACATAGCTCCATGTGGAGACTCACGGTGGCAGAATTCTGACTGCTTTTAAGTCACTAACTCCCTGCATGGCTGGGACCCCGGAGTCACTCATCCCCTCCGCACCTCAGCTTTCCCAAGTGCAGGTGATCTCCGAGTTTGTCCTAACTGACCTTTAAAGGCTGACCCAGCTGGGACACCGATGCTACTTCTAATGTTCTGCCCAGATCTGCCTGCTCTGCTCTCACTCCTGACCCAGCACTGTTTGGGGTTTGAGTGGTGAGTGAGTTTCATTTCCTTTTCTTTCTCTCGATGGCAGGCAACTTTCATGATGACATCCTCCTCCAGAGACAGTCTGGGACACAGTTCTGGTGGGTGGAGGTGAACATGACTGTCCCTTGATACAAGGGGCTGCTGTTGTCCTTTGAGAATCACCACCCGACTCCGTGTGACAGTTTTCTTAAATGCAAAATGGGAGAGAATGTTTCCTTTTTAATCAGCAATGTTACCTTTAAGGAAACCTTGAAGGGCAGTTCTATTACTAAATATTTCAAGCAGAAACTTTGATAAACGGCTTCTTTTTTTTTTTTTTTAAATTACAAATTGAATAGCCTTCTCTCCTCCTATGCTCCTATACGCTCTTCAACCCAGAAGCACAGGGACACCTTCAAGGGTATTTACCCCTTTGAGATGGGGAAAGGTGTACCATTAATATGAACTTTCTCCCTCACCCTGATTTACCATCCATTTCATTGCTGGCTGAAGGCCTCCCATACAACCAGACACATTTGAATAATTAATACTCAGTAAGTTGAATGGTTTACCTTCAACAGCTGGATGGCTCCTGAAACTGAGAGTGTTGTCTGTGAAGGCAGCATCTTAGGAAGCAGTCCAGGATGGCACCTGAGGGAGGCTTCCTCATTAGACTCAAAGAATGTGGGATGAGAGCAGAAGCTGGCATGACTGCAGCCTCACCCAAGCCTCAGCAGAGAGCATCTTAGGTAGGAACTGGGCTTAGGTGAGAGTCAGTGAGAAATGAGTGGTCATACCACACCTCAGAAGAGTGAACATATGCCTGAAATTTTAAAAAAATGATCTACTCTGCAGATCAGGAAGAGATGAGGCCCTAATACCTGTCAGGGGACAGGGAATGAATATCCTTCATTCATCCATTTGAAAAACATGTATTGGGGCCAGGCACGGTGGCTCACACCTGTAATCTTAGCAATTTGGGAGGCTGAAGTGGGTGGCTCATATGAGATCAGGAGTTCAAGACCAGCCTGGTTAATATGGTGAAACCCCTTCTCTACCAAAATACCAAAAAATTAGCCAGGCATGGTGGTGCACACCTATAGTTCCAGCTACTTGGGAGGCTGAGGCAAGATAAGGCAAGAGAATCACTTGAACTCAGGAGGCAGGAGTTGCAGTGAGGTAAGATGGCACCACTGCACTCCAGTCTGGGCAACTGAGCGAGACTGTCAAAAAAAAATGTATTGAGACCTACTAAGTGCCAGGCATTGTTGTAGACACTAGGGTTATGGTGGTGAACGAAACAGAACTTGCCCTCTCCAAATGAAACCCTGCCTTTGGGGGTCTTACATTCAATTTGGGGAGATAGATGACAAATAAAATGAACTGGTTCAATGCATCGTTTGCCAGACAGTGATAAGTGCTTAGAAGGAGAAAGGAGGCAGAGCTCCAGAGTGGGGCTGGAAAACATCACATAGGAAATGAGCCGTAGTTTGAATAAAGGTGGGCAAGGGAAGCCCCCCAAGGAGATGGCAAATTAGCACACACTTGAGGGAGCTGAGGAATGGGCTCTGCAGACATCTGGGGAAGAGGGTCCCAGGGCAGGAAAACTGCAAGTGCAAAGGCCCTGGGGCAGAAGTGGTCCTGATGTGTTCCAGGAACAGCCAGGAGGCCTCGTGGCAGGAGTCAAGTCCATCTCATAGGTCTTTTGCTCACAGTGAAACCGGAAGCCATTGGAGCATTTATCAGCAGAGAAGGGTAGGATGTGGCTTCTGACTTAACAGGATCCCTCTGGCTACTGTGTGGAGAAGAGACTGTAGGGAGCAAGCGAAGATACGGAGGGACCAGATGAGATGACAGGAAAGATGCCTGGCGTGACCGAGAGGAAACTTATGGAGGTGCCAAGAAATGGTCAGATCCTGGGTTTATGTTGAAGGAAGGCTGGCGGATTTGTTGAAGGAGTAGACACAGGTTTAAGAGAAAAGCACAAGTCCTTGGTTCTTGTTCTGGGGCCTGAGCAGCTAGAAAGATGAAATGCCCATGTATGGAACTGAGAGAGACTGTAAGAGGGTTGAGCAAGAAAATGGGAAGCAGCGTATGAACAATGTGGGGAGGGGACGTGTGGCATGCCTGCCCCACCTAGGAGAGTTAAGGAATCCTACAAAATCGTGTCAGCCGGGGCATGCGGCAAGCAGCGCTGCAGGTGAGGGAACATTTTCCTGAGTCAGAGCACCTGGCTTCATTCAGGTCCCTTGTCTGCCAACCTCTAGAGAAGGGATTTGGGACACATCATTTAATCAGCCTGTGCTTCAGTCTAGTCATCTTCAAAATTCCAGTGTGTGTGTGTGTGTGTGTGTGTGTGTGTGTGTGTGTACACATATATATGCTTTGTAAAATGCAAAACATTACACCCAGGGGCAGAGGTACAGTGAAAGGAGATTAGACTTTGGAACAGAAAGAACTACAGCCCCTTTCTAGCTACATGATGTTGGGCGAGTTTCTTTTCTTTGGAGACGGAGTCTCGCTCCGTCACCCAGGCTGGAATGCAGTGGCACCATCTCGGCTAACTGCAACCTCAGCCTCTTGGGTTCAAGCGATTTTCCTGCCTCAGCCTCTCAAGTAGCTGGGATTACAGGCGTATACCACCATGCCCATCTAATTTTGTTTGTTTTGTTTTGTTTTGTTTTGGAGACAGGGTTTTGTCATGTTGCCCAGTCTGGTCTCGAACTCCTGACCTCAGGTGATCCACCCACCTCGGCCTTCCAAAGTGCTGGGATTAGCATGAGCCACCACACCCGGCCAATGTTGGGCAAGTTTCTTAATCTCTCAAAGTCTTGGTTTTCTAATGTGTAAAATGGAGATAGCACTGCCTATCTTAGAGATAAGGCTTTTAAAGCATCTAGCAGAGAGCTAGGTACACAGTAGGAGACCGATATATTATAGCTCTCATTATACATAAAATAACTGTTATTATAGGTGTATTTATTTGTGTGTTGGCCACCTGTACAAAAGTTTAGGGTGGACTCAAAGCCTGGCAACATAGATGATATTGTTTTATCTTGTATTGTGATGTAATATCAATAAATGATTTATTATGTATTTGCCTGAGGCCGCATACACTCTGTCAGATTATGTGCTTCCAAAAAACTCCTAGGAGCTGAGAAATAATAAAAGAGGCTTAAACATCCAATCAAACTTTCTTGAGACAAGGGATCTCATCTTATAATTTTTTCTTTGTAGCTTTTACTGCAGACCTAGTTCAATGACTACACCTGAAAGTTACATAATAGATAGATAGGATCAAAGAAAGGGAGCCTAGACATTCTTTTACGTAACCACTTTCATTTAAAACTAAGAGAACTAGAGCCCCGAGAGGGCCAGTGACTTGCCAGAGTGAACCAGCAAGTGAGTGGCAGATGTTGGGCTGATATGAAGCTTGCCCGACCCTTAAGATCAGTGGCTTTCCACTCCCCTTTTCATCGCTGCGGAATGAATGAAATCAGGAGTGGTGAAATCAAGATCTTTTATTGACTTGGACCCTCTTTGATGGGCTCATCCAGGCTGACAAAGATTCAGAAGATTTCCTTGTAATTCCTTGTGATGACCGTAGGATAAAGACAGGGTTCTTGAATGGTTCCTTGAGCTTCCTGGATTTCTCTGGGCCTGCAGTGTTTGCACTGGTCTAGACATTCTCCACCAAACCTCCCAGCAAATATTTGAAGGCCTTGATACAATGCCATACAAATAACCATGTCTAAAGCTCTCCCACGTAAACAGCCTGAGGTCCTTAGTCAGTCAGCAGTGATCCTAGGGAGAAAAAAAAAAAAAAAAGCTTGGCTCCTAGAAACAGCTTTTAAAAGGAAAACCTCAAAGACAACCTAAGAAGTAACACATTTTTGTTGTGGTTAAAGTAACAGTTGTTATTTATGCCATTCATTGACAGCTGGGAGAGGGGCGTGTGTGTGTGTGTGTGTGTGTGTGTGTGTGTGTGTGTGTTAATAGCTTTACAAAGATACAGAAGAAATTCCCTTAGAAAATGTTATTTTTAAAAGTAACTTTTAAACTTTAAAAAATCCTGTGCCTCTTGTTCTGTTCCAAGTGTTGTATGTACAACATTTAAATTTTAATAAGGGGTAGGGAAAAGACTTTGGAGTTAGATTAAATAGAGAAAAAAATGCTGTGGAATTTTGACATGATTCATACCGTAAGTTTCTGGTCATTGTCAGAGAAAAAAAGCCAGCACTATCTCCTCACATGTTAGCAATCTGACAGTAGCACTGAAGATTTGTATAGGGAAATGCACATAAAATCTCAGTAACAGTAGTTAAAGCATATGACCAAAGAAGCCATAGCCAGATACCACAGATCAGAAAGTCCCCAGCCATCACCCAGCCCGTCTACCTACGTGTCCTCACCCACTGCTTCCAACCTCCACAGTCTTCATAATTACTTCTGCACCACCTCCCAACATTGTAAATTAACAGTCTTATTTCCTAAAACCTTCTACTTGATCCCCAGTAATCACAGGTTAATCAGATAAACTACCCTGTGGTCATCAGTAAGCAGGTCCTTTAGCAAAAGCAAGTAACAAAATAACCTCAATGTTATTGATAATCATAACAGCTAACATTTATGTTGCTTTAAGACGATACTGTGCATTATCTAACTTAATCTTCACTCAGATTATGAATTTGCATTTATATTATCTCCATTTTTACCAATGTAGAACCTAAATTCTAACTAGTACTCTATTCTTGTATAGTACATAAAGGATCATTAGCAATCATTGATAGAATTTGAAAATTATAAAAGTCTCTAAAAGATCATATAATCTTAATGTAGTATATTGCGTGTTTATTCTTATCACTAATATTTAATAGGCAGTAATTCCTAAGCCATAAGTAGGATCATACTACAAAAATATTTGAAACTTTTTTCAGTTAATATATTGAGATATCTTTAAATAAATAAGAATTAGAAAGTGTCATCAGCAGTTGAGATTAAAGAAACTTGCATTTTCTCATTTTGCCTGAATTTTTTACAATGATTATATATTACCAAGAACTAAAAGAAAAGATATTTCCATTTTGAAAAGTTAAAAAGGATTACAGTACTGTATAGCAGAACACTGACACAAACCCATTGAAATAAAAGTTCAGTCTTTCACAGGGAGAGGAACATCACCCACCAGGGCCTGTCGGGGGGTGGGGGGAAAGGGGAGGGAGAGCATTAGGACAAATACCTAATGCATTCAGGGCTTAAAACCTAGATGGCAGGTTAATAGGTGCAGCAAACCACCATGGCACATGTACACCTATATAACAGACCTGCACGTTCTGCGCATGTATCCCAGAACTTAAAGTTTAAAAAAAAATTCAGTCATCTACACCCACCTAGAGCTTTATGGTTTGTAAAGCACTTCTGCATGCACATTCTGCTTTAACCTTCACAATACCCGCATAAGATACATGACATAATGCCCTTTTCTGGGGAAGGAAACTGAGGCTGGGCACAGTGGCCGACGCCTGTAATCCCAGCACTTTGGGAGGTGGAAGCAAGTGGATTGCTTGACCTCAGGAGTTTGAGACCAGCGTAGGAAACATGGTGAAAACCTGCCTATACAAAAAATACAAGAATTAGCCAGGCATGGTGGCTCATGCCTGTAGTCCCAGCTACTTGGGGAGCTGAGGTAAGAGGATTGCTTGAGCCCAGGAGGGGGAGGTTGCAGTGAGCCGAGACTGTACTGTGGCTCGGGTGACAGAGTAAGACCCTGCCTCAAAAAAAAAAAGTGTATAGTGTGTATGACTTAAGGTTTTATATATATATATATATGGTATAACTTGAATTCAGATCTCTGGACCCCATGTGCTGCACATATTTCATGACCCCAAGACCTTCCTGTAGTCACTTGTCCACAGGTCCTAAATGCTTTAGGGATTCTGCTCTGTCACTGTACCCAGAAGTTTATATGATGAGTTTTCACTTCCAAGATCTACTATTTTGAGGATAGCCACCGTGTAACAGCTGCTTCTCATTACTGGAAAGAACAGAATAATGCTGCTGCTGCTGCTGTTGCTGCTTTTTTCAAAGGATCTCACTCTGTTGCCCAGGCTGGAGTGAAGTGCCGTGATCTCATCTCACTGCAGTCTTAACCTCCGAGGCTCAAGAGATCCTCCTGCTATAGACTCTTGAGTAGCTGGAACTACAAGGGTGCACCACCACACCAGGCTTATTTTTTTTTTTTATAGAGAAAGGGTTCTCACTTGTTGCCCAGCCTGGTCTTGAACCCCTTGGCCCAAGTGATCCACCTGCCTCGGCCTCCCAAAGTGCTGGGATTATAGGCGTGAGCCACCTCACTTGGCCAATAACTCTTCTTAACTAGACCTTTTGGGGAAGATAATATGTGCCTCCTAGGCATGAGCATAATGCCCGCTGAGAGGTTCTCCCTTTCGCTCTCCTCCTCTTGCTACAGACTTCCTTGAGCCCTGA
The DNA here is from genome assembly GCF_049354715.1 of Callithrix jacchus. Lineage (NCBI taxonomy): Eukaryota > Metazoa > Chordata > Mammalia > Primates > Cebidae > Callithrix > Callithrix jacchus. Next base: position 98,006,425 of record NC_133506.1, on the reverse strand, counting down.
CTACACACAGGGTCCACGTTATGGAAGAAACTTCCAGAGGCGCATAACCAGCCAGCCCTGACTACGTGTTTCCTATGTGCCAACACCTTCCATTCTTTTCATCATTAAGTTCCAGCAATAATAGTATCCCACTTTTCAGATGAGGAAACTGAGCTTTAGAGAAATTAAATCACTAGTGGATGGTCACAGTGAGCAGGGAGTGCAATGGAAATTCCAATCAGCCAGCTGTTCCCACCACCCACATTCCTAACTGCTCCTCTTGGCTCCCTTTGAGGAGTGTAGAAGGGAGAAGAAGGAATCAGTATTCTGTTTTGGCTTTTAAAAGCATATATGCACGTGTGTGTGTACATCTGTGCAAGCAGGCAAAACAGTACAAAAGAAACAAATAAACTGAAGAGCAAGTGCCCAAACAGAGGAGATTGGGAAGCAGGTGATAAACAGGCAGGAAAGCAGACTTTCTTTTTGCTTTAGTAAGTTTTGATTATTTGAATTTATCAAAATGTCTATTCGATATTTTTAAATTATGATAAATACACATAACATCACATCGCCTGTCTCGACCATTTTTAAATGTACAGTTCAATAGTATTTTAAGCACGTTCTCATTATTGGGCAGCCATCAGCACCATCCGGCTCCATAACCTTCATCTTACAAAACTGAAACTCTGTACCCGTTAAACAGTAACTCCCCATCCCTCACCTCCCAGCCCCTGAAAACCACCGTTCTACTTTCAGTCTCTATTAATTTAGCTACTCTAGATACCTCATGTAAGTGGAATCATACAGTTTTTGTCTTTGCATGACTGGCTTATTTCAGCAGCATAACACCCTCAAGGTTCATTCCTGTTGAGACCTGTGTCAGAATTTGCTTCCTTTTTAAGGCTAATTTTCCATTGTATGTATATATGTACGTACATGTATACATACAATGTATATATACTAGATATGCATATCTACAATGGAAAATTATTGTGTCTATTGAGAGATGAATGAATAAACATATATATGTACTATAATCTCTCTTTCTCTCTCTCTATATATAATATATTTATATATATATAAATATATTATATATACTTAATATATATAATATATAAATATAATATATAAATATATATAAAATCTCTCAATAGACACTTGAAAGCTGGGTCCAGTGGCTCACATCTGTAATCCTAGCACTTTGGGAGGCTGAGGCAGGCGGATCACTTGAGGTCAGGAGTTCAAGACCAGCCTGGATAACATGATGAAACCTTATATCTACTAAAAAGATGAAAATTAGCTGGGCATGGTGGTGGGCACCTGTAATCCCAGCTACTCAGGAGGCTGAGGCAGAAGGATTGCTTGAACCTGGGAGGCGGAGGTTGCAGTGAGCTGAGATCACACCACTGCATTCCAGCCTGGGCAATAAGAACAAAACTCCATCTCAAAAAAAAAAAAAAATGGACACTTGAGTTGCTTCTACCTTTGGGCTAGTGTGAATAATTCTGCTATGAACATAGGTGTATAAATATCTCTTCAAGATCCTGCTTTCAATTTTTTGGGGCTTGGACCCAGAAATAGAATTGCTAGATAATATGGTGATATTGATTAGTTTTGTAATTTAAAAACTAAAAGCCTTTTTAAAAAGGGAATGCTCACATGGATGACAATAATATTCAATAGCAAGACAAGGAAGACAGTAGTGAAAATGACAGGCTTAAGGGTCACTGCAGTTGTCATGGGCTGTGAGCTTCCTTGGGGCAGAGGCCAGTTTTGCAGCTTTATACCCCGCCCCGCTGCCCCATGCCCAACACATGCCTGCCTTCTTGTAGGTGCTCAATTATGTTTAAACTCAATCCCATTGCCCTAAAGCAATGACTTCATCAGAGTAGCTAGACAAGTGACAGATCTTCCCAAACGAAACAAAAGGTCTGCATGGAAGCAGTGCCCTGTGACCATGGAGGACAGGCTTTGACGCTCACTCGCTGTATGACCATGGGCCCTTAAATTCTGGGGCCTCAGTCTCCTTGGTTCCATGATGATCCTGTCCACCTTACATCGTCACAGAATTATCGTGAAAATTCACTATTCCTTCAACAAATATTGCATGCCTTCTGTGCAGGGCTAGATTAAACTTGAAATTTAAAACTTTCTTCTTTTTGTTTTTGTTTGTTTTTTGAGACGGAGTCTCCCTCTGTCACCCAGGCTGAAGTGCAGTGGTATGATCTTGGCTTGCTGCAACCTCCACCTCCTGGATTCAAGCGTTTCTTCTGCCTCAGCCTCCCAAGGAGGAGCTGGGACTACAAGTGCGCACCACCATGCCTGGCTAATTTTTTTGTATTTTTAGTAGAGATGGGGTTTCATCATATTGGCCAGGCTGGTCTAAAACTCCTGAACTTGTGATCCGCCAGCCTCAGCCTCCCAAAGGGCTGGGATTACAGGCGTGAGCCACTGCACCTGGCCAAAATTTAAAACTTTCATTCAGAAAACATCGCTTGTACTGTTATGGTTCTATCATTTTGTTATGGTTCTATCATTTTATTTTGTATTCCTTGATTTGTTCTTCATGGAAGCACCTTGTCTCATTCCTTCGTTTTAATGGAAGGGTCTAAAAAGAAAAAAGTATTCAGGGTTCATTAAGAGCTTGGAACATGACTTTCTTCTGATGGCTTCATAAACTGGATTATCTCCCGTACCCTATAGGAGAGAACTCCCAGGTCAGGAACTTCTGGGAAACTGCATTGCTCTGCTCTCTGAAAAACCTGTCAGCTTTTCTACTCCATAATGGTCATCCCCAGCTGCAGGGGGAAGTTAATGAGGTGTGCAGGACAGTGATGGGAAAAGGTCAGCCTCCACATCACTCCTGACACCACCGCCAAGTGAGGGCCACGAAGGGGAACCGGCTATCGGGTAAGAGAGATGGACCAGAAAGCAATCTCCACTGCATTAGCTGGTAGTTCTGAACATGTGGAGAGGCCAAGGTCCAGCCTATGGACTGTGACGGAACATTCTTACAACAGTAAGAGGTCTGAGCACAGGCACTGCCTCTATCCAGTGGTGTCCTGGGGTATTTTTTCTTTATTTTTTGCCTTTCTCTCTTCCTCTCTTCCTCTCTTCCTCCCTCTCTCCCTCTCTCTCTTTTCCTCTCTCCCTCTACCTTTCTCTTCTCCCCTTCTTACCTTCCTTCTTTTCTTTTCTTTCTTCATTTTTCTTTACTTCTCTCCTTCCCTTTTATCTTGCTTTCTTTTTTAAAAAAAGTTTCTCTTATTTATTTTCTTCATTATCCCCCTTTTCTTTTCTTCCTTCTTTCCTTTCTCTCTCCTCCTATATCTCCAATCAGTCTCCCCTTATTATTTTCCAAATCGTAAAAAATTCCTGAGAGGTGTCTGTCTGGTCACCTCTAGCTGAGTTTCTTCTTATCTAAAAATAAAATAGAATTTAGTACTTTTCAACTTTAGAACAGGGGTCCCCAAATGGGGGTGCACAAGCTAATGTATTGAGGGTACAGGATGAAAATCTTGGGTCTTATTTTATTTTATTTTACTATTTTTTTTTTTTGAGATGGAGTTTTGCTCTTGTTGCCCAGGCTGGAGTGCAGTGATGAGATCTCAGCCCACTGCAACTCAATCTCCCAAGTTCAAGCAATTCTCCTGCCTCAGCCTCCCGAGTAGCTGGGATTACAGGCATGCACCACCATGCCCAGCTAATTTCATATTTTCAGTAGAGACAGGGTTTCACCATTTTGATCAGTCTGACTTTGAACTCCTGATCTCAGATGATCTGCCTGCCTCGGCCTCCCAAAGTGCTGGGATTCTTATTTCATTTTTGAGTCGGAGTTCCATTCTTGTTGCCACGTTGAAGTGCAATGGCGCAGCGTGGTCTCGACTCACTGCAACCTCTGCCTCCTGGGTTCAAGCCATTCTCCTGCCTCAACCACCCAAGATGCTGGGATTACAGGTGTCTGCCACCACACCCAGCTAATTTTTTTGTATTTTTAGTAGAGACTCGGTTTCGCCATTTTGGCCAGGCTGATCTCAAACTCCTGACCTCAGGTCATCTGCCTGCCTCGGCCTCCCAAACTACCGGGATTACAGGCGTGAGCCACCATGCCCAGCCTTATTTTTGTATTTATTATTAACTCCATACTTTGCATTCTTGTGTTAGTCTTATAATGAGCATGAAATATTAGTATGGTACACATAGTAAGTTAATTCATTCATTCATACAAATAATGGAAATGAAATGTTCAAACTCTTTTTTTAACTGAGAGGAGTAACTTGGGGAAAACATTTTCACACAAATGCTTTAAAGAAAAGCCTTTTAAAAACTTAGCAACACTTCATTCAACTCATTCCTACTCACAGTCAGTGTCTTTGCAATTCAGAGGGGATTTCTGGGCATGCATAGGGCCTGTACAGGAGGGTGGGTGGAGTGAACCAGCATCCCAAGAAGTCCGAGCTGATTTCCAGCTACATGTCACTTTTGAAACTCCTTCCTCAGGAAGATCCCTCCCTACAGCAGTGCTCCGCACACTTCTTTTTCACTGTCCCCTGCCCTTTCATTTTTCTCGATCATACATCCTCTTGTGATACACCACGGATTGACTTGCTGTCCGTCCCTGGCTCTTGCTGGCAGGTGAGCTCTGGGAGGACAAGGGCTTTGTCTGTTTCGTTCACGGCTGCATTACCAGTACCTGGAATAGGGCCTGACACAGACACATACTTGAATGAACAAACCAACTGCTGCAAAGGTCCGAATTAGAAACCCAAATGAGGCTTGAGAACTCTGATAGAAACAGAATTTTCTAATTCTGGTGAAATTAGAATCCTACTGTATTTTCTCTCTTCTCTTCTTGATCATTAGTTTTCTGAAGGCTAATTTCACAACAACTGTGATGCTTAATTACACGGAGTTAAAACACTTTCTAACTCCCTGGCCAGACTAAACTCCTTGAGAATAGAACTTGTATCTTTAACATCTTGAAATCTCTGGTATTTTGCATATAGTAAATTCTGAATGGATGTTTATTGAATGAATAAATTAATAAATGGGCCTTGGACATGCAGAAAGGTAGACACAGAACAGAGAAAAAGATGTTAGTAAGGAGCGTTTACAGAACACCTGCTGCATACAGTGCACTGTTCTAAGCACCACTGAGCAACAGAGAAGGCTTAGAAAGTTTATTTCCTGGCCAGGTACAGTGGCTGACACCTGTAATTCTAGCACTTTGGGAGGCCAAGGCAAGTGGATCACTTGGGGTCAGGAATGCGAGACCAGCTTGGCCAACATAGTGAAACCTCATCTCTACCAAAAACACAAAAATTAGCCAGGGATGTTAGTGGGTGCCTGTAATCCCAGCTACTCCAGAGGCTGAGGCAGGAGAATCACTTGAACCCGGGAGGTGGAGGCTGCTGTGATCCTGCCACTGCACCCCTGCCTGGGCAAGAACGAGACCCCATCTCAAAAAAAATATGAGGTTTATTTCCTGTGCTTTAGGGATTTATAATCCACTTAGGAAAGATAAAGCAATCATGTAATGCCTCAAGAACAGCTATAAATGGTTTTTTACTTCCAACACACACAAAACAATAGGTTAAAGTATGATAAAGTAAGTTCATCAGCTTGTCTGCCAGTATAGTCAGTATTAGAATTACTCTGCCCCATCACCACCTTAGGTCCTGGTGCTAAGGATCTGAGATTGGTAAGAAATCAACCTTGTCCTTGAGGAATTTCTGGTCTAAACATGTGATGAGGTCATTTCCACAATCTGGGCAAAGAGCTAGGATAGAAATCAGCACAGGGGGCACTAGGAACAGAAAGGAAGAATACAAAACCCCACGTTTCTCAACCTCAACCCCATGGATATTTTTAAAAAATTATTGAGACGGGGTCTCACTGTGTTGCCCAGACTGGTCTCGAACTCCTGGGCTCAAGAGATCCTCCCGCCTCAGCCTCCCAAAGTGCTAGGATTACAGGCATGAGCCACCTCGCCCGGCCCCGTGGATGTTTTAGATCAGATGACTCCCTGCTGTGGGAGGCTGCCCTGTGCGCTGCGGAGTGTTTAGCAACATCCCTGGCCTCTAACCACTAAGATGCCAGTAGCACCCCCTCAGCCATGACGACGAAAATCGTCTCTAGACGTTAGGACCAACTACATAATTTGTGAGGCCCAGTGCACAAAGGAAAGTGTGGGACCCTTCGTTCATAAAGCAGAGGAAAAGTGCCATTGAAGATACTCAGATATAAAGTATTATCATTCCCTAGGGATACAAACACTAGCAGGGTGACTCTGTACACACATGCAACCCACCAGCTGCCATGTCCCCGCTCTGACCAGCCACTGGGCCATGCATTTGTCCTTCTGAAGCCGCGGAAGTCAAACCAGGGAACCCTTCCTACAGCTTGCTGCTCCAATCCATGGCAGATGGACAACCCCCAAGGGCATTATAACCATGGCACAAGACACCCTTGGTCCAGAGGCGGGTAAAAAGCATGCCCCCCTGCCACGTAGCCTATTGCCTAATGCTTCATGACACTGCCAGCCTGGGTCAGGGATGGCCACTGCCATGCCCCACTCTGAGATGCCATGCAGCAAAAGCATCCTATCTCAACCTCTCCATACCCACATGAAGACCCCCTAAGGACACAGAGGGCAGTGGTGGTTGCTGAGTGGGAAGAGAGAGCCCCAGCCAGGCCAGGAGCACCAACAGGTGGAGAGCTGGAGCCTGAAACCCATGCCAGAAAGGCAAGGAGGCAGTGGGGGAGGGGGACCACATGAACAAAGACTCTAAGCCCCTGGCATACGTGCTGTTTTCCCATCAGGCTTCATCTACAAAACAGAAAGTCAAAGATTTCAAAGGATGGCAGCCGGGCATGGTGGCTCATGCCTGTAATCCCAGCACTTTGGGAAGCCAAGGCTGGTGGATCATGAGGTCAAAAGATCGAGACCATCCTGGCCAACATGGTGACACCCTGTCCCTACTAAAAATACAAAAATTAGCTGGGCGTAGTGGCGCATGCCTGTAGTCCTACCTACTCTGGAGGGTGAGGCAGAATTGCTTGAACCTGAGAGGCAGAGGTTGCAGTGAGCCAAGATCATTGCACCCCAAACTGGCAATAGAGTGAGACTCCGTCTCCAAAAAAAAAAGAATTTCAAGATGGCAACTACAACGCATTAAACCCCAAGCACATTCATGAAGCTGGCCTTACCAGACATTACCAAAGCCCCCATAGGAGTCAAAACCATGCCCAGGTGAGAACCACTAGGGTCAGGTGGGGTTTCTCAAAGGACTTGAGCCTCTCAGCTGATCCCAGAAGGGATAGGCAGGGGGTTGCGGGGGATGATTAGAAGGAAAAGAGCTAATCGGGAAAGGTTTCAGCAGGTTATGAATTTTCAACCACATTTTCAGGGAAGTGGCAAAGTCTGGTTTGGCTGGAAGGAGCTCTTCCAGGTGGAGGAAGTTGCAGGTGAACAGGTAGAGGAATGGAAATTAGCAAGGTGCCATAGGGGCTAGTAGGGAGGATGGTGTGGCAGGGGAAGTGTGGGGAGAGGCTGAATAAGAGAAGGGTCTTTTAACCTTATACAGATTCTATCTGAACCTTCCTGTTGCCCTGCACATGGTGTGTGCTGTGACTCACGTGGTGTGTGCTGTGACTCACTCCTCCTAAAGCCCTGCTGCGTGAAAGCTGAGGGACACACATCAGCAACTTTGAAGAGGCTCCTTGCATGGAGACCCTCATCTCCGCCGGGGTTTCCTCCCTCTTCGCTGTCCCACAACACCGACACTCACCTCCTGTGGGCAGAGGCTCCCTGGAGGGTCTCCATCAATGAACCCACCGGGACCCCTTCTCTCTAAGTGTGTCACCTTGGGCAATCATCATCAAATAAGAGTTATTGAGAGCATATTGACAGCCTCTCTTCTAATTGCTTTATATATGTATTGGCCATTTACTCTTTACAACCTCCCTGTTAAAGTAAATGCTACCTCTATCCCCATTTTAAAGGTGGGAATGGTGAGCCCCAGGGAGGTTTGGTAAATTGCACATATACAGTTAGTGAGTTGTGAGTCCAAAATCTGAATCCTGGCTATTTGACTCCAGAGTCTTCATATTGAACCATTTCACTCAGCTTTGTAAGATGGAAATAATAAGGAGCTGGGCACGGTGGCTCACGCCTGTAATCCCAGCACTTTGGGAAGCCAAGGCAGGCAGATCACTTGAGGTCAGAAGTTTGAAACCAGCCCGGCCAACATGGTGAAACCCTGTCTCTACAAAAAATACAAAAATTAGCGGGGCGTGGTGGCGCATGCCTGTAATCCCAGCTACTCGGGAGCCTGAGGCACCAGAATCGCTTGAACCCGGGAGGCGGAGGTTGCAGTGCACTGAGATCATGTCACTGCACTCCAGCCTGGACAACAGGTTAAGGTCCATCCCAAAACAAAAACAGTAACCTCAGATAATTTTAAGGATCAGATGAGATTACAGTGTAAATCTTCACACAGTGATACAGTGAGGTAGCTACACAATAGTAGCTGCTATTGTTGTTGTTACAAGCATTCTTTAAAAAAATTAAATAATGGCTCATACCCCATTGAAAACTTTGAGATGCCTCATTGCCTAAGGGGAGAGAATGAGACCCCCCAGACCCCGCATTCAATGTTTGTTCATGACCAGCCCTGTCCTAACTTCCCAGGGTCATCATTAGCAAGATTCCTCCGTGGTCCAGGCAGCCCAGCTTGCCCTCCTCCCCCACTGCCCTATTACCTGCTTTCATGCTTGGCTCAGCTCTTCTTTCTGACTGAAATGTTCTCTGGCTTCTCCTTGATGTCAAAATTCTATGTACTTTTCAAGGGCCCTGAGCCCCCACAAAATTTTGCTGGTTCCCCTATTGCTGCTGACATTTGCTTCTATTTATTAATTGTGCCAGGGGGTTACATATACTATCTGGCCTGCCAATTTCTACACTGTCCTCCTTTTTACAGATGAGGAACTGAAATTCAAGGTGTCAGCTTACCCAAGGTCACATCTGAAAAGCAGCAGAGACAGGTTTCAACCCAGATCAGGCTGATTCCAAGCCCCATGCTGTTCCCTATGGCTACTGCCTCTTGGCTAGTCCAGAAAGCCAGGCAGAGGGGCATTTGAATCTCAACCTGATCTGAGCAGAACAAGCTCTGTCCAACTCCAACAGTTTAAGCATCAGTTGAGAAAACTAAAAATAGTAATAATAATACTGTCTCATGGGCAGTTATGAGGAGCAAATGAGATGCTTTGTGTGAAGCAATCAGCACAGTGCGATCATGAAGCCAGTTGTACTCTGTCTAGCAATAGAGGTAAGTGTGTCCATGTCTTGTCTCTCAGTCTGGATAACCAACTCCCTTAGAGCAGGAAGTGAATCTGGTGGTTCCAGCAGTGCCAGACACTGACTGCATGCCCAGCGCAGAGCAGATGCTCCATAAATGTTTGTTGTATTGACCCAGCAGCCCTGCATGACTCTTCACACCCAAGCCTGAGAACAGGGCGTAGTTACCAGAGCACAAAAGGATACCTCAGTCATCCTTTACTGGGAGGCTGAGTGGTAACTCTCATGCCCAAGGCACAAGTCATGGACAGCACTCCCAACCAGACGCAGTAGGCTGCGTGACGTGAGGTGAACTCACTCCTGCTCTGCAACAAGGACCTCTAGAATTGGAGAAGAGACATCGGTGGGGAGAAACAGGAAAACATCAAGTGGACAGAGGCTCTTGACACACAGGCCAAGCTCTTTCCTGGAACCCTTATATTTGAAGAAGGAAAAAGCCTTTGCCTCACCGGAGCATGGCATTGGGAGTGGAAACTGGAGCATCTTGTGTCTTCCTCTTAGTCCTGGTCCCTGTTCCTGGGCTGTGCTTTGTGCTGATCTTGTCATTATATAAACCCAATGTCCTGGAGAAAACACTGGGTTCTAGATGCAGAAGTCTCAGATGGTGATTCTGGCACAGTTGGGGGTCATTTTTCCTCTGAGCTTCAGTTTCCTCATCTGTGAAATGTGGATAGTAATGCCTGCCTTGCTTTTTTTGCAGGACTCTCTTGAAGATCAAATGAAAGAGGAAAGCTCTTTGCACACCCTAAAATACTGTACAATAGCATAGTTCTGTGTGTGCCAGGTATCCCCTTTGACCGGAAAGACTTTGCTCTCTCTCTCTCTCTCTCTCCTTTCTCCTCTCTCTCACCCCCTCTAAAGCAATCACAAGATTTCTCTGTGTGCTGAGACTTTTTAGGGTGCTTCTGTGCGTGCCCCCATCTGTTTCAGGGCTTCGAAGGTGTCAAAGTGCCAGAAATGAGGCACTTAACATGGGATCCAGAGGTCCTCCATGTAAGTCTGGAGTGCTGCTCCTTAACCCTTTGTGGGTCCTTGGGCCAATGGAGCTTCCATTTCTTCATCATTAAAGCAAGGATGGAGGATACTGCCTACTTCATAGGTCTGTGAGGAAGAAAAAGCGGGGAGTGTAGGTAGGGCACCTCAATAATACTTATTTAAGTATTAATCTGAAAACAGTTTCCAGAAAAGTTCAGTACAGATTATTGCTTCTTTTCCTAAACACCATAGCTTAGCCCATGATAATTTATTCAAGAAACATTTATGGAACACCTACCATGTGCCAGGCCCACCATTTACCCAATAAACACTCACAGGGCACCTTCTCTGTGCTGGGCCCACAGCCAATTTCATTTTTCATGGATGTTGTGATAAAAGAAAGAGGAGTAGATGGTTGCTCTGGAGCAAAGGCTCTTTATGGTAGGTGTAGTATTTATTAGTTTAATATCATACTAGGTTGGCGGTTTTTAATTTAATCTTTTACAAGCTACTGGGAATACCTTATTTCTAAAAAATGACCCAGCAGAAGGATGTGGGTTGTTGAATCAAAATGAGAGGGAGATCTTTACCTTTAGGAGTTTTCCTGGCAATGATCATCTAATAGCAGCATGTCTGGGGAAAAAAGCTCAGAGCCAAAAGGGGTTTCTAGAAAGGAAGCTGACGGTAGTGACTGGTGGGATCTGGGATCTTCCCGTATCCATTTGTTATTTCCTTATGGTGCTCCCCAGAGTGCTCCAGGCAGAGCAGACACTCAGTGGTATTAGTGAACTTGGACCTGAAACGTTGCATTTTGAAGGAAGGGAGGGAGGACGCGAGGGGTCCTCTGAGCCATGTGCTGCACTCAATGTGTTCCCCGTCTGTGCCAACTGCACATAACTTGTTCTTCTGTGTAACTTTATTTAATTCTTCCAACAACCTTATAAGGTATGAATTCCATTATTATTGCCGTTTACCTCTGGTGACAATAAAAGAAATTTATTAACTTGCCCAAAGTTATGCCCACACACTCCCAGAAAGCAGGTGGCCCATCTGACCCCAAAACTGATTCTCCCAGGTTCCTGTGCTGCATTTCTTGAAAAAGTAATTTATTCTCTCTGAATCTGCTTCCTTATCCCAAAGAGGAAGAAGTAAAGGGGGAAGACTCTAAGGTCCCTTTTGGATCTGTGGACTTCTAGTGGCATAAGTGCTTTATCGGGGGGTTGACACACTGTGACACATGGGCCAAATGCAGCCAGCTAATTGTTTTTGTAAATAAAGTTTTATTGGAACACAGCCACACATATTCATTTATGTATTGTTGATAAGAGCAGAGTTGAGTAGTTGTAACAGAAACTAGCTGGTGCAGGAAGCATAAAATATTTACTATTTTGTCCTTTATAGAAAAAGTTTGCTGACTCCTGGAATATACTAAGCTATAGACTTTAATGATGATTAACTATAATGATGAATAGGAAAAAATCTGGAGGACCGAACAGCAACTCTAAACCGTTGAGGGAGGTAAGATGACTTACACTGTTTACATTTTATACTTGGAGTTATTTAATTTACTTTATACTAAGTTATAACTTACATATGGCAACATGCACAAATCCCGCACGTATACCCTGGTGAAGGATCCACCATCCCGATCAAAATGTAGAACCTTTTCTAGCACCCCAGAAACCTCTAGCACCATGGATTCATTTTCCCGTGTTTTAACTTTATATAAATGGAATCACACAGTACATACTCTTTTGCGTCTGGTAAAAGTAGTTATTTATTTATTTAGAGAATTGGGTCTCACTGTGTCACTCAGGCTGAAGTGCAGTGACATAATCATAGTTCAATGGAACCTCAGACTCCTGGGCTCAAGCTATGCTCCCGAGTAGCCAGGGCCATAGGCACACACCACCATGCCTGGATCATATTTTTATTTTTTACTTTTGTAGAGACAGGGTCTTCCCAGGCTGATCTTGAACTTCTGGGCTCAAGCTATCCTCCCACCTCAGCCTCCCAGAGCACTGGGATTACAGGTGTGAGCCACCACACCTGGCAAGTATTTCTTTTTAACAGTATTGTCCAGAGGCAATCACATGTTCATTTACTCAGCAAGTATTTTCTTGAGCATCTACCATGCATCCACTCCTCTCCAGGCACTGAGGAGTAAGACATGAAAAGATGCCTGCCCTTCATGGGGTTTGCTCTCTGCGGTGTATTTTTTTTTTCATGGCTAGTCAAGGCTTCATCTCCACTACTACATAGAGGTCTGGCCTAAGCTCTTGACCCATCTGCCCAAAGGCCTGCAAGTAGACACCCTAATAATGTAAGACCTTTTAGGAATTTCAAATCATAAAAAAGTTGGAGGACTTGAATGGTCATCCAAACCAACTGGCCATTTTTCAAAGGTAGAATCAGAGACCCAGAGAAGGTGTTCACAAAAACATTAGGGGAGGTGAATCACCCAGAAAGGGGTATTGTAGCCAGAAGAAGAACCTCAGGCTCTTTAGAGAGCCTGAAGTCTAGAATGTTCTCCAGGTTGCAACACTGCTCTCTAACAAGAAGGCCCCTGACCTCCTGCAGACCAGGTTAGGGGGTTATTTATGTTTTTCTCTAGAGATGATTTCATTTTGAGGCCTTCTAGATACTCTGTGAACCAATGAGAAAGCCTGGGAGAGTGGAGTGGCAGGGGGTGGAAATGACCAGAATCTCCCTTCTGTAAACAAAGAAGTGCAACCGCAAAAAGTAGGGGAAAGACTGCATGCACAAATCAGAAAAGAAATACCGCTTGTGCTGCTAAGTTCCAGGGGAAATGAGTTCACAGGAGCCACATTTGCCAATCTGTGGAAGGATGAGCACAGCGCTCAGAATGCCTTCAGAGAGTGACGAGTTAACTGGGTTTCAACTTATTTTATACCAGGGGTTGCCCCTCCCATTAAAAAAACCCTTGGGATTTGAACTGCAAATTTATCTAGTTTGAGTAGATGAAACTAATATGGTCTCTTCAAATTCAGTAGCTCTTAAAAACATGCTGGGACTATAAGAGCTTGAAGACATCAGTTGCCTTAGTTCTCAGCATGTTTTCAAGATGTGCCTCTTCTTTCTGAATGCATGAGAGCCCACCCTATTCTAGGAACCTGTAGTTGCACACTCGTCAAATCTTTACACAAGCACAGGAGAGTGTTATTATCATTTTACACAAGAGGAAACTAAGGATCAGAAAGATTGTGTGACATGCCCAAAGTCGCACAGCAGGTAAATCAGATCTTGGGTTCAAGTTTAGTTCTGTTTGACTACTCCAAAGCCTGCCTTCTGCTCTCTGCTGGGTATCCTCCACCTCTTCCCCAAAGAATCCCCCTTCAACTTCTCATCTCCCAAAGCAATGACAGCTGGAGACCTTCCTCTTTCATCCTAAAGCCCCGCTCAAAAGTTCTGAGCCTCAATCTCAACTCCTTTATTAATTTGCTAAGGTGGCTACAAGCAACCTGAGGCTCTCTCATAGATTATTTTTCCATCATTAAAATGGAGTTACTATATCAGTCCATTACCACTTTATTCTATGTGAAGCATAAACAGATGTTAATTCAGTCCTACTCCATCTTCTTCTATTTGGGGGAAGTTTCACTGAAGTTTTTTAAGATAGCTCACTTAGCATTTATGACCTGCATTCTGAAAGTCTATCTGCTGTTCTACTTTACACATCTCTTTTTAAATTCCCATATGAAGGGATTGGTGAATCTGTTTGAAGATCTATAGTTCAGAACAATTACTTGATGAGCACTTACACTGCACCAAGTGGCATATAACAAGGTGGGTCTAGGAAGGAGGATTACAGGAAATTCCTGGATATAAACAGCCAGATTACCTGGGAAACATACCTGGACATTCATAGGAAGTTTGTCCTATCCACTGAGTGAAATTTCCTGCACATTCACATAGTTAGCTGGGGTTTGGGGATGAATGGGTTTGCTGACACCTGAATTTTGAGAGAGACTGAGGCTTGGGAGTCAGATGGGGCACACAGCAGCTGGAACTGCCAATCAAAGTTTTTTGTTACAACAGAAGTGATTGCTGTTTTTTAAGTGGGTGTTCCCAGCTTAACACAGAAACTGATCATTACACTTGCTCTATCCTGAGAGCAAGTGAGAGACAGAAAAAGAGATTGTTCTCCAGGGACATTTACTCTGAATATTTCATTATCCTTCTCGAGGCAAGCTGGGTAGGCAGAGGATGTTCTTCCATTGGGCAGAATTATGAGAGGCAAAGACCTGTCACCTATCATAACAAACTAGAAGGAAAGAAGGTGAAATGAAAAGCCAACATTTTCATGAAGTTATGACTCCATCTGGGACCCTGGGGAGTAACGAGTATCCGGAGGCTGTAGGATGGAGGGGTTCCTGAATTTGGCGTTTGCTTGTCTCAGGGAAAGAGGGGCTGAAATCAGTATAAACCTTCCCCAGGCTCCATGCACAAAACCACCCTGCTTCTTCTGGCTCCCAACACAAGTGGCCCAGGCACCTGTAGCAGAGCCTGTATTTAAGAGGCATCCTAGCTCCTTAACAGCCTGACTTGATAAATTACACCATCAGCCCTTGCACACCTAGGAGAGTTGGTCCTGTCCATAAGCAGATGAAAGCTGCTAGACTCTTCCTCCTCCTGCTGAAATTCCTCTTTATCCCTAATCTAACCTTACTTCCTCCTGGTTATCTTTCAAGGGTGGGAGAGGGAGGAAAATGTGCTTAGAAACTCCTTTGCAATTTTTCTGCTGATTCTGAAACCCTAGTCCCCCAATCCCTCCAACCCTAGCACTGTGTCTCCAATTCTGAAAACCCTAAGTTTCCAGAGAAACTCAATTTTATTACTGGGAACTGGTTTCGTGTCACCCCAGACCAGGAAGTGTTGAACCACGTTATTAGACCACGAGGTTGCACAAGTGGTTTCACTCAATATACACAACCGCCACCTCCGCAAAAAAAAAAAAAAAAAAAAAAAAGGTATCAGTGGTATCTCCTTTTTGCAGATGAGGAAGCTGAGTCTCCCAGAGGGGAAGCGTTATGCTCTGCCCAGAAGCTTTAGGTCTGTGTGTGCTGGAAGAAAAGAAGCCCCTTCCCCCATTCTTCTACAGGTCAGGTCCTAGCCTGCAGGTTTGAGCGCGCCTCCTGCCGCCCTCCTCTCTTGCGGGTGCCCAGGAGGGAAGCAGGTGAAGCTCCAATAGAGCTGCAAGGCCTATGGCTTCCTTCCTGGCCCAGGCCAAACTGGAAAAAAACCTGCTTTCCCTCAGCAGCTCTGTCGACACCTTCTCTACTAGGAGTAAAAGATACCTGCCACTGCTGCAGTGACCGCGTCTGCAGAGCGTTCCCCGGCCTAGGGAACCGCAAATGTTCAGGAACTGCAAATAAACCAGAAATGAGTGGGCCCGGGGGACATTCGGCTGCAAGTGTCCACCCAGCTATAGGTCAAGCTTTGCTTTCACTGCCTCACCATTCTAGGGCCTCACCATCCTGCCTCACCATCCTCTCCCAAGGCGGAGGCGACTTGACATCCGGGTTTAAACCGGAGAGCGAGGCCCAGGCGTCCAGCTCCCCAGCTGTGTGGCCAGGCTGGGCGCCGGTGCAGCACGGCTGCTGGGGGTGCTCCACTTTGGCTACTCCCTCTGCCCATCAATTAGTCGGTGTCTCCTTCCAAGGGTCCTCCCGGCCTCCTTCACCCTAGTCTACGCTCTCTGGCGGGCAGTTCTGCAAACCCAAACCGCCAGACCAGGCCTGGGAGGGTCTGGGGCCTGCAGAGCCAGTAACTAAGGCGGAAATGAATGCAGTCCCTCCAGGGCGCGCTCACCCCGCCAAAGGCCACCTCACCTCCCCTCTGGCCTCCGCGCCCCTTCTCAAGTGGTCAGTTTCTCTTCCGCCCTGCGGGCTCTCCTGGCCCACCATCTGCGTCGGCTGGGATGCATCCAGGGTCTCTACTCTTCGCTTTCTCCTGCGTCGCCTTCTTCCACTAGCACCCCAGCTTCCTCCGTCTCTCACCTGAACCCCGAAGCGTAGTGTCTTCACTCTGGACTAAAGCAGAACTGAGAACCGGTGGAAAAGCCCCGCGCCTAGGCTGCAAGGCACTGGCTTAACAAGTCCAAAGGTTACCTTAAGTTTGGCTGATAAGCAGAACAAGTAAAAGAAGGTCTCCAGCCCCCCAGCATGAGTACAGTGGACCCTGGTAAAGACCCGCTCCTGGCCCGGGTCTCCGGCTCTCCGCATCTGCCCCTCCGGCTCTGCCTCTCTCCGGGTTTCCCCCTCCCCACCATCATTTGCATCCAGCCGAAAGCTGGGCCCTTCCCACTAATTTGCATATCTTATATGGCCTAATGGTGGCGATCATGGCAAGTTAGAAGTTTTCTGACTCCTCTCGGAGGAGACTCCGGGACCCCGGGGAGTAACAGGTGTCTGAAGGCTGAAGGGTGGAGGGGTTCCAGGATTTGGGGTTTGCTTGTGAAACTCCCCTCCACCCTCCTCTCTTGCACCCACCCACCCCCTCACCCCCTTCTTTTTCCGTCCTTGGAAAATGGTGTCCAAGCTCACGTCGCTCCAGCAAGAACTCCTGAGCGCCCTGCTGAGCTCCGGGGTCACCAAGGAGGTGCTGGTTCAGGCCTTGGAGGAGTTGCTGCCATCCCCGAACTTCGGGGTGAAGCTGGAGACGCTGCCCCTGTCCCCCGGCAGCGGGGCCGAGCCGGACACCAAGCCGGTCTTCCATACGCTCACCAACGGCCATGCCAAGGGCCGCTTGTCCGGCGACGAGGGCTCCGAGGACGGCGACGACTATGACACCCCTCCCATCCTCAAGGAGCTGCAGGCGCTTAACACCGAGGAGGCGGCGGAGCAGCGGGCAGAGGTGGACCGGATGCTCAGGTAGGCGCAGAGTTAGGTGCCGAGGACCCACCCGAACCCCCTGGAGCCTCGGCCCCGGGCGTGAGTGACACTGCGCCGGACCACACTGGCCAAGCCCCTTTCCCACCAGAGAAGTCCCCCGGGGGGCGCTCTGCTTCTCTCCCAACATATGGACCCTTCTCAACCCCTTAGCCGGACCACCCTGCCGCCCACCCGGCTTCTTCTCCCCAGGCCCAGGCCAGAATCCGGAACCCAAGGGGCTTTCCCCGCGGGGCTGGGGCTCGCCCGGGGAGAACTGGAGCTGCGGAACCCTTTGCCGGGAGGTTTGCCCACGCGGCTGAAGGTGCGAGTGGGTGCAGTGAAAACTGCTGTGACTTCCCGGGAGCGGAGGCTCGCGCCGCTACCAGCCCCAGGCCGCACACTTTCCTGCGCGCTGCCCCGGGTCTAGAAAGCCGCAAGCCGGCCTCGGACGCATTGACCTGCATGGTGACCTGCAGTTCTTTGCCGAGAGACAGGCGGCATCCAGGGCCTGGATCTGGGAGGCGAGTTTCTGGTGTGCACGCTTGTTAGCAGCGCCCATGCAAGGCCCGGAATTGCCCGGGATCCCCAACGCGGGTTTAGATTTGCAAAGGGAATGTTGCCTGTAGGGTCGGGGTGGACCCGCGCGGGGCAGAAGAAAGCAAGCGGGGTGGTGCGGGGGCGAACGCATCTCAGACCTCAGGTCGAAGAGGATTTGGTCTCCGTCTGAGAAAGGAGGGCGTTTCCGGACCTCGCTGCCCACCCCCAGCCTCTCCCCGGGAGGTCAGGCTGGCTGGTGATCTATCCCTGGGGCCGGGATCGTTTGTGGGTCCTCCCCGACTGCCCTCTTTGACAGCTGGTTACTAATTATCTAAGGAACCCAGCGGTTCCCTGAGAACGCACGTCGCTCCCTGGCCACTCCGCTTTAGGACGAAGCCCATCGTGTGGCCTCGGACACTGAAGCGCCGCGATTTCGAGCCTAAGCCTCGGCCGCACGTCTGGAGCGGCAGTTCGGGGTGGGATCTGACCTTGCATTTGAATTTGCGATCCAAGGGTCTGGCGTTTTGCCCTCTAGCCAAAACAATCAGGGGAACTTGTAGATTTTTTTCCCCCAAAACATACTTTGCTATAATTTATAGGTTTGAGGTTTCTCCCTCGCCGCTCTCTCGCCCGGAGGCGATTTCTCCCTGACCGGGAGAGAACCCCTGCCAGATAGCTCCGCGACGCCGGAAGGTGTGAGTCGCGGAGGCTAAGAGGGGTCGAGCGAGTGGCCCCTAGGAGCGGCTGGGGCGCCAAGGCGGCCGGGAGGTCGTTCCGGGCCTGGCGGACTACCGGCTCCCACCGCCGGCCACTGGGGGCCACAGGGCCTAGGCCCTCCCGCCCCGCCGCCGGCGTCCGCTTTCTCCCGTGGCGCTGGAAGTACCTAGGGCGCACCTCAGCACCGGGCCCCGCGCCGGGTTGGACGCAGCTGAGACGTAACATAAACTGCAGCACGTGGAGTTGGGGTGTTATTAATTTATTTCTATAAATCATCAACAGAAAGATACACAAAGAGTCGTGATTAGGTTGAAAAGAGAGGCGGGTTATTCATTGGTGAAGTTGTAAACGCGGCTTAAAGGGGGAAGGAAATCAAAACCCGGGCGCGGGGCTGCTGGCCGCTCCCAGCGTGCACCCAGCCCGGCGGCGCCTGACCCGGGCTCTTTGAGAGCCTGAGCCGTCCACGGAGCCCCAGGGTCACCTACATCCTCAGGCGGAGAGCCAGGCCGGGCCCAGGGTCCTCAGACCCTAGCCCCCCTCTTCCCTCCCCAAAGCTCCGGGCTCCAGCAGGGCAAGGAAGAGGGCTGGGGAACCGGAGACCCCTGCCAAGTTGGAGACGCGGGACCGACCTGGAGGCTTTTATCTCCGGTCCGAAGCGGGTGCCGCCTTTCCTCCCCCGCTCCCGGGAGCGCCGGACTTTAAATTAAAGTAATTTTTCAAGAAATCGCTAGCGGTTCCCAGTTCACCGCACAGTGGGCTCCTGAGCCCCGAGCACACGCGCTCCCTTATTTTGCCCACCGTGTTCCCTTAAGACGAACAGCAAAGAGAAAGCGAAGTCGCGTTTTTGGAGTTCCCGGAGTTCTCGTAAACCTCCTGGAAGAGAACGGCGGGGAAGGACGGTCCGGGCTGCGCGCTTCCCGGTCCCGGGCTCCGGGCGGGCTCTGGCTTTGCTCGCGGCCTCGAGACGGGCGCACCGGGGGCGTCTGGAAAGTGGGCTGCGTTCTGAGAAGCCGAAGTTGGGGCTCCTTAACTAACGCGCCGCGGACTGCACAGAGGTCCAGGCTTCTCTGCTCCGGGGAAGCAGTCATTGTTTGAGAAGGAGCGAGCAGGACGGACCCTGCGGGCGCCGCGGCCAACGTTTGACACCTGCGCTCGGGACACAATGGCCGCTGGAGCTCCTTGGAACCCGTGCCTTTCTCCCTGTTAGGAACTCCTGAGCCTGAGCTGGGTTTTCAAATAAAAAATAACCAGCTCTCCCGACTCTTCCCAGTGAACACACGTGAATTCTGGGTTGTGAGAGCTGTAAAGGTATAACTGCGCCATCTTACTCCCCACTGTCCTTTAAGTCGGGCTTAAAGGTTTTACCATCATTTATAAGGTTTTCCTGGGCTTTTCTTTTTTTTCCCTTCCCGATTGTTGAGTTAATTCACTATTTCCACAGAACCATTCCCACTTAGGACAGTACCCTATTTTTCTAGGTTTCTTAGGCACACAAAATGAACACAGGTAAAGGCATTTAAACAAAAGAAAAATAGCCGAAGAATTTGCTAAAGCAATATTAACTTTTAAAATGCATTTTTTCCCCTAAGGTTCGAAGCTTCGTAACGGTTGAAAGTGTTTTTCCACCCTAAAAATATCTGTGGAAATATTCACGAGAAATAAGCTTTTAAATGATCTGTGATGTTTACATGGATATGTCTAAAACGTTTATTACATTGTTTTCCTCTTAATGTGAATTCTCCACGTTTTAAACTGTAACTCATTTTCTCATTTTTTGTTCTTGTTGCTACTTCCTTATATTGGGTACTCGGAAAGTACCTTTATAAATATTTCAGAAATTTGTTCTTATATATAATTAATATAAAAAGTTTGCATTTCTCAAAAACATCTCTATCAAAGCCTGTGTTCTCACGAATTTAATGTCAAAGGCTTGCTAAAATAATCACAGCTACCTAAATGCTTACAAAATATGTTCAATTACTGGATTTTTATTCATTAAGCAAAATTAATTTTATTTGAAATATTAAAGACATTATTTGGAAATAAAACTGGTTATTACATTGCAATGCTGTCTCTATTTCAGCCTCTATTTTACACCGGTTTTTTGTTGTTGTTTCACCTGAAGCTAGTTTTCTCTTCATTTTTTTTTTAAATGTTCTATCAGGCTCATACATACATCAACATACAGTAATGGGGTGCTGGCTTTTGTAAGTTAAATACGTACCTGTTCTAAATAAATGGTAAATGTGTACATATTGCTTCTTTGGTGCTTCTGTGTTGCACACTATTTTCCTAATTTCTACTTTTAAATTCTCTTTCCAAAGTACCTGTTCAATAGCAAGAAAGGATATTAGCAAAGTTGAAACCATTCTAAACAAATAAAATTCAAAGGTGCTGAAACCAGCAATTTGCACACCTGTGTTTATGAGAAATGAAAAGTATAATCATGTTCTTATCCTGTGCTTGAAATTTGTGAGAAACCCGATAATACAGGAAAACAAGGCATCTGAAATTGTTAATGTCAGAAATTGAAATTATTTGTCCCCATTAGCCCATTAGATTTTATTTGGGAGGCGGGGCTGTGGATTTTTTTTTTTTAACTTTACTTGCCTCACCTCAGTGTGTGATCCTCTAGTCCCAAGGAGGTATGTATGACATCGTACTTTGGAAAACTTTTCTAAAACTCTGAAAACTACTTACTATTTGGCTGAGACACCCTCCTTGCTTCTCAGAAGGTGAACACACATATTTTACCTCTGTTTTATAAGAAGGAAAATAATGTAGGAGAGGTTGAAGCTAAAATTGGGCAACTTCAGAAACTGATACTATCCCACTTCATTGTAGGATCAGTGAGTCCAGCCCCAAGCTAATGGCATCCCCACTTTCCCGACGGCCTCCTGCCCTTTAAGTCTCCTACATTCTGGGAAAATGAAAGAAAGCAAAATAAAATGGCTGGGCGCGGTGGCTCACGTCTGTAATCCCAGCACTTTGGGAGGCCAAGGCAGGTGGATCACCTTAGGAGTTTGAGACCAGCCTGGCCAACATGGTGAAACCCCATCTCTACTAAAAATACAAAAATTAGCCAGGTGTGTTGATGGGTGCCTGGGAGCTACTCAAGAGGCTGAGGCAGGAGAATCACTTGAACCCAGGAGGCGGAGGTTGCAGTGAGCTGAGATCAGGCTGTTGCACTCCAGCCAGGGTGACAAGAGCAAAACTCTGCCTCAAAATAAATAAATAAATAAATAAATAAAACAGGCTTTCTTTTTTTAATTATTATTAAAATTTTTACTTTTTTCTTTTATTCTTTAAAAGACATCTACCAGAAAGAGCCTTTATTTTTGCTTAATAAGAGAGAGTGGTGATGGTGCTTTTTTATTCCTGAAGATGGAAAGTCTTCTTTTCCCTGCTAAACTCAGAAGCAAGGGATGAGGTGTACTGTACAGGGGTCGTCACCTTCTCTTCTGTTTAGCTTCTATTTTGGCCTAATGTCTAGGCCAAAGTCATGGCTTAGATGGGTGGAAAATTCAGAGTTTTGCATAGAGTATAGGTAACACCCCCAGGAAGAGAATATTTCTCCCCTGATTAGCACCCTAACCATCTGCTTGTCTGTCTAGTGAGGACCCTTGGAGGGCTGCTAAAATGATCAAGGGCTACATGCAGCAACACAACATCCCCCAGAGGGAGGTGGTCGATGTCACCGGCCTGAACCAGTCACACCTCTCCCAGCATCTCAACAAGGGCACCCCTATGAAGACCCAGAAGCGTGCCGCCCTGTACACTTGGTACGTCAGGAAGCAACGAGAGATCCTCCGACGTAAGTGTTTTCATTCTGCCTCTGCCTCAACCTGAAATGACCTTTGCCCTCTCGCCCCATGGGCTGCCTCAGTTTCCTTTTATCAACAAGGCCTTGTGAGCACTTGGCAGATATGAGGAAGCTAGCAGGTAGATTGGTGGTCACTGTACAATGGATTGGCTTCTGTCATGTTCTTCGGTCACAGTCCTTTGCTACCCAGCCAGTTGCTCTGAGGAGCCTGTCAGTGTATGCAGTGTACTTTAAACTTTTTGGACCCTCCTTCCAACATCCTTCTCTTTGAAACCAAGTAGTTGACAGAGTGTAATATCTTCCCCCAGAAAAAGCCGAGCATCTCCCCTTGATACATGACCATCAGTCAATTTCCAAAGAAGACATTTTGTTGCAGTCAATAATATTGATTACTATTACTGTTAATTTCCTCCTCTCTGGAAAAAGTATAAACAATAGAAGGCATTTATATAGAGAGGTATATTCAGAACTTTACCCTGTTCTTGGGGGATAGTGGGAGGGACTGAGTCCTGAGGCAATTTAAGGTGCTTACTCACATTTACCAAAATTGGTATAGTGTGGGAACCTCAGCTGGTGGCCCTTCTCATGAAGAAGCTACTTCTGGCTAAGGCAGGGCACTGGAAAATGTCTGCATTTGGAACTCCGGCGCATCAATTCTTGTCATTCCCATTCCCATCCCCAAGTTTTTTTTTCTGTGCCAAGATTTCTTCCATCCAATAATTCTGAAAGCTTTTGGTTTTGAAGTAAGTCTAGGGAAGTGTGAACTGCATTCAAATCACAAGAGTAGGAATGACATGCTGTCTGTATTTGAGGAAAGTACTCTTTGACATTACACTTTCATATTTTGATCCAGTCCTTTTCCTAAGAAAATTTTGTGTCAGTTTTGACTCTCCCCACACAGTATCCTCTGACTTTATCTAGGCTTCTCTGTCTTCATCAGGATGTCAGTTTCCACCACTTTCTGGGTTGGGCTTTTTCCCTCTTGTTTCTTGAAATTACTCTTGTTTTCTGTTACACACTGCTCTGAAGTGATTGTTTCAGTATTTATCGTCTCAATGTCTCTGGGATGGTGAAAGGAAGGGTTTTAGGTGTTCATTTCATACTGTGGTGTTTGTAGTTTTGTTGGGAGCATTACATGAATAGATTAGAAGAAGCAATGTGAGGGCTGTTTGCTGCTTACCACAGGAGACCTTTCCAAGTATGGGTTGCCCTCACCCCCATCCTTTATGACTAGCTCTTTAAGAATTTGTGTTCCTGACATGAAGCAACTCTCTGTAGTTCCTGGAAAGCCTCAAAAAATTCTCAGGAGCCACTGTCTCCAAAGACCCAACAACCCGTGGGCCCTGCCTAACTGAAGCTTTATGCTGCATCTCCAGTCTGAGCTGCCTCTCTAAGTTCAGTGAGAATTTCTTCAGAAAGGAGAAGGAGGCAGGAAAGGCAGACTGGAAACTTCTAAAAAGACAGAGGTCCAGAAAGTTTCTCAAGATGCTTAGGAAGGGACATTTTACAAATACAACAGTCTCTCCAAGAGATTGTTGTTATTTTGCTTTAAAGTTACATGAGATATAAAGCTTAAGAAATGTTCCTTCATTCTGTAACTATTATACAAGCACCTATTATGCACCAAACACTATGCTGAGCTGTGGACTATGTAGATTATTTTCTCCAGGGACTTACCTGCCATCCAGTGAAGAAGTGAAGATGTTTGAGTAAATAATGACATTCACTTTCTAAGAGCTATTATAAAGATATACACAAGGGGCAGCAGAGGATTTGCTAAATTGCCTGGAGACATCATGGAAGGCTTCCTAGAAGAGGTGACATTCAAATCATGTCTTGAATGATGAATATAAGGCATGCAAGTATGATATAAGAATTAGGAAGTAAGAGAAATAAAAGAGGGACACAAGTGAATGGAGTGGGGAGAAGGAGGTAGAGGGAAGAGAATACAAAATGATATGTGATGGCCAGGCACGGTGGCCCACACCTGTAATCCCAGCACTTTGGGAGGTCAAGGAGGGTGGATCACGAGGTCAAAAGATCAAGACCATCCTGGCCAACACAGTGAAACCCCATCTCTACTAAAAATACAAAAATTAGCTGGGTGTGGTGGTGCATGCCTATAATCCTAGCTGCTCAGGAGGCTGAGGCAGGAGAATCTCTTGCATCCAGGAGGCGGAGGTTGTAGTGAGCTGAGATCCCGCCACTGCACTCCAGCCTGGGCAACAGTTTTTCCTGAGGAAAAGAAAAATGATACATGATTACAAATTTCCTTGAAAAACTGAAAATAACAAATGATAATATTCATGGGGCCCTCTACACGCACAGAATTGCTTTGTCCAGGCTGGCCCCCAAGCCTCCAAAGCGGCTCCTGAAGCCAACTTCTCCAAGTAATTTTCACGGGCAATGAACATTTCCTCTCCCAACCCCAATTAATCTGAAGGGTAGTAGAGAATGGTCGGTGGTGGCTAGAGGGAGTATATGTGGGAGCCTAGTTCTCCAAAAATTGGGAGGGGCTAGAGCCAAGCCCCTGAGGTCAGCGGAACCTGAAGAGTTCTGAGCACCCACAGGCAAGCCCACCTGGCTGACTGGGGGACATACTGGGTTCTGAACACTGTTCAGGCTGCTGCTTCCTCAAAGGGCAGGTGAGAGACTGAGGCAGGCCCCACACTACGGAGCAGCTGTGAGTGTCTCACACCCACCAGACACAAAGCTTCAGCAGTCAGTTTTGTCACCTCCATGCAAGTCAGATCTGAGTGGTGTGTGGGTGCATGGTTTGGGTTTTGTTTTCAGTGAGAGGTGATACACAGGCTGGTGGTTAGGAGCCTTAAGGCCTGCAGGCTGGGCTCAGGTCCAGGCTCCTGCTGCAAGTCTATATGACTTGTCTGAACCTCAGTTTCTTCATCTGTAAAATGGAGATGGCCATACTTCTCACATGGAGAGGTTGTAAGAATTAGATTAAGGGATATATTTAGAGGATTTTGCACAATACCTCACCATAGCCATGGTTCAATAAATGTCACCGTTATTGTGTCTGTTCACATTAAATGAAAAAAAAAAAAAACTCATGGCCCTTGGGACGATCCACACTGGCTTTGCCATTGATGACTCCACCGGTGTCACACAGGCCCACAGGGAGGAGAGGAGACACTGTGACAGACCTCACTGAGCAGAAAACGTTTCCTTCTCCCCCTTTAATTTCCCCTCAAGTAACTGCATTTAGAGAACTGCTGTTAAACCAAAAACTATAGCAGAGCGAAAGCACTTTGAAAAGTATAATCAGGTGGGGCATGGCGGCTCATGCCTGTAACCCCAATCTTTGGGAGGCTGAGGTGGTGGGAAGACTACTTGAAGCCAGCAGTCTGAGACCAGCCTGGGTAACATAGCGAGACCCCATCTCTACAAAAATATATTTTTTAATTAGGTGTGATGGCTTGTGCATCTGTAGGCCTAGCTACTTGGGAGGCTAAGGCAAGAGCATGGCTTGAGCCCAGGAGGTCAAGGCTGCAGTGAGCTATGATCGTACTACGCATTCCAACCTGGGTGACAGAGCAAGACCTTGTCTGAAAAAAAGAGAGTATCAGGAATTTGGGCCAACATTGCCATCATCCTGACTAGGGATAGATATTCTAAAAGACAAGTTAGTGCCCCAAACTTTCAGTCAGTTTCATTCCACAGCTGGGGAGTGTAAGTGATGACGAGGGAATTAAGCAACTTGGCTGGGGCCCCACATGATCCCCACCAGCAGTGACTTCCTGCTAGTAAGTTTGGCAAGGACTCTCTCAGGTCTCTAACGGCGTTGTTGGGCCACTGAAAACAGAGCCCTAAGGTGGCCTAAGAACCTCCAAGGTGAATGGGCCCAAATCAAAGGCCCCCTAGTGACACAGTCAGTCCACAGTTAAACAAAGCCCAACACCATCTGCAGTTGGGATCCCAAGTCCTGGCTGGTTAGGGCCCTAACTATTCCTCCTGGTGGACCTAAATGGAAATGAGCCTCAGATAGGTGATAAGTCCCCAGCTGCTGGAGGCATACAGACTGGAGAACCACTCGGTGGGGGATTGTAGAGGAGTTTCAAACATTAAGTAATTGTCTGACTTGAACCTTGAGGATTTTGGATCCAGTTGTCCAAAGGAATGAGGATAGGATGTAGATGATGGTACATCCAGAACTTATCACAAAGGGAGGTGGTAGCCTTCCATTCTCTGTGACCTGCAGGAGTAATTCCAGGAACTGAGAAAGACATCAAGGCCAGGCGCGGTGGCTCACGCCCATAATCCCTGTACTTTGGGAGGCCAAGGCAGGTGGATAACCTGAGGTCAGGAGTTCGAATCCAGCCTGGCCAACATGATGAAACACCGTCTCTACTAAAAATACTAGAAAATAGCCATGGATGGTAACTCACACCTGTAATCCCAGCACTTGGGGAGGCCAAGGAGGGCGGATCATGAGGTCAAGAGATAGAGACCATCCTGGCCAACATGGTGAAACCCTGTCTGTACTAAAAATACAAAAATTAGCTTGGTGTGCTAACACTCACCTGTAGTCCCTGTACACGAGAGGAGAATCACTTGAACCCAGGAGGCAGAAGATCTTGCCACTGCACTCCAGCCTGGCAACAGAGCGAGACTCCATCTCAAAAAAAAAAAAGACATTAACATCCAGAACATAGGGACCCAGAGCTAGGAAATGAATGTGTTATGTGTCTTTGCTCAGCAGAGTGCTTAGCCTCTATGTTTATTCATCTGTAAAATGGAAATAATCACCCCTGATGAGCCCTGCTACATGCAGATGTGAAGACGAAGACAGCAAAGCTTTCTTCTTCAGTAATGTAAATAGCAAATCTCATTTAAACCATGTAGGCTAAGGCACCACCACTGGGCCAAGCTGCTGGCTCTCTCTCATTCATTCTACAAAAATCTCCTGAGGGTCACAGTACGCCTGGACCCAGGGAATTGGACAGGCAGAGAGCATCATTTCCAGCTAATTAAACACCACTCCCAGACAGGTCCTGCGTTTATAGCCTTTGAAATTATTTGCAATCTAAAGCACATCTTTTCTTTCCAATACAAAGCTCCAGTTATATTTGTTTCAAAGTGTGATCCCGAAGTGCTGGGATTATAAATGTGAGGCCCTGTGCCTGGGTGGTAGTTAATATATGGAAAGAACTCTGTTGAGTCCATGGAGGTAGAGTGGACTGAACAGATCTGACCAGTGCTTACTCTCCTGCCAAGTGTCCTTTTGGACCACTGCATGTCTGACAATTGGTAGAGGCCAGATCTGGAATCTGTGGCTCAGGAAAAGTTTTACCCTGGTCTGTATAGAGGTCAGACACACAATTTTTCACTTCTAAAGTGAAATTCTGAAATTTTCACTTTAGAAGTGAAAATCGTGAAAGTGATTTTTTTTTTCCAAAAATCTGACTTTATAATGTAGATACCTAGGATATAGGACGAGGGAGGAGAGATGAGGAGTGCTAGCTACAGCCTCTGAATATTTTGTACAAGTGTGAATTGTACCTTTGGACGATTTTCCCCTTGACATGAGACTTGATTGAGCTCCCAAACTTGACATCAAAATACAAGCGTTCAGGATGTAGAGCATTACTTCATGTCTGAGGGCCAGTGAGCCAAAGGGTAAAAAAAATAATTTTCTTAAAACAATGGCTGGCTATGTTTGAGCTCTTTCAAAGAAAGGAAAAGAGTGGCTTTGCTGGAGCAATTGAGGCAGGCAGTAAGGGCCAGTGCTGAGGCCTCCCTCTGCAGTTCCCCTTGCAGTGAGTGCAGATCGCAGAACTTAGTTAGTTGAGGGGAATAAAGGTGTCTTCGTCTGTTGTCTGTCTGTCTGTCTGTCTGCTGAGTGAAGACTACAGACCCTATCAAATCTACTCCTTTCTCTTTTCAGAATTCAACCAGACAGTCCAGAGTTCTGGAAATATGACAGACAAAAGCAGTCAGGATCAGCTGCTGTTTCTCTTTCCAGAGTTCAGTCAACAGAGCCATGGGCCTGGGCAGTCCGATGATGCCTGCTCTGAGCCTACCAACAAGAAGATGCGCCGTAACCGGTTCAAATGGGGGCCCGCGTCCCAGCAAATCTTGTACCAGGCCTACGATCGGCAAAAGAACCCCAGCAAGGAAGAGAGAGAGGCCTTAGTGGAGGAATGCAACAGGTAATACCACCAAAAGCTCATTTGGGCAGGTGGGCAAGCACATGGACCCAGGATCCATCCCCTCGGTCCTGGGATATTGAGACAGTGGTTATCTAGATAAGTGTGGCTAAATCAGAGCTTCCCAAAGTATGTCCCGCAGAACCCCCAATATCAATTTCTTAATCAATAAATACGAGAACCATCATATGGATACTTCCACTTAGAAAGTCATGACATACATTTATATATATAGATAGATATAGATATTGATTGGTTTTTTGAGACGAAGTCTTGCTCTGTCACCCAGGCTGGAGTACAGTGGTGTGATCTCAGCTCACTGCAACCTCCGCCTCCCAGGTTCAAGTGATTCTCCTGCCTCAGCCTCCCAGGTAGCTGGGACTACAAGCACATGCCACCATGCCCAGCTAAGTTTTGTATTTTTAATAGAGACGGGGCTTCACCATGTTGGTCAGGATGGTCTTGATCTCTTGACCTCATGATCTGCCTTCCTCGGCCTCCCAAAGTGCTGGGATTACAGGCATGAGCCACTGTGCCCGGTCCATACATTAATATATTAAAGGCTCTGAGAAGCCCTGTAGTTAAGGAACCCACTTCACTTTGTTGAATTGGTTGTTAGCTATGGAATCTTTGGTAGAATACAAACAACCCCATGAATTATTATTCTAGGGAAGATACTCTGGAGAATGCTGATATAAAATATGATTTCTGTGAAGTAAAAATTGTGTCTTTGACCTCCATACAGTCCCTTAGCCACAGACTCCAGACCTGGCCTCTAGCAATTATCAGACATGCAGTGGTTCAAAAGGAAACTTGGCAGGAGAGTAAGAATTGGTCAATAAAATAAAATAAAAAAGAATTGGTCAGGTCTGTTCAGTCCACTCTGTCCCCACTGACTCAACAGAGTTTTTTTTAATATGTTAACTACCAGCCAGGCATGGGGGCTTACACTTACAATCCCAGCACTTTGGGAGGCTGAGGCGAGAGGATTGCCTGAGCCCAGGAGTTTGAGACCAGCTTGGGCAACATGGCGAGACCCTATCTCTATTTTTAAAAAAACAAAACCAAAAAACTATGTGTTATTTATTTATTTTTAAGATGTGGTCTTGCTCTGTTGCCCAGGCAGATCTTGAATGGGGCTTAAGTGATCCTCCTGCCTTGGCCTCCCAAGTAGTTGGGTTACAGGCTCTAGTGCCCAGCTATTTAAAAAAAAAAAAAACTATTAGAAAGTCTTGGGAAATATTTTTACTTCATTCCTGCCCTGTTCTTCCTGACTCCAGTATTGACTTTCTAAAAATTCAGCTCTTTGGTCTGGCCAAGGCCTGTGTGCTCCTTTTCTGTCTCTAGGCTGGGCTGGCCTTGGCAGTGGATGCAGCCAGGGAGGTCAGGCTGGGCAGCAGGGAGGCAGAGCACATGGCCTGTGTTGCCACTGAGTCCTCAGGCTGTGCTCCGTACCCCGACTAATGAGATGACTTGCAGTACCCAGTAGTGTCTAAGAATCTCTCACATCTAGGTTTGAGGTTTGACCAGCCCTGATAAAGCTAGAGACTGGCCATATCAATGTGCCCTGCTTTGTACCCCACCCAGCCTGTCTTTTGGAGGGGATGAGGCATCTTGCTTCCTAGCACTCTTTCAGGGAGTTCAAACCCCAAAAGACCAGAAATCCTCTCAAAGTGCTTTGAAGGCTCTCTGACAGAGCCAGCGAAGGGCTTTGCCTTTTGCATGGGGGGAAGAATGGCTAGATAAGGAGGTGTCGGGAAGCCTCATCTGACCTTCCTCTGGACTGCCTGTCCCTGGCTTGCTCTCTTCTCTCTCCTTGGGAGCCACACCAAAGCCTAAGCCCCTGACTCCCAAGGCAGCGTAGGCTGCTCTGTCCCTGCGTTCAGGCCCCCTCCAGCCGTCTTCATCACATTGCTCCATGGACTGGCCTTTCCTCTGTGTAGGCTTCTCCTCCCCAGCCTTCTACCTGCCCACAGCCTCTTCACACTCCCAACCAAGACTGATAGTGTGTTTGTGGCCAAGCACCACCAAGTCCCCCGGTCACCTTCACTCACCATCTCCCCTCCATCCATCCTCAGGGCAGAATGTTTGCAGCGAGGGGTGTCCCCCTCCAAAGCCCACGGTCTGGGCTCCAACTTGGTCACGGAGGTCCGTGTCTACAACTGGTTTGCAAACCGCAGGAAGGAGGAGGCATTCCGGCAGAAGCTGGCCATGGACGCCTATAGCTCCAACCAGACGCACAGCCTGAATCCTCTGCTCTCCCACGGCTCCCCCCACCACCAGCCCAGCACTTCTCCTCCGAACAAGCTGTCAGGTAAGCAGAGGCTGGGCCTCACTGCCTCGGCAACCCGACCATCCCGCCTCTCCCCACAGATCTCATCCTGTTTAAGGGTTTTCAGAGGAGCAAATGCTTTGGGATGATGCTAGGGCTGCTCTCCTCTCATTGCCAGAATATTCTCCTGGAAATAATGTGTGGCTCTGGTCAGTATCCACCAATTCCTGGTTCAGCCATTGCTCTGTGAGGGCTCGCTGAGCCTCCAGGGAGCCCTTTCCCCTATTTGTCTTCTTCCCTCTTTTTCTCCCTGTGTGGCTGCTGACTCAGCAGTCATTCTACACCAAAGAGGCTGCCTTATGGGTGTGCCAGGTCCAAACCACTGGCAGAGGGCTGGTGATGGCTCACTGTGTTGGAGGATGGCACTCTGGCCACCTGCTCCATCCCTGGCTATATCCTGCCCCTTGCTCAGTCCGGCTGCCTCAGGAGAAGCCCAGTGGCCTTTGGGGATGGCCACTCTGTTGGTGGCCTCTGCTTGTTGGCTTCTGTGTGTCTTCAGGGTTAGGGGTGTCAGTCACTTGAAATCTTTGCAGTGATGAGTTGTGCAAAACTTACTGAGTACCTGCTCCGACATGCTTGATTGAGTGCTTCTGCTTCCTGGCTGGATTCGAATGCCTCTGCCGTGGGGTTTGGGTTTGTCAGGATGGAATCCTACAGCCTCCTTGGGGGAAAGCACCCCTATATGCTGAGCACTGTGTTAGGCACAGGCTGTAATTGAGCATTTCTTTTGGTCCTTCATTCTTCAGGCAAAGCTGGCTTCCTAAATTGGGGTGCTCACCAGGGTCTGTGTGGTGCCCATGAGGACAAAGTGTAACAGTCTCCTGCCTTCTCCAAGAAAGGGGCTTGGGAAAGGAAAGCCAAACGCTGTTTCTAACTCTGGGGTGATTCTGAAACTTGTTACTCCCTCACCTGCTTCTTGCCCTTCTGATGGGAAAGGCCTGAGGGCTGGGAGCTGACCCAAGTGTTGAGGAGACCAAAGCCACCAAGACAGGCTCAGAGCCACCAGCTGCGTGGTGTACAAGCATTTGTTCCATGCCTGATGTGCCCCCCCATGGCATGGCCTCGTCTCGGCCTCTGGGAGCTGGGGCCAGCACTGACGGTTTCTCTAGGTACCACTCCCAAGAGGAGAAGGGGTCAAGCACACAGGGAGAAAGTCTGGGTTACCTAAGAGGCAGAGAAGCCCCTAGGCAAAGACTGGCCAGATTGCAGAGTAACTTCGCCCCTTTGGGGAAAGTCAAAGCAGGGTTCCGAGGGTTGTGGCAAAAGGCACGTGGCCGGCACCGAGTAGGACTGGATCGCTTGCCCACCACAGTGATCCGCAGAGCTGAAGCTGGGAGCTGCAGGAGGCGTGGTTGGGGCAAGGGGCATTATTGAGAAGACAATGGCTATTGTGCTGGGACCTGTGATCTCCACACCAAAGTCAGGGAGCCTGGAAGCCAAACAAAGGCCCAGCAGCCTCCTGACAAGCTGGGGCTGTGCTGAGGTCACCACAGGGTCGCTGGCTTAGGCATCCTGTGTGCTGAAGGGAGACCCAGAGGGCTGGGGCTGGAGGGGTGAGGAGCAGATACTGGAAACCCAGCAGGGTGGGCAGAAAACACAGCCTGTGTCATCCTCTGATTGCAGTCTAGGAAGGGCGTGTACCACAGAAGTGGACTCTCTGGGGTGCCCCTGAAGTCTGGATCTTTCTAAAAATCATGTACTATTAGAATTTGGAGAGAATTCAAAGAACTGAGGTCCAGAAAGAGGTAGTGATTTGCCAGAGCGACAGCCCAATGATACAAAACAAGGACTGGAGCTCAGGCCTGCTGGTTCCACTCCGGACTTTCCCACAGCACAAAGATGCATTGAGAGCTTACCAAGTACGAGCTGTGTGTCCTGCCCTCTGGGGGTTTATTGTCTGGTAGGAAAGATACCAGGTCAGCGTCAAATCCCCAGAACCAGCTGCAGATGGAGGTTTTCTTTGGGGGCTTTGTGGATCTTTCTGTGGACTGGGAGACCCTGTTACAATTTCTGGAGGAACAGTTATGGGACACTGAATATTCTCAGTGGCTGCCTTTCTTCTGCTTGCTTTTTTTTTTTAAAGACAGGATCTCCCTCTGTCACCCAAGCTAGAGTGCAGTGGCACAGTCTTGGCTCACTACAGCCTCGGCTCGCTACAGCTTTGAACTCCTGGTCTCAAGCAATCCTCCTGCCTTGGCCTCCCAAAGTGCCGGGATTACAGTTGTGAGACTGCCCAGCCCCTCTGCCTTAATTTTCACTCTGGGTTCCTCCGCAGCATAGTCTTATTCCAAGCCCAAGGACTGGCTTCTCTGGGTGTAGTTATGAATCTGGGTTCTAACCAGTGAGGTTATAACTGTAGCTAATTCACATAATTCTCTGAATCTGAGTTTCCTGCCTACAACGGGGAGAAATAGGACCTTCCACACAGGGTGCCTGTGAGGATGAAAGGAGTGAATGCATGAAGACACCTTTTCCAACAGCCCATACTACCCTCATTATGACTCTCAACAAGGGCAGTGGGAAGACTGGCTGGCAGCAGAAATCCATTTTTTTTTTTTTTTTTTTTTTTCCGAGGCAGAGTCTCACTGTCATTCAGGCTTAAGTGCAGTGGCGCAATCTGGGCTTACTGCAACCTCCACCTCTCGGGTTTAAGCAATTCTCCTGCCTCAGCCTCCCAAGTAGCTGGGACTACAGGCATGTGCCACCACCCCTGGCTAATTTTTTGTAATTTTAGTAGAGACGGGTTTTCACCATGTTAGGATGGTCTCAATCTCCTGACCTCATGGTCTGCCCATCTCGGCCTCCCAAAGTGCTGGGTTTACAGGCATAAGCCACCACTCCTGGCCCCATTTTCTTTTTAATCTCACACACCAGGGCATTCCCCTAAGAGGTAGTGAGATGTGTCCTGGCCCTGGGACTGGAAACAAAGGTGCCTGGGATGCAGGATGCTGGGGTTGAAGATGTGTGTCCCCATCTCAGGCTGCCAGGATGGCATGTGCCCCCCTGACAGGGCTCCTGAGTAATGCATGCAGGTAGACAGCAGACTGTAGCCCAGCACTCAGGTGGCATCTGTCTGGAGCCGCATGGCCTTTCCCACCTCAGTGACCACAATCAGGGTATGGTCACTAGCCAAGCCAGAAATGTAACTGCATGCAGAATATAATAAAAGCTCTATGGGCTGGGTACAGTGGCTCACACCTGAAATCCCAGAACTTTGGGAGGCCAAGGTGGGCAGATCACTTGATGTCAGGAGTTTGAGACCAGTCTGACCAACATGGTGAAACCCCATCTCTACTAAAAACACAAAAATTAGCTGGGCATGGTGGCAGACTTGCCTGTAATCCCAGCTACTTGGGAGGCTGAGACAGGAGAATTGCCTGGACCAAGAAGGCAGGGTTGCAGTGAGCCAAGAGCGCGCCACTCCGCTCCAACCTGGGCAACAGAGCAAGACTCCGTCTAAGTAAAGAAAGAAGCTCCATGTTGCTGAGGAGAGCCCAACATCCACAGTCAGCACTAGCAACCCCAAAGACTGAGCTGGGGGGAACAAGGCCCCAATCCCCACACTCACTCTCCACACTCTCCCCTCTCCAAACATGGGCACCTGAGCCAGGAGGGCTAGCAGCACCTTGGAGACAAAGCTTCCCAGGGACCCTCTTCGTGGAGAGGAAGAGCACCCTTTCTTTAACAGCACCTTCCCTCCCGGCCATGCTTCCCACGCTGTGGCCCACTTGCCCACGATGACCACGGTGTGACCCTGGTCCTGGAATGTCCGGCACAATGGGGGTGGCAGGAGGAGCACTCTGCCTCTGTCAGCGGCTGATTGGTTACAAGATGCCCTGCAAACACATCGTCAGCAGAATCAGCTGTTTGCAGTGTTGCCCTCCCGGCTTTACAATCACACACCAGCATGCGGCCCAGGGTTGTCATGGCTTTGTCTCCCTTATGCATGCTTAATTGACAATTAAGCTGGGGCTTTGAACCAGCCTGGCTGCCGCTGCTGGGCCTTCATCTTTCCAGGGAGTGTCACAGGGGCACCCTTTGTTTGCTCTTCTTGGGGGCCTGAAGTTACTGTAGCAGGCTGCAGGCAGCCATTTATCTTCGGCCTCGAAGGCCTTTATCTGCCCCCACCCCCTATTCCAGCTCTCGGCCAGCAGGAGCTGTCCCTGGTTATAGGCCCCATGACAGCCCATTCTGAGGCCATTGAGCAGGCCCGGAGTGATGGCCTCTACCTCCCTTCTGGAGATGAGTCAAGAGAAAGGCCCCAAAAGGTCAGAGGGCAGGGTGGCAGCAAGGAGAAGGACTGGTTGGAGCCTGGTGCTTGTATTGATTGGCTCGAGGAGGAGGAGGAGGAGAAGGAGGAGGAGGAGGAGGAGAAGGAGGAGGAGGAGGAGGAGGAGGAGGAGGAGGAGGAGGAGGAGGAGGAGGAGGGGGAGGAGGAGGAGGGGGAGGAAGTTGGTGCGGGATGGAAGCTCGGCTAGCCTTGGCCCGAGCTGTGGTATCTGCGGTGTGATCTGTGGCGGCCTTGCTCCCTGTGCCCTTTGCTCTAGTCGGCAGCAAGCTCACCTGGCCACCGCCTTGAGGAGGAGAGGAAGGGTAAAAGGTATTCATTAGCCTCCGCTCTCCCACCCGTGATGTCCTCACTTTTTTTTTTTTTTTAAATGGAGTCTCACTCTGTTGCCTAGGCTGGAGTGCGGTGGTGCGATCTTGGCTCACCGCAGCCTCCGCCTCCCAGGTTCAAGCGATTCTCCTGCCTCAGCCTCTGGAGTAGCTAGGACTGCAGGTGCACACAACCATACCCAGCTAATTTTTGTTTTTGTTTTTGTTTTTTTGAGATGGAGTTTCACTCTTGTTACCCAGGCTGGAGTGCAATGGCGCGATCTCGGCTCACCGCAACCTCCGCCTCCTGGGTTCAGGCAATTCTCCTGCCTCAGCCTCCTGAGTAGCTGGGATTACAGGCACGTGCCACTATGCCCAGCTAATTTTTGTATTTTTAGTAGAGATGGGGTTTCACCATATTGGCCAGGCTGGTCTTGAACTCCTGACCTCATGATCTGCCCTCCTCAGCCTCCCAAAGTGCTGGGATTACAGGCATGAGCCACCGCGCCTGGCTGATGTACTCACTCTTGTGTCACCTTTTGAGAGGGAAGTGGGGGACTTATTCTCCTGCAAAGAAAGTGAGACACAAAGAAGAGAAGAGGCCTCTCCAGGAGGACTTTCAGGGGTCCCTTTACTGAAGAAGAGACGTATTTCTGTGGCTGCTGCTCCTCCCACTTGCTGAACTCTGTTCCTCCCTCTCCAAGCCCAGTGGACTTGACTTCCCTGACGTGGCGCAGAGCTTGAAAAACAGAATCCTGCCTCCTGCCTCTCCCTCATCCCCCTTCGCACCTCTCCCAGGTTACCAGCAGGAATCTAACCCTGGGTCTCAGACAAGCCAAACTCTGGGCCAGGGTACCTGTGTGAGTGCTGTTGTTTTCCCTGGCACTGAATTCTGCAGGACCCAAGGAAATCTCCAAAGTGTCCAGTGGCAAGGTAGTGACTCAACCAGAGTAATTCTAATGGCCAGTGTCAATGGAGAACTTCCTGGGTCCCAGGCCCTGGGCTGAGCTCTTCCATGCATCATGTTATGTAACCTGCATAACAACCCTGCAGGGTTGGAGCCATCGGTAGTCATCTTTATTTTACAATCAAGGAAAGTGAACTATTTAGAATGGAAGGAATGTCCCTAAGTTCATATTCTTAGTAAGTGCTGGGGACAGGTTTTGAGCTGTTGCACACTGTTTGTCTCTTTTTGCTTTATGCAGATGTAAGAACTTTTCAGGCACAAAACCCAACACACATACAGACAGAGAGAGAGAGAGAGAGAGACATACAGCACCCCCCACCCAGTTCCTTTTCCCACATTCCTACAGTTCCCCTCTGAATGACACCGAGGCTTTGGGAGATCATGGCCAAAGAGGTGGGGTAAGGGTGGGAGTCTCCCATTCTGGCTAGTTTACTGCTTCCTCCCCAACCATTGCCCCTGACCAAGGTGGATTCTGTGCCCTACCCAGGCAAGAAATCAAAGACCCCTCTTTCACGACCCCATCCCCATCTGTGTGGGGATTTGAACTGCCCTTGCAGTCAGCACTGTCTGGGCTACTAAATGCCTTAACAACTTAATGGGGCTTCTGAGACACTGCAAGTACCTCAGCTCACCTCTGGGAGCTCCGCCTCCTCCCTGGGCAGCAGACACCGGGAGGGGTTTATGAGGGCTGTTGTAAAAATATTCATCTCAGTGGCAAAGTTCCTCTCAGTGAATAAGGCCCATTGTCCCTAAGTTGCAGATTACTTCAGAAAAGAGACAAATCCTGCCTTGATATGTCTGCTATTGTAGGAAACACTTTCATACTGACTTAAGGTTTAGCATGGACGTGGGTGGTTCCAGTATTCTCCCGGTCTTAGGGACTTTATCTGAGTGCCATTTTATCTCTTGAATTTGAAGGTCATTTTATCTTGTGGGTACCACCCCATCGGCTGCCACTAGATTGGGGAAGACAATCAGGATATTAATGAGATTAAGAGGCCTAGACTTCAGGGTATTCTGCTGTCAGCCTTCCCCTGATAGGAACCAACCCTGGTCTGCATACAAAGAAACTGGGCGGCTGGGCTGGTGGGGCTCCAAGCCTCTGCACAAAGGGGCCAAGAGATACTGGAGTCCTATCACCTAAAGGCAGCCCTGCTGGTCATGCCTAATCCCCCTGAAGGATCCTTAGAGGATTCAAGGACTCCTTGCCGCCTCCAGTCAGTTCTGAGGAGGAAGGAAGCTGCCTGCAAGCACACAGCCCTGGCCTGCAGCTTATGGGAGAAGTGCTCTTGGAAACTGTTTGTTGAAGGTTTGATGGGAAGTGACAGGAACTTAGAATTAAGCACCACAGGTGCAGAGAGAGGCAGAGATCTGTGCAAAGGCCTTTGAAGCTCCCTGCTTTAATGGAAAGAAATAGGATCTGGCCTTATGCCTCTACCCACTTTTTAGTGGGAAGTACAAACACAAATGAAGAGGAGAGAGAGAAAAATACATACGTATATATGTATTATACATATACAGACACATACACATATAGAAATTATATATATAAAAGGAATGCAGCCCACAAAGTCAAATCAATCAGTCAACCAAGGTTATTATCCTAGCTATTCACAAATACTCTAGAACAGGGATTTACAACCTTTTTCTGTAAGGATCCAGATAGTAAATATTAAGTATTTTAAACTATTCAGTTGCAATTACTCAACTGTGCCTTTGCAGTCTGTGGGCTGTGAACAGCCGTAGCCCATAGACATGGAAGCAAATGAACATCACTGTCTTCCAATAAAACTTTATTGTATGGGGACTGCAATTTAAATTTCATATAATTTTCACATATCATCCTATTGTCTTTGATTTTTTTTCAAATATTTAAAAATTTAAAACCAATTCTTAGCTTGTGGGTCACACAGGCTGCTTTGGCCAAGAGACCAGTTTGCTGACCCCACTATAGGACAATAGTTCTCAAACGTGGCCACACTTTAGAATCACCTGAGGGAGTGTCTAAAACTCCCAGTGCCCAAGCTGCACCCTGGACCTGTCAGAATGGCTGTGAGTGGGACTACACATCAGTAGTGAAAACTTTCCAAGTGATACCAATGTACAGTTACATTTGAGAACCAACTCTAAGGTTCTCAAATTTAGCTTCTCAAATGTTAAAGTGTATGTTAACTCCCTGGAGAAGGGCGGGGCGGTTAAGACACAGATTCTCATTCTGTAGGCCTGGGGTGAGGCCTGAGTTTCTGCATTTTCAACAAGTTCCCAGGTGCTGTTGAAGAGGATGCTCTGGGACACACTTCGAGTAGTGGGAGTGAATTAGCCACTAACTCCCCTTTGCCTCCTAACTGGTGTCATTTGCCTCACCATTGCCAGCCTTGACATCTAATACGGGGAAATGCTCTTTTAAATCCAGTGGGTACAGCGACAAAATTGCAGGCTATGGAGGCAGACCTGAATTCCAACCTTAACTTGGCCACTTACTGCTGTGTGAACCTGGGCAAGTCTCTGGAATCTCTGTGCTTGCCCCTCGAGGGGTGGAAACACCCACTCATGCAGACGCTAGAAGAATTAAATGAGATAATATATACGTGAAACACTCTCTACGTAACAAGCTCTCATAAATAGTAGCTGTTATTATTCCTTGCAGAGGCTTGTGGGTGGTTTCTTCATTTTTTGGTTTTTTAGTTTCGCCCCCCCCCTTTCCCTGTCTTTCTTAGAGGTTTCATTTAATCTTTATTTTATTTTATTTTATTATTGAGGCAGAGTCTCACTATGTCACCCAGGCTGGAGTGCAGTGGTGTGATCTCGGCTTACTGCAAACTTCGCCTCCCGGCTTCAAGCAATTCTCCTGCCTCAGCCTCCTGAGTAGCTGGGATTACAGGCATGCACCACCACGCCCAGCTAATTTTTGTTTTTTTAGCAAAGACAGGGGTTTTGCCATATTAGTCCGGTCTCAAACTCCTGACCTGGTGATCCACCCCACTAAGCCTCCCAAAGTGCTCAGATTATGGGCGTGAGCCACCATGCCCAGCCTCAATCTTGATTTTTAGAGGATTTGAATATCTCTAACTAGATATTCATCTTGATGTTTGCACCAAACTCAGGCTGGCTTCTTGTAGCTCATTGGGTATGACGCAGTCTCCGGCTCCTCCTAGGACTTCTCTGTGACAACCATAAGGCATATTGAGTACCATAAAGCATTGGTACAAATTCAGGAAACAGTGAGGGGAAGCTGGGAAGACCATGGATTGGTGGGGGCTAAGGGGAAGGTCATGACTATGTAGCAGGAGGTTAGGTTCGTGATGTTCATGAATTCAAGATGACCATGAATTTCCTGTACCTAATAGGGCATTTTTCTTTTTTTAATTAAAGGAGTTGTGAGTACCCCTCTCGTGTGTATTGCTTGTTAGTAACTAGCCCTGGGAATCTGCCAGGTAGAGGGGGTGTGGGATGTTCCCAGTGGAGGCTGCATCTGGGAAGCTTAATGCCCTTTGTTTTTAGAAGGGAAGTTCCCCCAAACTTCAGGCGAAGGGGCATGAAGAAGGAGAGGATGCACACAACCCCACAGTGAGCAAAGGGAAACCTCAGAAGCTCCTAAGGGCTGATTTTCTGGAAACCACTCCCCTCAACCTGTGAGCATCCGTCTGCTTTAGGTACCTTCCTATTACCCTATGCTCTGACTTCAGCAGCCTCTGCAATAGCACACTTGTGTGAATTCAGCCACTGAGGAATCAGCTGGCAAGTGGGGACTCAATGTCTCCAGTGCTTTTGGGAAGTCAAGAGCCAGTCTCCTCAGGACTTGTATTTTGTATGTTCTTCCCAAGTTGAAGAAACACCATGTAGATGGTCTTTGGCGTATCAACTTTCCCAAGGGAAGTCTACCTGAGCCAAGGTGGGCTGGTTATGGGCAGTCCTTTCTCAGGACTGGATTCAGGTGGGTGTGTCTGGGTAGCCAAGTATAGCACCCAAATCAGGCTTGGCTTGGGTTGTGGTTCTGTCACTATCTGGCAGTGTGGCCTCAAGTTATTAGTGTCTTTGCCCCAATACCTATCTCCTTAGGGCTGTTGTGAGGCTTAAATATGATCAGACACACCCAGTGCCAAGCACAGTGCCTGGCAAGGAAGTTTAGCTGCCATTACAGTATTATCG
This sequence comes from Callithrix jacchus, assembly GCF_049354715.1. Classification (NCBI taxonomy): domain Eukaryota; kingdom Metazoa; phylum Chordata; class Mammalia; order Primates; family Cebidae; genus Callithrix; species Callithrix jacchus. The sequence continues at coordinate 97,965,935 of NC_133506.1, read as the reverse complement.
AATGGACTCAGAACCTTCAGGGTGTTGAGAGAATGAAAGAGCTTAGGTTCTCTCTGAGTTCTTGACAAGGGTGTTGCCTTGCTGTTTCACCCTGGAAGGATTTTCTTTTCCATGAACCTGCTTGTCATTTGAAACATCAGAAATAATGAACTAAGTATTGGCAAGATCTGTGGTTCTCAAATCTCTCTCCAGACCACATAAAAGTCATCCAGGGAGCTCATGAGAAATACATATGGCTCCCTCCACCCACACACACCTTTAGAATCACGATTGAGAAATGAAATGTTCACAGGCATCAGCACTTTTGACAAAAGCCCTAAGAGATTTGCCTATAGTCCCAGCTACTTGGGAGGCTGAGGTAGGAGGATCACTTGAGCCCAGGAGTTTGAGGCCAAAGTGAGCTATGGCAGTTGGGTTGTAGACAACAATGAGAGCAGGCTGCTTATTTCTGTCTCCATCCATAAAACACCTTTAGATAAATTCAGCACTTTGTGCCCATGGGTGCCACTGTACTACAGCCCGGGTAACAGAGTGAGACCCTGTCTTGAAAAAATAGAGAGGCCGGGCACAGTGGCTCATACCTATAATCGCAGCACTTTGGGAGGCCAAGGCAGGCAGATCACGAGGTCAGGGAATCGAGCTCATCCTAGCCAACATGGTGAAACCCTGTTTCTACAAAAATAGAAAAATTAGCTGGGTATGGTGGGACATGCCTATAATCCCAGCTGCTTGGGAGGCTGAGGCACAATAATTGCTTGAACCCAGGAGGCAGAGGTTGCAGTGAGCCGAGATCACGCCACTGCACTCCAGCCTGGTGATAGAAAGAGACTCCATCTTAAAAAAAAAAGAGAGAGAGAGAGATTTGGATGCATAGTCAGGGGTGACATCACTAGGCCAGATGGAGCAGGAGAGTTCTGAAGGGGTTGAAGGTAATTCTCATGGCCCCCTGCTAAACTGGGAAAGGAGAGGCAGCTGGCGTGAAGGGCCTTGATCTAGGATTCAGGAGTTCAGAGCCACCAATGAGCAAGGGTGACCTTGGGTGAATCATTTCACTTCCTGGGGATTCTGGCAAATGAGGGTGTGGGATGAGGGCCTTTTCACTCTGTCAGGCTATTGTTTGGAGACCGTGTGTTGTATCCAGTCTTGGGGCCCAGAACTCTGCAGCTTGAAGTGCAGAGGAAGGCTTGCCATTGTGATATTTTATTGTGAAATTCATCATCTGTCTTTCTCTCTCTCCTTCTCTCCCTTACTCCCTCGCTCCTTCCCCACTTCAGGAACTGTGTGCTGTTAGAAGCCTTCCACCTTTATTAGGGATCATTAGAGCTTTACAACACCAGCAGATTGGGTGGAGCCAGTCACAATAAACAGATTTATAATGGGTATAAACTAGACACCTATAACTGCTGGAGGTTAACACTTTCGGGGCCTTTGAATGGCAGCTGGCATGCCCATGCCTTCTGGCCGGGTCCACTGTGGGTGCCTCTTCCTGGTCGGCACCCAGTGGACTCCGTTGGCCATGAAGCATAAGTGAGTTCTTGTTTAGCAAGGGTGGAAAACCCTTAAACAGCATCTCCTATTTGTGTAACATCAATTTGCGTGATGGATACAAAAGTGCTTCATTTATCTCAAGGTGTTTTATGATGGAGACAGAAATGAGCAGGCTTTCTTCCTCATTGTCTACAGCCCTACAGCCAGGGGAACTGGAGGGTTTGCATCCCTACTTGTAAACTTTAATCTTACCATGAAGAAGAGGTCTCTGAAGCCTCTGAACACCTTGCTCTCTATGCAGGTATTCAGAGTGGTAGAATTGTGGGCTGTACCAACATCTAAACCTGAGTTGGATTTCTTCACCGTTGTGTCTCCAGCCCATAGCCCTGTGCCTGGAACATGGTAGACACTGAATGTATTTGTGAAATAAAGATATCTATTTGAGAGCTTCCCGTCGAAGCATATGCAGAAATCCTCCGTTTTATAAATTTGGTATTCAGTTTAAGAATTAAACTGGGATGGGGGAAGGGGAGTTAAAAAAAAAAAGAATTAAACTGGGCATGGGATTAGTTTTGTTTTATATAGTATGTATGTGCTACATAATTTTATATATATATATATATATATATATGCATATTTTCTCTTCTCTAGAAACAATGTCACCCAGCTGCACCCCTTTAACACTGCTTAAGAATACAGTTCACAAATTAATGTCAACATTTAATGCTACTAGAAAGTTTTCAAAGAACATATCATGACTTTCTCCCTAATGTTCTGCTAGTAAACTAGTCTACTCATGTAATTTAGTTCTGCTAGTTAGTTTAATGTTCTACTACTTTTATCATCTCTAACCAGTATCCCAAGGGCAAGAAAAGAGCAAGAACTCCTCTTCCTTTGTTTCCATTGAGCAAAGTGAGGTCTGGAAAAGGGGCTGGACTACCGCAAATCAATGATCTGAAGAGACAGAAACAGAACTGCCCCACTCTGGGCAGCTACCAGGTCTCTGGTAGTGCTCCCTAAGCAGTTGGCTGGTGCTCCTGTCTCAGTGCCCAATACCTGGTATTCCCTGGGACGAGCCTCCCTAGGCCTGCCCGTGATCAGCGGCTATCTGTCATGATGATGGTGATGATGATGATGATAATGATACTGATGGAGATGCCCTCTGTGACAGTGATGAAGAGGCTGGGATCTGGCCAGGCAAATCCCTATCACAAGGCAGCTCTGACACTTGCCGGGCCTCAAAGGATCTTCTCCCTGGGTATCATCTCCCAGTAGGGTCTTGCTTGTGAATAGGCCGTGGTGGAAAACCTCTGTTTTCTAAGGCAATTTTATTAGCCCTTCAGTCACAATACAGATGTCTATTTATAGGACCTTACTTTTGTGTGGACACCCAGTGGCTCAGTCTGCACATGGCTTTATAGCCTTTCTCCTTTTGCCCAGACCCACTGGGAGCATCACCATTCTCCTTGTTGGCCAGGCCTAGAGGCCTTTGTTGTAGCCATATTATCTCTGCCTGCAAAGGCAGCCGCTCAGAAAACATCAGGAGTCAGACTGCAGAAGGGCAGTGTCTGTCCCCAAGCCTTTGGGGCTAATGATGACCACCATTAACCCTTCTTAGTTTTACCCTAGTTTCTTCGGAAAGAAGGGCGTTTAAGTTATTCATGTTGCCACAGTAAATTTCCATTAATTGACTTTTGTCATTATTCCCAAATCAACCCAGTGGCCCCCAAACTCGGTTCTTCAAATGTGAAACTGCCCAAGTCTATCAATACTATTTCTTCAATTTTGATTATATTTGAATCTCTCTCTCCCTCTCTCTTCCTCCTTAAAAAGAATGCTTGCCTCTCTTGCCCATAGAAAAACTGGTAGAGGAAGGCCAAAGTAAAAGAGCTACTTGAGCCCAGGAGTTTGAGACCAGCTTGGGCAACATAGACCCCATCTTTACAAAACAATAACAATAACAAGAAGAAGAAATTAGCCAGGCATGGTGACATGCACCTGTAGTCCCAAATATTTGGAAGGCTGAGGTGGGAGGATTCCTTGAGTCCAGGAGGTCAAGGCTGCAGTGAGCTGGATTGTGCACCGTACTCCAGCCTGGGCAACAGAGCTAGAAGCTTGTCTCAAAAAAGAAAAGAAAAACTGGGAGATTTAGAGGATACATGGATATACATCAGTCACTTTACCACTACTCAATTCAGGAGCCTAAAGGTGAAAGGCATGTGGAGTCATCAGTCAGAGTAGAAGCACAGATTATTCATTCATCATTTACTCCTTCAACAAATGTTTATTGAATGTTTAGCATGACTCTATGTCAAGAAGAAAATGGAGACTACACACAAGGTCTTGCCCTCATGGGGCTGACATTCCGGTGAGGGATGCAGCCAAGGAACGAGAAGACAAACCTGCAAAATCATTTCGGGCTATTAATGGGTCATGATGGGGAGGCTTAACATATCTGGAGCCCATTTGGGGTTTATGGGGAAGAGGGAGAAGGGTCAGCTTTGGAATACCACTGACTTGCTGGGAGACCCCCTAGAAAGAGGTAATGCAAAAACCTTGTCCTCTCTAAACATCAGTTTTCCACTCTGTCACGTGGGTGCCTGTGACACATTGAGAAGCAGACGGGAGTAACATACTCTCAGATGTGAGTACTGCCCAAGTTCTCAAGTGCCAGGCTGGTTCCTTTCACCTAAAGGAGCAGTCTTCAGGCTGAAGTATTCGTTGCAAACCACCTGATGTTTGCCTGCAGAAACTGCCACTCTAGTAAGGATGAGGTGTGGTGGCACAGGTAGATCTTGTGGCGGAGGACACGCGGAATTTCTGTTGCTCTTCTACCTCCCCACGCGTGCAGTTTTTCAGGTGCACCACGCACATCAGCTTCTGTTCTCAGCCAAGGTGCTTTTGATGAAAGATTGTTTTCTTTTTCTTTTCTTGGTTATATTTGCTTTGATTTTTTTTTTAAATAAGAAAACCAGTTTGTGGGCTTCCCTTGAGTATCACTCAACTTTTACTCCTTGAGTCAAGAATGTTTACTGTCCCCGCAGCCCTGTCTGTATTTCTCCTCTTGTGAATTGAGCTCCTAACTAAGCCATGTTAGGTAGAAAGGGATCCAGAATTGAAACCGGCCCAGCATTTAAATTGCTTTCATCTTGCATCAGCTTCTTCTTCCAGACTTGCAGATTTTTAATCTTCTAAACTCTTTGGAAAAATTGATCTTTATCCTCACAGAGGAGGAAATATTAATAAGAACTAGCAAAAGTCCTGTGCCACAAAAAGGAAACTGAGGCAGCAATGCTAACTCATTTGAAAGCTTTCATTTCTGGAGTTCTCAGTTTCAAGCCAGGGAATTGTTCGCATTCTTTTCTTCCAAATGAGCATCTCAGAAGTTCACGAGACTGAATCATTTGTCTTTCTGACTCTGTCCTTAAAAAAAGTAATGTGTTCAGGGAAAAGGCAGTTACCAGGACTCAGTACTGGTCCATCAAACCTGGCCCCAACCCTCCCTATCCTCTCTCCAACATAATGATTTGCCTTCATAGAAAAGACGGCTCTATCTACTCATAATTTATGGACATAGTTCTTTCCTTTTGGACGAGCTCTCTCCTTCACATGCTCTCTCCTGCCTGAGTTTAAATTCCCAGTTTCTAGACCCAACAGGGTTGGGCTGCGCTCTGCATGAGGTTAGAAACACAGGGGAAGAATGTGTGTGACAGAGCCCCAGCGAGTTGAGTAATGTTTACTCTGTTGGTAGCTGGGACGCTCACTCTGCTGGCAGAGGTCCACCAGCCAGAGGAACATTCCTGCATTATCATGGATGGGAGGTTGGCTCTGAAATGTCAAGGGTGAAAGGCATCCCACCAGATTCTGGGTGCAGCTCGCAGAGCCCAGTGAAAGGAACTCCCAGGCTTCAGTGCCAAAGGCCACATCATGGGCAAACTGAGCCCCACATTGCCCAGGAATCCCCGCTTTCCACCTTTCTTCTTACTAAAAGAGCAATTCTGATCATGTTTTCCTGGTTGACATTGCTCTTCTGTTTACAAAACAGAACTGATGCATCTCTGCCATTCTTTTATTCATTCATGATTCTGGCTTGTGAAGAAGGAATATCTGTATGCCCATTTCACAGACAAAAATGCCAGAGCCCAAAAGTTAACTGATCCAGAATCATCAGAGTTAAGGCAGAGAGAGAGAGAGATTGATAGTTAAAGAATCTAGAAGCTGGTGCCCTGTTGATCTCTGGAATTGTGGAATTGGGGTCTCAGCTGTTTTTTGAAGCTCTTAGAGTGGAATTAAATCACCAGGGGCTCTACAAGCTGTAGCTCTAAGCCCCTGAAGCACAGGTTTCTGCAAAGTCTCTCTGGAATGACACCCTGACAGCTCCTCTCTGGAGTCCTCCTGTAAGCCAGTCCTGTTTGTCTTTGAACACACAGGCACAGTTGGTTCTATATAACCTGACATATGCAGCCTAAAAATCAGCACACTTTGCTAATGATAAGAACCCCATGTGATAAGAACCACAGGGCTTGTGGGAAAAACAGAATTAAGAGCACAACACTTGAGGCCAGATACAGTGGCTTACACCTGCAATCGCAGCACTTAGGGAGGCTGAGGCAGGCAGATCACTTCAGGTCAGAAGTATGAGACCAGCCTGGCCAATATGGTAAAACCCTGATCTCTACCAAAAATATAAAAACTTAGCCAGGCATGGAGGTGGGAGACTGTAGTCCCAGCTGAGGCAGGAGAATCACTTGAGCCCGGGGGTGGAGGCTGCAGTGAGCTGAGATTACGCCACTGCACTCCAGACTGAGTGACAGAATGAGACTCCATCTCTAAAATAAAATTTTTAAAAAGCACAACACTTGAAAACTTCCTCAGCGACACATTTTTTTTTGTTTTGAGATGGAGTCTTACTCTGCTTGCCCAAGCTGGAGTGAAGCGGCGTGATCTTGGCTCACTGCAACCTCCGCTTCCAAGGTTCAAGCAATTCTCCTGCCTCAGCTTCCCAAGTAGCTGGAATTACAGGCACGCAGCAGTATGTCCAGCTAATTTTTGTATTTTTCGTAGAGACAGGGTTTCATCATGTTGGCCAGGCTGGTCTCAAACTCCTGGCCTCAAGTGATCCACCTGCCCTGGCCTCCCAAAGTGCTAGGATTACAGGCATGAGCCACCATGCCCAGCCAACACACTTTTAAAAGATAAGAATCCAATAAAAAGATTACCAGAGTTTTATATCCGTTAAATAGTTAAGAAATATATCAATGCTGTACAACAATAAGTATGGCAAGTTTTCTTAGGGAAGTGGGCATTAGAAGAGCTGCGGATTGTGAGTTACTATAAAATGGTGGAGAAAGGGTTATCTGAAATGGGAGGAACATCGTATGGATGTGCCTCACCAGTGCCCGCAGTGGCGTGAGGTGGCTGACAGATGTTTGCGGTGTATATTTGTACACACAGGAGTGTTTTTAGTATTCTCCTATGTGGTTCCGTTCAGCTGGATGCAGGTTTCTGCATTCACTAAGTGTTTTGCAAATGTGAAATTCACATTACACTCAAATTATCCCCTATTATGTCAATAGAGTTGGAACAGATTTACACTTTCAATACAATAAACACAGAACTGACTGTATTTTCTCCTTCTGCTAGAAGTGATGCTCATCTGGGGCATGGGTGCGCAAAGTCTCTGGGGTTTCATTGCTTCAATCAATAAATATTCATAGTATTTGGGCAGTCTGCTAGGCTGTGAGGATGCAACAAGTAAAAACTCATCTCTTCTTTAAGAGGGAAAGAAAAGTAAACATATTGTCAGAGTGCAGGGTGGCCGACTCCTGCTCTAAATCTCTGCCTAGTGCATGTAAAATACAAAGGATGGAGCAGCCAGCTCCAGGAAGGCCATGTGACATGAGAAAAAGGGAAGAGCTTTCCAGGCAGAGGGAGCAGCAAAGGTGCAGAAGCAGGAGATGGCCAGGCCATTTGAGAAGTGCATCGGCTGGGTGCGGTGGCTCACACCTGTAATCCCAGCACTTTGGGAGGCCAAGGCAGGTGGATCACGAGCTCAAGAGATCAAGACCATCCTGGTCAACATGGTGAAACCCCATCTCTACTAAAAATACAAAAAATTAGCTGGGCATGGTGGCACGTGCCTGTAATCCCAGCTACTCAGGAGGCTGAGGCAGGAGAATTGCCTGAACCCAGGAGGCAAAGGTTGTGGTGAGCCGAGATCGCGCCATTGCACTCCAGCCTGGGTAACAAGAGTGAAACTCCGTCTCAAAAAAAAAAAAAGAGAAGCGCATCATGGTTGTGATGAGAGATGATGCAGATAAGACAGACGAGTCACAAAGGCCGAGTTCTGCCAGGCTCAGGTGTTAGGGCTCTTCTGGAAAGCAGTGAGGAGCTATCAGATGTTTCCAAGTAGGGCAGAGGCATGGTATGATTTTGTTTTAGGAAGAAATCCCAGGTTGCAGCAGTGTGAAAACCCTGGAGATGGTGCTGGCACAGGAAGGCAGGGCAAGAATGCTGGCTTCTTGGAACCATGCACCTCGGCCATGCCTTTGACATTCTGACCAGTCATATTGGATAGAAACGAAATGATCTGTGTTTGTCCCATATGCTGTTAGGAATTCAGAAATAACCCAAGACCCATGATGCTGATGCCTAGGAACAGGAGAAAGTAGATGATCTACTCACCAGGGCCTCAGGGATGTCTCTAGACTCCACCTTGGATGGCTTTTGCTGCTGGACACACTTGTTGTGGTTCATAGAGCCAACAGCGGGGATAGAGCCAATTAGTGGCTTGAGCTAGGAAGTGGAAGGTGAATGGCTATCATCTGTCACTGTCATTTTTCCTATAGGTCCTCTGGTGGCTATTAACCTGGCATCTTTGGTTAATCAACATTAAACCAGAGCCCTTGTCATATGTTCACTTTAAGAACTTGTGTTGGTGAAGGAAGAAGGGAAGATGTCGTTCTACTTCTTAATGCTCCCTAGCACAGTGCCTGGCACACAGCAGGTGCCCGATAAAGTGGCACGACCTGAACCTTCCTAAAAATGTCTTCTAAACAAAGATAGTTCCAAAGTAGGAGGAATTGACATGTTTTCAGCAGCTGTTACATGCCCAGGATGATCTGGGTACTTGGACATCCATTAACTCATTCCATTGTCTTCCCAGTGGCCTGACAGGTGGATATTGTTAACCATAAGGAACTGAAGCTCAGGGAGGTTAAGTAACTTCCTCAAGGTCACACAGGTCTTACAGGGTAGAGCCAAGATTTAAACCCAGGTCACCTGGCTCCAGAGCCTACACTTATTTTTGTTCTCACTTCAAGTGCTCTTCTGAGTTTTTGAAATATATGAGGACTGGCCTCTCCTGCCTCTAACAACAGCACCTATTTTTGGTGTACACCTTGTGATGCACTCCCACCCCGCCCCCCATAAGTTGGCTGGTTGATTACAGCCACCCTCTCAGGGGCCAGTGATTGCCACATTCTTGGTAAGAGGAGCATCGTGGGAACAGTTGCAGGTGGATCTGGGGCTGATGAGCAGCCTCCTGCCTGGCTCCCATCACACTGCTGTGACAATGCCCCACCCACCCACAATCGGCAGTCCTCTGGCTTATAGATGAGGAAGCTGGCACTCACCCAAGAAATTGATAGCAGAGCTGAGATTAAAACAGGGATCCCCCAGTTCCCAGCCAGTCCTCTGTCACTTCACCAGAGACTTTTAAAGGAACATTCAGAGGTCTAGGTGCATCTGTCTTTTAACAGAGCAGCTCCACCGTTATGTTTCTTATGTAATAAACTTGTGCTGGGGAGAAAACAAAGTGTGAAAACCACAGCAGCCTTGGGATATGCTGCCTGGATTCTAACAAATGGCTCTTGAGTCTCTCCTGACATGCTCCCTTATAAAGAAGGCTTTTGTTTCCTGCGGAAATCCTTGGTTAATTATTTTTAAATAAATAATTGCGTAGCCTTTGGTAGGGGAGAAGCCTCCCAGTGACCCATATTTGATCATCAGAGGGCTGGCCCTTTTCCGTCAGCCAAATTAAATAGGGTAAATCCAGAGACTGTTTGACTTGAGACTGAATCAATGATGGGGACAGGCTGGGAGGTAGAAACACACCTGACTCCCAGCGTTATCACCTCTCTCTCAGGAGCAGAGCCTCTCGGGGAGGTAAATAGCTGGTTAGGGAGTCAGAGAAAGCAGGAGAAAAACAGGGTGAAGTCCAGTTCCTCCAAAAGAAAGGAGCAAGAGGGCAGTGGCCAGACCTCCCTCCCAAGTTGCTTCCAGGGCAAAGCATCAGTGGTTCTGCCAGGGTAGGATTCTTTGAAAAATGTTCTCTATGGAAAGATAATTCAATTCAATGTTTAGAATCTGTCCTAGGCTATCAAGAATTCTAGAATCTTAGGGCAAATATCTTGGGGTCCATTCCTACTCCAGCTTCCTCCCCACAGTATCCCCACCCACACTTACTATTTATATGGCATTTTGCAAGAAACTGTGTAGATGTTACCTCTAAACCTAAAAGAGCCCTGTTGAAGATGCATTCTCTCTATTTTTCTAGAGGAAACAGAGAGGGAGGGAAAGTAATTTTCCCATGATCACAGGTCTATTAAGAGCAACATTAGGGTTTGAACCTGAGTTGGTTTAGCTGCAGAGTCCATAGCCTTCCCATTTCCCCCTCCTTGATAGAAAATTCTTCCTTTTATTTATGTGAAATCTGCCTCCCTCTTTTCCACTGGATCTAGCTCTGCCTTCAGAGCTCATAAGGCTCAAATCTCTTTCTTCTTCTATGTAACAACACTTTGAACTGTTGGAAGCATCCTGCTGGGAACTGGGTGGCAAATGTGAGTGAAGAAAGAAGACCTCACTTAATCCAATGTGATGGCATCAAGATGGCAGACAGGAGACCTGGGGGCTGCAAATAGGTGCACAGGAGGACAGGGGACTGGGCAGAAGCTGTTGACTTGGGGAACTGGACGCTGTCCCTCCTTTTAATTTCATGGTTCCAGTTCTTTCCAAAAAATGTAGTGCCTTAAACCAATAGCTACCAATTCCAGTGCCATCCCACTGTCACCACTCCCCCACTAGCAGCTCCTCGATTCAAAGAATGGGGAAAATGGCCACTAGAAAAGGTTATAGAGCAAGCATCAAGACAAGTTACACTGCATCAAGCCACTGCATACTCAGACACATTGCTCTTGAAGTCAGAATCCAGCTTGAGCACTTGTTTGTTTTTTCCCTAGCTCTCTTAAGCTCTAGGTCGTGTCAGCCTTGGGTAATATCCTTAGGAAGATCCGAGGAAAACTGGCTTAGGGCTCATCTGGTCTCATCTTGGTAAGCTTCATCTTAATGAATGGGAGGCAGATTATGACACGGATTATGGCAGTGTGCCTGGCCCCTGGGGGAATTTGTAGCCTCCTCTGGAAGGTGAGGCTCTAGCTCGGGCAGAGGATGGGTGGATGAAAGAACAGCAACAGAATCAGTATACAGGGATGGTTCATCTTGGGAAACTGGGCAAAAGAAGACGTGCAGCTAAAGAGTGGGTCTGCTTCTCCAGATTGTTCCATGCCTAGAGTATTTGGTCTCTGCAGTACAGGGTCCTCCAAACCTTTTTGTCAAATCCAAAGCAAAAAACAAAAACATAGTCTTTCTAAGCACTGAGCTTAGGGCAAGAGGCTCCATGTACCCCCAACCTTGTCCTTAGCTATTTCATGGGCACATCAAGCAGGATTTGCACCTGCAAACTGGATGGACCCAGGTTCTTGGCCCTCTTTTGGCTTCCTTCAGTTGCCAAAAGTACTCTGTCCAGTACTTTTCTTTCCTGAGAGCAGACCTCCATGTCAGTGCCTGAGCAAGAGGAAGGGTCAGAACAGTGAGGCTGTAAACACATTTGGTTCTACCCTTCCCTTGCAGAGCCAACTCCAGTGGTTTAATAAACATCCACATCTGTCTGTGTGTGCTGCCTGCCTCACCTCCTGGCAGACGCACCTTTCCCTGTGCCCTGGAAGGCAGCCAAATGGAACCCCACAAAAGGAATGTGAATTCCAGAGCCTAGCTCCTAGATGCAGCCTCATCCCTGTCCTGCTCTGCCTGTGTCCGCGCCCCTGACCTCTTGGGCCTGGCCACAAAGGCGGTACGCAGAGACTGATACCTAAGCTCTTTCAAGGGTTGCTGGACAAGGGCCTCTTCTTTATCACATGGGTCTACTTATACTTTGCAGCACCATGAGAGATGCCAGGGACACATTTCTAGAAGACATTTTGAAGAATAAAAGAAATACTCCAGCCAGCAGGAAGAGAAGGCTAGTCTCAACCCCAAATCCTGAAAGAACTGTGTGGAAGCAATGGCAAACAGAATCCATTCAGTAATTCATTCATTCAACAGAAGTTTACTGAGTGGCTATTCAGTGCCAAGGCACTGGGGATACATCAATGAACAAAACAAAAGAGATAAAAATGTCCTGCCTTCATGGAGCTTACATTCTAGAATTAAATAGAGAACATACCATGCTTACCCTGGAGAAAAGCAGCTGATATTTCTTGTGGGTGGACAGGGAAGGAGAAAAGAACTTTATTTTCTTATCACCCACCCTTGAAAACAAGGGGAGCCGAGTCATCGTTCCAGGACCCTGGTGGCACTAATGTTCCCGATTGGGTTTGTGTTGTTTTGCAGGAGTGCGCTACAGCCAGCAGGGAAACAATGAGGTCACTTCCTCCTCAACAATCAGTCACCATGGCAACAGCGCCATGGTGACCAGCCAGTCGGTTTTACAGCAAGTCTCCCCAGCCAGCCTGGACCCGGGCCACAATCTCCTCTCACCTGATGGTAAAATGGTGAGTACACCTGGGCCATTGTAGCTCTGGAGCTGATAAGATAAGAGGCAAAACAAACACAACTTCTCACAAGGCCTGCCTCAAACAATGAACCATTGTAGCCTCACAGGGGAAAATGGGGGCTGTCCAGAGTTGGAAAGGAGAGGTAGTGCTGGTGACCCAGTCTTTGGCGGGTAGAAGAGGTGTTCGGTTTGAACCCAGCCAATAAATCTGACAGAGTTCTGCTCTCATTTTATTGATTGAATGCCTCATAAAGGAGCAAGCCTGGTGGGACACTGTTTGTTTTGGGGCTGCCAATGACATTTGTGTTGATAAAATGTTCATTCATCCCTTCCCCCAAGGCCTCCAAAGTCAATTTTTTAACCTAGAGAGCACCTCACTTTGACACAGTCTCCCTCTTCCTCCTTACCATCCCCTTGGTACAAACAAGGAGACCCATTAGCAAGTCAGCATGTAGTGGATAGGAGGCGATGGGGAGCAGCTTCTTGAACTGGAACGGTGAAAGACATGGTAGGCCATGACAGCGAAGATCACAGCACAAATGGTAGATGGGGTGGGGCAATGCTTAGGGAGGGAGAAACACCAACTTTGAAGTTACAATTGCCCAGGTTCAAATCCCAGCTCCAGCACTTAATAGCTGTGCAGCCTCGAACAGATTACTCAACTACTTATGATCTCTTTTCCTCATCTATAGAGTGGGTGTGGTAAAAACAGACTTGTTGGAGGCATGAGTGTGATAACATATGAGAAATACTCTGCAGCATTTGGCAAAGGAAATAGTCAATAAATCGCAGTATTGTTGTTGTGTTAATGTCAATATCATTCTCATTAAATGAAGGTTTCTAAATCCATGACCGCAGCCCGACACCCAGAGGCAAGTTGGGCACACTTGGTGAAGAATGGACAACTTGAATTTGAATTTTTTACTTCAAACTAGATTCTAGGCCCAGTGCAGTGGCTCACACCTATAATTCCATCACTTGGCTGTGGCAGGGGGATCACTTGAGGGCTAGAAAGTTTGAAACCAGCCTGGACAACATTGCAAAACACCATCTCTATTTAAAAAAAATACAAAAATTAGCCAGGAGTAGTGGTTTGCACCTGTAATCCCAGCTACTTGGGAGGCTGAGGCAGGAAGCACACTTGAGCCTGGGAGGCGGAGGTTACAGTGAGCCGAGTTCATGCCGCTGTACTCCAGCCTAGGCAACAGAGTAAGACCCTGTCTCAAAAATTATAATTAATAATAATAAATAAGTAAATAAAACAAACTAGGTTCTAATTCGAATTAGGTTCTGATCCTCTAGCAACACAAGTGCAGGAGACAGTGGCTTGTGGGAGAACAGGAGCATTACGACGCTGGCAAGGGTGGAGAATGGAAAGCTCTGTTTTTCAGGGGAGGGAGGAGCCACAGGTTCCTGAATTTCAAACTGAAGGTGGAGCCGTGCACATTCCCAGAGTAGGGGCCAGAATGGGTGAGGGTAGCAGGGTGCAGAGGCCATTTTAGATCTTGACGTGTGTGCTGTGTAGGCAACACAGAGATGGTGAGTCACAGGTGATCAAGTCCCTGGGTCCCTGGAGGAAAAACAAAGTGTGGTTTCTGAAGGGAGCAGTGACCCGGCCAATTCTGGTTTCAGAGGACCTGAGCTGGTCTCCCCGGTCGCACGTAGCCTCTGCAAACAAAGATGAAAGGGCACTCCTGGGGGAGGCATTTTGCAGCCCCCTTCTCCTACTCCCACCTAACCCTTAAGAAAGATTCTTCTCCATATAAAGGACCATTTGTGTCAGTTACCTGTGAGAGGCACAAACAAGTCTTTACGACTTCTCAAGAGTGTCCCAAACAAGTTAGGGTTAAGGTTACCTGGACTTCCCTGGAGAAGGGGGTCTTGCGGAAGAGGTCTTGACTTCTCAGTGTGGAAAAGCCTTCCAAGTCTCAGCTCTTATTGCTTGCAGGTCCTTGGGCATTTCCTGAGCTCTGCCACTCCTCCTCCTAAAAGGCAAGCTGCCTCACCCAGGCCAGGGCTGCTCTCAATGCAGCCTGCAGACACACTTTTTGCTTCCTGTTCTGCTCGACAGTGCTTTCACTGGGCAGTATGTTACTGGATTGATGATTGACCAAGACTGCGCACCTCAACGCTAGCAAACAACTGGAAGCTTGTTTGCAGGGACTTGCTTTTCTCTTGTCTCCAACACCCTAGTGCATACATTATATCACTATCATCGAATGCCCAAATTCAAGAGTCTGTTTTCTTGTTAATATAATAACATGTCCATCATGGATCTTGGACCACCAGGGCAAGAGTGGAGTATGTCTAAAAAGAATGCAGGCGAGGGAATCAGTATGTGCAAGTCTTGGCTCTGTCATCCACCAGCAGTAGGGTGGACAAATTGCTTAACCTCAGTTTCTTCATCTGTAAAATGGGGGACAATGATGCCTATGTCATAGGGTTGATGTGAAGATTGCTTGTGGCACTATTGTTCTTTGGATCAGCCCTCTTCTAGGAATGACAGTCTCTGCATGCTGACTTTCAGTAGGAGATGCCTTGAAATCTTTCCCCAAGGACAGGTTTTGGAAATCAAGCCAATCCATTTGAACTCTCTGTTGTACTGTCTGCCCCTACCCACCCCCTTGCCCAAATGTCATGCATTCACAAAAAACTGGCCAGGTTTAGGGTTGCAGTATGTGCATGCTGAGCCTTTAAAAAAAAAAAAAAAAGAAAGAGGGCTGGGCGCGGTGGCTCACGCCTGTAATCCCAGCACTTTGGGAGGCCGAGGCGGGTGGATCACGAGGTCAAGAGATCAAGACCATCCTGGTCAACATGGTGAAACCCCGCCTCTACTAAAATTACAAAAAAAATTAGCTGGGCATGGTGGCACGTGCCTGTAGTCCCAGCTACTCAGGAGGCTGAGGCAGGAGAATTGCCTGAACCCAGGAGGTGGAGGTTGCGGTGAGCCAAGATCGTGCCATTGCACTCCAACCTGGGTAACAAGAGCGAAACTCTGTCTCAAACAAAAAAAAAAAAAGAAAGAAAGAAAGAAAAAAGAAAAGCACATAGTGGATGCTTTCACAGCATCAAGCAATATAGCCTAATTGTGAAAAACTCAGGCCTTGGTGGCAGATAGCCGGCTTTCAACCCCAATTCTACCACATGAGCACATTTCTTAGCTTCTCTAAACTTCAGTATCCTTAATCTATGAAATAGGGATAATAATGCCAACCTTGTAGATTACAAGCACATAAAGCACCTAGCATAGTGAAGAGACCATGACAGCATTAATATAATTCAGGCTTTCCAAATTATCATGTAAGGATCACCACTGATATCCTTAGCAGTGTCCTAGCTTCCTTCAGTCCAGGAGCCAAACAGAGGTTGTAGCAGGCATGGTGGCTTACGCCTGTAATTCCACTACTTTGGGAGGTGAGGTAGGAGGATTGCTTGAGCCCAAGAGTTCAAGACCAGCTTGGGTAACACAGCAAGACCCTGTCTCTACAAAAAATAAAAAAATTATCCAGGCATGGTGGTGCATGCCTGCTGTCACAGCTACTCCAGAGTTTGAGGTGGGAGGATCGCTTGATTCCAGGAGTTTGAGGCTGCAGTGAGCTGTGATCATGCCACTGCACTCCAGCACTGGTGACAGAGCAAGACCAGTCTCAAAAAAAAAATTTTTTTTAATAATGGTTGCATTTTAGAATGGAAAATAACTTGATCAAGGTTGCCCAAACTTAGTAAGTGGGTAAGATTTAAGCTCCAGCAAAACTTGATTTGAATTCTGGCTTTTTCACTTACAAGTCAAGTGACATAGAAATAGTCTCAACTCTTCTGAAGATCAGTTTCTTAATCTGTAATGTAGGGACTGATAGTAATAATGCCTGCCCTATTTGTGTTATTATCAGTTAAGGACATCAGTGAAAGCACTTTCCAAATTCTAAAGCCACACACATTTAAATTCTTTTTATCATTGGCTTCCACATTTCTCTTACACCATTAACAAAATGCTGAAATGACAGAGAAATTACTATCACTTGGTTGACTTTCTCCAAAGGAACTACATTACCCAGGAGATTCAGTCTGAGGGCAGGTTATGATTTTTTTTTTTTTAATGACTCTGACGTTATGAAAAACAAGTCCGGCAAACAGGCTGGTTCTCTCTTGTTTGATGTGGTCAGAATTCCTTCTTGGTCATGTGAACCCTAACTCATTTCTTGATGCTTATTTTAAAAATACAAACAAACCTGTTTGGTTTTTGCTTTCTTTCTTTTCCAAATTAACCTTGGACGCTATGGGGTTGACCAGAAGGGCAGGGTAGGAGATAGCATCTTACCTGGGTGCTGGTGTGAGACCTGCAGTCTGGAGAGCTCCAGGAGGTGGAAGATGGAAGAAGTAAAGTTGAGTTACTCCGATATCTGGTGTGTCCTAACCCTAAAGCGCCTCTCAGTGTTCCTGAGGCTCTCAAGCATGCCACACCTGGGTTAGTTCAGAATGAGATGGGCCAGTCCTTTCTTAATAATAACTTTAAAAATTACTTTGAGGCTGGATACAGTGGCTCATACCTGTAATCCCAGCACTTTGGGAGGTCGAGGTGGGCACATCACCTGATGTCAGGAGTTCAAGACCAGCCTGGCCAACACAGTAAAATCTCATCTCTACTAAAAATACAAAAATGTGCCAGGCATGGTGACGAGCACGTGTAGTTCCAGCTACTCAGGAGGCTGAAGCAGGAGAATCACTTGAACTTGGGAGGTTGGAGGTTGCAGTGAGCCGAGACCACACCACTGCACTCCAGTCTGGGCAACAGAGCTAGATTCCACCTCAAAAAAAGAAAAAAAAATATTTTGAAACTATAAGTAGTAAACTTATTTATCATGAAAAAGTACACATGTGTATAAAACTGGCAGCACCCTTAAATTATAATTATAGTTAATGGGAAAACATTGGCAACAGTACTGATAACGTCAGAAGCAAAACAAGCACATCCATTATAGCTATTATTGTTTAATACTATAAGCTCTAAGCAATGCAGTAGGACATGTAGACATATCAGTACGAGCAGGGAAAAGACCCTGTTAGCATTAGATCTTGTATTACAATTGCATACTTGGAAAAAAATCAATGAGGAAAAGACACTAATAGGTTTTAATGAAGTGGGTCATGTACCAAGTAAATACACAAAACTCAGTAGCTTTCTCATACTAATCTATCATTAAAATATAATGGTGATTACAATATAGGATTCTTAACCAAAAAAGAAAAAAAAATTTTTGTTATGTGTAATGGAGACATGGAAAAAGTAGAGATACTCTAAAATGGCTATTCTCCCCCAACGCTTAGTAAATTCTGAAGCTGCCTAGTAACTCAGACAGTCAACAATAGATGTGCCACGAGGGCAGGGAGCATTGTCTGTTTTACTTACTGCTCTATCCTCAGCACCTAGAATAGTGTCTGTCCCACATGAGACACTTAATAATTATGTATTTTTTTCTTTTTTCATAGAAATGGGATTTCACCATGTTGCCTAGGGTGGTCTTAAACTCCTGAGCTCAGGCAGTCCTCCTGCCTTGGCTTCCCAAAGTGCTGGGATTACAGGCATGAACCACTGCACCCAGCCAATAATTGTTATGGAGTGAATGAAGGAATGAATTTGAGAACTAGCCAGGCCAAGGAATCGCTAAGTCACATCGTGTTGGAAACTGCTCTTTGTAGTCCACGTCCATCCATGTTTCTCTTGTTTTTTCTCTCCCTCAGATCTCAGTCTCAGGAGGAGGTTTGCCCCCGGTCAGCACCTTGACGAATATCCACAGCCTCTCCCACCATAATCCCCAGCAATCTCAAAACCTCATCATGACACCCCTCTCTGGAGTCATGGCAATTGCACAAAGTAAGTTCTGTTCTTGGTCAGAAAACTTGGGGTCAGGGAGAAGAAAAATGGGAAGCAAATTAATATGGTGAAAAATAACTATAGGTCTTCAAACTCACCCACAACTTGTAGATTTGGTTTAACTTCTTTAGTTTCTCATCTGTCTCCTTAAATCTGATATTTGGATTGGTTAGCCTAAAATAAGAGAGAATTATGAAATGGATTTAGATCCTGGTCACAGTTTAGCAGCTGTGCATCCTGGGTCAAATCACTGAACCTTTAGGAGATTCACTGTCCTCATCTATAAAATAGGTTGTTGAAGTGATCAAATGACAGTAAATATGACCATGCTTGTAAATCTCTAAAGCACGAATATGTATAATAGTGTATACTTAGGCCAGGCGCGGTGGCTCACGCCTGTAATCCCAAGCACTTTGGGAGGCCAAGGTGGCTGGATCACAAGGTCAAGAGATCGAGACCATCCTGGTCAACATGGTGAAACCCCGTCTCTACTAAAAATACAAAAAATTAGCTGGGCATGGTGGCGCATGCCTGTAATCCCAGCTACTCAGGAGGCTGAGGCAGGAGAATTGCCTGAACCCAGGAGGCAGAGGTTGCAGTGAGCCGAGATCACGCCATTGCACTCCAGTCTGGGTAACAAGAGCAAAACTCCGTCTCAAAAAAAAAAAAATAGTGTATACTTTGTCTTGAGTTCATTTCTATCACTAAGTAGGTGGTAGGTTTTTTAGGAGGTTCTTTATGTTTGGTGACGATGCAGTAAGAATGACAGGCTTCCTTCTAAACAGGGAATTTTGTGTGATGTATGAAACCTCCTTGGCCAGCAGAGAAAATATGCCAAGGGAGGACCCGGAAGCTGTCTTTGTATCTGAGAGCTTTGAAAACTTTAAGGAGAAATAGGTTGTTTTGGCACATGCCTGAAGACAGGGAGATAGATCAGGTCCCTCCAACTCTAGGAGGCTCATATTTGACAGCAAGCCTGTGGCCTCCCATAGATGGGCCATCCCGAGGCATGAGAAAACTGAAGTGAACTGTGGGTGTGGATGTCTCTTTGAGAGTTTTCATGTCGATGAGTATTCAGCATATTTTCAGCTTCACCATGACAGCTCAGGCCAAGTCATTGTTTCTCAAAACCATCCTTGTGACCCTTGGACGTATTACTGGGACGTCTTGGGAGAGATCTAAGGGTAGCACATCGGTCAGCTTTCTTTCAACCTTGTGTCACCCCATTGTCCTCTTGACCTTGCTCATGGTGTCTAGGGCCCATGTTGGCCACCTCTTTGTTTTGTTTCTGCCCTTTCTTTCCTTCCTCTTCTCTCCCTAAATCAGCTCTAACTAGCGTTGGAACTTGGATTCTCACTTCCGAAGAGAATGACTTATGCATCCTTTGAGGTCAGAACAGGATGGAGGCAAACAAATTTATTGAATGAATATATGTGGCTCTCACTCTATCCTTAGCTTCTTGGAAATTGCCACACAGTGCATTTATTTTGGCATAAGGAAAATGGGAATGGAGAAGCATTTAGAGGATTCAGAATATAAATGATCATTTTAAATGTACTGCCTTTTGACTGGGCCCTCTGGTATATGGAATATAGTAATTATACTAATATCAGAGTTTGGATTGAGAATGAGATAAGATACCTAAAACCAGCTTGCCTGCAATTTAGAAGATTTGATTAAAAGCCCCATGGGGAAGATATTCCACTTCCTTATTTCTACAACCAAAATAATAAACTGTCCCACTTACCTTCTTTCTTCCCATGCTAAGCTTTCACTGCCATATAGTTTTATATATATATATATATATACACACACATATATATACACACACACATATATATATTCCCTCAGGCACTATCTGAATTAAAATTTTGCCTGGGGCTAGTCTATATTTTTCCGTTTTGTTCCTCCTAATTTCCTCTACTTATATTTCTCTTTCATCTCACAACGATCCTTAATTTCCTAATCTCCTGTTTAGACAGGGTACACCAGAGTGCACACTGACTTTAGAAGGAGGGTCGTGTGTGTACATATCTGTGTGCACTTGGGGTAAACAGAGCATGAGGAATGGTGACAATCACCAGAAAACTGCTGAGAATACACTACAGAGCGTCAAGATGAGAAACTGGTTGCAGACATCCTCCTTTAACTGATTGACGTGTTGAGTACCACAGGCCCTGCCTCAGAATTGCAGAAGCCCGTGGAGAAGATGGTAACAGATTATTTGGCAGGGTCAAATCCTTATTCTCTACTCATTCTCATCTCTTTATCCTATTCTCTTCCTCTGACTGAATAGCATACTTCCCAAGCAAGAACCAGTGCCCAGAAACAGAAACAGATGAAAAGGTCAAGACTTACCCACTGAGGGAGCTGGAATGACATCAGTGGCTCTCAGTCCGTCAGGATCACAAACTGCATTGAAAATAAGATTCCTGGGCCCCACCTCTGAAGGTTCTGACTCATTAGGTCTTGGGTGGGGCTCAGGAATGTGTATTTGTTAAAGAGTTCCCCCAGATGACTTCTGAAGCACGTGCAGGTTTCAGAACTATGTCTTCAAATGTCATCCACTCTACACAGGATAATTTGCTTTTCTGGGCAGTGATTTCCCAAAACGAGAAGCAGCAGTGCCCTCAGAGATTTCTCAGAAAGAGCAAACCCATGGAGCTTCCTGGGAGACTGAGACCATAAGCAGGAGGTAGGAAAGGGAAACAAGGTAATCAAGGTATCTGGTGAGATGCTGGCTTGAGGAGATGCTGAACCCCCTGGGGGACTGGAGACAGTGCTGTTCTGAGGGTGATCAGAGGATCACACCCCCCAGCCCCCACCCAAGAGAACAAGGAGTGGGATTATCCCCCTGTCCTTTCTGCTCGGAGGTCTCGCCTTTTAGGTTTCTGATAACAGTATCAGCTAAAGCTCCGAGTAGGCAATTGTTGAGGACTCTGTGTTATCTCCATTGAAGACTTCCCACAAACCTGCTTATGAAACCCTCTCCATTTCAGGAAAGCCTGTCTAGGCTTCCATATCCACCTAAAACAGACCTTTTTCTGGATTCCTTCTTCATCCTATTCTTCCCCCAACTTCCCAGAAAGCAAGATCACGGGAACATAGGCAGACCCAGGAAGTAGGTCCGTGTCTTCTCTCCTGATCGTCCTGTCTCCATTCCAACTCTACCTTAGCTGTCTTCCTCAGTGTCACTCTCAGATAGAGAGACAGAGCGTGGGTACCAGGGAATCCATTCCTCACAGTGCTGTCCCAGGTTCTAAAGAGGCCTCAGGATACAGGCTCAGTTCCAAGTCACAGGGGCCCTGACATCCCCAGAACAGAACATGGCAAGACCCACTGTACCTGCCAAGAGTCAGCCTTAAACTCACTACTTCCTCTTTCTAAAACCTGGTCCTTTTAATGCCACAAGCCCTATGCTGCCAGATAAGAGATGCTCACTTCATAGACTGGCTGAGTCCAGTGTTTTCTCCACTCTCTGTTACAGTTAAGAGAGTTGGCACCTGACCTCTCTCGGGCTCTTTGTACAGTCTACTAAATAAGGGTCTCGGGGACTTCATACTTCTGGGACTATGGAAGTTGTTTTTAAGCAAAATTTGGGTTCCTGCACACTCCTGCCCTCTACTGGACAGATAGATCTGGCAATAACCTGTGCCTCAGTGTAGACACCTTTAACTCTGCCCTGCGGGCACCAGGGCAAGCCACACAGCCTGGCATGGATGGAGTGGGCAAGAAGAGCCAGCTTTTCCAAAGCCCTGGTAACCTCAAGAGAGCTAAGTTTGGGAGGTCACAGGATGACTGTGGGAGACTCTGAGGCTTCAATCAGATCTGTTTAATACCCATCTCCAACCCACAACTCACTGTGGAACTTGAGCAAGTAAATTAACCTCTCCAAGTCTCAGTTTCTTAAACTTACCTCGGGTGCAATCTCCTATGTAACAGGCTCAGCCCTGTGACTGGTACATTGAGCAGGGGCTCAAATGATGACATCCATGTACCTCTCCTCATCCCAGGCACTGTCTCTGATCTTTTCCTCTTGCTCCCACAGGCCTCAACACCTCCCAAGCACAGAGTGTCCCTGTCATCAACAGTGTGGCTGGCAGCCTGGCAGCCCTGCAGCCCGTCCAGTTCTCCCAGCAGCTGCATAGTCCTCACCAGCAGCCCCTCATGCAGCAGAGCCCAGGCAGCCACATGGCCCAGCAGCCCTTCATGGCTGCTGTGACTCAGCTACAGAACTCACACAGTAAGGACATGGGCACGTAGAGGGAGGGAGCACTAAGGACCCTCAGTGGCCAACCACTTTTTCTCTCTGGGCCTGAACTTTCTCAGAAGTTTATTGGTTTGGTCACTTTGCCCCGCCTATGATCCACCAACCAAAACTATTTCTCAACTATAACTCTTGTGTGTTGCTGTACTTTTTCTAGTCCTCTTCTCTACCCCTGAGATCACTAGGGAAAGGTTTGGAGAAGAAAGTGTAGGCCTACAGGTGAAGGGGAGTTGGAGACAGACAGCATGTGGAACACTCAGCCCAATTTCCCATTCTAACACCTCTGGAAAAGACAGCGCCCTTAAACCACCAGCACCTTTTCCCAGTGAACATCAACTTAGCCTTTGCAATCCAAACTTCCAAGCAGCCGTTATCAAATGATCAGAGTTGGCATCTAATTTGCATCCTGTTTGCCTTCCCCAAAATAGAAGAATCTTCTAGAGTCCCATGTCTTCCAATTTATACACCCCAAACACCTCTAATCAAGAACCATGAACACCAGTGAAATCTACCAGGGGCACACCATCCTGGGCATTAGAGTCTCTTCCTCCCCACTACCCTGCATGCCTGCACAAAGACTGTTTCTCATATCCAATTTCTATACCTACCCCAAGCCTCCTCTCAACCACTTATTTCCCATCCAATCCCAGCCTCAGTTTCTCTGCCTTCCATCCTGTGTCCCAGGCTTCCAGTCCTCTGGCCAGGTCTGGCTGCAGCCCCTGACACAGGAGTTTGGGAAGGAATCATGGCTTCTCTGCTTCAGAAACCCCAAGGAAGTGTTCAGTATAAAGCACTAGTCTTAGATCAGACAGACTTGGATTTAAATCCTGCCTGTGATACTTACCAGCCATGTAGCCTAATGCAAGTTACTTAGCCACTCTGAGCCCAATCTCTTCATCCATAAGATGGAAATAGTATGGATTTAGGGTCACTGTGAAGATGAAATAAACATAGGGCTGAACTGCCTTTGGTAAGCATAAAGAATTATAAAGATTATTTATAAAGAGACTCCTAGAAGGCAAGGATGGTGAAAGAGATTTGTATTTCTTCCCTAGCTGCATCAGCTAAGCTATGGGTTTGAAAGAGAACAGCCAAGTTTAGCCTTCTATCTTCAGGGCTCAATCTCCACCCGGGCCTGTGGAGCTGGTTTCTGAGCACCATCTCACATTCCAATCACATTTTAGTGGCATCTAAAAATATGCCACAGCCTGTAGTAGAGTCTGAAACCACATGTGCCCCACTTCCCAACCTCCCAGAGCCTGGCAATGTGCTCCCCACTTGCCCCAATCCCTTCGCCTGGCCAGGCTTCCTCAGTGGTCAGGCCTAGGTGGGACAGTCAGAGAGTGGTCACCAAGGACCTGTAGGCTGCTGAGGCCCAGCAGGCCTGGCCACCCATGAAGAGAGAGACCATGATGCCCTGGACCAGGAAATAACCTGCCTCACTGCATGAGAAGGGCAAGCTGAGGCAATGGCCAGTGACCTTTACCCCCGTTCTGTACTAGAGGCCTCTCTGGTAGGCCCCATATTCTGAGAACAGGCTGGTCTCTCCCTCACGGCCAAGCATCCACATGCTTTCAGGAGTTGGTCATGTGACTTAAAAATTACATGAATCTTATAGATAACTAATATGAAAAAATCCTCACTTAAATCCACCAACCCTTTTATCTGCCTAGCTGTGGTGTGGGATGGGGGCTCTGTAGCTCTGTATGTGCCTGGGTATGCACCTTGATTCTGTCTTCATTCTCTCTTCAGTGTATGCACACAAGCAGGAACCTCCCCAGTATTCCCACACCTCCCGGTTTCCATCTGCAATGGTGGTCACAGATACCAGCAGCATCAGCACACTCACCAACATGTCTTCAAGTAAACAGGTAATGCCAGCAGGATTTGTGGGGGTTGGGGTGTGGGGAGGATATGACTAAGGCTATTGATGTGCAGAGGGTGTGGCAAACATGCACTTGGTCAGAAGAAGTTTGGTCTTCTGAGGCTCCTTGTTACTTGCAAAGGGAATCCTTAAAGTCCCAGGGCAAAAAAAAAAAAAAAAAAGGCCACAGGTTGAAAGGGCTCATTACTGCTGCCCCAGATTCCCCAATAAGAGCACTAAACCAAGACAGAAGTTTGATAGGTCACTGGAGACTAGATGACATAGAGCGCTTAGGCGTTGAAATTGAGTGTTCCCTAACAGAATGAGCAATGGTCCATGGAAAAGGTATTTCCAAGGAGGGCTCAAGAGAATAGATCCCCTGCTGAGGTCCATGCTTTGCAAGAGGGATTCCTGAGGATCCACAAAGTAGTCAGTGGAGAAAATGAGTAGGAAGTCAGGAGTCCTGAGGCTGATTCCCCTGGACCCAGAATGCCATAAGCTCTGGGAATGACCCACTTATGCCAACCCATAGGGACTCCCCAGTAGACAACCTGGCTTTTCCAGGGGTATGCATCCACTTGGGGTTTTATCAAGAAATTTAGAATCAACTTCCTAGTGCACTGAAAGTGGGGAATCCGGAGGCTTAATCACAGTTTCAGTTGATGATTAAGTCCCACCTCCGAATAGAGGTGATGTAAAGACAGGTGGCTGATGGCGAGGCTCACTGCTGGACTGCAAGAAGACCCCGAGAGTTAGAAAACAGGACAAGATGTCTGAACACAGGTGAAGATTCCAGAGTAACACAATGAGATCTTTTAGTAGCTGGGGTCTGTGCAATGTGAGAACTGTTTGGCCTCTATTGATTACTAGATAAGTAGGTGACAACCTTGAACTTCGTGTCAAAGGCTCTCAGCAGAATTTGGTCTCGTTGATGATCTTTTTTTCATCTGAGCCCTGCAAATCACACTGCATCCACTGCCATGGGCTTCCCAGCAAGTTCCTTCATGGGATCAGGGTTCTCTGTTCTTTCCTTTGCCCCAAACTCCTCCCAGCCCTAGAGCATAGTGGAGCAGGTGGGTTCTATTCCTCATTCTGCCGTTTGGTTGGTGACGTTGACCTCCCTGAGCCTTTATTTCTTCATCTTTAAAGTGAGAGTTGTAACATCTGCTTGTTCTAAGGATTCAGCAAGGTGGTGTAGATTAAATACCTGGTGTCTTGGGCACTAAAACATACACACAACCAGGGCAGCTGGGCTCTGGGGCCGGGGTTGAGGGAGAGGTATGTGGGACCTGCTTTGCTACTCTTCTCTCACCCAATAGAAGATGAAAGGACAACCCCTCTCTACCCTGCCCTTCGACTCCCGTGCGAGTTCCCACTCTTTGTAGTGAGCAGGGAAAACATTTATCTGTGCTCACAAATCTCAATCAGGGGGCAGCCAGGCGCAGCAGCCCTCCTTGGGAATACCTTCCCCTTTGAAAGGTTTATCAATCCATCTGCCGCTTGGTCAGCCCCAGACAGGACCATGATTAATTATTCCTGTCTTTCCCCAGTTGACTTTGATGCTTGCTTGTTGAAACAAGTCCTCTGAATTCAGGAAATGGTCTCTTAATCAAAATACTTTAAGATGCTCCCTGAGACGCTGCACCAGCCCCACACTGGCTTCTCCTCTCCATTGGACAGAGGAGCCAGCAGACCTTGAAGCTGCATGTGTGGCCTCCCAGAATGCTGTGACGTTGTCTCCATATCCCCAGATATTTCAGGAGTCTGGCAATAGACTCGTTTCTGTGATGATGAGGATGATTATTACACTCAGTAAGGATGAAAAATACTCATGTGGCATGTTACAGTTTATACTTCTCATGAACATTATCTCATCACTTCCTTTTTACTACAACCTCCTAAGTACAAAGAAATAAACTAAAGCCCAGAGATGAAGAGTGACCTGCCCAAGGTCACACAGATGATAAACTCTAGAGCTGGACCTTTAGGCTTTGGTGTTTGACTCCAAATGCTTGCCTTCCACTACCCATTTTTAAAATTCTATGGCAACTGCTGCCACTCTTGTTATCTCTGTGGTCGGGAACAAGAGTAAGAAAGTCAGCTCACTTGCTATATTCCAGTCGGGAAACATTCTTCCAACACGTTGAAAGAGAAGGAGAAATGGGAAAGGCAGAGTGAAGTTAAATGGGGGTAAATGTGCTGCCTCCTGACAGCAGAAGGTACCCAAGGTGGAGACAGTTTGTAAAAACTCTATTCCCAAGGCAAAGGGTCAGAAGTGAGTTCTGAAAGAGACCTGATGGCATTTCTGATCTTTTTTGTTTTAAGGTCTTATATTCCAAAAGGGATTTCAAATTCTTTGCTGGTGTGTTCAAATGTATGGCTTATAGCGATGTCTGTTTGTGTCGCTATAAAGACATATCTAAGGCTGGGTAAAAGAGGTTAAAAGGCTCACGGTTCTGCAGTCTATACAGGAAGCATGATGCCAGCATCTGCTTCTGCTGAAGGCCTCTGAAGGCTTATAATCATGGTGGAAGGTGCAGGCAGGACAGGCGTATCACATGGCGAGAATGGGAGCAGGAGAGAAAAGGGGGAGGCCCTGCTCTTTTTATTTATTTATTTATTCATTTTTATGTTTTGAGATAGGGTCCCGTTCTGTCACCCA
This sequence comes from Callithrix jacchus, assembly GCF_049354715.1. Classification (NCBI taxonomy): domain Eukaryota; kingdom Metazoa; phylum Chordata; class Mammalia; order Primates; family Cebidae; genus Callithrix; species Callithrix jacchus. The sequence continues at coordinate 97,938,951 of NC_133506.1, read as the reverse complement.
GATTGGAGTGCAGTGACACAATCACAGCTCCCTGCAGCTTCAACCTCCTGGGCTCCATCAATTCTCCCACCTCAGCCTCCAGAGTAGCTGGGGCTGCAGGCACTCACCACCATGGCCGTCTAATTTTTGCATTTTTTTTTGCCATGTTGCCCAGGCTGGTCTCAAACCCTGTGCTAAAGTGAACCGCCCACCTTGGCCTCCCAAAGTGCTGGGATTACAGGTGTGAGCCACCATGCCTAGCCCTAGATTCTTTTAAACAGCCAGATCTCATGTGAACTAACTCATCACCAAGGGGATGATGCTAAGCCATTTATGATGCTGTGCTCACAAAGCCCCACTTCCATCATTGGGAATCACATTTCAACATGAGATTTGGAGGGGACACATATCCAAACTACATCATTCTACCCCTGGCCTCCCAAATCTCATGTCCTTCTCACATTGCAAAATACAATCATTCCTTCCCAATAGTCCCTGAAAGTCTTAACTCATTCCAGCATTAACTCAAAGTCCAAAGTCTCATCTGAGACTCAAGAGCAAGTCCTTCCACTTATGAGCTTATATGTATATTTACTTCCAAAATACAGTGGTGGTACAGGTGTTGGATAGATATTCCCATCCCAAAAGAAATAAATTGGCCAAAAGAAAGAGATAATGCCCCATGCAAGTCTGAAACCCAGCAGGGCAGGCATTAAACCTTAAAGCTCCAAAATAATCCTTGATTCCATGTGCCACATCCTGGGCACATTGGCATGCCAGGTAGGCTCCCATGGCCTTGGACAGCTCTGCCCCTGTGGCTTTTCCATGCTGAGGTTTCAAGCTGCTAGTGGCTTTACCATTCTGAGGTCTAGAGGGTGGCAAGCTCATTCCCACAGCTCCATTAGGCAGTATCCTGGTGGTGACTCTGTGTGGGGGCTTCGGTCCCACGTTTCCCCTCTGCACTGCCATAATGGAGGTTCTCTGTGGGGGCTCTGCCCCTTTAAGAGCCTTCTCCCTGGGCACCCAGGTTTTCTGATATATCCTCTGAAATCTAGGTGGAAGCTGCCAAGTCTTCTTCACTCTTGCATTCTGTGCAAGGCTTATAGACTGCACCCTCTAGAGTGGTGGTCGAAGCTGTGCCTGGGGCCCTTTGAGCCAGGGCTGAAGCTAGAGCAGCGGGAATGCAGGGAGCAGTGTCCCAAGGCTGTGCAGGGCAGCAGGGCCTTTGGTCTGGCCTCCAAAATCGTATTTTCTTCCTAGGCCTCTGGGTCTGTAATGGGAGGGGCTGCCTAGAAGATTTCTGAAATGCTTCCATGCCCTTTCTCCATTGTCTTGGCTAGTAGCACATGGCTCCCTTTAGTCAAGCTAATCTCTCTAGCAAGTTGTTGCTCCAGAGGCCACTTGAATTCCTTCTCTACCATAGCATTAGGCTGCAAATTTTCCAAAATTTTATGCTCTGCTTCCCTTTTAAACGTAAATTCCAACATTCCAAATGTAAATCATTCCTTTGCTTCCATAGCTGACTATGGGTTGTTAGAAGCAGCCAGGCCACTTCTTGAATGTTTTACTGCTTAGAAATGTCTTCCACTAGATACCCTACGCAGTCATTGTTAAGTTCAAACTTCCACAGATCCCTAGAATATGGACACAATGCAGCCAAGTTCTTTGCCTGGGTGTAAGAAGGTTGACCTTTGCTCTAGTTCCCGATAAGTTCCTCATTTCCATCTGAGACTTCATCAGCCTGGCCTTCACTCCCCATATTTCTATCAGGATTTTGGTCAAAATCACTTAACAGGTCTCTAAGAAATACCAAACTTTCCTTCATCTTCCTGTCTTCTCCTGGTCCTCCAAACTCCCAATCTCTGCCTGTTACCTGTTGCCAAAGCTGCTTCCACATCTTAAAGTATCTTTATAGTAATGCCCCACTCCCAGTACCATTTTTGTGTGTTCATCCATTTGCATCACTATAAAGGAATTCCTGGGGCTGGGTAACTTACAAAGAAAATACGTTTAATTGGCTCATGGCTCTGCAGCTTGTACAGGGAGTGTGGTGCCAGCATCTGCTTCTGGTGAGGTCTCAGGAAGCTTACCGTCAGGGCAGAAGGAAAAGGGGGACTAGGTATGTCACATGGTGAAAGAAGGAGCAAGAGAGAGAAAAGGGAGATCCTACACTCTCAAGCAACCAGATCGTGTGTGAACCAACTTGAGTAAGAGCTCACTTATCACCAAGGGGATGGCACTGAGCCATTTATAAGGGATCTGCACCCATGATCCAGTACCTCCACTAGGCCTTACCTCCAACACTGGGGATCATATTTCAACATGAGATTTGGAAGGGACACACATCTAAACCATATCACTAGGTATCAGGGACATACAAGTGAGGAGAGAGAAGGATGTCTTGGTCAAATATGTTGGGGGGACTGCTGGATTACACAAAGTTAAATGCCACTGGGCAGGGCTTCTCCAAGCATTTTACTTGCTGATGTGTGCACTGGACCAGGCAATTAGCATGCACCCTGCTCGGGTCAAAGGGACACATCCTGAGCAGTGCTATTTTAGAGGCACTGTGTACAGTGGTAGGAAACGCCAGCAGACCTGAGCTAATTTCAGCTCCATCACCCCCTGGTATGTAACCTCGGGCAGTTAATTCTCTGCTAGGAGACTCAGTTTCTTCATCTATAAATGGGAAAAATCCCATCCCCATCTCACAAAATATTCAATGTGCCTAACAGAGTACCTCGTACATAGTTAAGTACTCAAAAGTGGTAGCTCCCTCCCTGTTTTCTTTCCTGTCTGTGATCCTTTAGGAGATAGTTTTCTCCCCTTCCAGTGACTCTTGCTTCTTTTTTTTTTTTTTTTCTGGAGACGGAGTCTCACTCTGTCACCCAGGCTGGAGTGCAGTGGTATGGTCTTGGCTCACCTCCCAGGTTCAAGTAGTTCTCCCCCTTCAGCCTCCTTAGAAGCTGGGATTACAGGCATGTGCCACCACACCTGGCTAATTTTTTTATTTTTAGTAGAGGCAGGGTTTCACTATGTTGGCCAGGCTGGTCTCAAACTTCTGACCTCAGGATCCACCTGCCTCAGCCTCCCAAAGTGCTGAGATTATAGTGTGAGCCACTGCGCACCCAGCCTAGTGATTCCGAATGTCCAACTCAGTGCTTGGTTTTCATGCTGTCAAAGGAGTCTGGGACAAGACAGTGTCTCAGGATTACTACCATCTCTTAAGTACGTCCTACTCCAGATCCCATTCTCCTGCTGATACACAGACACTCGCTCACCCACTTCCCTGGAAAAAAGCAAATAGTTCAGGACCTCTCAAAGCACCCATGTCCTTTGGACTTAGCCAAATGCCTGGGCTATCGCAGATGTTCAGTAAATAAGAAAGAACGAATGAACAAATGAGTGAATGAGTGAATGAACAAATGAATGAATGCTGAACTCGTATTTTTTGATGCTTCCATTTTCCAAGCAGCACCCCAGATGCTTTTCTAGCTTACGTTTCCTGGAGAATCCCCTTACCCATTCAGCAAAGTTGTTATTTTTATACCTGATTTACGAAGCAGAAAACAGGTTCAAAGATGGGTATGGATCTGGCCAAGTTCAAACAGATCACAAATTTCAGAGCTGGACTTCCAGACTGGTTTTCTCACTCCTAACCCATTAAACAACATTCACCTTCCAATATCCACTTTTAAGCATCCATAATAACCCAGTGTTGTGCAGGTATAAGGCTAAAGCTAGGATTTGTACTTGTATCTGTCTAATTCCAGTACTTCCTGTTGTCAACGCAGACATGCCCCAAGGGCCTTGGGGATTACGGGTCAGGAACTCCAGGCTGGGACCTCTCACTGTGAAGAATCCTTCTGCAGCTACTGCCTATCTGTCCCTTCCACAGCACATACCTCTCCCTCCTCCTGAACTCTTGGGTGCTGGCAAGTTATCTCTGAGTGGGTTTGTGCCTGAGTTTAACAATGCCCCACTAGACTGGAAACAAGACCGCAGCAAGCACTGACCTCAGTTAGAACAAGTGTGGGCAGGTTGTGAGCCACCTCCTGTTTCCACAATGTTCTCTCCCTGCTTGACTTCCTAGTTTATGGGACGGTCAAGAAAGGGCCCCCAGAGCAGTAACTAGTCAGGGTGCTGAAAAGGGGGAGGTGGGCAGCCTTATCATCTGTCCCCTTCAGCTGTTCCCTCTCTCCCAACTTTATTTATTTATTTTTTTTTGAGATGGAGTCTCACTCTGTCATCCAGGATGGAGTGCAATGGCATGATCTCGGCTCACTGCAACCTCCACCTTCCGGGTTCAAGGAATATTCCTGCCTCAACCTCCCGAGTAGCTGGGATTACAGGCGTGTATCACCACGCCCAGCTAATTTTTGTATTTTTAGTAGAGAGGGGGTTTCACCATCTTGGCCAGGATGGACTCGATCTCTTGACCTTGTGATCCGCCCACCTTGGCCTCCCGAAGTGTTGGGATTACAGGCGTGAGCCACAACACCCAGCCCTCTCCCGACTTCTTCACTGGATGGGGAAGCAGTGTTCTGATGGTTGGGAGCATCAATCTGGGCTCACAATTCTACCACTTTCTACCTGTATGACCTCATAGAAATGTCATAACCTCTCTGAGCCTCTGTCTGCTCACCTGTAAAATGAAGATAATGATACCTCTTTCATGGGATCACTGAAAGGACTAACTGTACGAAGACTTGTAAAACACTTCCCTCGGTGCTTGTCGCAAAGGAAACACCCAGCCCATGGAAGCTGGGTCACTCTTGACTTCCCCTGCTGGCACCACTGAGTGGCTCTGAGTTTGGGAAAGGGATTTTCAGTGGCAAAGGGCATTTATTTCCCCCTGTTGAGGGGGTTGAAAGAAGTGATCTACATAGAGGTGAAGAGCACAAACTCTGCTGTTGCGGGACCCTGGCCAACTTATAACCTCTCTAGACCACATTTCCCTCATCTGTAAAACCAGAATTATAATCATGACTTTTAAGTAATGGAGCTACAACAAATGTCACATAAGTTCATGATCATAGAAGTGACTTACCTGTCCTCACCATCTCTACTTCCTCACCCTCAGTTCTCTCTTGAGATCACTGCAGACGGGCTTTTGTCCTCACACCCCACCATGTCCAGCTCACTAAGTCACCATGCTGCTGAATCCAGTGGTTACTTTTCAATCTCTGTCTTTGACACAGCTGATCGCTCCCTGCTTTTTTCCATGGGAGTTTAGTATACTACCATTCCTGGTTCTTCTCCTACAGCACTAGCCACTTCTCATCTCCTCAGCTGGCAACTCACCTTCCCAGCATTTATGTGTTGGAGGGCCCAGGCCTCACTCTTTGGCCTCTTCTTGTCTATGCTCACTCCTGGGTGATCTCCTCTGGTCCCATGGCTTTCGGACAAGTGTAGACACTGATGGCTCCTATAATTCTGTCTACAGTCCAGTCTTCCCTACTGAGTGCCCATTCCCAAAACCATGCTTCTTCAGCAGGGACATGCATGTCTAAAATATCTAATAAGCCTCTCGAATTCAACATGCCTAAAATAGGAAGTCTTCTTTGTGCCCTGATTTCATCCTACCAAAACTGCTTCCTCCATGGGCTTCCCCATTTCCAAGACTGGTACCAGTTGTTCCAGTGAGATAGCTGAGCGTATCCTTGATTCTTCTCTCCACATCACATCCAGTCCATCAGTAAGTTCTACTAGGGGACCAAGAATATATCCCACATCTGACCTCTTCTCACACTCCCATCAGGACTGTCCTAGTCCCAGCCCAGGCTCCTTTGTCTCTCCCCAGTCTCCTTAGATGGCCCTTGCCCATCTCCCACTTCCACACTTGCCCAACTATGGTCTGTCTGCCAGAGTGATCTCTTACAAAGAAAAATCAAGCATGCCGATCCCCTGTCAAAACTCTCCAGTAGCTTTCCATTACAATCAAACTAAAACAGAGACAGACGTACAGGACCCCATGTAATTATGCTACTTCCAGTGTTGCAGTTCTCACCATCTTCCTCCCTCCACTGCCCACGCAGCTTTAGCTGTGCCAGAGCTGAAGCATCCCACCCCAGCACTCCTGCGTTTGTGGTGTCTGCCTGGAGCTCTTTTTCTGTGCATTGTTACATGCTTGCTCCTTCATTTCCTTCGGCTCAGATATTACCACTTCAGAGGCCTCACCCAATTCCCTCATCTAAGTTAATCTCTTTTTCCTCAAGCTATCCTAACCTCTATGCTTATGTTTCTGTGGAGTACTCATCTCCACCTAAAGTTGTGTGTGCGTGCGTGTGCACGTGTGCATGTGCGCACGTGTGTGTGCGCGCGCACATTTGTTTGTTTATTATTCAAAGCCTTCACTAGGAGGTAAAGTCTGTGAAGAAGTGAACAGTGTCTTGTTTACAGCGGCATCTCCAGTGTCTAAAAAAGTACTAAGTACACAATAGGCACTCAAATATGTGTTAAATGAATTCATGATAATCACCTACTTCAAAGGGTCGATGTAAGAATTCGCGGCAGTGATGCTTGTGAAGCCCTTAGCATGGTGCGTGGCTCACAGTAGGACCCCGATAATGTTCGCTCTTACTATTATGTAACAAATCCTCTTAGAATGAGAATGCCTTTCACGTTTGACACAGCTACCACACCTTTCAGAAGGAGGTCCCCGCGGTCAGTTAGAGATCTTCTGGGCAAGGCCCCCATGGGGCTGCGTGTGCTGGGCCTCCAGTTCTAGGGGACCACAGTGCACCCCTTATCAGATGTTTGTGTTTAGACTCTGAAGGGGGCAAATAACTCCAGTTCCTTTGACAACATTTTGGGCTCTGCCACCATTTTATTATGTGAGCAAACATTTGATAGCTGGGAAGCCCATCCCTAATGACAGGTCATAGAATCTCACTGGCGTCTCCTTATCTGCCCTTCTTGTTTGCTCTTCTATTGAAACCTGCAAGGTCACAAGCCATTTTCTCTCTCCTCCACCTGAAATCTGAAAATTGGAAAAAGGCTGATAGTGGGAAGTAAAGAGACTCGAGAGTGGGGGGAGGAAGAGGAGGCAAAGGGTATCAGAGGACCCTGACCAATGTCTCAAGAATGTAGAAGGGTCAGAAGCCTGTCTCCTCACGTGCACGCACTGCTCGGCCCCACTCTTTTTTTGTTGTTTTGAGACAGAGTCTCGCTCTGTTGCCCAGGCTGGAAATGCAATGGCATGATCTTGTTTCACAACAGGGTTCAAGGGATTCTCCTGCCTCAGCTTCCCAAGTAGCTGGGATTATAGGCATGCGTCACCGTGCCCAGCTAATTTTTGTATTTTTAGTAGAGACTGGGTTTCACTACATTGGTCAGGCTGGTCCCAAACTCCTGACCTCGTGATTGACCAGCTCTGGCCTCCCAAAGTGCTGGGATTACAGTCGTGAGTCACCGCACCCGGCCTGCAGCCCCACTCTTAAGAGCACTGAGGAGCAGCATGGGCTGAAGAACCCCATGTTCATAACAATTGTGCCAAGGACCACTCTCAGGACTCCATAGGTGTCAACTCATCCAATCCCACAGCAACTCCCATTCTATAGGGGAAGAAACTGAGGCACAGAGACAGTAACTTGTCAAAGAGAACAAAGCCTAGTAGAAGGCTCCTCACCTCCTAGCATGATAGAAAGCGCACACTCTGAGTGACCACCTACACAGCTAGTTTGAAGCTGTGCTCCACACTCTCCTAGTTCTTAAACCTTGGACGATTCACTGACTCACTTTGAGCCTTGTTTTCCTGATCTGCCAAATAGCATAATGGTATCCTCATATAGGGTCATCGTTGGAGCACTGATCAAGGAGGTAACAGTGGCCTTTAGCAGTGTTGGTAGGTGTTGGGGTGTGTGTGTTTGTGTGTGTGTTTGGGGGGGATCTTAAGATAATAAGCCACTAAGTCAAAGGCAGAACCTTAGATATCAACAAAAGCAAAAAGGAAAGAGGAGACAGAGGGAGGCAAAAAGAGACTCTCCAGAAGTTAAAAGGAGAGCAATGACGCTCCATGACATTTCAAATGAATAAGGCCCAGGTACTGAGGGCGAAGTGGGTGAGGTGGCTCCTCCTGAGGCCTTATCCAGCCATTCTGGGGTCTCCTGCCCTGGCTCATCCTCAAGGATGGCCTCAGAGGCCTTCAGCCTTTGGATCCTTTCCCTGGTCCTATGAATTTCTTAGCCCAAAGTAAGAAACTCATAGAAAGCACTTTGCCATTTGCAAAACTCCTTTCCTGATGAGTGGTGTGAGTGGTCAGTTTCTCGTGTGTTTTCTGGCCTTGCCGCCCTAGTGAGCAGCATTGGCACACCCTGGGAACTTATTAGAAATGTAGACTTGACCGGGCGCAGTGGCTCACACCTATAATCCCAGCACTTTGGGGGGCCGAGGCAGGTGGATCACGAGGTCAAGAGATCAAGACCATCCTGGTCAACAAGGTGAAACCCCATCTCTACTAAAAATACAAATATTAGCTGGGCATGGTGGTACTTACCTGTAGTCCCAGTGACTCGGGAGGCTGAGGCAGGAGAATTGCTTGAACCCAGGATGCAGAGGTTGCGGTGAGCCGAGATCGTGCCATTGCACTCCAATCTGGGTAACAACAGCAAAACTCCATCTCAAAAAAAAAAAAGAAAGAAAGAAAGAAATGCAGACTCTTAGGCCCACCCCAGGCCTATAAATCAGAATTGAACCAGAATCCACATTTTAACAGGCTCTCTGGTACTTGTGAGTCCATTAAAGTTTGAGAAGCATTAGCACAGGAGACCTCTGCTCTTAGAGGTCTTAGGAAGAGACCCTTGCTTCCACGAGAGGCAAGAGCTCATCATCCAGCTGCCTTTTCAAGCACACTGAGCACTCCATAAATTCCACTGTCACAGAAAGAGGAGCCCAACTTCAGGATTCAGGTCAGCAAGTTAGGACAATTTCAAGGTCCCCAACGATTCGCTTCTGTCTTCTGAAGTGGCCAGGAAAGCCGGCTCTCAGGTTTTCCTGCAGGAAGTGTGCCTCAGGATGAAAACTGCAGAACTGAGCATACACAAGGCCCCCAGCCCTCCACCTGCTGCTCTTTGCTGGTTGAGTTGGGCATCAACTCCCTTGGAGAAGCCAAACTAATGGCCCATGTCCCTGCCAAATGACACAGCTGAGCATTATCCCTCCTCTCTCTCTGCAGTGTCCTCTGCAAGCCTGGTGATGCCCACACATCACTCACTCTGTGCACAGCAACAAGGACCCTGTTTTCCCCACCATCACCCTCTGGGCAGCTGCCATGGAAAAGCCCAGTGACCTGACAAGCACCTGCGAGAGGTCCCTGCTTACCTGACGGGCGTCCTGCTGACACCTCAGACAATCCACTCTCAGGAGGCGCAGCCCAAAGCCCAGCTTCCCTTCTATGCAGTATTGCCACGATGCCTCTCAATGTCAAGGACTCCTGTCTGTCCTGGAGGTGGGAGACAAGGAACTGCTGAAGAGGAAGCAAGAAAGCCGTTGTTTCTACGTTGTGATCCTTCATCGAACAAACTGATGCAAAAACTTGAATCTGTTACTGAAACGAGGAGAGGAGGACGCGTGCTATTGAACTGAGCCAAACACACTGTAAATATCCAAAGACTCCCTCCCCCACCCCATCCCAAATGATCTTGAGATTTCTTTTAAAGAAGTAAATTTGTCCAATGGCTGTAAACTATAAACTACTATAATCAAGTGCAATTTCCCCTCCGTGTCCTCTCCCCTCTGCCCTGTACATAATACTAAACTATTAGTTTTCTTTGTGAAGGTCAGAGTCAAACTTTCAAAAGTGATCTGTCCCCTCTTTTCCCTCATGGAGAAACACCCTAAGTGGGAAGTGAAGCCCCTTGTCCCCTCCCTCAGGCCTGGACACTCACAGGGATGAAATACCTTAAACTGACTACCAGCTAACTTCAGTCTCCTGACATTAAGGCACACCTCTGGATCTCTGGAGGGGCTCAACGTAGTGTGTCAGAGTAACATGCTAGCTTTCTGTGGGGTGGGAGTTCAGCCGTGCACTCCCTAAGAAACCCCAGGGCAGGGAAACTATTTCATAGTAAAAGAAAAAGTTGCAGTCTCAGAACGCCTTCCATTAAAATGATTTATTTTATCATTGCCCAGAGTCACATATTTCTGTCTTTGATACTTTTCCTGCCATGGTTCCACCATGAACCCATGGCCCCTGGTCTCTTTGGAGTTTTCTGTGTACTCTGCTGGGATCACTAAGTGTGTCATCTAGGGGTGTAGAGAGGCAGGTGGCCTTCTCTTGCTGTCAGGTTCCCAGTGTCTTCATGTAGGCTTTACTGCTAATTGAGGTAAAGGAGAATTGATTCCCCAGTAAAACTCCCCAAGTCACTCAGAAGGAATCTGGCCAGAGCAGAAGCTAGCACCCTTTTCTTCCCTGCAACTCACAGGGATAAAATCGTAGAGTCAATTCTTGGTGGGTGACCTGTGTGATAGAAACAGACAAAAAGTAGGATGAAGGCCAGACACGGTGGCTCACACCTGTAATCCCAGCACTTCGGGAGGCCGAGGCGGGTGGATCACGAGGTCAAGAGATCAAGACCATCCTGGTCAACATGGTGAAACTGCATCTCTACTAAAAATACAAAAAATTAGCTGGGCATGGTGGCATGTGCCTGTAATCCCAGCTACTCGGGAGGCTGAGGCAGGAGAATTGCCTGAACCCAGGAGGCGGAGGTTGCGGTGAGCCGAGATCGCGCCGTTGCACTCCAGCCTGGGTAACAAGAGCGAAACTCTGTCTCAAAAAAAAAAAAAAAAAAAAAAAAAAAGTAGGATGAATGACAACCCAGTGAGTAAATTTTTTAACCTCATTTAAAGCATTAACTCCAGACTTTCTTCCGGCCCTCCTTTTCCTTCCCTGGGGCTGTCAGTCACTAAGAGAATGGGCTCTTGTGGATGTCACCTCTTGCCCAAGATTCTGTCTCTGGTAGGGATACTAAGGAATACAAATAGTCCAAACAGTAAAAAACCAAAGGCCCAGAAACTCCACCAGCAGGGACTTTGCCACAAATAATTCAGTGCTGACTCCAGGAGAAAGGAAGATGGACCTGTCTTCTTTGCTGTTTCCTCTTTTGCCAAACAGCATAAGGCCTAATGGCCTGTGGTTTTTCGCTTTTAGGCACAGCATGTCCCAATGAAAGTGAAAGCAAAGATTGTGCTAACCAGACTGTGAGTGATAGATTTTTTCAAAATTCCATTGTAGTAGGAGATTCAATCCTCAGTGAACTGGGCGGATTTACTGAGTACCTACTATGTTCCCAGAGCAGGAGTGGGTAGATTTGGAAATACTGACTTTAACTGATTTCTGGCTCCCCTAACGATGTAATTTGGACTGAAACAGTCAAGAGAGAAGTTCATGACTGGGTTGAGGTGGCTGAGGACAAGAGCAAGCACTGCATGTGGAAAGAGGCCAGGATCCCCTTTCATGAGTTGAGATGTCCTGTTGGATGGTTCCTGTGAGCTCTTGGAAGAGGAAAGGAACATAGGCCTCAAGCTCCAGCCCCAGTTGAAGCCCTATATCTGGATTCGTGTTGTTTCTGGAACAGCAAGCGTCTGCTTTTGGTAGATTTTAAGATCTTGCATTGTTGTAATAACCCTGAAAAGCCAGAAGGTCATATTTACCTAACAAGTCATCTGGGCAAAGGTGTAGATGGAAGACAGGGAGGATGGGTGTAGTTGGGGCCTATCTCTAGAGACTTTTTCTAGCCAAATCCTATTTGAACCAAGATATGCAGACAATTGACCCTGGCAACTGAGAGCCCCAAGGATGGTTAGCTCCACCTTTCCAAATCAAACAAGGACTTCCCTCCACTGGCTATACAAAGACCAAGGGGAATCACATATTCTGAAGATTCGTTAGCAAGCTTCAACCCCCATATCTTCCTCCCAGCACCTGATGGAACAACAATCTCCAGAGTGTCTCTTCATGCCCTGAGCCCAGGCTTATAGAGAGATGGTTCCATTTTTATCACAGCAGGCTGTCACTTTCTAGGCTTAGCCTAGGGAAAGGCAAATTTCACTTTAACATCCATGGACAGGAAATAAAATCAGCACTGAAAACCTGCCTGAACCTGTATTAAACTTTTCAATGCTAAGCAGTTATGGGATAGTCCCCCAACAGCAGAGACAATGCAGTGTCAGCTGCTGAATTCAGGTAGATAAGAAAGAATACAATGCAGACAGTCAGGGAATCTGAGCTCTTGGCCCACAGTTGGGGGCAAGTCTTCGAATTATCTTTGAAGCCAGAATTCCTTGATTAGAATCTCCAACTCCACCATTTACGTCTCTGGTCCTCAGTGTCCTGCTATGTGAAACTGGGATGATAATGGTAGCACCTACTTTATGAGGTTGTTTGAGAAGTAACAGGGTTAATATATGTTAAACACTTAGAACTGGATATGCAATGGGTATTGTGTGATACTAATCATCTCATCCCAGAGCGCCTTCTCCTGTAGTCTTGTGTCGTCTTCGGGGCTTGGTTGATATTTCCAAATAACTTCATCACCAACTTGATGTCTGGTTAAAAAAAAAAAAAAAAAAGCACCAATAATTAGTCAAATGTTGTTGCTCATTTCTATGGTATATGGCAAATCTAAGTGGTAAACCAAGGCTGAGTCGGGAAGGGGAGACCTGAGGAGAAGGGAAAGGCTTAACTAGGGAGAGTCTTTGTCCTCCTTAAGAAAAGAAGGAGCTAAAATGTGATGAGCTTACATGAATGGGAGGGAGGGCCATAGAGAGCACCAGGAAGACAGAACTAAAACTGGCTTTGTGTTCTAAAAAGTGGGTTGGGGATCATGGAGGAGGAGCCCAGTGAGCAAGGAAGAGTGAGGGTCAGGAAGAGGTAGAAGCTAACTTCTGCCCAAGAAAAACCAGGGTCGGTGTGCCCCCTTTGACTTATGAATTAATTCAAACACGCCATCCAAAGCTGCTCTGGAAAATGAGATATGACATATCCACATCTTAACACTTCAAAAATATCCCAATAACATCACACAGGCTGAATGTTTATGAGAAATTGCAACCAGCTGAACCAAGAGCCTATTAGGTCCCTCCTCCCTACCCCCTCCCCTTCCTCTTCTGAGTGCAGAGGTCACTCTGGCTGGACAAATACTGGATTGTCTGCCGAGATTTATAACATGACCATTTTACAAATGAATCTTCAGAGTGTGCAGGACTTTGCACGTGCCTGGATGAATATTTCTTTTCCCTGGGTGCATGCCTATAGAGAAAACACTTTCTAAGGGAGAGACCACAAAGCAAATACGAGGGGGACAACATCAAAAGCAGAAGACACCAAAGCAGGCTTCACACGATCTGCATATATACATTTATGCCAACAGGTCACGCAACACGAAAACAACATGTTTCTTTGCCCCATCTGTTATTTTTTCACCAGATACACACTGTTATATTCCCCAAAGAAAGATTTCTTTCCTGTGCCATACTGTCTTGACATCATTAATGAACTGATTTATTAAATTTTCCCTAATTAATCATGAAGGTTGAAGGTAATACATGAATAAAGCTAATTTTTTTAAAAGGCCAAAAAATTCCAGTATACCGAAAACATGTCTGATTTCCTGAGCTGCTATTACAAGATCTTCTGTGTATAACTTTGCTTTTGGAAACATAAAATCCAAAATGATATTTCCCTTTTATTTATTCAAGAAATACTGGCATTTGCTGCCTGTCGGGCACTATCATTCTAGACACTGGAGATATGTCAGTAGACAAAACAGATAAAAATCATTACCTTCATGAAGCTTACATTCTAGTCAGGGAGATAGCAAATAAATGTATGAATATATGTATGTGTATGTACGTGTGTCAGATGATTTTTTAAAATATATGCAAATTAGAGCAGGCAAAGGAGATACTGGGAGTGGGCTAGCCATTTATTTTTATTATTTATTTTTAATTTTTTTGAGATAGAGTCTCACTCTGTTGCCCAGGCTGGAGTGCAGTGGTGCAATGTCAGCTCACTGTAACTTCTGCCTCCTAGGTTCAAGCAATTCAAGCAATTATCCTGCCTCAGCCTCCCAAGTAGCTGAGACTACAGGCACATGCCACCACACCCAGCTAATTTCTGTATTTTTAGTAGAGATGGGGTTTCACTATATTGGCCAGGCTGGTCTGGAACTCCTGACCAAAGGTGATCCACCTGCCTCGGCTTCCCGAAGTGCTGAGATTACAAGTGTCAGCCACCACGCCCATCCTGGCAGTCATTTTAAACAGTATGTTCAAGGAAGAAGAGAGTGGCCACTAAGAACATGATGTCTGAGAGTCCTAAGTTTGCTGAGTGAGCCATGTGGACATCTGGGAGGAGAGCATTCCAGGCAGAGATAACAGCAGTGCAAAGGCCCTGAGGCAGGAACAGAAATGCATAGCAGAGCAGCTAGAGGGAAAGTTCTGGGTCACAGAGGTAAGCAGGTGCAGGGGCACAATGACAAAGGGCCTTGTGGCCATTTGCAAGGACTTCTGCCAACTGTGATGAGAACTTTGGCTTTTACTTTGTATGAGCTAGGAGCCAACAGAGAATTTTGAATACAACAAGGACAAGCTATGACTTACGTTTTGAAAAGATCCCTCTGACTGCTGAGCTTTCAGGGAAGGGAGTGCCAAGAGTGACAGCAAAGAGACTATCAGGAAGTTATCACAATCTAAGCATGGGTGATGAGAGGTAATCTGATTGTGTATTTTGAAGGTAGAGGAGTTGAAGATACCAGAATTTCCTGATGGTTTATATGTGGAATGTGAGAAAGAAATTGGTCAAAAATAATTCCAAGATTTGGGCCCTAAACAAAGTAGAAAATAGAAATTAATGTTGTCAGCCAGGTGCAGTGGCTCACACACATAATCCCAGCATTTGGGAGCCCAAAGCAAGAGGATCTCTTGAGCCCTGGAGTTTGTGACCAGCCTGGGAAACATAGCAAGACTTTGTCTCTACTAAAAATAAAATGTTTTTTAAAAGCCAGGTATGGTGGCAAGCACCTGTGGTCCCAGCTACTCAGGAACTTGAGGCAAGAGGATTGCTTAAGGAGGTCAAGGCTGCAGTGAGCCAGGATTGTAGCACTGCACTCCAGCCTGGGCAACAGAGCAAGACCCTGTCTCAAAAAAAAAAAAATTGCTGTTGTAGGAAATGAAAAACAATGTTACCCAAACATAGGCTCTGTCTTGGTTATATACTTTAAAGTGTTACCTTAGGAAACATCTTAGTAGTATGTTACACTATGATGTGATATTATCATATCCCTAATATGATGTCAGGCTCTTCAGTTACGTGACATTCATTTGGTCGATGTAATAGTCCATTTTCACACTGCTATAAAGACATATCTGAGACTGAGTAATCTATAAAGAAAAGAAGTTTAATCAGTTCATGATTATGTGGGCTGTACAGGCTTCTGCTTTTAGGGAGGCCTCAGGAAACTTACTATGATGGTGGAAGGCAAAGCGGAAGCAAGCACGTCTTACATAGCAGGCAGGAGGGAGAGAGAGAAGGGGGAGCTTCTACACAGTCAAAGACCAGATCTCGTGAGAACTCTAGCAAAGACAGCACTGCAGGATGGTGCTAAAACCGTTAGAAACCACCGCCATCATCCAATCACCTCCTACTAGGCCCCACCTCCATATTAGGATTTACAATTTGACATGAGATTAGGGTGGGGACACAGAGCCAAACCACATCAGTCAACAGATGTTTATCAAGTGCTTACTATATGCTACACACTCTTCTAGGTGTGGGGAGAAAAGCAGTTTAAAAAAGTTCACTTCCCGATGGGGTTTACATTCAACTGGGAGGGAGCTGACAAGAACTAAACAATATATTAAATACATACTAAATAAACAAATATATGCGTGTTGATACATACTAGAAAGAAAAACAAAGCAGAGAAAGGTAAAAGGGGAGGGTGGGGGAGGAGGTGGATTCAAATTTACATGGGTAGCTCTTTACCTTGCTTTCCAAGATAGGATTTCATTTGGGCATCCTGACCCAAAAGATAACGGAGTGAATGTTTCTGAATCACCTGCACTGCCTGCTAAAGACTTTGTTTCCATACTGATTCCTCCTGTAGGAGATTCTATCAGTTCCCCCTTGCTGCTGTAACAAATTACCAAAAATGTGGTGGCTTTAAATAACTGAAATTTATTCTCTCACAGTTCTGGAGGCCGGAGTTCCAAAATCAATATCACTGGACCAAAGTCAGGGTGTCAACAGGTTGTCACTCCCTCCAGAAGCTCAAAATTTAAGAGAGTCTTACCTTGACTCTTCCAGCCTCTATTGGCTGTTAGCAGTTCTTGGCTTGTAGCCACATCCCTCCTATCTCTTCCTCTGTGGTCACATTGCCTTCCCTCTGTGTCAAATCTCCTCTTCCTCCCTCTTATAAGGATATATGTGATTGTATTCACAGCCCACTGTGTTGCTTAGGATAATCTTCCTGAATCACATCTGTAAGGATCTTTTTTTCCTTTTAATGTAAAATTTACAGAATGGAGGGATTAGGTCCTGATATCATTGGGGGTCATTATTCAGCCTAATGCAGAGACTTTATCACAAACCCAGACATTCAAAGCCAGAAAAGAGAAGTTAAGGTGATACTTTCTTTTGTACAACCTTTTTCTTTATAATTCATCATTATTTTTATAAAATAGGTTGTCTTGTCCAGGAAACATGGATGGTAACAAGAGAGGCACTTGTTTCTTAATTGTTATAAAATCTACTTTCAGGAGCCACACTTTGGAGCAGCTTGAATCAATAAGTCAATGAAAAACTTAAACATGTTGCTCATGTTTGTATCATGGAGACAAAAAAATAGTTTGCCACTGTAGTTAGGGTTAACTATTCCTCTAATCATTTGTTAATCTAGTAAATATTTACTACTGCTGTATAGAGTTGTGGTTAAGAGCTCAGAGTAAGGAGTCATTCAAACCTGATTTCAAATCCTGGCTCTACCACTTACTAGCTGTGAGATCTTTGGAAGGCAACTTAACCTCTCTGAATGTTTCCTTACCTAAAAATGGGTTGTCTGAGGATTAAATGAGATAGAAGATACATAAAGCCCATTGCCTGGTACATAAGAAAGTGCTCAATAAATGTTCATAATTAGCATCCAGTTCAGGAAGATATCATGAGATAGCACAATGGGCCACTTCTCTACAGTCACTGACTTTCTTCTTCCCACCAGAATATAGGTTTTGTGAGAGCAGGGATGTGATGTTTTGTTCACTGGTTTGTCCCCAGCATCTGGTACCTGACACACATTGGCAGTTGGTAAATATTCTTTGAATGAATGAATGTGTATATGTGTATCATGAAGTTTACTAGTTTTATGTTTGGAAAATGACCTTGATACACACCTCCCACCATCACTATCACCATCACTCTCTGGGGCCTCCCAAGATTCAAAGGAAGGAGCAAGTCATCAGTACTACTTCTATCACTGGGGACAAGGGCAAAGAAGAGATGAAAATGGCAGTCCTGGGTGGTGTTTTATAGCTAGTGTATTACTATGGATAGTTGGAAGTGTGGCTTGGTACTCAACTAAAAGTGAAAGTTGAAATGATTGAGAGAGCTAAGGTAAAACAAGCCTTACCTCTCAAACTCATTTCAGCTTTGAGCTGGCACCAAAAAGGGGGAAAACAAACCCCACATTTATGCCTGCCCACGGGTCTAATTTCTATATACCATCTGCAAATACTCCTACTATTCACAGAAAGAAGATCAGATTGCAGGGCCAAGCGTGGTGGCCACACCTGTAATCCTAGCACTTTGGGAGGCTAAGGCGGGCAGATCACGAGGTCAAGAGATCAGGACCATCCTGACCAACATGATGAAATCCCATCTCTACTAAATATACAAAAATTAGCTGGGCATGGTGGCACGTGCCTGTAGTCCCAGCTACTCAGAGGCAGGAAAATCGTTTGAACCTGGAGGCGGTAGTTGCAATGAGCCGAGATCATGCCACTGCACTCCAGCCTGGTGACAGGGTGAGACTCCATTACAAAAAAAAAAAAAAAAGAAAGAAAGAAAGAAAGAAAATTAGATTGCAAACTTCCTTAAGGACAAAGATCTTATGTTATGCCTATCAGCCTAACCCAAGACTTCATTCCTTTGACTATATTATTTGTATATTTTCAATATGCAAAATATACAAGTGTGGTAGGCAGACACCGCACTTGAGTGTGAGTGCTCATTCATTGGTCAAACCTCTTTTGCACACTGACTTTGAGTCAGGCACTGTGGTAGCTGGTGGGAATTCTAAAATGCCCTGAAGGAGTTCCCAGCCTGGCCGGGGAGACAGACATCTTAGCAAGTGATTTCAATCATAGGGTGTAGGTGTTAGAAGCTGTCCTGATAAGACAATAGAATAAATTCTGCTTGGATAGCAATCAGAGAAGATTCCTTGGTAGATACGTAAACTGTGTCATGAAGAATGAGTGACAGTTCACCATGCAGATGGGGAGCAGGGGATAGTGGAGGAAACATTCCGGACTGAAAACCCACAAAATAAAGCAAATGTCCAAATCAATGAGTTCATGGTTTCAGTCCAAATCTTCTGTCTTCATTGATTCCCCCAATCCAGCTCTGCATGCCTGAGACCCCTGCCTGAACTTCTCTTGCCCTGGCTCTGTAAATCATGATCTGACAGAGTGAAATGTGCTCTCCAGGCTGCAGGGTGTCAGGTCAAGGTAATGGGTCACTGGTCAGCCAGTGCCTCAGCAGAGTGAACCAGGGCCTGAGAATCAAATATGTAGCCCCCACATCTCAGATGAGCAGAGGTAGGGCATGGGGTAAAGCATGTGATGTTTACGTTCAGAAACTGCAAAGCCACTAGCTTGCAAAGTGTCATTACGTCTGCAGGTGGAGGGTAATTTTCCTGTTACTCAAGGTCTCCTAATCGGGCTCTGATTGGTTTCTGGGGAATTGTTTTATGACCCAGAGCCAGGCAGCGATAGATAGGAGATGTGGTTTGGTGGGCAGCAGTTTACAAGGCAGGAAATTGCTTCACTGGGCACAACCATTCATAAGAAACACCTCTGGGAAAAAGAGGCCTGGGCTCCTCGCAGGTCTGCCCCTGCCCATCTGTTTACATCAGCAACAATCCACGTTCCTGGTTACACAATGTGGCAGCGTCATTTTGAGTGGGGGCTCTTTGCCCCTTGGAAGAATAAACACATTCCTCACTCTCAATAGACGAAGTAGACCTCACAGACTTTGCAGAGACTCTCCTGGAGGCCTTAATGTCATAGGAAGGTGACTCTAAACATGATTAGCCATACAACCTTGCTTATTCCAAATTCAGTTGATTTTCCTTTAAGGACAGTAAAGGCTTAGATGAAGATACTCCAAAGGCAAAGGGTGGAAGTGACAATCCTCTGTCAGGATTGTCAGTTGCCAAAGCCATGTCAAGTTTCTTAGGAACAATCCATTCACTGGCTTAGGGGTCATTAGTCAGTCTGGGGAAGAAGAGGTTGGGCTGTATGTTGTTCAGATACATTGCCCACATTTCCATTGTTCCACCAGCTCTGGAATTCCTTAGCTGAGTTCTAGAGTCCAGAGTTTTTAGCATCTAGAGCAATCAAATCTGCATGCGCCATGGGGAGGAAAGATAAGAGGCAGTGGCAGAGTCCCCAGAACCATAGGGGTCTGTCTGGAGAGTCACTGCAAGCCTCCAGCCCAGCACTGTTCAGTAGAATCAAGAGACATCAGGCATGGTGGCTCACACCTGTTATCCTAGCACTTTGGGAAGCCAAGGCAGGTGGACTGCTTGAGCCCAGGAGTTTGACACCAGCCAGGGTGAAATCCCATCTCTACAAAAAAATACAAAAATTTGCCTGGCATGGTGGCATGCACCTGTAGTCTCAGCTACTTGGGAGGCAGAGGTGGAAGGATCATTTGAGCCCAGGTTGCAGTAAACCAAGATCATGCCACTGCACTCCAGCCTAAGTGACAAAATAAGACCCTGTCTTGAGAGTCATGCCCCAAACACTCCTCCTCCCCACCCTATTTGTAAACTCCATCTTACTCCCATCCTGGCCAGGTGAGCTTCTCTTCCCTAAGGTCTCGGGTTCTGTATCTTTGAAATGGAGAGAATCATGGCACTTAACTTCACAGCTCTGAGGTGAAGACTAAATGAAATAATGAATTTCCTCACTCTTGAGTGGTTTGCACACTTAGGGTTTGGTGCATTTTCTCTGGGGCAGTCAAGCAGGTGGAGGGACTTGGAGGTGAATTTCATTTTATGTTTGTTTTTACTTTCCATATGAGGAATCGTAGACAATCTGTTGTTATCCCTGACTTAGTCCAAGACCTACCAACTGTGTTCTCAGGCTACTGAGCAGAACATCCAGGAGCGGTCAGCAGCAGAAAGCCCTGGGCTTGCCCCATCTGAACTTGTTTTGTTTGCTTCCATGAAGACCATTTGTTTAATTTTGTCTCCCACTTGTAAATTCTAAGGGGACCCAGACCATGCCATTCTTGCTTATGACTGTATCTCCAGGACTTCATACAGTGCCTGAAGCATAGTAGGTTCTCTGTAAAGACTTGTTGAATGAATAAGAAAATGCATTAATGTCGGAGTAAAAAAATGAAGGCATCACACTTCTTTAAAAAATTGAAAAACACGGCTGGGCACAGTGGCTCATGCCTGTAGCCCAGCACTTTGGGAGGCCGAGGCAGATGGATCACCTAGGTCAAGAGTTTGAGACCAGCTTAGCCAACATGGTGAAACCCTGTCTCTACTAAAAATACAAAAAATTAGCCGGGTGTGGTGTTTTGTACCTGTAATCCCAGCTACTTTCGGGGCTGAGGCAGGAGAATCACTTGAACCTGGGAGGCAGAGGTTGCAGTGAGCCGAAATCACAGCATTGCACTCCAGCCTAGGCAACAGAGGGAGACTCTGTCTCAAAAACAGACAAACAAACAAAAAAACACTAATGCAGTGAATCCATAACAAACCTATATGGACTGGGGATCATATAACTACTTCTACATCACCAGATAAAAGGTAGCCTTGACTCCTAGTTTCCTTGTATGGATAAAGCAATTGTGTCAGGGAACACTAAGTGGGGTATTGTGCTAAAGCTACCAAAGCAGTTACAAGAACAATCCCTAGACCAGGACCCTCTAGATAGATAATTAGTTCAAGTATCTGCATTACCTGTTTTTTGTTTTTTGGTTTTTTTTTTTGACAGAGTCTCGCTCTATCGCCCAGGTTGGAATGCAGTGGTGCAATCTTGGCTCGCTGCAACCTCTGCCTCCCCAGTTCTAGCTATTCTCATGCCTCAGTTTCCCAAGTAGCTGGGACTACAAGCATGCGCCATCATGCCTAATTGTTGTATTTTTAGCAGAGACAGCATTTTACCATGTTGGCCAGGCTGGTCTCGAACTCCCAACCTCAGGTGATCTGCCTGCCTTGGCCTCCCAAAGTTCTGGGATTACAAGCATGAGCCACCACGCCCACCATGTTAGTTGTGAACTCCCCTCAGGATCCCATGCTCACTGCTGCTTCTGCCTTACTCATTCTCTGTGAAGGAGACTACAAAAAGATTTATGACTACTGCCCCAGACATCTGGGGAATATGGTCACTGGCCACCTGATCACCAAACCCTGTGGTAGGGGGCGGGATAAGCCCAGAGGTGGAGGGATGGTCCTGTGGGGTCAGACTGAAGGAGTGTGTGACCAGGGCAGCATAGGACAAATCCGGAAGAGTGCTTCCAGATCAAGGGCATGGGCCATGTAAATGTGTTCGAAAGTCACTTTGGGGTCGTAACCTGAATGTGGTACATTTTGGCCTGATGTCCCAAAAGGCAAGCTTCTCAAACTGGGATAATAGGGCACTGAGCCAGAGGTTGCAAGAAGTCACTGGAAAGATAGCTCATCTTCCTGGAGTGTCCGTTTTATTCAGAGATAAGAAATTTTAGCTGCATTTTTCTATAAAAGCAAACTGATGAATTATGGTAGAAAATAGAAACTTTAAAGGTGCTTTTAAGATAAAACATGGGGCTTTGAAGAAAGTTTCTGTTTGCAGTGATCTAAAACCCCACGCCCCTTGTGAAGTGTAAATTCACTCTCTGCCATGATGGTACTTCATATGAAATGCTTCAGTAGCACTGACTGCAAAGAGCCCCACAGAAAATGCCACCCATGGACACTGCACCACACTGCTCACACATACAGCTAGGCCCCCACTCTACACAGTAAAGGTCCCCTCCATGAGGCAATGGCATTGGGATGCAACAGCCTCTCACATCATGTGGGCTGACTCTCAGTCCCCAACAAATCAACTGGCTGTCCTTCTTGCAGGTTCTCAGAGAGATCAGTCCTGTCTGAAAGGGGGAGGAGCTATACCCTCGATGTTAATTTCTCTATTCCCACTGTCCAGCATGCTTGGCACAGACGAGGCATTCAGTAAATATGTGTTGAGATGAACTGAACTCCAGACAGACGTCTCCACCTCCTCTTTCCTTCCTCCTGAGTGTGGAGGCAGCTCTGGCCTCAAATCCGTGGGCAGCCCAAACTAAATAGCATGGGACACAGCTAACATGCTGTGCCCACACGCTATTAGGGCCCAGTGGGGGGCAGTTTCACTTCTTGTATTCCCAGAGCTAAAGGGCTGAAAAATCCATTCCAAGTGGAGATACTAGAAATTACTTTTATTCCTCTTTTGTTTTGAGATGGAGTTTCCCCCCTTGTTGCCCAAGCTAGAGTGCAATGGTGGGATCTCAGCTCACTGCAACCTGTGCCTCCTGGGTTCAAGCGATTCTCCTGCCTCAGCCTCTCAAGTAGTTGGGATTATAGGCATGTGCCACCATGCCCAGCTAATTTTTTGTATTTTTAGTAGAAACAGCGTTTCACCATGTTAGCCAGGCTGGTCTTAAACTCCTGACCTCAGGTGATCTGTCCGCCTCAGCCTCCCAAAGTGCTGGGATTACAGACGTGAGCTACCACACCTGGCCTTATTCCCATTTTTGAGAGGAAGACACAAATCATAAAGGAAAAGACTCCACACACTGTTAGGTGGCAAGTTACCAGCTCCACTCTGGAATATACTCTGGCATCTGCAGGAAGTTCACTCTGGGCAAACTTTCCCAAGACCCCAGGCCTCTGGTTATCAAAGCAGCTTCCTGGGGTCCCCAGATCCACCTCCTCCTCTGACCTCCAGGGAAGTGAAGCTTCACTGGGTCTCCCCGACTGCAGCATACGCCCCTTAGAGTGGGAATGGTGTCCAATTAATCTTTGTATCCCTGCTGATTAGGAGAGTTGCTGCACATAAGATGCCCTGAAGAAATATGTGGTGGTAGTGATGACACCAATCACCTAGTCATTTAGCAAATGTTTATGTTCTATGCAGTCTTTTGGGCATTGGAATTCAATGATGAACCAGAAACAGTCTCTTCCCTGAAGGGCCCATGGCTTAGTAGGGAAGGCTAACAACTGCCAACTGCAAGATGGTGTAAATACCACGACTGAGGCCTGTACAGAATGAAGAGGCCACACGAGGGCCCTCTAGACAGTGCAGGCACTGCCTGCTCTCTAGTTGGTGGACTCAGTAGCTTAAAGTGGAGACTTCTAAAGCCATTGAGGTGGGCCAGTCTCCTGTAGCCGAAGTCATAGGGGGATTGGGGGGGGTCATGTTCGAAGGTGGGCTTTCACAATCACAGGAATGCCCAGCGTGGGTGGGTCAGAGGGTGACCTTCTCATCACCCTGTAGGAAAGTGAGGCCCAGCTAACACCTGTTGGAACAGGTAACTCCCATTTGCTCATTGTCCTGTGTTTGCAGAGGAGGAGCAGGGAACTCCAGGGAGTAAGAGGGAATGGGTCACAACCAGGTGAGCCTCTTTTCGGCACCACAAGCATTAGCACAGAGATAGGGCGGCCGCCCTGGACAGGATTTATAACTCCAGATTTCAAGGTCTTATCATAAACAAGCTCTTTCTGAGTTGCTCCATGTCAGGGGTTGGGGGAGCAGGCAGACAGAGA
Source organism: Callithrix jacchus (assembly GCF_049354715.1). Taxonomy (NCBI): domain Eukaryota; kingdom Metazoa; phylum Chordata; class Mammalia; order Primates; family Cebidae; genus Callithrix; species Callithrix jacchus. The sequence goes on along the minus strand of NC_133506.1, from coordinate 97,914,955 downwards.
CAGACTAGAGAAGGGTGTTGGGGGTGGGGGGTGTTAGAGTGTGGCTGATAGGGAAGCTGTGGGGGAGAGGTGGAGCTATTCATGGCTAATATTGTATGGGACATGGAACTGGTTAATAAGAATGCTTTACTTCTTATCCCATTCCCATGGCCCAATCCTGAAAGGTAATAAACATTTGGAACATAGTGAAATCCTGGGGCAAGGCAAGCCCAGAGAGGCAAGCATTGTTTTACCCAGGCTCCTGCTCTCTAGAGCTTTCTTCCCCACTCCATGGATTCTTCATTAGTGTAGTTCATTGAATGTGCGTAGGGGGTGGGTGGGCAATGCCTCTGGTCATTACCTAAGGCTTCTGAGCTGTCTGTCGCTGAGAAATGGCAAATTGCCCACTCGTGCTGCTTTAGTGGAGAGGAGGGTGGAGCACAGGGCAGGAGTCAGAGGGGCACCTGGCGAAGGTGTGATTGGGGACCTCGGGGCAAAGTGGAAAAAGCTGATGTGGCTCCTCAAGGCACCAGTGTTGCCTCTGGATGCCTCTTTCTCTAAGTCTTCCCTTGACTTTCATTCTCAGTGGATGCTACCTAAATAAAGACAGTGCCCAAGGGAAGCAGCCCACTCTCCAATTTGCCCTGGGCCACACTCCTGCAAACCACCTGGAAGGGAGGGAACTAGTTGTCCCCTTCGTTGCAGGCCTGTCACTGGCCTTTCTGGATGTGGGACTGGTCTTCCTTCTGTTCAGACCAGGTAGGACGGCAAACTCAGCAGGGGTTGAAAGATGTCCCTCGGAGGACCCCCAGCACTTGCCTCCCTCCTCCTGCTTCTCCCGAGACATCAAACACACCAGGCCCGGGCAGGCAGGTGGAGTTCACAAACACAGCTAGGCTTGCAGGCCTCTCCTTCAGACTCCCAACTCCAGCCTGAGCAAATGCCCCCTGCGACTTCAAAGCCAGCAACTTGTTTGCCTGGCCACGGGGCAGCAACAATGCTTTCCCTTTTGACCTAAGAAAGCATCCTTGGGTCTGGGTGCAGTGGTTTACACCTGTAATCCCAGCACTTTAGGAGGCAGAGGTAGGTAGATCACCTGAGGTCAGGAGTTCGAGACCAGCCTGACCAACATGGAGAAACCCCATCTCTACTAAATACACAAAATTAGCTGGGCATGGTGGTGCATGCCTGTAATCCCAGCTACTCAGGAGGCGAGGCAGGAGAATTGTTTGAAACTGGGAGGTGAAGGTTGAAGTGAGCCAAGATGGCACCATTGCACTACAGCTTGGGCAACAAGAGTGAAACTCTATCTCAAAAACAATAACAACAACAACAAACAAGAAATGAAGAAATCTATTTTAGGACAAGAGGCTTACTTACCCTTCAGCTAACTTCTGCTAAGTTGATGATTAAACACTCATATTTTCAGGGATCCTCACTTTGAAGTTTAAAAATCCACGTTATAGCTTCCAGCACCCAGTGGATCTTCCACAAGTTGTTTCAGTAATGATTATCATGATTTTTTCCCTGAAGAAGGGTGCCCATGTGTTTGCTATCCCATGCAAGAGAGGGAATGGAGAGTGTCTAAGCTTTTTCTGAAGATTTGGCCCCACCACAGAGACAGTGTAGATTAAGTGGAGGTGTTTGGACACTAAAGTCACCCTGAGCTAGGTTCACATCTTGTTTCTGTCATTTACTCCCTATGTGACCCTGGCTACACTAACACTCCGAGCCTACGTTTCCTCATCTGGAAAGGGGCTAAAACCTACTGGAAGTTTCTGTCCTAAGAAAGTAAGTAATGATGTTCAGCCGGGTGTAGTGGCTCATGCCTATAAACCCAGCACTTCGGGAGGCCAAGGTGGGCGGATCGCGAGATCAGGAGTTCAAGACTAGCCTGGCCAATATGGTGAAACCCCATCTCTATTAAAAATACAAAAAAATTAGCCAGGCGTGGTGGCTCATACCTGCAGTCTCAGCTATTCGGGAGGCTAGAATCACTTGAACCTGGGAGGCAGAGGGTGCAGTGAGCCGAGATCGGCCATTGCACTCCAGCCTGGGCAACAGAGCAAAACTCCATCCCAAAAACAAAAAGAAAGAAAGTAATGATGTTCTTGGTAATTATAATAAGAAATCATCTGGCAAAGAACAGCTCATGGACAAAAACACAGGACTGGGGCTGCCCCCCGCCGCCCACCACACAGATATTCATTGCAGCTCCCTCCACAATTTAGTGAGACAGCGTAGGATAGTGGTTAGGGGCACTGGAGCTGGACTGCATGAGCTCCAATCCCACTCTGCCACTTTTAGCTGTGTGCCTTGGACAAATACTTAATTCGCTTGAACCTAGAAGGCGAAGGTGCAATGGACCGAGATTGCACCATTGCACTCCAGCCTGGGTGACAGAGCAAAGTTCCATTTCCAAAAAAAGAAAAAAAAAAAAGAAATTGAATTTTAACTCTTTTGTAAAATTCCCTATGTACCAGTGGTGTTCTGAAATTTGAGGACAGAGTTTTATCCTGTCCTGGGACAGTAGTCCTAATGACTTTCCCTACCCTTGACCAAGCAGGTGTTTCCTGGTAACCTGTTGGCAGCCTCCAAGCTGCAGGTGCTGCCCCATTTGTCTCCAAAACAGAGTAAATTTCTCTCCTGGTTCCTTCCCCACAGACTTTGCCCTGACTTGGAGAGCTCCAAAGTGCTGCAGGAAAGGGTATAGGGTATGAAAGATTAAAAACAAACAAATATACCTCCATGGCTTCTGGCCTGAATGATTAGACAATGCAGGACAATCTGTCCTTGCATTCTGCAAGTCCAGGCCTCATTCTATACAGAAGGCATGCTTTGTCAAATTTTTAGATAGCTAATTATGAAGCAACAGCACAAATTATTAAACTTTAGTGAGGATATATAAATTCCTGTCTTCAGAAGTCTTTTCCTCCTCTTTTTTAACATACAAATAGCATATTCCAAAATGCAGTTCAAGGAAAAAAATATATGGAGGGTTTAATTAACCTTAAACTCACCACAAATCAGCAGTGTGTCATAGCTACCAAAGACACAAATCTAGACAGTATCAATAGAAGTAACTGTGTCCAGATGCTATGAATCACACTTTGTTTGCATTCAGACTATATCTTAAAAGTCTAGGCATCATTTTCCTTATTTCTTGAGACGGAGACTCACTCTGTCACCCAGGCTGGAGGCAACAGTGCAATCTCAGCTCACTGCAACCTTCCCCTCCCCCACTCAAGCAATCCTCCCACCTCAGCCTCCCAAGTAGCTGGGACTACCGGTGCATGCCTCCACATTCAGCTAATTTTTGTATTTTTTTATAGAGATGGCGTTTTGCCATGTCGCCCAGGCTGATCTCGAACTCCTGGCCTCACGCAATCCTCCCACCTTGGCCTCCCAAAGTGCTGAGATTACAGGCATGAGCCATCACACCCGACCCCATCTAATTTTTGTATTTTTTGTAAGAGACAGGTTTTTGCCATGTTGCCCAGGCTGGTCTTAAACTCCTGAGCTCAAGGGATCCACCTCTCCCAGCCTCCCAAAGTGCTGGGATTATAGGCATGAGCCACTGCACCCGGCCTAGACAACATTTTGAAGAGGGATATTGACCAAATAGAAAGCATTGAGAGGAGAATGACCAGGATAGTGAGCAGTCTGAAAACTATCTCATTCAGATAACAACTAGACATCCTAAAGACAGGTAGTCTCAGAAGCTAACAAGTATGTGAAGAGCTGTTATATAGAAGAGAAAACATAACTCTCAAGATCAGTAGGCAGATGGTGGATTCACATGAGAATTATTCAACAGCTTGCTGGTGAGGTGAACCCATCCCTGGCAGTTGGTAAATGCTGCAGGATGATCTGTCAGGGATGCAATACAGGGATAACTGCATTACATAGTGGGTTGGATAAGACAAGAAGCCATTCAACTCTAAGAGGCAATGAATCTGTTTTTTAAAAATTATAAATAGGCAGGGTCTTCTGTTTAGGCAAAATAGGATACTTGCCTAAAACTCCGATTGTTAAGTCATTTAAATGGGTAAAAGCATTGTTTGTTCTGAAGTATCTCTTTTAAAATGCACGCTATGGCCAGTTGGAGTAGCTCCTACCTATAATCCCAACACTTCAGGAGTCTATGGTGGGAGGATCACTTGGGGCCAGGAGTTCATGGCTGCAGTGAGCCACAATCTTCACTCCGGCCTGGCCAACAGAGCAAGACCCTGCCTCAAAAAAAAATAAGTAAGTAAATAAATAATAAGATAAAATGCAATATGTTATCTGGGATAGACACATATTAGCACAGATTTATCAGGTAACTAACTGGAAGGAAGTGTGGAATCATGGAAATGGCATTCAACTGGGAATCAGAAGATCTAGGTGTGAATCTCCCACTTATTAACTGTGTGGTCTTAAGCAAGTTACTTACCTCTTTGAGTTTCTTTTCTTTTTTAAATTTTTTGTAGAGACGAGGTCTCATTATGTTGCCCAGGCTGGTCTCAAACTCCTGGCTGGCCTCAAACAATCCCTTCTGCCTCAGCCTCCCAAAGTGCTGGGTTTATAGGCGTGAGCTATCACACCTTGCTACCTCTTTAGTTTCTGTTTCTTTATCTATTAAATGAGAGTAGAAATACCTATTCTCAAACACCAAAGGTATACACATTTTGAACACCAAAGATATATACATTTTGCTGGTACAGGTCTAGCAGGCACAGCATATCTCTAAAGCCAATCGTTCTGGTGATATATCCCTGTTAAGATGGCATGTCCCTTAAAGTAACAGCTATCTGCTTTCACCACCTTAATTCATTTCATTGCATTTTACTGGCTATCCCAGTCAATGCAATAAGGCAAGGAAATAAATAGCCATAAGGATTGGAAAGGAAAAAATAAAATTGTTGCTATCTGTTGACAATATGATTGGGGTTTTTTGTTTGTTTGTTTGCTTTTGAGATGGAATTTTGCTCTTGTGGTCCAGGCTGGAGTGCAGTGGAGTGATCTCAGCTCATTGCAACCTCCGCCTCCCGGGTTCAAGTGATTCTTCTGCCTCAGCCTCCTGAGTAGCTGGGATTACAGGCGCCTGCCACCTCACCCAGCTAATTTTTGTATTTTTGGTAGAGATGAGGTTTCACCATGTTGGCCAGGCTAGTCTCCAAGTCCTAACCTCAGGTGATCCGCCTGCCTCGGCCTCCTGAAGTGCTGGGATTATAGGTATGAGTCACCACATCCAGCCGACAATATGATTGTTTACATAGAGAATCCAAGATAATGTATAGACAAGCTATCAGAACTATTGAAAGGAGTGTGCAAGGTTGCTGAATTCAGAATCAACATACGAAAAGTCAGAAGCATTCCTATACACCTACAAATCTAACTAGACAATGTAATTTTTAAAGATCCCTGTTATATATCTACAAAAAGTAAAAGGTGTTAGCAATAGGTCTAATAAAAGAAATGTTAACCCAAATTAAGAAAATTATAAAACTTTATTGAAGGACTTAAAAGCAACCCTAAATAAATAGAACAATATACCTTGTTTGTGAACAGAAATACCCAATATTATAAAAACAGTCAATCCTCCCCCAAATTTATCTATAAATTCAATGCAATACCAAAAAAAAACCCAACTTGGCTATATTTATATTTGTATACACTATATAGAAAACTTACAAACTAATCTTAAAATACGAACTAGAAAAGAGCCAAGAATGGCTAAGACACTTGGGAGTGGGTTGTTTTGTTTTTATTTTGAAACAGGGTCTTACTGTCACCCAGGCTGGAGTGCAGTGGTATGATTCTTGGTTTGCAGACAACTGCCTTTTTGCTGTGTCCTCATATGGCCTTTCCTTGCTTGTGGAGAGAGTTCTCTCTCTTCCTCTTCTTAGAAGGACACTAATCCCACCAAGAGAATCTTACCCTCATGACTTAATCTAAACCTAATTACTCATTACTCCCCAAAGGCCTCACCTTCAAATACCATCACACCAGAGACTAGGTATTCAGCATATTAATTTTGGGGAAACACAAACATTCCCTCCACAACAGTCTACCAGTTACCTCAGACAAGAAGGATGAAAGTGGAGTGAAAAATATAAAGACTAATGGAAATATAAAGACTTTTTTGAGACAGTCTCATTCTGTCGCCCAGACTGAGGGGCAGTGGTGCGATCTCAGCTCACTACAACCTTAGCCTCTCAGCTTCAAGTGATCCTCCCACCTCAGCCTCCTGAGTAGCTGGGGTTGCAGGCATGTGCCACCACACCTGGCTAATTTTTGTATTTTTAGTAGAGACGGGGTTTTGCCATGTTGCTCAGCTGGTCTTGAAGTCCTAGCCTCAAGTGATCTGCCTGCTTTGACCTCCCAAAGTGCTGGGATTATAGCTGTGAGCCACCATGCCTGGCCTGATAGAAATCTTTTAAAAACATTTAGGTTCCCAGATTCCTTTCCTCGCTTAATGCAGCTAGACCTTTGAAGAAGGTAAAACAAAGAGTCTCTGGAAAGCAAAATAACAGACAAAACTGAGCCTAGCTTACTCTGTCCAATGCATGAATCTCCCTTAAACATTCCTGACAAAGGGTAAGCTAGTCTTATGCTTGAACCCGTGCAGTGACAAAGAACTCCCTCCTTCCCAGTAATAATGACAACAACTAACCCTTACTGAGTGCTCACTATGTGCCTGGCCCTGGTTTTAGCCCTTCCCAGGTACTGACTCTTTGAAAGTTGGCTCATTCCAAATGTGGACAGCTCTGTCTGTAAAAGGTTCAGAGAGGCCTCTAAAGTTTCCCTCCTATCTTCATGGGTCTCTTAACTGAGAAGGAAGGAGAATTTTCATCTTGGGATGGCAGGCCCATAGAGATTATATGGGAAGAGAAGTGTTCATTGTGTTACATGTTTATCATCAAAAGCACAGTCTATACTGGGCTCTAAAGTAATTGCAATAGTCATAGTCATTGTAAAGCATGTACTCATTTTACATGCATTTACCACACTTAATTCACATAACAATCCTATTCTTCTACAAACTGATTCTTTCAAAGATGAAGTAACTGTTTTGAGGTTACAGAGCTAGTAGCCAGCATTGTAGCCCAGTCTGACCCAGAGGCTGAGCTGTTAATCACACAGGTCAGCACAAGTTTTCATTTACTGTGTTTCTCAGATGTGTGTACTAGAAACATCTCTGAACTTGGAGTGAGAAGACTTGAGCTCTGCTTCCTCTTCTGCTACTTTCCTGTGAGCTTGAGCAAATTATTTTTGTCTTTTGCTTAAGTATGAAACAAAAGAGCTGAACTAGATGATCTCAAAAGCCCAAATTTAATTCTAATCATCTATATTCCAAGTTAAAGGTGTCTGTAATCCTTCCCCATCTGGTAACATTTCTTGGAGCATCCAATTAATATGTGGAGATGACGATGATGATGAATGAACAAATGTATGAATGAATGAAGTGAAATCTTTAATATTTTCTTTTGCAAAAGCCTGCCCCTGGTCAGATGTTCCTAGAGGAGGAAAGAGAGTTCTTGTCTCCCTTTTCAGTTTCTGTTGCTTTTCACCAGTTGGCCTCAAATCTACAAAGCCAGCTTCACCCCCAGGCCTTTTTCTCAAGGCCCAGCTGTAAGGTAGAAGCAGAAAGTGAATATGCAGAGTGGCCAATTAGTTCACTGTGTGCCCTCATGACCTCTGACCCCTGCTGGGCCACCCCATCCATTAGCTGTCCTCTTCCCTCTCCACCCTCTTCTCTCAGTTTGAGTCGCTGTCCTGCCATTCTCTTTCAGCAAGGAAACATGCTCAGGCATTTGGCCAGCAGCCTCCACTTTGTGCTCTTTTGTCTCCTCCCTCTGTTGCCCTTGTTGCTAACCTGGTCACCACTCCTTGACCCTTCTGCTCTTGCCCCTCCTGGGGCTGGGGAGGGACAGTATTCCAAGACAGGGTCTGCAGGGAGGAAGAAGGCAAGCCCTTGCTTTTCCTTTTAACCTGGGTTGTATTCCACAAACGAATTTTGATACTACTCCTTATTGCAAGAAATTCCCTATAATGCTTCCTCTAGGGTGATCATTTCTTTCAAAAGTAAGTGTTTTGAAAAGTCCATGTGGGTGAAGGCAGCAGTATGTTCCTTTGAGATGTTGGCTATTCCTTTATGAGGTTGGAAAATATATATACAGCATATACATATATATATATCCACACATATATATATATAAATTATACATATTCTATTGATTGAGGAGGGAAGCTGTTCCAAGATTATGGGTATGTGAATATATATTTGTGAAATATAAAGCAATCATCAAAAGAGAAAATCAACAAATTCATTGAATTGTTGATAGCATCTGCTAACTCTTCAGAATCTCAGCTCAGACAGAAATGGAGCTGGTGGTGAGTTTATCAGAAAAAGGCAAGTGCTTGAGAGTCAAACCCACTAGATTTAAATCCAAGTTCTGCCAATTGGCCACTAGGTGACTTCTGGTAATAATAGTAGTCTGACTGCATGCTATATGCCAAGCACTTTACAATATCATCTCATTTCATCCTCATAATAAGTAGTGAGTGAGAGATGATCGGTCATCATCCTTATTTTGCAAATAAAGAAATGAAAGCCAAGAGTAATTAAATTATTGCTTCAGGGCTGTATAAATAGTAAAAGACAGAAAAGGAAGGTGAACAAGGTACACATTGGCTCCCGAGTTCTTAAATCCAATGTTATACTTCCTCCAAATTACAAAGTACAGTACTTAAGTTATTTAACCTTTATGAGCTTTGGTTTCCTTGACTATAAGATGATCATCTATAAAACACCTAATAACAATGATTAACAACTGAATGCTTATTATATTCCAGGCATTTTTCTAAATACTGATATTCCTTACTTCATTTAATACTTATGAAGTCCCCCAAAATAGGAACTATTATCCCCATGTCACAGAGGAGGAAACCAGGGCTTACAGAGGTTAAACAACTAACCCAGATCAGAGAAAGTCATTATATGAAAAAGATACTTCCACATGCATGTTTATAGCAGCACAATTTGCAACTGCAAAACTGTGGAACCAACCCAAATGCCCATTAATCAACAAGTGGATAAAGAAACTGTGAGATATGTGTGTGTGTGTGTGTGTGTGTGTGTAATGAAATACTACTCAGCCATAAAAAGGAATGAATTAATGGCATTCACAGCAACCTGGATAGGATTGGAGACTATAATTCTAAGTGAAGTAAGTCAGGAATGGAAAACCAGACATCGTATATTCTCACTTATAAGTGAGCCAAACTATGAGGATGCAAAGGCATAAGAATGATGTTGGGGACTCAGGGGAAGGTGTGGGAAGGGGATGAGGGATAAAAGACTACAAATCGGGTTTAGTGTATATTGCTTTGGTGATGGGTGCACCAATATCTTACAAATCACCACTAAAGAACTTACTCATGTAACCAAACACCACGTTCCCCAAAAACCTATGGAAATCAAAATATTTTTTAAAAGAGAAAGTAACCCAGATCACACACAACTACGAAGTGGCAGAGCTGGAGTTCTAATTTGAGCCTGTGTGGTTGCAGAGCCCATGCTCTTTCCACTTTCCACTCCATGACGATTGCCTCAAACAGGCCTACTGAGGAAGATGGAGTATATATACAAAGAAAGCTACAGGAACACAGGGATGGAGAAAAATTAATTCCAACTGAGGGTTACAGGGACAGATTTATGAAGAATGTAAAGATTCACTTGCTAGACATTCATTTTAATGCCAGAAACGTTCAGAAATACATCTGTTTAATCAAGTTAGGCATACCCTAATTGTGTACTAATGTTAATGTTAAAGGAGCTGGGTCCTTGCCTAATAAAGGCCGGGCATGGTGGCTCACACCTATAATTCCAGCGCTTTGGGAGGCCGAGGCAGGTGGATCACAAGGTCAGGTGTTCGAGACCAGTCTGGCCAACATAGTGAAACCCTATCTCTACCAAAAATACAAAAAATTAGCCAAGTGTGGTAGTGTGCACCTGTAATCTCAGCTACTCGGCAGGCTGAGGCAGGAGAATCACATGAACCCAGGAGGTGGAGGTTGCAGTGAGCCAAGATCACACCATTGCACTCCAGCCTGGGCAACAGTGCAAGACTCCATCTCAAGAAAACAAAACAAAACAAAAATGCCTAATAAATAGTAAAGCAGGGACTGTATCCTAATCATCTTAGTGCTACTACCCCACTCTCTTACACTTTCCCAGTCTAATGGCAACTAGAATAGTGCCTTGCACGTAGTAGGCACTTGACAGATATTTCCAAAATGAGTAAATGAATGATACTTCAGGAAAGACTTGGTTTGGGGTCTTGCTAACTTGGGGGATGCTGTATCCCCAAGCTGGAAGGCCTTTTTCTCTCTTATCTTTCTCGCTGCAGTTCCTCTGACAAGCCCGTAGGCTGAGTGATAGGGGATCTGCTGTACCGGAGATGATTTATGGTTCTTTGTTATGCAAATCCTTTCACATTCCTCCTCATCCTCTTTCGCAGCCAATTCATCATGATATTTAAATGAAACTAAAGACAATTATTCAAGATGCCATCTCTAAAAAAGTTTTTAAAAAGACCTTCATCCCATCAGGTTTGTCTTAGATTTCCTTGCTTTACCCAAGGACCCAGGGAAATGCCTTTGCTTGTTTTTTTTTTTTTTTCCCCCTTCTCTTCTTCCTTCACTGGGGAGCCATTGCTTTTACCTTAGAGAATCCCAGGTACTCTGGAGCAGTGAAAAGAAAGAGGGCGGTATGTAGCTAAATGGCATGGAAGACAATGCTCTGTAATTGCTCCGAAATTAAAATACGGGACGTCCCAAGGAAGATATAACCATAGTATTTCAGCCTAGGCTACAGAATAACTTTGCAAAGATGCCTCAGAGATATTTTTCTCAGTGCTCTGGGAATCCCAGCTTTATTAAGTCAATCTGCTATCAAAATATGATGGCAAAGTAAAGTGAAACTTTCTGATTCTTCATGCCATTAATACAAGCTGGTGTTACCCTAATCAAACTAGACCCCTTATCGGGACTATAGGAGTGAAACAAACGCAAGCATTTCCTCTATCTGTCATTAAGCTTATTTGAATTACATCACTCATGGGATACAATATATGCTGTCATTATCTTGACCGTCAGTACAATCAGTAGAACTCAGACATATTATTGGGCAAAAAAAATCACATATGTTAACTCTACTACAAGATCACGTAGAAATAGGTACTTTTATTTATCGATTTTATATAGCATCATTTTATTGTGAAAATAATGGCTGTTAGATACTAATTACATGATACTTTATAATAAAGATGAGTAGCTGGTGCCTCACCATGTTGGCCAGGATGGTCTCGATCTCTTGACCTTGTGATCCACCGGCCTCAGCCTCCCAAAGTGCTGGGATTACAGGCATGAGCCACCACGCCCAGCCACAGGTTGATATCTTTTAAAAAAAACAATTCTTAAAAATTGTGTTCATGCCAAGTGTAGTGGCTCACACTTGTAATCTCAGCACTTTGGGAGGTCGAGGTGGGAAGACTGCTTGAGGCCTGGAGTTCAAGACCAGCCTGGGCAACATAATGAGACATCACCTCTACAAAATAAAAATAATTAGCCAGGTGTAGTGGTGGGTGATGACAGTCCAAGCTACTTGGTAGGCTGACGTAGCAGGATTGCTTGGGCCCAAGAGGTTGAGGCTGCAGTGAGCTATGATTATAACTCTGTACTCCAGCCTGGGCAACAGAGCACTTTCTAACTTACTTAATAAGATGTGCAAGGCTCATCTTGTACTTCCCCAGCCCTAGCCTCCCTGGAATTGGCCAATTCCCCAAGGAGCTCTGGTTCCTTTTAATAGTGAACAAAATTTAAAAATCAAGATCTAAGTGACAGGTGTGCTCATTGCTCTTGGGGTGTCATTGTTTCTGGGCTTTCTCAGTGAATAGAGTCAGGGATTATATACATGCATATGTATATTATTATATGTACACAATAAAAACATACTCATACCTTTTTTTAGTTTTGAGACATAGTCTGATTCTGTCGCCAGACTGGAGTGCAGTGGCATCATCTCGGCTCACTGCAACCTCCACCTCCCAGGTTCAAACAATTCTCCTGCCTCAGCCTCCTGAGTAGCTGGGACTACAGGCGTGCGCCACCATGTCCAGCTAATTTTTTGTGTTTTTAGTAGAGACGGGGGTTCACCATGTTGGCCAGAATGGTCCTGATCTCTTGACCTCGTGATCTGCCCGCCTTGGCCTCTCAATGCTGGGATTACAGGTGTGACCACCACACCCGGTCAAAACATACTCAATACTTTTCTTAAAAAACAAGAGTTTTACACTGTCATTCCAAGTCTAATCCAACACTATAGGATTCGTTCTACTTTTGTCCCATTCTAATTTGCAACTCTCTTCTCTCTGTGAAGAAAATGAATTTCATTATCTATAATATATTTACTTATTTGCCCAATTCCAGAATACACAGAAGTAGTTTTAGAATTGCTACCAAAAGGCATCCTCTACTGCAAAAAAAAAATCTAAAATGTAATCTTCATTTGCAGTTCATTTAGTCTTTCATCTGAGAGTATATACTGTAAAAACACTTGTATTCTGAAGTTGCTTGGATTGGGTTAGTCCCCCCACCAATACACCTGGTCTTCTGGGTGATTATATCATTCACTTGAAACTGTTAGGTTGATTTGTTTGCATTCCATTTTAGTATTTCTCCCCTCACCCCATTTGTGTGTGTGCATTTTCATGTGTGTTTTAGTATATAAACATTAACATAGTTCCAAAAAATAGAACCGTACAAAAAGAAATATTCAAGAAAAATGTCAGTCCTCATCCCCTCCACTCAGTCCGCAGCCTCCTCACTTCTTCCTCCTTATTTCCACCCACTTCCTGTAGGTAGCTAATCTCATTACTTTCCAGTTTATTCTTCCCAAATTTCTTTTTTGGTCAAAAAAGCAGTCGTGTGTGTTTTCTCACCTTTTTTTTTTTTTTTTTTTTTTTACACAAAAAGTAGCAACTACACTGTTTTGTACTCTACCTTTTTCACTAAATAATATAACCTAGAAATCATTCTATATTGGTTCACAGACATCTTCTTTATTCTCTTGCTGTCAAGAGTGCAGTGGCACAATCTCAGCTCACTGCAACTGTTGCCTCCTGGGTTCAAGCAATTCTCCTGCTTCAGACTCCCAAGTAGCTGGGATTACAGGCGTGTACCACCATGCCCAGCTAATTTTTGCATTTGTAGTAGAGATGGGTTTTTACCATGTTGGCCAGGCTGGAATTGAATTCCTGAATTCAGGTGATCCACCTGCCTTGGCCTCCTAAAGTGTTGGGATTACTAGTGTGAGCCACTGCACCTGGCCCCTCATTCTTTTTTAAAGATGTATAGTACTCTCTTACGTGTTTGTACTGTAGTTTATTCAACCACTCTTCTTCATAGGAGACATTTTTTTTCCTGAGCCTGCTTGCTAGAGAACCATATGGGAATTTAGATTGTTTCAATTATTTCCCAAATACAAACAATGCTGCAATACATAAACTTGTGCATATGTATTTTCGTATTGCCATAGGTGTATATTCAGAGTAAATACTTAGAATGCTTACTGAGCCAAAAGTAAACACATTTGAAGTTTTTTGGATACCTGTAATGTTTTAATACAGAGACTTAAAGTAGTTTTGCAATAATATTATTTGTCTATATAGGTGTTTTGTTTTAAATTTTGAGTCAACAGACTTTGTCTTTTACCCAGCACAATTATACCTTAACAAATATGTGCTGGTGATTATAAGCAATTGAATAACAGAATTATTCCTAAGTAGTATTAGATTTTATATTTATTTTTTATTTTTGAGACAGAGTCTCGTTCTGTCATCCAGGCTGGAGTGCACTGGTACAATCTTGGCTCACTGCGATCTATAGCTCCTGGGATCAAGCGATTCCCCTGCCTCAGCCTCCCGAGTAGCTAGGATTACAGGCATGCATCACCACACCTGGCTAATTTTTGTATTTTTAAAGCTCATTATCACTGGTCATTAGAGAAATGCAAATCAAAACCACAAGGAGAAACCATCTCACACTGGTTAGAATGGTGATCATTAAAAAGTCGGGAAACAACAGATGCTGGAGAGGATGTGGAGAAACAGGAATAATTTTACACCATTGTTGGGAGTGTAAATTAGTTCAACCATTGTCGAAGGCACTGTGGTGACTCCTCAAGGATCTAGAGCTAGAAATGCCATTTGACCCAGCAATCCCATTACTGGGTATATACCCAAAGGATTATAAATCATTCTACTATAAAGACACATGCACATATATATTTACTGTGGCACTGTTCACAATAGCAAAGACTTGGAACCAACCCAAATGCCCATCAGTGATACACTGGATAAAGAAAATGTGGCACATATATACCATGGAATACTATGCAGCCATAAAAAAGGATGGGTTCATGTCCTTTGCAGGGACAAAGCTGGAAATCATCATTCTAAGCAAACTAACACAAGAACAGAAAACCAAACACTACATGTTCTCACTCATAAGTAGGGGTTGAACAATGAGAACACATGGTCACAGGAAGGGAAACATCACACATTGGGACCCATCAGGGAATGGGGAGCCAGGGGAAGGATAGCATTAGGAGAAATACCTAATGTAGATGATGGGAAGATGGATGCAGCAAACCACCATGGCACATGTATACCTATGTACCAAACCTGCACTTTCTACACATGTATCCCAGAACTTAAAGTATTTTTAAAAAAATAGTATTTTTAGTAGAGACAGGGTTTCGCCATGTTACCCAGCTCGTCTCAAACTCCTAAGCTCAAAGTGATCCACCTGCCTCGGCCTCTCAAAGTGCTCTTGGTAACTATGAGCTACTATGCCTGACCTTGTATTTATTTAATTAGTTTAGTTCCGAGAGTAATGCTGTACAAAAATAATGGAGGGAAGATCCCTTAGATATGAGAAACAATAAATACATAAGGATGGATCACATTCTGCCTGTGGGAATGATTGTGGATATATTTTTACATCTCTAAGAAGGACATATTTCCTCCCAGCAGAGTTGATGATCTGAAGTTGCTGGAAACATGATGAATAGTGAAGGGAGCAGGTCTGCCGGTGCTACAGGCCTGGTTAATTACACTGTAAATCATGCAAATACTGACATGTTGAACAAAAAGCTTCTGCAGACATCTTCTCCTTCTCACTAGAAGACAGTTCCTTAAAAAAATAGGCAGATTGGTAATTATCTCAAGCTGAGAATATACAAAATGCTGATATTAATCCCTAGAGATGCAGAGAAGCTTTAGGACTTTGAAGTCTGTAAGGCATTTTAAAAAATGCTTTACAAATATGATTTATAAATCATATACTCTTGATTAAGCATTTATTAGTAGGACAACCAAATCCCACTCCCCTTAGTCTACAATCAGTACTATAACATTATTCTAGAATTTTATTATTTGTGTCTTTCTTGGAGCCTTTCCTCGTATAGAGTCTAGGATTCACAAATAATTCTCTACGCCTTAGAAAGGTAAATGTTTCATTTGGAAATCTTTGTGAGATCTGGGCTTTCACAGATAGAGATCAAAGATAGGAATTCATCCTCTACTCCACTCCTGACCAATAATGTCAGCAAATCCTCCCTCGTCCCTTTGTCTCTTCCACAAGAAAAGCAAAAGAATATCACTATGGTGCACATACTGATATTTTACCACTTTCGTGTTACCATTTATACTGTGACCATTTGATTCACATGGCATCTTCCAGGTTGCTCCACTGTAAGTTTTCTATTTTTCTCTTTGTAATTAATAAATACCCTGTGGGACATACTTGGTGATTATGTAAATATCCTGTTTCTCAAATGTGGCAAAGAGTTTCACGAAGAGGCCACAAATTCACAATAGGGGCCCTCATTAGATTTCCTTAAATATGATATTATTTAAACCACCTCATGCCAAATAGCCTATACTTGAAGAAAACCAAGTTTCATTAACTGCTGCTTGTATCTTAGCATCAATAATATGAGGCAATGCAGCCTTCTTTAAAGAGTTCAAGCTTATAAATCACACAGATTGGGTTCAAAACCCAGTATGACCACTTACTACTTATATGATGTGAGAGGCAAGCTACTTAATGTCTCTAAGCCCTAGTTTCTTCCTCAGAAAAATAAGAACACTGTAATATCAACCTCGTAGAGCTGTTGTGAGTTCAATGAGCTCACACGATCTGAAAAGTATCCTGAACTGAATGTGGCACACAGCAGGCACTCAATAAATGGTAGCTATTAATAGACAATAATGGTGATATTATTTTGGTTAGTTTTGAACCCTGATGAAATTTTTTATAGATAGAGACTTTCTGCCATACTATACACTTATTCTATTGATCCAGCCTTAGGCCAGAGCTGATTTTAAAACAGAAAAGCAAATTCCTTGGTAAATTCTCTTTAGGAAATTAAACGGTAGGGTCTATGGACCCAGAGTTCATGCCAACTCTTCACTTCAATGTGGACTGTCCATTGGGAGGTTAATAAGTCCAGAGAGCCCTTTATTCCAAGACTGGAGTGCCACCGTGAGGTCAGCATTGGTCCTGGCACTATTTACTTCAATTCTGTCCTGATTAAAGGAATATTTGAGTAGTACACTTACATTGCATTGTAGCCTAAAGAGTACCTCTGTTGACTATTGGCGGCAAAAAAAAAGTACAAAAATGTAAGAATCTGGATTTCTTGAGTACGTGACTTGGATTTCTAAAGTATTAGACTATTGGTAAATCTTGAGAATTTGAAACTGAAAACTCAGCCCAGAGAAAGCAAGGTTTATGTCTCACTGTGGGAATGGCTTCTGGGTTTGTTATGCATACCAATCACCCTCTCCTCAACTTACTTTTTAAGTACAATTTCCATTTTATTTTTGTCCAGAGAATAGTCCATCTTCAGTCTTTAAGGACTCAGCTCCTTATATAGGTTTTGGTGGGGGTCGTTGGGCAGCACCTGCAGGTCTAAATCGGGGTGGGGGTGTTTGGTCCTTGCAGGCTTCACGAGACCAATTGCTGCCTACTTTGCTATGAATTGCACAACTCACACAGTAATGTGGCTTCACATACAGCTTGGGAAGCACATAGGCATCGAAGACGCACACTTCAGAAATATCCCTGACTGCTGTGGCCTCCACTATGTTTTGAACGACAAATTTCTTAATGGCTTTGTCCTTGGGCATGCATCAGGCACAGTTCATGCAGCAAATCGGCCGCACATGGCCACAGCCCTTTGTGGCATGACCGTTGTTCCTTCTTTCCTTTGTTGTCTTGGAGGCATGGACTGGAGAGAGGACAACTCACTTTTAAATTAAGATCCTAGCACTTTGAGAGGCCTAGGTGGGTGGATCACCTGAGGTAAGGAGTTCAAGACCAGCCTGGCCATCATGGTGAAACCCCATCTTTATAAAAAAAAAAAAAAAGGTTAAAAAAAAAGTTAAAGAAAAAAAAAAAGGATCCTGAAGTTGCAGATCAGAAGTGCCAAGCTCCCTTTGCAAAGAAATAATAATTCCTACTTCCAAATAACCATTAGGAGCTTCATTCAGGTGTCCCACAAAAATCTCAAACTCAATGTATTCAGAATTAAACTTACTATTAATATATAGTCCTCACGCAAACCTAGCCCTTCAGTATTCCCCCTTTCCGTGAAAAGGCTCACCCCTACTCAGTCACCTAAGTTTGAGACCTGGGAATTATTTTAGGTTTCTCCCTCTCCTGCTGTCCTCCCACATCCAATCACTTTACCTCCTTAATGTCCTTTAGATTTGCTCCTTTCTCCTTTCCCACAGTCACTGCCTTCTTCCTTCACTAACTACTAATTCAATATTGTCCTGGACTCCAAGACTCATCTCTCTTCCGTGTTGCTACTAAAGTGATGTTTTAAAATTAAAACTGCCAGGCACAGTGACTCATGCCTGTCATCCCAGCACTCTGGGAGGCCAAGGCAGGAGGACTGCTTGAGCCCAGGTGTTCAAGACCAGCCTAGGCAACATGGTGAAACCTCTACAGAAATCTAAAAATTCGCTGGGCATGGTGGCACATGCCGGTAGCCCCAGCTACTAGGGAGGCTGAGGTAGGAGGGTCACCTGAGCCTGGGGAGGGCAAGGCTGCACTGAGCTATGATTGTACCACTGCGTTCTAGCCTGGATAACATGATGATACCCTGTCTCTAAATAAATAAATATTAAATTAAAAACTGTGTATATAACTGGCTTAACATCCTTTAATGGCTCTCAGGGCCTACAAGATCAAGTTCAAAGTCAGTGTATAGAAAACGCCCTTCACAAGCTAGTACCTACCTGCCTGTCTAGCTCCATTTCTTGCTGCAACATCCACTTCCAGCTTTGTGGAGCCACTAGTAGTTCCCCAAACACAACAGGCTGTTTCATGCCTCTTTACATTTGTTGCTGCTCTTCTCTCTACTTAAATACTTTTACCTGTCTTGTCTAGCTGGTCAACATTTTATTTGTGAAGGCTATGCCAGCTTTATCTTCTCTACAAAGTCTTTTCTAACTTTCCACAAAGCCCACTCCACCCTGCCACCCTAGAGCAACTTACTCCCTCACTTCCTATAACTTATACTGCAGTGCCTAGAGAATTTCCTAGCTCTGTTTGAAAACAGTTCTCTGTCCCTAGCAAACTCGAAGCTACTTGAGACCAAGGACTGTGTCTAGTTCATTTTTGGATCCCTAAGCCTTAGTCCATTCCAGAAACACTGTAAAAACAACCACCAAGTTTATTGAACACTAAGTAAGGAGTGGAGGAGAAAAAGTTTTCAAAAACATGCTCTTAGGGCATAGAGTGATTGCTCTGTTCACAACAAGTTATCCCAGCTAGCTCCCACTGCAGTGTTATGCAGACTTTGTGTTCTCACTTGCTACAGCTGAGAAACCATGTGTGTCTACCAGTCAGACCATACTGGTTTTTAGAGGAATTCCAGTTATACAAAACCATGATTCAGTTTCCTCACCGCTTATGTTGACAATGCTTCTAAATGGTTTTGTTTTGTTTTTTCCCCAGGAGCAAATGGTCCTTTAATAAGTCAGCTGGACATTGTGAGGGTATGAAATGGTCTAAGTATGACAGTTCCTCTGTCTTCTTTCATCCAGTCAGCTAAAATTTATCACAAAGCACCAAGTAAAAGACATAAGGTCCATTCCAAAATTCATTAAGGTTGGCAGTTTCAGGGATCTTTGTCTATCTTATTTCACTTCATTAATTAGACTAGACTTACTGACTGCTTACTATGAAACAGACTCCATGGAAAGCAAAAAAAAAAAAAAGAAGAAGATAAATGAGATGCAGGAACAGCCCTCAAAAATCTCAGACTCTGTGGACATATATGGAAACATTATTTCAATGCAATAGGAAGAGTTAAAATAGAGGTACTTAACAAAGTGGCTCGAGAACTCAAAGAAAGATGGACTATGTCAAGGAGGGGACATTCAGGGTAAGTTTCACACAGGAGAGGACATGTCAACTGAGTTTTGAAGAATGTAAGGAGTTCTCCAGAACTCCTTATGGAAGAGAGGACATTCCAAGAAGAAAGAGAAATAAGTACAAAGGTTCTGAGTTGGAAGCAAAGCCAAAATGAGATGAGAAAACTAAAGCTTAGAGAGGATAAATAAACTACCCAAGGCCACACAGATGGTTAAGTGATAGGACTGAGTTGAACACAAGCTGAAGCTGTTTATGGGAGGGAGTCATATTTCCTGAGAATGCTGAAGCAGGATAAAACATTGAGAACCACTGCTTAGGGCCTGATATACAAGTTATAGTTCAGACTACATTTGGTAGACAATGGGGAATCATGAGAGGGTTTTTGTTTTTGTTTTTTTCGAGATGGAGTCTCGCTCTGTAGCCCAGGCTGGAATGCAGTAGTGCAATCTGGGCTCACTGCAACCTCTGCCTCCAGGGTCCCAGTTCAAACATTTCTCCTACCTCAGCCTCCCAAGTAGCTGGGATTACAGGCATGAGCCACCATGCCCAGCTAATTTTTGTATTTTTTAGTAGAGAAGAGATTTCACCATGTTGGCCAGTCTGGTCTTGAATTCCTGACCTCATGATCCTCCCACCTCAGCGTCCCAAAGTGCTGGGATTACAGATGTGAGCCACTGCACCCAGCCTCATAAGAGGTTTTTAAGCAGAGAAGCAATATGGTTACATTTGGGCTTCAGAAATATAATTCCAGCAGATGGATTCTTAACATTGACTATAATTAGAATCACTTGAGAAGCTTTCAAAAATTACAGCGTAGGCCAGTCGTATTTGGGAGGCTGGGGCAGGCGGAACCCGAGGTCAGGAGATGGAGACCATCCGAGCTAACATGGTGAGATCCCGTCTCTACTAAAAATACAAAAAATTAGCTGGTTGTGGTGGCCTGGGCATTTAGTCCCAGCTACTCGGGAGGCTGAGGCAGGAGAATCGCTTGAACTCGGGAGGCGGAGGTTGCAGTGAGCAGAGATCGCACCACTGCACTCCAGCCTGGGCAACAGAGCGAGACTCCATCTCAAAAAAAAAAAAATGCAGGCTAGGGAACCAGTATAGAGCAATTAAAACACAATTTCTGGGAATGGGACTCAGTTTTCTTTTGTTATTTGTTTTGAGGCAAGGTTCTTGCCCAAGCTGGAGTGTAGTGGTGTGATAATGGCTTACTGCAGCCTTGACCTTCCAGGCTAAATGATGCTCCCAGCTCTGCCTCCCTAGTAGCTGGGACTACAGGTGCACCACCACACTTGGCTAGTTCTTAAAAAATATTTTGTAGAGATGGAATCTCCCTATGTTGCCCAGGCTAGTATTAAATTCCTGGCCTGACATGATCCTCCTGCCTCAGCCTCCCAAAATGCTGGGATTATAGGTGTGAGCCACTGCACTTGGTCTCTTGTTTTTTAAGTTCTTCAGAAGATTCTAATGTATGGTGAGGGTCAAGAACTATTTCTCTAGGAGAAAGAACTGAAAGATGGAAAAAACTAATATTAAGAATCTACTGTGTCTGAGATTTTGTTCCAAACGCCTTATACAATAACTACAGTATCTATATACATATTAGGATTTTATACATATCTAGTATCCTGACCCATCTCAACCATTTTGAGCCCTGTGTGATTAAAAATTATGCTACTCCTAACCTCAAGGTAGATATTATAATCCTATAATCCCTAAAATTTTTTGTAATTTTACCAACAAGGAGACTGAGCCACAGACCAGTGAAATAACTCATTCAAGATTATCAAATTACTAAATGACACAATTGGACTCAAACATAAGCCTTTCTGGTGCCCCAAACCCACACTCCTTCCGCTATATACCACTGCCTATGAGCCTAACTTAACTTCAGAACAATTCCAAAGTAGCTTTCATGATCCTCATTTTACAAATAAAGAAATTAGTCCCAGAAAGATTAATGTGAGCAAATCACAAATCACAGCTGGGAGAATTTAAACTCAGCCCTATTTAACTCCAAATCCATGCTCACGAAGGTAAAGAATATAGTAAGTATTCAACATTCAATATAATTCCTCTTTCTTCTGAAAGGAAAGCAGCAAGTTGGGTTGTTAGCGTAACATAGAGTATTATTCCTAGTGGCTTCCTCTTCCTTCTTGAGTTTTAGGCAGCTAAACTTCTATTGAACTATCAATCCAAGTCACTTTTTTGTTGTTGGAGTTGGGAAGGCAGAATTCTGTCATAACCTTCCATGATGCCAACCTGGGAAAACTCTAACCCTGGCCAAATCCAGCACTACGTACTTCACACCCTTATTTAAGTAGCTGAATCATGCTAATTTGTCTCCTTTTAAATTAATTGCCCTGAACCTCAAATGGGCATTCATTGCCCAGAATTATTATTGCTTTTCTTCAGTAAGTTCATTTTCCCACTGTTAGAGAATATTATTTCCTGTCACTTCTCTCCCCAGCCCTCCAACATACCCTGATAAAATTCCATTCCACCCCCATTCCATAATCTCCCTTCTCTGTTGCATCAACAATTTATACCTTTCCACTGGGTCATCCGATACAGTTTACAAACATCTCCTAGCACTCGTATTTAAAAACATCAAAAACCAAAAGCAAAACCCTCCTTTGAATCCACATCTGGCTATAGCTACCACTCAACTTCTTTGCTACCCTGCTCAGCTAAATCTTGGAAGAGTTGGTTTCATCCATCTCCATTTCACCACCTTCACCAGTCATCTCTCTTCACCAATGTCCCTGAAATTGACATTATCAGGGGCCCGAGGGACCTCCACATTGCCAAATGCAGTGATCTTTTCTGTCTTCAGCCTCTCAACAGCCTTTGAAATAGCTGATCACTACCTTCTTGAAACTTCCTTCTGGTTTTCATGACACCACATTCCTGGTCTTCCTACCTCACTGGTTGCTTGCTACTTCACTTGCTTCTACTCAGACTCTTGTTTTACAGGTGTCTCCTCCTCCACCTGATCTCCAAGTATTAAAGCACTTGCTTAAGCCTCCCAAGTGGCTGGGACTAGAGGCATGTGTCACAATGCCTGGCTAAGGTTTTAATTTTTGGTAGAGATGGAGCTCTGCCATGTTGCCCAGGCTGGCTTCAAACTTCTGAGCTGAAGTATTCTGTCCACCTTGGTCTCCCCAAGTGCTGGGATTACACATATGAGCCACTGCACCCGGCCGAAGATAAATTATTTTTATTGAGCAACAGACGAAGTATTTGGGGAATTCTTATTTTTAATAGGAATTGTGGTCTGTCCTGGGTCCCCTTCTCTTCTCTATTCACACATTTTTTCTAAGTGATCACATTCATGCTCATGCTTTTGGAGATGGGTTTGTTACCACTTACAAAGGGATTAGATTCTACATCAGATCATAAAGAAAAAAAAATCTCATAAAGTTGAATTTTTTTTTAATTCTCTAAGTCATCCATAAAGCATGGTAGTTGTCATTTTATACATGTTAATTTTATATATGTCTGTGGCCATATTTATGTGCCAAACTGACGAACAGCACACTAATAAGCCCCAACAATTAAGTTTTTCCTCATATGTTGAGAAGATTAATTTTATTTATTTATTTACTTTTGAGATAGGGTCTCACTCTGTCATTCAGGCAGTAACTCAGTGGCACTATTACAAGTCACTGCAGCCTCAACCTCCTGAGCTCAAGCAGTCTTCCTGCTTAAGCCTCCCAAGTGGCTGGGACTAGAGGCATGTGTCACAATGCCTGGCTAAGGTTTTAATTTTTGGTAGAGATGGAGCTCTGCCATGTTGCCCAGGCTGGCTTCAAACTTCTGAGCTGAAGTATTCTGTCCACCTTGGTCTCCCCAAGTGCTGGGATTACACATATGAGCCACTGCACCCGGCCGAAGATAAATTATTTTTATTGAGCAACAGACGAAGTATTTGGGGAATTCTTATTTTTAATAGGAATTGCGGTCCCACACTTGGGACAGCAAGGCCGCCAGCCCCGACTATAATGGGGAGTAAGGGACTGAACCCATCTGAGAAACAGCAGATTCACATCCCCCATCTCATGCTAACCTCACACTTGCTTTCCTTGATTGTAAGGAACTCACCCATACAATTTCCAGTATTTCTCATTCTCTTTGGTCAAATACATACTGAATTTTTATAGTTAAATGCTTACATGGTGTGACTGCTTTTACCATTAATATGTTGATGATTTCCAAATTAATTTCTCTAGCCTTAATTTTTGTTCCTGAGCTACAGATTCAGAACCAACTACCTATTTGGATGTCTCCAATTAAAGTCAACTAGATATCTTAACCTGCCTAAAACATAACAATTGATTCCACTCTCCATGACTCACTTGTACCAAAAGCCCTTCTTTCTTAGGCTTTCTTAGCTCAGTAAATGGCACACCATCTCCTCAGCCAAAAAACTAGGAGTGATCTTTGATTCTTCCCTTTCTCTCACTCTGCATAAAATCCGTCAGGAATGTTTATTTAGCTCTACCTCCAAAATACATCCCAAATCTATCCATTTATCTCTCTCAGCACAGATGCCAAGCTAGACAAGCTATGCTCATCATTCTACTTTGACTAATCTGTTTCCACTCTTAGCTTTTCTATGGTCCATTTTTCTAATAGCCAGTGTTATCCTTTATGAAACATCCACTCACTCAGTCACCAAACATTTATTGAAAGTGAACAGGAACTGGGGATACAACAGCAAAGCAAAGTATATCCCTGTGCTCAGGGACTTACATTCCAGAAGAGGGAGAAGCAGTAAATAATTTTGTACAAATGCAACAAATATAAAAAATTAAATGTGATAAACTAAATCATGTTCCTCTCTTCATAAAAATTTTCAAATAGTTTCCCAAGGTGGAAGTCCAAATTCCTTACCGTGACCTTGTTACAAGATTCTGAGATCTGGCTTCTGTTTGTCCTTCCAACCTTATGTGTCCTACTCGATCGCACTGCAACTTGGCTCCAGTCACACTGGCATTCTTTCTATTCTCTCAAGTTCCAAATGCTTTCCCTTCTTCAGTCACATTTCCCGTATCTGGAATGCTGTTTCCAGATCTTGGAAAGGTTGCTTCCTCTTAGCTCAAGTTAACACTTCAACAGAGTGAATTTCGCTAATTCAGCTCCCCCATCATTTCCTCTATCAATTACACCTTTTTGTTTCATAGCACTTATTACTTTACAGAAATTGTGCTTATTTGTTAACAGTATCTGTTGTCCCTACTAAAATGTAAGCGGGCCAGGCGCGGTGGCTCATTCCTGTAATCCCAGCACTTTGGGTTTACCTAGCCGAGGCGGGGGATCACGAGGTCAAGAAATCGAGACCATCCTGGTCAACATGGTGAAACCCAGTCTCTACTAAAAATACAAAAAATTAGCTGGGCATGGTGGTGCGTGCCTGTAATCCCAGCTACTCAGGAGGCTGAGGCAGGAGAATTGCCTGAACCCAGAAGGTGGAGGTTGCGGTGAGCCGACATCGCGCCATTGCACTCCAGCCTGGGTAACAAGAGCGAAACTCCGTCTGAAAAAAAAAAAAAAAGTAAGCTTCGTGAGAAGAGGAATCTTAAGATGCTGTTTACTCAAGTGTCCCTCAAAGTCTAGAACAGTGCCCAATATAAGAGGATACTGATAAATATTTTTTCAAAGAATTTACACACGCCTATGGTCCCAGCAGTTTGGGAGATCGAGGTGGGAGGATCACTTGAGCCCGGGAGTTCGAGGCTGCGATTGCGCCACTGCGCTGCAGCCTGGGTGACAGAGCGAGACCTTGTTCCAAAAAAAAAAAAAGGATAAATAATGACGGAGTATATAATTAAAGGGCCTAGTCTCTCATCCAGCCAGGCTCCGCCTCCAGGAACCACTGACACTCGCGCCCTCTTCCGACGCTGCGTGGGGCACAGGAAGTAGTCTGCGCAGACGCCGTAGAACCGCGGAGCTTTCTGGGTAAAGATGGATGCCCACGATCTCTTTCGGCGGCTTTGCGCGGGGGCCAAATTCGACGTGAGACGCTTCTCGGCAGACGCAGCCCGATTCCAGGTACTGTACCCAAGGGACCGAGGCCGGACAAGGAGCAGGAATCCGTGAACGAACCCGCTGCTGGGGGAGGCCGGCGCACATGGACACCCGTGGCCTGGCTCTCACCATCCTTGGGGTATTTTCCTTCCTTTTGTGTTGAGCTTACCTGCACACCTGGTCCGTTCAAGCCTTCTGAATAAACTCTTTAACTATCCTGTTGTAGACTTAGTTGGGCCTGGCACGGAAACGCTCTTTCCTCCCTCTTATTCAAAGCAAAGTGGGAATCCTCCTTTCAAAAGGAACTTTTTCTCCGAACCTGGAAGAAAGGAATTTCGAAAATAGAAACAACCGAAAATGGAGAAAACGGATTCTCTCACTGTAGTCTCCCCAAGTCTGGTTTGGCTGCGTATAGTTGTACTGGGCATGGTTCTTTTTATTGCTTCAGCCCCACGGCTTTAGTAACGAATGAGAAGAGCGATTTAGAAATGGGGGATCTTACCTAGAGAAGTAGTGAGTGATGAATCAGGGGAAGTCAGTTGGGGCCCACTTGGGGAAAATCTTGAATGTCCACTTTGCTGTTTGGGCTAGGGACTTGCGTATGTGTGTGTGACATGTTTCTTCTTTCTCTAACTGGTGAGTATATACTCTGGAGCCAGATT
Source organism: Callithrix jacchus (assembly GCF_049354715.1). NCBI lineage: Eukaryota > Metazoa > Chordata > Mammalia > Primates > Cebidae > Callithrix > Callithrix jacchus. Next base: position 97,888,781 of record NC_133506.1, on the reverse strand, counting down.
ATCTGGGTCTAAACGCTAAGTGTGCCAGTTACTAATTTTGAGAACTTCCTTAAGTTACTTAATTTCTGAATGCCTTGGTTTTCTCATCCGTAATACTGCTGTTTACCTTGTGGAGTTGTAAATATGAAGCAATTTAATATGTATAAACATGCTTAGAAATCTGCTTGACATTTAGTAAGCATGTATGTGTTCATTGCTAATGTTAATTTGTTACTATTATGAGGTCAGAGAAGGTCTCTTCAGGTTCCATTTGCCCAGACAAATACTTGGTGAAAGGGTAGAAAAGATGGAGAGTCACCGGACTCATGACTTTACTGCCAGTCTTGCTTGAATGAAAGCAGTGGTATTCTTGTCAGTAGGTTTCATTTTAAATTTTTTTGGTTTTAGATAGGAAAAAGGAAATATGACTTCAACTCTTTGGAGATGCTGCAGGAACTGGACTTTTTTGGAAACAAGAAGTCTGTCCCAGGTGTGTGTGGAACATCACAAGCACATCAGAAGCCCCAAAATGAAGAGGTAAAAAAAGAGAGCCTAACTGAAAGGAAGAGGGAGCAAAGCAAGAAAAAAAGGAAGACGATGACTTCAGGTTAGTGTTTGATTTCTGTTACTTTTTTCTCTTTAATTTTTTTCAATTATAAAAATAATACGGGTTTGTGGTTACAAGTCAGATAATAAGGTCATTTGTCAGTTAACGGCACTCAGGTTGTTTCCAGGTATTTGCCATTAGAAATATTGTTACATTAAAAATAATTGTAAGTAAAGATATTTATACATAAATCCTTCTGTACAGGTACTGTTATTTCTGCAGAATGGCATCCCAAAAGTAGCATTATATGGTGAAAGGGTATGTACACTTTCTTTGAAAAGTGCTACAAAATGACTTCCTATGTTCTTGTCAGTGCTGGTGTTAATTTTTTTGCCAAGCTAATGAATGAAACTATTTTGTATTTATATTTTCTTGGTAACAGCAGAGGTCAAGCATATTTTTGTATGTTTTACTGGACATTAACATTTCACCTTTTGTGAATTGTTTGTTCTTACTCTTTGTCCATTTTCCACAGACTGGTGTGTGTGTGTGTGTGTGTGTGTGTGTGTGTGGGTTTTTTTGTCTTGGGGTTATTTGTCTTTTTTAAAAAAGGGTTATTTAGGGTTGTTTGTCTTTGTTAGGGTTATTTGTCTTTTTTTAAAAGAAAATCTATGATATTAACTTTCCTAGCTATTTACCTTTTTTTTTTTTTGTAAACACTTGGGTTATACAATGATGAAAAGTAACTTTCATTCCTACTGTTTATGTTCAGTCCCTTGTTTTCTCCGGAGGCAACCACTGTTAATTTATTTTGTATTTTTCTGGGTATACTCTATTCCCATGTATTTATGCCTCATTGGAAGAAAACAAGTAATTCTGTGTAGTATTTTATATACTTCATAAACAGGATTACTGCATATACACTGTTGGGAACCTCTCCTACTACCTTCCCCTTTTTTAAAAACAATGTATCTTGGAGGTTGTTTGAAATCAGTAGAAAGTAAATTGTCTTCTTCATTTTAACACATGTATCCCATTGTGTATTGCAAAATTGATTGAGCAAGTTTCTGTGCAATGGATATTTATAGTTTGTTTTCACCTTTTTGTTGTAGTTTTTCAGTGTCATTCAATTTATCTTTGCATGTATATCTGTCCCATAAATTCTTAGAAGTGGAATTGCAGAGTTAACCAATACATTTATCCACCAGAAACATTGCATCTGTAGAAAGTACTTTGCCTTGTTCATTGCAACACAGCTTAGTAGCCCATCATGCATTGTAGGGATGGTCCATGATTGATTTGACATGTTACTGTGTGATGGATTTAGCGCATTATTTGTATGCTTTTGCTATTAACAATGCTGCAGTAAAAGTCATTCTTTTTTCCTCGCTGCAGAGAAGTTTGATAAAACCTTTTACCAACATTAATTAAAAAAAAAAACATGCCACAAACTTAGGAAAAAGATTCAAATGTTGGGCCACCAGAAATATACATCTATACTTTAACCATTTTGGCAACAAATGTATTTAGGCCATAGATCTTTGATAAATGTGTAGTCATATATCTATTTTTAACTAGAAAATTGAAGAGCTTGTGAGTTAGTAATGATTTGGGTCTATTAGTATCAATTGTCTCATGAAGGGAACAAATTTTTTTAAAAAAAGTTATTCTACTTTGTGATGCTTTCCAGCAAGGTATGAGAAATTTCTCTTTTTGTAAATTTGTGTCTTCATGTACATTGTACCCTTATTGTACTACATTGTTCATCTGTTTCTTCTTAATTTATTAAACACTGTATATTGAGGAAATTAGCTCCATGTCTAGCATATTATGTTTACAAAAATGTTTCCAGATTGTCTTATGTCATTATTTATTTATTTACTTTTTGGCCTTCTGTGCATTACGTTTGTTTTTTAAAAATTCTAGGCTGGGTGCAGTGGCTCATGCCTATAACCCCAACACTTTGGGAGGTGAGGTGAGCAGATCACCTGAGGTCAAGAGTTTGAAACCAGCCTAGCCAACATGGTGAAACCTCGTCTCTACTAAAGTAAACTATCTGGACATGGTGGCAGCTGCCTGTAATCTCAGCTACTTGGAAGCCTGAGGCAGGAGAATCACTTGAACCTGGGGCGCGGAGGTTGCAGTGAGCCGAGATCATACCATTGCTCTCCAGTCTGGGCAACAAGAGCAAAACTCCATCTCAAAAAAAAAAAAAATTCTAGGCTGGGTGCAGTGGCTCACACCTGTAATCCCAACACTTTGGGGAGGCTGAGGTGGGCAGATCACCTGAGGTCAGGAGTTTGTAACCAGCCTGGCCAACATGGTGAAACCCCATCTCTACTAAAACCACAAAAAAATGAGCTAGACGTGTAATCTCAGCTACTCGGAAGGCTGAGGCAGGAGAATCACTTGAACACAGGAGGCAGAGGTTGCAGTGAACCAAGATTGCGCCACTGCATTTCAGACAGGTGACAGACCAAGACCCTGTCTCAAAATAAATAACTTCCATGTTTTCTTATTTGTGGTTTCTCTTTGACCCTATGGGATTTTATTTATAGGAAACTAGAATTTTTTTCAGATGTCTGAATAATTGTCTTAATACCATACATTGGCATTTTGTCTCATGTTGATGAATTGTTTTACTACCATATGTTGATAATCCATGTTTTCTCCACTGGATTTTAATACAACCTTAATTGTAAACTTAATTTCCATATGTATTCAAGTCTGTCTCTGGACCTCTTCTATTCTGTTTCTGAGATGTACACCAATACTAGCTTATTTTAATTTCTATGACCTTATATATTACAGAATCCAGTAGAGTGGTGAGGCATACCAATATTTTGGGCAACTCAATATTTTCTTCCCATGGTAATTTACAGAATCATTGCAATCCCAATTAGAATTCCAGCAGACTTTTTTTTAGAAATTTCTGCTAAAGCTTTGGCTAACTTTCTTCAAACATTCTCATAATAAGCAGATACTATTCTCTGGCCTTCCAGAAGGTCAACAAGTAAAATGCCTTGAGCATCCAAAAAAAACCTGTTGCCATTGCCTTTGCTCTTGATTGGTCCACTTTTGCTTTGACTGGACCACTTCCACCTTCTGGTAGCCATTGGTTTAAGTGTGCTTTGTCTTCATGATTAAACTGGTAAAACCATGTTTCATTTTCTGTTATAGTTCTTCAAAGAAATGCTTTAGGACCTTGATCCCACTTGTTTAAAATGTCTGTTGAAATCTCTGCTCTTGTCTGCAGCTGATTTTGGAGCAGTGGTTTTGGCACTCATCAAATGGAAAATTTGCTCAACTAATTTTTCATTAAGAATTTCTGGGGTGGTCTACGGCTGTACTACCCTGAACGTGCCCTGTCGTCTGATCTCAGAAGCTAAGCAGGGTCGGGCCTGGTTAGTTAGTACTTGGGTGGGAGACCACCTGGGAATACTGGGTGCTGTAGGCTTTAAAAAAAAAAGTAAGATGGCCGGGCACAGTGGCTCATGCCTGTAATCCCAGCACTTTGGGAGGCCGAGGCGGGTGGATCACAAGGTCAAGAGATGGAGACTATCCTGGTCAACGTGGTGAAACCCCATCTCTACCAAAAATACAAAAAAATTAGCTGGGCATGGTGGCACATGCCTGTAATCCCAGCTACTCAGGCGGCTGAGGCAGGAGAATTGCCCTGAACCCAGGAGCTACCTGGGAGGCTGAGGCGGGGGATTGCTTTAGCCCAGGAGTTTGACAGTGAGCTGTGATCATGCCTATGTACTCTAGCCTGGGTGACAGAACAAAAATACGTATATGGTGTAAGCCAAACCAGTTCAGGTGCCTGTGATGATATTGGCTGTTGTTTCTGCTGTTAATCAACAGTCCTTCAATTAGGACATGAACAGTTTTTTTCCTTATGAATTGATGTGGGTGATCTGCTGCTACAGACTTCATCTTCAATATTATCTTGTTCCTTCTTAAAACAGGTTTTCCATTTGTAAACAGCTGATCTCTCTGGGACATTGTCCCCGTAAACTTTTCGTAAAGTATCAGTGATTTTTTTCACCGTAAATTTGATGTTTGTTCTTGCTTCAGTTTTAAGCAGAGTTCATGTTGCTTTTTTCAAACTGCTGTCATTTCCTTCTTAGTGTCTCAGACTAGATCCAGTTCAGCCGTATTATAACAAGTTGGTATGAGTTTATTTCGGTGCAAAAAATTTTGAAGTTTTTGCATAGTTTTTTCATAATAATGGATTTTCCATGAACTTTTTGAAGATCCCCTTATTTATGGATTAGTGAAACAGAATAGCTAGTCCACAGACCCATGTATATATGGTCAGTTAGTTCTCAACAGAGGTAATAATGTAATTCAGTGGGGAAAGGAAAGTCTTTTTGACAAACGGTGCTGGATCCATGTGGAAAAAAGTGAACATCAAACCTATCTTTACATTGTAAGAAAAAATTAACTTCAAATGACTCAGACTGAAGTTTAAAATCTAAAACAAAGTTCTGGAAGAAAACATAAAAAAATCTTTGGGACCTTGAGATATGTAAAGTTTCCTTAGAACAACAACAACAAAAATTTTTTAAATAACTGATATATTGGGCTTATCAAACTAAAAATTTTCATTCTTCAAAAGATAACATTAAGAAAATTAAAAGGCAAGCAACAGATGGGAACTATTTGCAAAATGTATATTAAACAAAAGGACTTGTATCTACTCACTAAAGAAAATATACACGTGGTGATAAGCACATAAGATATTCAACATCAGTAGCCATGAGGCAAATTAAAACCAGAATTTATTACTACTACATACCCATTAGAATGGCTAAAAATAAAAAGAATGACAATACCAAGTTTGGGCAAGAATGTACAGAAACAAGCTCTCACAGCATTGATGGTAAAATGGTACAACCACTTTGGAAAATAGTTGGGTGTTTTTTTTTTTTTTTTAAAGTTAAACATATATCTAACATATTACCCAGCTGTTCCACTTGCCAGTATTTACCTAAGAGACAGAAAAATACACATCTTCAGAAAGACTTGTACACAAATGTTCATAGCAACATTACTTATAGCCAAAAGCTGGAAATGACCCAATTGTCCTTCAATAGGTGAATGATAAACTGTACATCCATACAATGAAATACTACCTAGTAATAAAATGGTAAGTTGTTGATACATGCTGTAACATAGATGAATTTCAGAATAACTGTCTTGAGTTAAAGAAGCCAGACAAAAATTAGTACATATGACATGATTCCATTTATATAAAATTCCAGAAAAGGTAAACTAGTCTATAGTGGCAGAAATTAAATTGGTGGTTGCCTATGCATGGAGTGGTGAATTATAAGGGGAGAAGTGATAGAAATAACCTTGAATGTGGTGATGGTTTTTTGGGGTATGCAGATATGTCAAAACTCATCAAATTAGATACCTTAAATATATGCAGGTTATTGTATGTATTTATACCTCACTGAAGTTGAAAGAAATTAAGCAATTTCGTAGAACTAGTCTTTGCTTATTAATCTTAATTTTTTAGGTTATTCTTCTTCTTTTTTTTTTTTTTTTAAGATGGGGTTTCACCATGATGGCTAGGCTGGTCTTGAACTCCTAACCTCAGGTGATCCACCCACCTCGGCCTCCCAGAGAGCTAGGATTACAGGCGTGAGCCACCGCAACTGGCCTAGGTGATTCTTACATATTTATTCTCCCATACAAATTGTTAAGTCAGCTGGTCCAGTCCCCAAAACAATCCTGTCACTACTTGTAATTGGTTAGTGTTCTTCATAGATTTAGAGAGAATTGCTGTCTTTATAATACTGAGTAGCTCAAAGTATTGTATTATGTTCATTGCTATTTTATTTTTATTTTTTTGAGACAGAGTCATGCTCTGTCACCCATGCTCGAGTGCAGTGGCATAATCTTGGCTCACTGCAACCTCCACCTCCTGGCTTCAGGTGATTCTCTTGCCTCAGCCTCCCAAGTAACTGGGATTACAGGCACCTGCCATCATGCCCAGCTAATTTTTATATTTTTGTAGAGATAGGGTTTCACCATGTTGGCCAGGCTGGTCTTGAACTCCTGACCTCAGGTAATCCACCTGCCTTGGCCTCCCAAAGTGCTGGGATTACAGGCGTGAGCCACCACACCTGGCCATTTATTGCTATTTTAAGTGAGATCTTTCATCATATTTATTTTTTAGTTGTTGATTATTTGCATATAGAGAACCTGGGTGCCTTATTGAAATTTCTTATTGTTTAAGTGGCTTTTCAATTAATCTCCTGTTGTTTTCAAGTATACTCGGTACACTTCTGAAACAGCCAGCAAAGGGAAGATAATGAGCTTCAGAGCTCTTTATCATACCAACACAGAACTTGCCTCTTCCTTTCCATTTTTATACATCCTATTACTTTCTCTTATCTAGTTTTTTTCAGTTGTATTTTTTCTTTTTTTAGTTTGAAGGTGTAGCCTGCTTGCTACACATACACCCAAGATTAAAACCTTTTCTTTTTTTGGAGACAGGGTTTTTCTCTGTCATACAAGCTGGAATGCAGTGGTGTGATCACAGTTCTCTGCAGCCTCAACCTCGAAGGCTCAAATGATCCTCCTCCTCAGCCTCCTGAGTAGCTGGGTCTGCAGGCATGCACTACCACTCACTCCTGGCTAATTAAAAAAATGTTTTTTAAAGAGATGGGCCCTCACTATTTTGCCTAAACTTAAAATTTTTTACTTTTTAAAAATATATTATAGAAATTACTTCCCAAGACGAAGTTGCTACTATACAGTGGATGTCATCTGTAGAAGCAAAGATTGAAGACAAAAAAGTTCAAAGAGAAAATAAACTAACTTCAGGAAAGTTGGAGCGTCTCAGAAAGGAAAAGGTTAGAAAATGTTTTGGCACCAAAAGTATGTATATTTTCTGACCTAATGACTTATTCACTGGACTTGGGTCATTCTGTTGGTAATGTGAATATAGTTTCATTAAGACAGAAGGTTAGTTACATTCATTTAGATTTTACTTTAATGAAAATGTAAAGCAAAGTAGGCATTTGTGCTGTAGCTGAAAATTTTAAAGTTTAAAATTAAAGATAATATATAAAATTCTTGACCTGCTCAAGTTTCAGGATTGATAATATGTTTAGAATTAAATTTTTAAAATGTCATAGCCTTTTTCAATAAACAAAATGTGGCTCCCTTTCTTCTCTGTATTGAGCTCACTGGTTTGGAAGGATTTCCTCTGACACAGATTAGAGGGTTAGCATTCTTAAAAAAGGTATTTTATGAATTGGGAATATGAGGAGTAGGATATGGAAGAAATGACAAATATACATTTTTTCTATCTGCTGTACACATGCCATGTTCCTGATGGAGAGGTATTTTCAGGTCACTTCAGGAATTATTATGGTAATGCTTCAGTAACCCAGAAACCGGAATTTGACTGTCTCTGGACCAGAGACTGGGGAAACAAACCAAATCAACACTACTAGACTCCACTTTTTGGCACTCAGTTTTAAAAAGTAGAGTTTCAGGGTAAATCATCAAAAAGCATTGATACTTTATGATAACCACCATATTAAAATAGTAGATGGATTAAATGCCTGTTTTCTGGAAGTTTATTTAAGGTTAGAAGTTATGATTATGATAATAACACATTAATATGAAGAAAGCATAGATATTTTATGAATATTTTCTATGAAAGGGCATGAATTATACCTAATATCTGTGATATTTTGGGGCTTGGATTTAACTAAAAAGTTTAATATGCTGCTAAAGGGTATCCCAGAAACTGTTAATGTTGCTTTATAACATCTGAGAAGATAATTATTTGGCCATATCTGTGGTGGCCTCTTTACTTCACTTTTCAGATAAACTTCTTGCGGAATAAACACAAAATTCACGTCCAAGGAACCGATCTTCCTGACCCAATTGCTACATTTCAGCAACTTGATCAGGAATATAAAATCAATTCTCGACTACTTCAGAACATTCTGGATGCAGGTTTCCAAATGCCTACACCAATCCAAATGCAAGCCATCCCAGTTATGCTGCATGTGAGTATGAAGATCTAGAATGCCTGTGACATTCCTTCCTCTGTGTGTTTGTTCATTGTCTTCCCTCTCTCCTTGAAATCTGTCTTTCCACGTCACCTCCCCTGTTAAAATCCTGCCTACTTGCTTTTAAGGTTCATCTCAAATCCCTGTGCCTCCATAAAAGTCATCTTGATCACTCCACCTGGATGTGATCTTTTTCCTTTACCAGTACCCTTGCCCTACACAGCTATTCTCCATGGTTTTGGTGTGTTCTTTTCCTTGCAACATTTATTTTACATTTTACACTACTGTGTATTTGCCCCATCATACTTATCTTTTTCATTTTCCTATTGTATAACCCCTTGAAGAATGGGAATTATGTTCTATTTATTCGTTATTTATTTAGTTTATAATGCCCAGGAACTATTCCAGAAATACAGATGCTTTCTAAAGTTCTTGAATATAACCTGACTTATTTTTTTTTCCAAAGTATACTTTACATACAAAAAAATGCATAGATTTTTAAGTGCCCAGTGAGTTTCAGCAATGCAAACCCTGTGTAGCCACCACTCCTGTGAAGATGTAGAACGTATCTATTACCCCAGACAATTTTCTTGTGCCCTTTCTGTTGAGTCTTCACCCCACCCCTGATCAGAGGCAACTACTGTTTTGATTTCTGCTGCTATATTTCTTATGCCTGTTCTAGAGTTTTATATGAGTGGAATCACACATTAATCTTTTATTTCTGGTTTCTTTTGTTTTGTGTAATGCTTTTGAGATTCGTGCATACATACATCAATAGTTTGTTACTGAGTAGTATTATGTTGTATGAATATACCACAATTTGTTATCCAGTCACTCGTCGATAGAAGTATGAATTAACTTAGGTTTTTGGACAATAAGTTTCTCTGAGGTTTGTTTTTATAGCAATAAGAGTTTGGTTTTTTCCCCATATAACTGAGATGGCCTTCAGTTCAAAGGATATAAGATACCTTTTTGTCTATACTAGTCCTTTTCATTTTCTTCAAGAGCTGAAATGAGAATACATTCATACATTTAAATGATGCTGTTGACTCCTGTTTTAGTATATTTGCTTTTAATTTTTGTTTAAGATTCTGTCATGGCTTTAGTTTAAAGCTTTAAAAATCACAGTGACTTTTTGAAAATTGTCTCCTATAAATACTCTGTCTCTCGGGTCATTGCCATTTTTTATTTCTGACCTTTAGCCACTCTGTTGTTTAATAAAACCTTCCCTAGTAATTGAGCAATACAGATACCAGTTGGTTTGTTGTTGTTTTTTGTTTTTTTTTAGTAGAGACGGGGTTTTACCATGTTAACCAGGATACCAGTTGGTTTTATAATTTTATTTTGACAATAGTTTAATGGAAAAGAAAAATTGAAATAACTTAGGTTATGGATTATCTTTGGGTTTTAGTTATCCACATTCTTTACATCCATTCAAAGGGAATTTGGGGGCAATGCTCAGAAACTTTGTTGGGGTGATGGTGGCATGGATGGATGATGTTAGGAAAGCAAATACGACTTGAATGATTGGATTCATTATGTAAAATTTTATTTCTATGGCTGGTAGCATTATTTGACCAGGCTCTGAAAAGTTTATGTACTTTTCTTTGTAATATTTAATATGCCTTATGATTTTAGGGTCGGGAACTTCTGGCTTCTGCTCCAACTGGATCTGGAAAAACACTAGCTTTTGGCATTCCTATTTTAATGCAGCTGAAACAGACAGCAAATAAAGGCTTCAGAGCCCTGATTATATCACCAACACGAGAACTTGCCAGCCAGGTATGACTTGTAGCTTTTGAAGAGAATGTGATTGGTGTTTAGTTTACTTCAGTGATCTTTCTTATTTGAAGGTAATAAAAAGATCATAAAAGAGTAAGGCCCATGTCTTCTGTCATGATCAGGTATTCTCTACATAGCACAGTGCTCTGGATCTTACTCCATATGGGCAAGTCTTTTAAGTCTTTCTGTAAGTTTCACTGTGATTTTCATATTTACACTTCTTTGGTAAATGCTTTAGGATCTTTGAAGTTGAAAGGCTACTGAAATTTTCTCATCCAAAAAAATGAAAACTTGGCTGGGCATGGTGGCTCACTCCTATAATCCCAGCACTTTGGGAGGCCGAGGCAGGTGGATCACTTGAGGTGTTTGAGACCAGCCTGGCCAACATGGTGAAACCCTGTCTCTACTAAAAAAAAAATACAAAAATTAGCCAGGTGTGATGGCAGGCACCTGTAATCCCAGATAGGAGGCTGAGGCAGGAGTATCACTCGAACCTGGAAGGCAGAGGTTGCAGTGAGCTGAGATCACGCCACTGCACTCCAGCCTGGGCGACAAGAGTGAGACTCCATCTCAAAAAGAAAGAAAGAAAAAAAAAAATGATCTTAGTTTTGGTTTTTATTTATTTATTTGGTTGTTTTTAGCCACAGATTCTTACTCTTGCCCAGGCTGGCATGCAGTGTTGTGATCATGGCTTACTGCAACCTCAAACTCCCGGCTCAGGAGATCACCCATCTCACCCTCTTGAGTAACTGGGACTACAGGCACATGCCACTGCACCTAGTTTTTTTTCTTTTTGTGGAAACAAGGTCTCCCTATGTTGCCAAGGCTGGTCTTGAACTCCTGGATTCAAGTGATCCTCCCGCCTTGGCCTACCAAAGTACAGGGTTTATAGGCATGAGTCATTGTGCTTGACTCATCTCAGTTTTTTTTGAGAAAGGAAAATTATACCAGTGATCAGTTCCACCCTCCCAGTGTGCTTAATATAAAACACATATCAAGTATGAAATCGTCTTGTAATAGTACTGTTTTTTTTTTTGTTTTTTTTTTTTGAGACAGTCACGCTCTGTGGCCCAGGCTGGAGTGCAGTGGTACAATCTTGGCTAGTCCCAACTGGGAACTAATTTACTCCACCTGAAGAGATTAGTGACTTGTATTAGGTACTGATGTTTCAAAATGCTGAGACTTCAGGTTAATTTACAGATTATTATGAGTTTAATTTCAGATATTCATGGATTGGTAATAGATTTATTAATCATGTAAAAGAGAGTATACATCTTGTCCAAGTATGTTAGCAGCTAATGTTTTTATCTTTTTTTTTTTTTTTAAGATTCATAGAGAGTTAGTAAAAATTTCTGAGGGAACAGGATTCAGGATACACATGATCCACAAAGCAGTAGTGGCAGCCAAGAAATTTGGACCTAAATCATCTAAGAAGTTTGGTAAGGAATTCATGCATGGGATGTTGAGCATGACATTTTTAATTGTCACAACTGGGGAGAAGTGCTACTAGTCTATAGCCAAGAATGCTATTAAACATTCAGCAATGCATAAAACAGTCCCCTGCAATGAAGCATTAGCTGGTCCAAAATGGTAACAGTGCTGAGACCGAAAAATTCTGATTGATACCATTGATTTTTAATCTGCCATGGAAATACTCTGGCAGATAAGAATGGCATGCATAGCTGGGTGAAGTGACTCATGCCTCTAATCCCAGCTACAGGTGTGGAGAAGCTGAGGTGGGAGGATTGCTTGAGGCCAGGAATTTGGGACCAGCCTGAGCAACATAGCGAGACTCCATCCCTAAAAGAAATTTTAAAACTAAAAAAAAAAATTAGCCATGCATGGTGGTGCGCACCTATACTCCTAGCTACTTGGGAGGCTGAGGCGGGAAGATCACTTGAGTCCAGGAGTTCAAGGCTACCATGAGCTATGATTGCACTACTGTATTCCTGAGCAACAGAGTGAGACCCCCATCTTAAAAAAACAAAAAGAATGGTTTACATACCCACCCTTTATCAGCCAGAGAATCTGCTTTCATCTGTTTTTCTTTTTGTTTTTTGACATCATCCACTTGGAGCAAAGCTTTCATCTGTTTGGTTGTTTTTTTGTTTTTAATCTTGGGCCTCTGCATAAAATTCCATTTTAAAAAAAGGATTTTGCTGGGGTAAAAGAAAGGTTGAAAAATCAGATTGTTCTTGCCTCTTAGAAATTGAGAGGAGGCTGGGTGTGGTGGCTCATGCCTGTAATCCTAGCATTTTGAGAGGGTGAGACAAGGAGATTGTTTGAGCCTAAGAGGTCGAAACCAGCCTGGGCAATATAGGGAGACCCTGTTTCTATAAAAAATAAAAGTAAGAAAAAACAATTAGCCTGGTGCAGTGCCTGTAGTCCCAGCTACTCAGAATCCTGATGCCAGAGGATCTCTTGAGCCCAGGAGTTCAAGGTTGCATGCAGTGAGCTATTGTGTTCCATCCAGCCTCGGTGACAGAGCAAGACCCTATCTCAAAAAAAAAAAAGAGTTGAGAAGGCTGCTCAAATATACCCAAAGGAAAGTAGGGATATAATAGTTTTGTGTTGTTGGCTATGACTACTTCCCACTCAGGTTGTTAACTGAAGTTGAGGAAGCTTAATTGCGAGTTCAAGAGGGATAAGTCTTGTTTTTGCAATTTCTACTATTTGTTTTTCCTATAGATATTCTTGTGACTACTCCAAATCGACTAATCTATTTATTAAAGCAAGATCCCCCAGGAATTGACCTAACAAGGTACAGATGGTATTTTCGTGTCTTTCATGTATGTTTTTCTCTTAGTTGATTCTATTTTGTCTTCCACTGCTTATATTTTTGCCCTTTGGAGCTTGCTATTTGCTCCCTTCACTAAGAATAATGATTTTTTTAAAACTCATAGAAAAGAGAACTATCTGATCTGGAAGAAAGTTACACATTTTGATAAGCAGTTAGTACAGAATTCCCCTAGGCCTTTTTGTGTCTTTCAGCAATGGTGATGGAGTTAATGAAGTTTATGAAAAGCTCTATTGTCCTTAATGGAACGTATCTTTGAGGCTATTGGAATAGATACATTGAGCTATATTTATCTTGTTTTTACCTTTTTCCTGCTTTGTTAGTCCGTTTTCGTGTTGCTCTAAAAGAACTACCTACAACTGGGTAATTTATAAGGAAAAGAGGGTTTAATTGACTCACAAGTCAGGGCATGACTGGGAGGCCTTAGGAAACTTACAGTCATGGCATAAGGGGATGCAAGGGACATTTTACATGGTGGCGGGCGGGGGGACGAGAGAGATTGAGAAAGAGTCAGCGGGGAGAGAGAGAGAGGGAGAGAGACAGAGACAGACAGACAGAGAAGACTGCCCCCATGATCCAATCTCCTCCCACCAGCTCCTTCCCTCAACACATGGGGATTACAGTTCGAGATGAGATTTGTTTGGGGATATACAGCCAAACCATATCACCTGCTTAATTTTCTTATTTTTTTTTCTGGTATGATAAAGTGGATCTGAGAACCAGCATCATAGTTTGACTTCCTCATGTGTCCGCCATCCCCACGGTGCAGTGAAGTGTCTTGGATTTTTCAGTTCAATATGCCTAAGTTGTTTTGTTATTTCATAGTGTTGAGTGGCTTGTAGTAGATGAATCAGATAAACTGTTTGAAGATGGCAAAACTGGATTCAGAGACCAGCTGGCTTCCATCTTCCTGGCCTGCACATCCCATAAGGTCAGAAGAGCTATGTTCAGTGCAACTTTTGCATATGATGTTGAACAGTGGTGCAAACTCAACCTGGACAATGTCATCAGTGTGTCCATTGGAGCAAGGTATTTGCTTTTCAACATTATCCCGTTGATTTTTTTTTTAAATACAAGTCTTTTCTTAAAACTGAAGGAGATAGGTTTCTTGGCCTGAGACTAACAAGGGAGAGAGTTTTACTACTTGAAATGTGTTCTTTTAAGCTGAGAATGTTTAAGGATCTTCTATTTTAGAGTAATCCAAAAGGAGGTTCTTATATGGTCATATTAACATTCCTGTCATCATGCTTTCAGGTGTGTTTTTTTCCCATCCACAGAGTATAACATGAGCTCTGTGGCTATGTAGAAGATTCAGTTTCTTTGATGGCTTAAATAAATAGACCAAAGAGGAAGAATCTGATGTTACTGAGCCACTTGATTTATATTTCCTTTTAAAAATACTTTGGGGAGCATGTTATAAATGCTCAGTGATAGAAAAAAAGTTTTAAGAAATTATGATACTGCTACTTGAAGGATTATATAACCCTGGAAATGATGTAGGAAGACTGTAACTATATGAAAAAGTGTTTGTAATACCAAATTAAGTGAAAATGTAGCCAGGGGAGCAGTAAAGAATACTCTATTTTAAACCTAAAATTCCTGTGTATAAGAAGAAAGTACGGCCGGTGAAAGGGCTCACACGTGTAATCCCAGCACTTTGGGAGGTCAAGACAGGCAGATCACATGAGGTCAGGAGTTTGAGACCAGCCTGACTAGCATGGCAAAACCCTGTCTCTCCCAAAATATAAAAACTAGCTGGGAGTGGTGGCACGTGCCTATAATCCCAGCTACTTGGGAGGCTGAGGCAAGAGAATTGCTTGAACCTGGGAGGTGGAGGTTGCAGTGGGCCAGGATCGCACCACTGCACTCCAGCCTGGGTGACAGAGGGAGATACTATCTCAAAAAAAAAAAAAATAGAGGAGGCCAGGCATGGTGGCTCATGCCTATAATCCGAGCACTTTGGGAGGCTGAGACGGATCATGAGGTCAGGAGTTCGAGACCAGCCTGACCAATATGGTAAAACCCTGTCTCTACTAAAAATACAAAAATTAGCTGAGCGTGGTGGCGGACGCCTGTACTCCCAACTGCTCAGGAGGCTGAGGCAGGAGAATCTCTTGAACCTGGGAAGTGGAGGTTGCAGTGAGCCGAGATTGTGCCATTGTACTCCAGCCTGGGCAGCAGAGAGAGACTCCACTTCAAAAAAAAATAGAGGAAAGCAGAATAAGTTCACCATGAACATAATTTAAAGGCAGATAATAGAGTGGAAAAATATTTATGATACACTATAGTACATTGCAATATCTTATAGGGTATAAAGCCTTAATGTATCTCACCCTTAACTATCGATCTATAAATAAATCTTTGCTAATCATTATGAAAAAAGTTTAACCATATGTAATAATAACCTTTAAAATGTTTTCATTATTTTACTCAATAATTTTACGATTAGAAATTTTTTATTTATTTTATTTTATTTATTTATTTATTTTTTGAGACGGAGTTTTGCTCTTGTTACCCAGGCTGGAGTGCAATGGCGCGATCTCGGCTCACCGCAACCTCCGCCTCCTGGGTTCAGGCAATTCTCCTGCCTCAGTCTCCTGAGTAGCTGGGTTACAGGCACGCACCACCATGCCCAGCTAATTTTTTGTATCTTTTTTTTAGTAGAGACGGGGTTTCACCATGTTGACCAGGATCGTCTCGATCTCTTGACCTCGTGATCCACCTGCCTTGGCTTCCCAAAGTGCTGGGATTACAGGCTTGAGCCACCGCGCCTGGCTAGAAATTTTTTATAATTAAGTAATCAAATACATGAAAATTTATGACTGAAACATAAGTTTTAATGGGTGGCATTTTAAGATATTTTTTAAATTAGAAGAAAGCATTTAAAAATAACAGTTTTATCTTCAAGTTAAGGCATAAATAATTAAGTACTTATTGACAATGGAAAAGTTGATTTTGTTGGAGTTGTGTGTAAATTTTTTTATTTAGAGTTCGTCAGGGGTAAGCAAAAATTGCCTCTTACAAACTACAAGATATATTTTATTCTCAGGAATTCTGCAGTAGAAACTGTAGAACAAGAGCTTCTTTTTGTTGGATCTGAGACTGGAAAACTTCTGGCCATGAGAGAACTTGTTAAAAAGGTATATGTGGATTAACTTCTTGAATTTTGGTAAAGTTCGCCAAGTCTTATCTTACTGGTGGGAGGCTATTACAGTGGTAGCACTGTATCATTATCATCTTGCCTTGTATTCAGTAATCCACTGGTAAATTGATAAGAAAGTACATTGTGCCAACGATATGATCATCCTGCATCGTATTTAATAATCCAGCAGTAAATTGTTAAGAAGTATATTGTCCCAACTTTTATCCCAAGGGAAAGAAGCTTGCCTCTCAGAACATGGTAAGTTGTCTTTTTGCAGCTCAGAGTAGGCAAGGGAATGATCTTCCTGATGCCCCCTGAGAATCTCATTTTTCCACATTTGCCCTCTCCATTCCTCTGCTGGTTTCTTATAGAAGAACTAGGGCATAGAAGGACACTGAGTGGGGTTTTCTGTTTGTATGCTTTCAGTAAGTACTGAGTAGAAGCCATAGTTAAAAAGTTAAGTACTGAGGTGTCACTGCTGGACAATACAATAAATCTCCTAAGCCCTGCCCCTGGAATTTAGTCTTATTTAGGGGGATAAGATAAATATACTTATGTAAGATAGTTTCTGATAAAGTGTCATAAAGGGCTAAGGAGTACTTTTTTAAGCATCCATATAGCTATAATGGAACCATCAGGGTGAACTGAATTGGTTGAGCCTTATAGAAGAAGTGCTACTAAACTGATCCTTGAAGAATTTTCAGGATAAAAGGTGATGGCTCTGGGAGCAGCTTGAGTAAAGCCTTAAGAGGTGGAAGTGAACACCATGAAGACTAATGAAGCAGTTACCTGTCTAAGGCAAACAGTTTATGGTATGGAATTTAAGAAAACCAGGTTACAGGAAAGTTTGGGTCAGGATATTTTTGAAGCATGTGGCTACATAATATTAAGGAAAAGCAGTTAAACAGTAATATGTAAGGGAAAAGACTGAAAGACCAATCAAGCTTTTAAACTAGGTTAGTCAGAGATGAGGAAGAAATAAGGGCAGCAGCCTTCGTGGTGAAACATTTGAGTTGGAGATGGAAAGGGAAAGGTTTGCAAGTAGCTGGTGACTATAGAAATGGTTTGCTTTAGTGGTTAAGAGCATGGACTCTGGAGCCAGCCTACCTGGGTAGAAGTTTTAATATTCTTTTTTTTTTTTTTTTTTTTTGAGACTGAGTCTTGCTCTTGCCACCCAGGCTGGAGTGCAATGGCGCGATCTCGGCTCACCACAACCTCCACCTCCCGGGTTCAAGCGATTCTCTTGCTTTAGCCTCCCAAGCAGCTGGGATCACAGGCATGTGCCACCACACCCATCTAACTTTGTATTTCTAGTAGAGATGGGGTTTCTCCATGTTGGTCAGGCTGGTCTTGAACCCCCGACCACAGGTGATCCGCCCACTGTGGCCTCCCAAAGTGCTAGGATCACAGGTGTGAGCCCCCATGCCCTGCCGAAGTTTTAATATTCTTAAAAGAATTGGCTGGGCACAGTGGCTCATGCCTGTAATCCCAGCACTTTGGAGGCCAACGCAAGTAGATCACGAGGTCAAGAGATCAAGACCATCCTGGCCCACATAGCGAAACCCCATCTCTTCTAAAAATACAAAAATTAGCTGGGCATGGTGCTGCATGCCTGTATTCCCTGCTACTCGGGAGGCTGAGGCAAGAGAATCACTTGCATCTAGGAGGCGGAGGTTGCAGTTAGCTGAGATTGCACCACTGCACTCTACCCTGGCAACAGAGCAAGACTCTGTCTCAAAAAAAAAAAAAAAAATCATTTGGCACTAGGAAATTTAAGGATTTCCAGGATATTCACTTAGAGAATATACACCAGAGATTTTTAGCGATGTATGAGCTTTGGGAGGTCTGCAAACCCTCTAAAATTATATGTAAGATTTTGCATGAATGAGTGGTTACTTGTTAGAAAGTTTCTTAGCCTTCATTAGATTCCAAAAGAGGTGTGTAAACCATCATAAAAAGGCTAAGAAACTCTAATATGAACAGTTAAAAAGATAGGAAGCTGGTTTGAGAGAGAGTAAGGGTTTGACAGTATAAATCTAAAACTAATTTGCTTGGATACACAGACGTCAGATATAGTAAAAAGGTAATTTGTTTACAGCTAGTAGTAGAGATTCAACTCAATAAGATAAAGATTATATTGAAAGAACTGAGAACCGAGGACTAAGCTTGGGAGAGTACCACAATTAGGATAAATAATGAGTTAATGAGGATAAATAATGAGTTAATGAGTTAATAAGTAGGATAAATAATGAGTTAATACCACCTGTTGGGTACAGTGTACACCACTGGGGTGATGGGTACAACTAAAAGCCCAGATTTCACCCCTATGCAATATATCTGTGTAATGTAACTGCACTTGTACCCCTAAATCCATAAGAATAAAAATCAATTTCACCCAGAAAAACCCAATGAATTAAAGAGATTTATTTCACATATCTGTGTAACATAACTGCACCTGTACCTCTAAATTCATAAGAATAAAAATTAATTTCACCCAGAAAAACCCAGTGAATTAAAAAGATATTTATTTTACTTTAAGCAGAACCAAAAAAAGTTCTGAAGGACAGAAGTCAAGAGATGATTATTCAAAATTCGGGCATCTGTTATTGCAGGAGGGCGCAGGGGGATTGATTAGACAAGATTATTGGAATTAGCACGATGGAGAATATAGTTCAAGTTGAGTGGAAATAACTAATTGGAGAGAATGTTGAGGAAGATGGAGGCAGGGTTAGACTGCTAGCCCAAGAAATTTGGCCAAGAAACTACACTACATTGAATTGAGTTCTTTAGAGAGCTACAATCATATTGTGAAATACTGACCAGCTGTATTTTGGGTTGAGTTATATGTGCCAATTTTTGCCTTCTTTCTTTTAGGGTTTCAATCCACCTGTTCTTGTTTTTGTTCAGTCCATTGAAAGGGCTAAAGAACTTTTTCATGAGCTCATATATGAAGGTATTAATGTGGATGTTATTCATGCAGAGAGAACACAGCAACAGGTAAAGTTAAATGTATACTCTGAAAATCAGAACGACTTAATTTTAAATTATTGGCATTAAATTTATGAAGTACCTGTTTTCATTCTAAATCAATTTAATATGTATTCTGTTAACCAGAGAGATAACACTGTCCACAGTTTCAGAGCAGGAAAAATCTGGGTTCTGATTTGTACAGCCTTGCTCGCAAGAGGGATTGATTTTAAAGGTGTGAACCTGGTGATCAACTATGACTTTCCGACCAGCTCAGTGGAATATATCCACAGGATAGGTGAGTTGCCTATTTTCCTTTCCCTCTGTCACCCATTGATCTGTCTTAGCACCTCTGCTAATCCCTACGCACATGCTCCTTTCTTAGTGCTATGAAAATCCAGTGACTTCTATAAATGAATTTCGAGAGCCTCCATCCCAAAATAATGTGTTTTTTTAATGGTCTGATTTTTCTTAGGTCGAACTGGAAGAGCAGGGAATAAGGGAAAAGCAATTACATTTTTCACTGAAGATGATAAACCATTATTAAGAAGGTAAATTAGAAAAAATAACCTAGTACTAAATTGGCAAAATTGGATTCAATTAAGAGATAATGGCTTTGTCCCAAATTCTGCTGATAATAGTGTTAGCCAAATTTTAGCCGTAGGAAAGCTGGGAAAGGAAAAATGATCAAAGGGCCTTGTTTTTGCCCTTCCATTATTGGAATTTGGAAATACATATTCAAAGTAGAATATTCATTGTAAGTTTCAGACTCACAGGACTCTTTCAATAGCCATCAGTTGATGTTACCTACTATGTAATATTAAGGTTTTAAATTAGTGAATAATTTAAAATTAGTTAATCCCTGAGTCTCTATAAGCCAGTCAGCATTATCTCTTTTTTTCTTTTCTTTTTTTTTTTTTTTTTTTTTGAGACAGCGTCTCTGTCACCCAGGCTGGAGTGCAGTGGTACAATCTCGGCTCACTGCAACCTCCGCCTCCTGGGTTCAAACGATTCTCCTGCCTCAGCCTCCTGAGTACCTGGAGTTAGAGGTGCCTGCTACGACACCAGGTTAATTTTTGTATTTTTAGTAGAGACAGTCCCACCATGTTGGGCAAGCTAGTCTCAAACTCCTAACATCAAATGATCAACCCACCTCGGCCTCCCAAAGTGCTGGGATTACAGGCATGAGCCGCCGCTCCCGGCCAGCATTATCTCTTACCATGGTACGTCTTTCCCATTCCTCTTAGGGGCAGCTAGAGTTTTATATTTAGTTCTAGTTTTATATGTGTTTGCCATATAGGAAAAACTGTAGCACATTCTAATATCATGAAATTGTGGCCGTTTGAAGCCAGAGAAACATATGATATACTTTGACAATATCAGGTCTGAAGTCCATCATCATAGATTTTCATGTAGAAGATGAGTTTCCTGCATTTTGACTGCCTACAGCAATTTTTGGTTGATGATGATTGATAACACTTTACATTTCTTTTTTCTATTTTTTTTTTCCTTTAAACATTTTATATTTCCAGCAAATGAAATCTAGTTTTGGCCAAAGGGGGTTTGTACTTAGATCTTTTTATCTGTTTTGGTAAAGCTTTTGATTGTGCTTTCTGAGCTTGGCTCTGCCACCTGTCAGCCATTGTATCTCTTTGAACAGATTCAAATGTGCATGTGTAGAGGGGTATATTCCAACAACCTAGATCCACCAGAGGCCTCAGAAACTCCAAGCATGTGAATCTGGTGATCCAAACATGAGTGTAACTATGCACTTCAGCTTTCCATCTGTGAAATGAGGATAGTGATAGTATTTACTATACAGGTTTGTTGTGAAGAGTGAAGAAGTTACTATACACAAAAACTTGCAACAGTGCCAGCACTGTAGTAGGCACTGTCACTTAATGAATTTAAGCTTGACTCTGGCTTCAGTCAGTGCTTCCTCCAAGACTGAGTTAACCAGCTTTATAGGGCTTGATAAATGTTGAAATAGCTGCTATATATAGTTATTCATCAGTGTATTAATTTCAGCCCAGTGAGTAGTTCTGTCAGTAATCCAATGTACTTACATCAGGTGATAATTGGTAATATATCAGAACACTTTGTGGATTACTTTGTGTAGTTTTAGTTCCCTGTTATGTTGTGCAGAGGGTTTACATACATAAACATCAGTTTAGCAAGATACAAGTTTATGTTTACGGGTTCCTTTTTCAGCGTTGCCAATGTTATACAGCAGGCCGGGTGTCCTGTACCAGAATACATAAAAGGTTTTCAGAAACTACTAAGGTACAACCTTGAATTTACCTGGATCTTTGTCTCTCTGTCTCTTTGTATATACATTCTATTTTTTTTTTTTTTTTGCTCTATTGCCCATGCTGGAATGTAGTGGCATGATCACAGCTCATTATAGCCTTGACCTCCTGAGCTCAAGTAATCCTGCTGCCTCAGCCCCATTGGTAGCTGCAACTACAGGCATATACCACCATGCCTAATATTTTTTAGTTTTCGAGGGGGAGTAGAGATGGAGTCTTGCTGTGTTGGCCAGGCTAGACTCAAACTCCTGGCCTCAAGCGATCCTGCTATCTTAGCCTCCCAAAATGCCAAGATAACAGGCATGAGTCACTGTGCCCAGCCCAAAACTGCTTATTTGTGAATACAATATGTTATTTCCTTGCCAGTTTTTTATCCTTTGATTTTTTTTTTTTTTTTGAGACGGAGTTTTGCTCTCGTTACCCAGGCTGGAGTGCAATGGCGCAATTTTGGCTCACTGCAACCTCCGCCTCCTGGGTTCAAGCAATTCTCCCGCCTCAGCCTCCTGAGTAGCTGGGATTACAGGCACGCGCCACCATGCCCAGCTAATTTTTTTGTATTTTTAGTAGAGACGGGGTTTCACCATGTTGACCAGGATGGTCTCGATCTCTTGACCTCATGATCCACCCGCCTCGGCCTCCCAAAGTGCTGGGATTACAGGCTTGAGCCACCGCGCCCGGCCTTTTTTTTTTTTCTTGAGATGAAGCCTTGGCTCACTGCAACCTCCGCCTCCCGGGTTTAAGCAGTTCTACTGCCTCAGCCTCCCAAGTCACTGGAATTACAGGTGTGCGCCACCACACCCAGTTAATGTTTTAATAGAGATGGGGTTTTAGTATTTTTAGTAAATGTATTTTTAGTAGAGATGGGGTTTCACCATGTTGGCCAGGCTGGTCTCAAACTCTTGACCTCAAGTGATCTGCCCACCTTTGCCTCCCAAAGTGCTACCGCGCCCAGCCTTATCCTTGAAATTTTAAGTATTCACATTCTTTCTTTTTTTATTTTTGAGATGGAGTCTCACTCTGTCACCCAGGCTGGAGTGCAGTGGCACAATCTTAGCTCACTGCAACTTTCGCCTCCCGGGTTCAAGTGATTCTCCTGCCTCAGCCTCCCAAGTAGCTGGGACTACAGCCGCCTGCCACCATGCCTGGCTAATTTTTTGTATTTTTTAGTGAAGATGGGGTTTCACTGTGTTAGATAGGATGGTCTCTATCTCCTGACCTTGTGATCCACCTACTTAGGCCTCTTAAAGTGTTGGAATTAGAGGCGTGAGCCACTGTACCTGGCCTCAGATTCTTTTAAAAGTATTCAGTGTAAGTGAAATATGCTGAGAATTATTTTAGTTCATAAAACTGATAAAAAAAGTTAATTGATCAAAGTCAAACTCTGATACCTGTTGACATAGTATATAAGGATATATTTTAATCACAGTCAGTAGCTTTTTTTTTTTTTTTTTTGGAGACAGAGTTTCACTTTTGTTGCCCAGGCTGGAGTGCAATGGTGTGATCTTGGCTCACACCTTCGCCTCCCAGGTTCAAGTGATTCCCCTGCCTCAGCCTCCCGAGTTGCTGGGATTAATGCATTATCACGCCCAGCTAATTTTTTGTATTTTTAGTAGAGAGACGGGGTTTCTCCAGTTGGTCAGGCTAGTCTCGAACTCCCGACCTCAGGTGATCTGCCCACTTTGGTCGCCCAAAGTGTTGGGATTACAGGCGTGAGCCACCCCACCCGACATCAGTCGTTTTTTAAAAGTTGACTGAATTTATCATCTCTTTTAGCTAGCTCTCTAAATGCTATTTAATAATCTCATTTATTAAAATAAATCCAGCCCCACCTTAAACCAGTAAATGGTTTTAAAAAATGAATTTTGTGATCAAGGATCAAAGCTAGTTTTAGCTTTAGCTCTTCTAATTGAAGTTGGACTTAATTTGTTTCCTCTTTTACTTTGTAACTTTCAGCAAACAAAAGAAAAAGATGATTAAGAAACCATTGGAAAGGGAGAGCATTAGTACAACTCCAAAATGTTTCTTAGAAAAAGCTAAGGATAAACGGTAAGTATGTGGTAAGAAAAATGGCTGTTTGACACCATCATAAAGTTATAGTAGGCATTATTCTTCATTAGGGTAGTCTTTTAGAAGTAGAATTGATTCTACAGTCTGCTGTATTTTAGGTTATCTGTAATTGGGGGATTTGGTTTTTTGTTTGTTTGTTTTTTTGAGACAGAGTCTCGCACTGTCGCCCAGCTGGAGTGCAAAGGTGTGGTCTTGGCTCACTGCAACCTCTGCCTCCCAGGTTCGAGCAATTCTCCTAACTCAGCCTCCCAAGTAGCTGGGATTACAGGTGCCTGCCACCACGCCCAGCTAATTTTTTTGTATTTTTAGTAGAGACAGAGTTTCACCATGTTGGCCAGGCTGTTGTTAAACTCCTGACCTCAGGTGATCCACCCACCTCAGCCTTCCCAAGTACTGGGATTACAGGTGTGAGCCACCATGCCCATCTGGGAATTTGTTTTAATGTTGGGAATTTTTCTGTATCAATATGTTAATGATCTGGTTTTTTTTCCATCTTGCAAAATATGATTTCAATTCCCTGTAAATTAGAATCGTACTGCCCACCTTCTCTACACAGCCCGCATTAGGACATGCTACTAAGGTCAATAATTAGGACCATTGATTCACATGGATCTAGTCTTCCTTGAAGCTCCATATTCTGGGCAGGATTTCAATATAGTCTTAGGCTTATGCAGATGCACATTGTACCAACTCTAAAAAGTATTACTTGGGTAAATTTGTGCTATCTTAGCTGAGTTTTATGAGGATATTAAAGCATAGTTTTTTATCATACATACAGGCTACCTTATTTTGCTCAGTAATACTAGGAAGCTTTGTATTTTGATAAGGATAGGCCAAGATATTCTGAACAGTAATACTCTTTCCACTGTTTAAAGAAAATGGCACTCTTCAAATTCTACCAGGACCAGGTTATTATATACTCTAATAGAATTGTCCAAGTCTATAATTTATTGGTTTTTTTTCCCCGAGAGTGCTATCAGTGGCCTAGGATATTACCATTGTGAAATAAGCTGATACTTATTTCCAGTTACCTCACATCTGTTCTGTAGACGTCATTAAAAAAAAAAAGCAAACTGTGTCCATCAGCCAGTAGGCACTTACCAAGTTGTCTTGCAAGGTACTTAGTGGTGATTGGGTATACAGATGAATATAAAATGAGACTCCTTTCCTGAAGTTAGGGAAAGAAGATTCATGTACATGGAAGAAAATAGAGACTAGTTTTTTAATAGGAGTTTAGAGAAGGGAAAGATGATTGTGAATTGGTGTGGTTACACAAGTTTCAAGAAAATAAACTATCTTTAAGGATAGGTAAAATTTAGGCATGGAGACGCGAACAGGATGAACAAAGCCGTGAAAATTAGAGTGTACTTTGTAAATGTGTGGAACAAGAGTCCTCACATTCACTCTGAGGAATAAAGGTCAGTTCAAATATACAATGTATATAGTGTCCCAAAATTTTATTGTACTTTTAAGTTTTAAAACCTTGAAAGGATAAGTGCTACAAACTGAAAAAAGTATTAGTCCTTTTAATTCCATTTGTACTTTCTCAGTTTTGGGAATTATTCACATTCACTTTTTTTTTTTCCCCGAGATGGAATCTTGCTCTGTCACTGTGTCACCCAGGCTGGAGTGTAGTGGTTCAACCTCAGCTCACTGCGACCTTTATGTCCTTGGTTCAAGCAGTTCTCATGTCTCAGCCTCCAGGGTAGCTGGGATTACAGGCGCCTGCCACCACACCCAGCTAATTTTTGTATTTTTAGTAGAGACACCATGTTGGCCAGGCTGGTCTCGAACTCCTGGCCTCATGTGATCTGCCCAGCTTGGCCTCCCAAAGTACTGGGATTACAAGTGTGAGCCACTGCACCTGGCCAACATTTTTGAATTTTAATTTTCTATGAAAACAGTTTCTGGGCGACCCTTTAATGGACTGGTAGAGAACCTTGTCATGCTTGGCTACCTTGGTCACCTAATCTGTCTTAATAGTCTTTTTCTTGTTGGTGGGAGAGGAGTGGGTCACATCAGAACTATTGTGCATGCATTACTCTTTGGATAGTCTTAAAGCCAAGATAACAAGTGCTGTCCTTTCAGGCACTGAGCAGCAACTGATGAAAATTTTTACAAAGGTCAAAAATCAACTAGAACATAAGACGTGGTTATGTTGAATTTTAATAAGATATATCAGTATTTTAAATAATCATACTTTAAATGCTTTATTAAATAAGTTTGTAGCATTTATACTTCTGGGGATTATTGTTTGTTTTTTGGGACAGGGTCTCGCTCATGTCACCAAGACTGGAATGCAATTGCACAGTCAGGGCTCACTGCAGCCTTGATCTCCTGGACTCAAGCAGTCCTGCCACCTCAGCCCCTCGAGAAGCTGGGACTACAGGCTTGCGCCACGATGGCTAACTACTTTTTTGTATTTTTAGTAGAGATGGGGTTTGCCATGCTGCCCAGGCTGGTCTCAAACTCCTGGACTCAAGCAATCTGTCTGCCTCGGTCCCCCAAAGTGCTGGGATTACAGGCATGAGCCACTGCACCAGCCTACTTCTGAGGTCATTAAAACTTAAATTTATGCTAAGACTTTGAAGACACTTGGTATAAATCTTGTCATATCAGCCCCCTGCTTAAGGTGCTTTGGTTGTGTCTCCATTTTCCTCACATGTAAAGGCCATACTACTTAACATAGCATACAAGCAAGACCCATCAGGATCCAACTCTGACTTACCTCAACACTATAGATGTTCCCTTAATGATCCCACCCATCCCATTAGGCTCAGCTCATACCTCTATGCTGATAGCTCTTAAGGTTGTATCTTCAGCCCCAGCTTCCCCATTGAGCTACAAACCTGAATCCTTGTGGCCTGATGGACCTCACTTCAGGTACCACAAACTCGGCCCCCTGCAAGGAGTGGGGAGGAACTGGATTTGGAGCCAGAAGAACTGGTTCTAATATCTACTTCCCTGTGTGGAGTTGGGATTTGGAATTATATGAGTTAATATACACCAAAGAACTTTGTATTACTGTAATAATAGTTTGCAAACACTGATTATTTTCTCAAAACTTTGTTCCTTTACTTGTTACCGCTTAGTTAATGACATTCAACCTTCACTAGGCTGTAGGATCAGACAGATAGGATTCATGTCTAACAGGGATTACATGATCAGCTTCTTCCTTTCTTCAATCAGCGATGACTGACAAGTTGCTTAACCACTCTGTCCCTCATTTTCCTCATCTGTAAACAGAGGATAATAATAGAATGCTCCTCATAAGTTGTTAGGAAGATTACCCCAGTTAATACATGTAAAGCACATAGTAACGGTGTCTGGCACTTAGTAGGCACTGGATCAATGTGAACTCATAAGGTCAGGATCCGAATCTGTCTGTCATACTATGTAATAATGTAGTTTACTGTGATGGTTCTGCCTCACTTAGGTGATTGTGATTTTCTGTTTTTTTTTCTTTTTTTTGAGACGGAGTTTCGCTCTTGTTACCCAGGCCAGAGTGTAATGGCGCAATATCGGCTCATCGCAACCTCCACCTCCTGGGTTCAGGCAATTCTTCCGCCTCAGCCTCCTAAGTAGCTGGGATTACAGGCACGCACCACCATGCCCAGCTAATTTTTTGTATTTTTTTTTTAGTAGAGACGGGGTTTCACCATGTTGACCAGGATGGTCTCAATCTCTTGACCTCGTGATCCACCCGCCTGGGCCTCCCAAAGTGCTGGGATTACAGGCTTGAGCCACCGCACCTGGCCTGGTGATTGTGATTTTCTAAAGGGCAGAGACCATATCTAATGCGTCTTTGTGTTTCTAGTGCCTCATTATTTAATATACAGTAGGTTTCAGTAAATGTTTATTAAACTACTGGTAGGGTTATATAAAGTAAATATATCTAGAATTTTTTATTCAGTTTTCCTTACTTTCCTCTTTACAGGAAAAAGGTCACTGGTCAGAACAGCAAGAAGAAAGTAGCTCTTGAAGACAAAAATTAAAAACAGACTTTAAAAACAGTGTCCCAGAAATGCAATTTTATGATCCCAGCATGAATGTTTTTCTCATGGAATACTTGAAGTCTTACAGTCACCTGTGCCAGACATTTGAAATCAACTACAAGCACATGGACTGGTGAAAAATGATCCTAAACTTTCAAGTCAATTTCAATTTGTAGGTGCCTTGTTTTTTTTCTTGAGAGATGGGTGCTCCCTATGTCGCCCGGTTGGTCTTGAACTCCTGACCTCATGCAATCATCATGCCTCAGCCTCCTGAGTAGCTGAGATTATAGGCACAAGCCACTGCACCTGTAGTTGATTGACTTTTAAATGATTATACAATTGAAATAACATTCATTGACATTTCTATGGTTTGAATCCAGAAAGATACTTCTTAAAGAAGAACAAAAGTTTATGCTAAAAATATCACCCAAATGTGGGGAACTTTTAAGGACTTTTCCCTTCAAATGTGAAGGAAGGTGTGATGAATGCTATGGAGAGGCATCTGGAACAGAAATTCTAAATAAAGCCTTTACATTAAATACCCCTTCGACCCCTCACTTTTTTTGTGGATGGTAGTATGGACTATCTACCAAGAAGAAACCTGCTGTTCTCTTAATATTTCCTAATTTGTTGATGGCCTCTTCTGTGGCTGGTTATTCAAGTTCCCTGGGATTTTAAATTCTTTGGTCTATTAAGTATCCTTGTATTGGACACATAATACCTCAGCTGTCATAGTATTGCACAAGATCTTGATCAGCTTCTCCCTTGCTTCATTTTCCATCATTTAACCATGTTCTTTCCTGTCTCTTTCCACTTAAGATTATTTTATTTGAATGCTGATAAACATTTTATCCTGATGAGGAAGAACATTCCTGTTACTTGCTATACCTCTGTCTTCATTCTCTTAGATCTTATCTTCCCTTCGGTTGATGGCTCCTCATCTAGTAAGCAGATCTCTGCCTAAGCTAAAGGAGACTATTGTTGGAGACTGTTGGCCATTAGATTTTTCTCAAATATAAGTTCTATATAATGGAATGAAAAATTGACTTTGTACATGTAAGGCTGGTGCCTAAGAATGACATGAATGTTATCAGTGTGATCATAGATGTATTCTCAGCAGCATTTGAATTCAACTTACTTATTTCCTCTATTCGTAGCTTTTTATTCTACAGTCAGAACAGGTGGACTTTGAATATTTTAGATGGGACAGAAATTGTTCATCTTCAGAATTTATTTAAAGAAAGACGTACTGGTACAGGATATAAAAATACTTACAAAAATATGAATTTTTTGTTTGTTTATGCAAACAGATCCTCTACCCAATATATGTACTAGCGGTAGGTATACTGGTGCAAGCCATTTGCCAGCTGAGTGACTTTGAAAGTTCTCAATTTCTCAGAGTTTCAGTATTTTCATCTATGAAATTATGTCTCAGATTGGAAGTACCTAGCACCGTGCCTGACACATCATAAATTCACAATAAATATTCCTTTAACAAACATAGATTTTGTTAGGAATACAGGCTTGATAACACAGTGCCTACCCTTACAATGTAATGTTAGCGATAAGGTAAAGGAAAAAATATAGTCATGCATCACTTAATGACAGGGATACATTCTGAGAAACACATCGTTAGGTGACTGTATCATTATGTGAACATCATGCTTTATACTTCCACAAACCTAGATGGTATAGCCTACTGTACACCTAGGCTATATGGTATAGTCTATTGCTCCTAGGCTACAAACTCATACAGCATATTAGCGTCCTGAATGCTACAGGCAGTTGGAACATACTCTACTCTAGACTCTTACAAACATTGCATGCTTAGCCTAGATTTATTAAAAATATTTTTTGTGGCCAGGCGTGGTGGCTCACACCTGTAATTCTTATACTTTGGGAGGCCTAGGTGGGCAGATCATCTGAGCTCAGGAGTTCAAGTCTAGCCTGGGCAACATGGCAAAAACCCCATCCCTACTAAAGGAAAAATACAAAAAAATGTTAGCCAGGTGTGGTGGCATGCACCTGTAGTCCCAGCTAATCAGGAGGCTGAGCTTCAAGGAGAATCACTTGAAGCTGGGAGGTGGAGGTTACAGTGAGCCGAGATTGCACTATTGCACTCCAGCCTGGGAGATAGAGTAAGACTCTGTCTCAAAAAAGAAAAGAAAAAAAAAATACATATATATATATATATATATATGTGTGTGTGTGTGTGTGTGTGTGTATGTATAATATATATAACATTTTTTCTTCAATAAATTAGCTTACTGTTAACTTTTTTACTTTATAAGATTTTGTTTTTCTTTCTTTTTTTTTTTTGAGAAACAGGGTCTGTTACCTAGTCTGGAGTTTAGTGGCACAATCATGGCTTACCGCAGTCTTGACCTCTTAGGCCCAAGTGATTCTCTAACCTCAGCTTCTTAAGTAGCTGATGCTATCGGTGCAGGCCACCAAACTCAGCTAACTTTTTTATTTTTATTTTTTGTAGAGATGAGACGAGGTCTTGCTTGTTGTACAGATTGGGTTTTTTAGATTTTTTTTTTTTTTTTTTTTTTGAGATGGGAGTCTTGCTCTGTCACCCAGACTTGAGTACAGTGGCATGATCTCAGCTCACTGCAACCTCTGCCTCCTGGGTTCAAGTGATTCTCCTGCCTCACCCTCCTGAGTTGCTGGGACTGCAGGCATGTGCCACCACACCCAACTCATTTTTGTATTTTTAGTAGAGACATGGTTTCACCATGTTGTCCAGGCTGGTCACAAACTCCTGACCTCAGGTGAACCACTACACCTGGCCTTTTTAGACTTTCTGACTCTTGTAATAACACTTAGCCTAAAATGCAAATGTACAGCTGTAAAAAAAATTTTTTCTTTCTTTATATTCTTATTCTAGAAGTTTTTTTCTTTTTTTTAAATTTTACTGATTACTTCTTAAGCTTTTTTGTTAAAAACTAAGGCACAAACACATTATGCTAGGTCTACAAAAGGTTAGGATCATCAGTCTCTCTGTCTTCCACCTCCACTTCTCATCCCACCATTCTATCTGCTATCTGTGGCTGACCAAAACATCATCATGTAGCACATGACTAGTGTGGTAAGTGCTCTGTTAGATATAAGGCCATGATGCTAAAGCATCACAGGAAGGCATCTAACCCAGATTGGGTTGTTATGGAAGGCTGACATCCTGAGTTGAATCCTGCAAATGTAAAAATCAATAGGCAAAGAAGAGGAACAAAAAGAAATTACAGGCCAGGCGTGGCTCACATCCTGGCACTGGGAGGCCAGAGTGGGAGCATAGCTTGAGCCCAGGAGTTTGAGACCGGCCTGGGCAACATAGATCCTGTCTCTACAAATATAACTCGCCTGGCGTGGTGGTGTATGCCTTTGGTCCCAGCTACTCAGGAGGCTGAGGTGAGAGCCCAGGAGATGGAGGCTGCTGCGAGCCATGATCATGCCACTGCGCTACGGTCTGGACAACACACCGAGACTCTGTATCAAAAAAAAAAAAAAAAAAATCACAGTGAGAAATATGCCAAAATAGCTTCAGAGTAATTATGAACTGCTTCCAGAAAAGCTGTTTTGCACTTGCCTGCAAGAATAGGAAAAACAAAGGGACTGTGAGTGGCAGGATGACAGAACCAAACGAGTAGTACACCTTGGAGATTTTTTAAATGTGGGTTGGGTTTTTGTGCTCTTGGTTGATAAATTTTAAATGCCTTCAGCGTCTGTGATGGGTGCCAACATGAAGCTGTCGAGTTCTAGGGAAAGGAGGGAGAGCTGATCACCGCTAATCAGTGCTGTGAGACTATCCCTTCAGGACCTATCTGTTCCTTGTGTGTAAAGAGTAATAATAAAAACACCAGTGTCACACCGTCTAGTTTAAAACAGGACTCAGCCTATTCTTACCACTAAACCGAGATCATGGTTTTCAAACGGAGGACCAACGGCACTTTGCCACTCGGTAGCCAGCTGGGCCCTGCAGAGGGCCCTGCCAGGCAATGAATCAGCTCCCTTGGAGAGGCGCCCGCGACCGCCCCACCAGCCCGAGAGCTAGAATTGAACCTGGGGGACCCATCGCGGCGCCGGGTCACGTGCCGAGGGCGCGCCACGCCTCCTTGAGGGCCGGATGAGTCACGTAGGCGCGCAGCCCCGCCCCATCGCCTGGTCCGCGGCGCGGTGGGGCCTGGTGTTTGCCCCGGAAGTGGCTGTCTTCAGTTGACAGCTGCTACTAAGGTGGCGGCGGCGAACGCAGCGGTAGCGGCAGCGGCAGCGGCAGGCCCGTAGCAAGATGGCGCTGCGGCCGGGAGCTGGTTCTGGCGGCGGCGGGGCCGCGGGAGCCGGCGCAGGGGCCGCCGGGGGAGGCAGGTGGGTGTGAAGAGCCGGGCGGGAGCCCCCTGGCCTCCGCGGCGGCGAGGGGCGCTTGGCGGTTGTGGCGGTTTTCTCCAGTTCCGACCCTTTTCCTTGGAACTGGGCTGCGAGAGAAGGGTCATTACCCAGGGACCCAGGCCGAAAGGGGCGGGTGGAGCCCGGGTGCCCAACGCTTGTGTTCCGGGCTCAGTTGGGGCCGCCGGCCGCCTGGGGTCGAGCGGGGAGCGGGCGTGCGCCCAGTGTGGCGGGGCGGGGGGGGGTTCCTCGCCGGCTGGGTGGGCGGGGTAAGTGAGGAACCCCGACTCCGCTTCTAGTCCTGGCTGCCTCTGAAGCGACCAGGGTCTTCCCTTTCCCCGGGCTTTCTAGACTTGACCAGATATGTTGGAGGGAGGGCTCCAAAAATCTGTTCACAAAGCTGGAGGACTGTTTCCAAGGGGTGTGTGTGTCTGGACGATTTGTCTCTTCCCCTTTTACTGTCCTGTCCTCTTTATTTCCTCAACCCGCGACAAACAGCAGGAAGATCTAAAGACCTCTGAATTGGTAATTGTCTTGAGACAGAGCTCTTGTCTTGTATACTAACTCTTAAGACTTGTCTGTCTCCTTTTTAAAAAGGCATTTAAAAACAAAGAAAACGCCCTGTTAAACAGCAGTTGCGCATTTACTAGAACAAAGCTTCCAGACTCTTACTTAGCCCTTAAACAAATCTGCCCTCTGGCACATTTCAGCTAGGAACTGCCTGTGGTTCTTATACCCAGAACCGTAAGGGAGACGTACATTTGCAAGTTGACATGTTCATCATCACTTGAGGAAATATTTTATTCTGGGAAGTTTTCACTCCACTTCTGTAATGACCTACTCTGATTTTGTTTTACTAACCAACATATACAGCACACACATTTGGAGGTAAAGTAGCTTTGCATCTTCAGTATCCTAAATTATCTTTGGAAAACGAAGTGTTGGGTTTTTTTAAAAAATATATGCAGTGTTTCAGTTTTGTCGTGAACACTACAAAAGTCTAAGGTCCTTAAAGTTATCACCTCTTACAGGTGGTGTATATATAGATTATACACACATATATATATATGTATCAGAAAACAAGCAGTGGCTGTTCAATAAACCACCTGTGTGTGCAACCTCATTTTTCATTACCTCTGCACATCTTTGACTTTAGATTTAAAACTTTTTGTTTTTTGTTCTCTTCGTTGTTTTCATTAGAGAGTTTTAAAAAAAATAAGTACTTGGTGTAAGCCAGTTTCTGGCTCAAGAAGAAACATGTAATAATTTCCCCTCTATTTGTTTTATTTTTTCTTTTTCTTTTTTTCTTTTTTTTGAGATGAAGTCTCTCACTCTGTTGCCCAGGCTGGAATGCAGCAGCGCGATCTTGGCTCTCACTGCAACCTCCGCCTCCTGGGTTCAAGCGATTCTCCTGCCTCAGCCTCCTGAGTAGCTGGGATTACAGGTGCGCACCACCATGCCCTGGTAATTTTCGCTGATTGATTGAGAGACAGTCTCGTTCTATTACCCAGGCTGGAGCGCCGTGGCACCATCTCGGCTCACTGCAACCTCTCCTTCCCAGATTCAAGCGATTCTCCTGCCTCAGCCTCTCAAGTAGCTGGGATTAGAGGCAGGTGCCACCACACCCAGCTGATTTCTGTATTTTTAGTAGAGACGGGGTTTCGCCATGTTGGCCAGGCTGGTCTCAAAATTCCTGGTCTCAAGTGATCTGCCCTCCTCAGGCTCCCTAAGGTCTGGAATTACAGGTGTGAGCCACTGCACCCGGCCTCCTCTGTTTATTTTCTATATGTGATGACAGTTTCTAAAATGTCCTTGGGTGGCGTTACTTTGATCAAGTATATGATTTTTTTTTTCCCTTTGGGACTTGAACCCTGGACCCTCGATCAAGTATATGATTAATCATGGCACCAAGTTCTCGGAAAATGTAAACTTAGAATTGATATCTAGGCCTAAACTTTTATTTACTTAAAAATGTTTTGGGGCGGGGAGGACCTCAAGTTCAGAAATTCAAGTTTAGTTTATAGAATTTGAGTATCATTGGTCCATGGACACAATTTTTTAAATAAATATGGGTTGAATTTTGATAGAAATTGTAATGATTTTAAAGTTTCCCTCCTTTGTAAATGTAGTAACATCTGCATTTTAAAACTCTAAATAACATATGGAAGAGAAAGAAGTGATTAAAATGATCCTTACCTTGAAAAATGTATGGTACATATGTTACGTATATTGGCAAATTTCTGAGCCTGAGAAGCTATACTCTAAATAGAAAAGGAATATTACGTTTTTTAGAGAGTAATGGTAAAAGCTGAAGTTATTTTATTTTAGTTTTAATTTTCTTTTTGCCACCCACCCTCCCTGAAATTATTTTATGAGGAAACTAACATTATGGCAACCTAAGTGCATTTGAACAAAAAGAACAGGCAACTTTACGCCTTTGATGGAGAAAATCCATGAACTATAACTGACCATGTTGTTTAGATACTTCCTGTATTCTAAGAGGCTAAGCAAAACACAATAACTTTTTCCAAATTTATTATTAGCCTACTTTTGATTGGTATCCTGAATGAACTACTTTAGAATAAATAGTAGAGTTGTATAAAGGGCAAAATTTGCCCAAGAGGTGAGAAATATAATTTTTTTTTTTTAAATCAAGTAAGGCAGAAAAAAAAGAGTTGAAAGATCAGGATTAGTCTGTAATCATTCAGCTGGTAGTCATTGAATGCCTACATGTGTAAGGTACTGTTCTTGATGCTGTAATGAATTAAAAGGACATCAAAACATGGTCCTCATCCTTGGAGAATGTACAAAATAACTGTGGTACAAAGTAAAGGAGAACGAAGAGGCCATATTATCATTTGCGAACTTGTCTTTTTTCCTGATCTTTTATAAGCTTTCAGAAGGCTTCCTCATCTTTTCTTCCACTGCTTCTAGCACATTTTTGCACATAGAAAACATTCTGTAAATATTTGTGGATTCCAGCTATATTGAAGGCAAAGAAGTGGTATTTCAGTTGGGCCACAGAGTTGCAGGAAGAGGAAGTGGTCAAGAGATCGTCATAGAGATGGGAAGGCCTAGTGAACACTAAGGAAGCAGCACACCTGCAGTGCTAGGTGACTAGCTCCGAGTGGCGGAGAAGAGTTTTGTGAGATAAAACTGAAAGGAGAGCTGTACCCAAACTAGAGAGGGCCTGGAGTTGAAGGAAATTCTGTTTCAGGGAAATCATTCCATGGTTTTAACTCTAGGAGTGCATCTTGCTAAAGGACCATTTAATTATTGCTTAATGGTCCTTTAGAAAGATGCTTCTCACTTGTGCTGCATCAGATGAATTAGAAACCAGAGTCTGGAGGTGGGAGATCCATTAAGAAGTTTTTATGCTGGGCACAGTGGCTCACGCCTGTAATCCCAGCACTTTGGGAGGCCAAGGTGGGTGGATCGCCTGAGGTCAGGAGTTCGAGACCAGCCTGGCCAACATGGAGAAAACCCCATCTCTAGTTTAAAAAAAAAAAAAATAGCTGGGCCTGTAATCCCAGCTACTTAGGAGGCTGAGACAGGAGAATCACTTGAACCCAGGAGGCGGAGGTTGCAGTGAGCTGAGATTGCGCCATTGCACTCCAGCCTGGGCAACAAGAGCGAAACTCCATCTCAAAAATTATTAAAAAAATGCCTTTTGGCTCTCTGAGCAGCACCATGGCGGTTGGCAAGAACAAGCGCCTTACGAAAGGCGGTAAAAAGGGAGCCAAGAAGAAAGTGGTTGATCCATTTTCTAAGAAAGATTGGTATGATGTGAAAGCACCCGCTATGTTCAATATAAGAAATATTGGAAAGACGCTAGTCACCAGGACCCAAGGAACCAAAATTGCATCTGATGGCCTCAAGGGTCGAGTGTTTGAAGTTAGTCTTGCTGATTTGCAGAATGATGAAGTTGCATTTAGAAAATTCAAGCTGATTACTGAAGATGTTCAGGGCAAAAACTGCCTGACTAACTTCCATGGCATGGATCTTACCCGTGACAAAATGTGTTCCATGGTCAAAAAATGGCAGACAATGATTGAAGCTCATGTTGATGTCAAGACTACCGATGGTTACTTGCTTCGTCTGTTCTGTGTTGGTTTTACTAAAAAACGCAACAATCAGATACGGAAGACCTCTTATGCTCAGCACCAACAGGTCCGCCAAATCCGGAAGAAGATGATGGAAATCATGACCCGAGAGGTGCAGACAAATGACTTGAAAGAAGTGGTCAATAAATTGATTCCAGACAGCATTGGGAAAGACATAGAAAAGGCTTGCCAATCTATTTATCCTCTCCATGATGTCTTCGTTAGAAAAGTAAAAATGCTGAAGAAGCCCAAGTTTGAATTGGGAAAACTCATGGAGCTTCATGGTGAAGGCAGTAGTTCTGGAAAAGCCACTGGGGATGAGACAGGTGCTAAAGTTGAACGAGCTGATGGATATGAACCACCAGTCCAAGAATCTGTTTAAAATTCAGACTTATAATAGTGGCAAATAAAATGTGTGGCAAATAAAATGTCTTATCTGTGGCCGGGCGTGGTGGCTCACGCCTGTAATCCTAGCACTTTGGGAGGCTGAGGTGGGTGGATCACCTGAGGTCGGGAGTTCAGAACCAGCCTGGTTATCATGGTGAAAGCCCATCTTTATTTTAAAAAATAAAATAAAATAAAAAAAGTCTAAAAAAAAAAAAAAAATTATTAAAAAAATAAAAATAAAAAAGTTTTTATGTAGGAGTCTAGGCCTAAGAAGTGAGGTCTAGTGTCAAATCTAGGTTAGTAGCAAAGGTAACTGAAAAGCAGGGACACATGAGTTAGGTAAGTGACAGAGCTCTGCTTTCATACCGAGATATCAGTAATATATGAATTA
This sequence comes from Callithrix jacchus, assembly GCF_049354715.1. Lineage (NCBI taxonomy): Eukaryota > Metazoa > Chordata > Mammalia > Primates > Cebidae > Callithrix > Callithrix jacchus. The sequence continues at coordinate 97,851,893 of NC_133506.1, read as the reverse complement.
GGGGTTTTACCTTTGAAATTAAATTGTTGGTCACCTTGTTGCCCAGTTTTTTGCCAAGATTTTGCTGTCTTATTAATGTCTTAGCTGCTTACCTAACCAATATTTAAGCATGTTGATATTAGTTATCTAAACATTTCAGAGAAAAATGTGAATTTTTCATAGATCACTAAGCAGTCTCAGTTGCTAAATTCTTACTAGAGAAAGTCATGTTTGTCAGTAGTCTTAATTTTGTTTTCAAAGTAACCATTATATATCTGTATGTTACGCATGTCTATGTGGTTGTCTTAGCTGAGACTTTAGCAGACTTGATTCTGAATTCTCATTTGACAGGGGAAACCAGACGGGGTGAAGGAGATTGCACAAAGCTTCACAGTTACTTTATGGCAAAGCTGAAAGAAAAATTATAACACGAGTTTCCAATTCTTCTGAGCCACTAGGTCATATGACTAATTTACATGTTTAAGGCTGATTTTTAAAACCCTTGACAGGTTGATTCCTTAAATGTATTCATTGTTCCTAAATTTATCAATTTTAGCATATGAGTAATGTCTTTTAAAACTGAATACAGGCATACCTCATTGCAGTTAGCAGTTACAGCTTTTTTTTTACAAATTGAAGGTTTGTGGCAACCCTGCATCCAGCAAGTTTATCAGCACAATTTTCCGACAGCCTCTGTTCACTTCGTGTCTCGTCACGTTTTGGTAATTCTCACAATATTTCAAACTCTTTCATTACTATTATTTGTTATGATAATCTGTGATCAGTGATCTTTGATGTTACTGATCTTTGATCAGTGTAATTGTTTTGGAGCACCACAAGCCCAGCTCGTATAAGACAGCAAATGTAATCGATAAATGTTTTGTGTAGTCTGACTGCTGCACCTACCAGCTGTTCCCCTGCCTTCCTCTCCAAGGGCCTCCATATTCCCTGAGACAGAACCATATTGAAATTAAGCCAATAAACCCTACAGTGGCCTCTAAGTGTTCAAGTGAAAGGAAGAGTTGCACATCTCTCCCTTTAAATCAGAAGCTAGAAATAAAGCTTAGTTAAGTGTTGAAAGCTGAGGTAGGTCAAAAGCTGGGCCTCTTTCAGCACTTAACCTTAAGTTGCGAATACAGAGAAAAAGTTCTTGAAGGAAATTAAAAGACTTATTCCAGGAAACACAAATGTTGAGAAAGTGAAACAGCTTTATTGCCAGTATCGAGAAAGGGTGAGTGGTCGGGATAGATCAGACCACCCTTAACATTCCCTTAAGCCAAAGCCTAATCTGGAGCAAAATCCTTGTCTCTTCAATTCTATGAAGGCCGAAGGCTGAGAGAGGTGAGGAAGCTGCAGAAGAAAAGTTGGAAGCTAACAGGTCGGTTTATGAGGTTTAAGGAAAGAAGCTATCTCTAGAACATAAAAGTGCAAGGTGAAGCAGCAAGTGCTGATGTGAAAGCTTTAGCAAGTTATTCAGAAGAGCTAAGATCATTGATAAAGGTGGCTGTGCTAAACATAGATTTTTTTTCTTTTTTTTTTTTTTAGACAGTCTTTCTCTGTTGTTCAGGCTGGAGTGCAGTGGCGTGATCTTGGCTCACTGCAATTTCTGCCTCCCAAGTTCAAGTGATTCTTTTGCCTCAGCCTCCCTACTAGCTGGGACTACAGGTGTGTGCTACCACACCCAGCTAATTTCTTTTCTGGTTTTTTTTTAGACTGAGTTTCATGCTTGTCACCCAGGCTGGAGTGCAATGGCACGATATTGGCTCACTGTAGCCTCCGCTTCCTGGTTTGAAGTGATTCTCCTGCCTCAGCTTCCCCATTAGCTGAGATTACAGGTGCGCGCCACGCCCGGCTAATTTTATATTTTAGTAGAGATGGGGTTTCACCATGTTGGCCAGGCTGGTCACAAACTCCTGACCTCAGGTAATCCACCTGCCTTGGCCTTTCAAAGTGCTGGGGTTACAGGCGTGAGTCATCACACCCGGCCTAATTTTCGTATTTTTAGTGGAGACTGGGTTTCACCATGTTGGCCAGGCTGGTCTTGAACTTCTTACCTCAAGTGATCCATCCGACACAGCTTACCAAAGTGTTGCGATTACAGGCGTGAGCCACTGTGCCTGGCCAGATTTTCACTGTAGACGAAGATGCCATCTAGGACTTTCCTAGCTAGAGAGGACAAGTCAATGCCTGACGCTAAATAACAGGCTGACTCTCTTGTTAGGGCCTAATGCAGAAGGTGACTTTAAGTTGAACCAGTGCTCATTGACCACTTTGAAAATGTCAGGGCTTTTAAAATGCTGAATCTCTGCCTTTACTCGGTAAATGGAACCACAAAGCCTAGGTGACAGCACATCTGTATACAGCATGGTTTACTGAGTATTTTAAGCACATTATTGAGACCTACTGCTGAGAAAAAGATTCTTTTGAAAATATTACTGCTTATTGACAATGTGGCTGGTCACCTAAGAGCTCTGATGGCAATACATAAGAAAGTTAATGTTGCCTACTAAAGCAACATCCATTCTACAGACCATGAAATCGAGTGATTTCTTCTTTCATCTCTTATTTGAGAAATTCATTCCATAAGGCTATAACTTTCATAGATACTGATTCTTTTGATTGAATTAGGCACAGTAAATTGAAAACTTTCTGGAAAATGAATCACTATTATCTCTTTCATTTATTATTATTGTTGTTATTTTGGAGAGATGGGTCTCACTATGTTACGCAGGCTGGTCTCCAACTCAGGGGCTCAAGTGATCCTCCAACCTTGGCCTCCCAAAGTGCTGGGATGACAGGTGTGAGCCACCAGACCCAGCCATTCACTAGATTCCCTAAAGGGTATCTAGAAACCTCCTTATCAAATCCTTGACTCCCAGATTAAGAGCCTTTCTTACTCAGAAGTCATCCTTGGTTTTGTCCCTTTTTCTTTCCAGTCTCAGAGAAAGAAGTCCCACTTCCTTTTCAAAGCAGATCCCTTTTGCTGCTTTGTTTTGTTTTGTTCTGTTTTGAGGTAGAGTCTGGCTCTGTCACTCAGGCTGTAGTGCAGTTGTGCAACCTCCGCCTCCTGGGTTCAAGCAGTTCTCATGTCTCAGCTTCCCAGGTAGCTGGGATTACAGGCACATGCCACCACACCCAGCTAATTTTTGTATTTTTAGTGAAGATGGAGTTTTACCATGTTGACCTGGCTGGTCTTGAACTCGCAGCCTCAAATGATCTGCCTGCCTTGGCCTCCCAAAGTGCTGGGATTATAGGCATCCATCACCGCAAGCCTCTGCCCCCTTTTGCTACTTTGCATATTAATCCCATTTCCTCAAAAACCTTATCAATCACTAAGTATGTATTTTATCTCTTGTTTTTTCTCCCTAGGATCTCTGTATTGAAACTCTCACTCAAAGATCACCATTTTTGAAAGCAGTGATTTATGTTTTAATCTTCATTCTCACCACTATTTTACAGCATTAGACACTGGCAACTACTTCCTTGTTGAAATGTGGTCCTTCCTCGGTTGTAAATCTGTTATAAGTACTTCCTTGGTTTTTGATGAGCATTTCCTATTCAGTTTTCCCTGTAAGACTGTACCCCCAGCAGTTTGGGAGGCCAAGGTGGGCAGTTTATGAGGCCAGGAGTTCAAAACCAGCCTGGCCAACATGATGAAACCCCATCTCTACTGAAAATACAATAATGAGCCAGGTGTGGTGGTGCTTGCCTGTAGTCTCAGCTACATGGGAGGCTGAGGCAGGAGAATTTCTTGAGCCTGGCAGACGGAGGTTACAATGAGTGGAGATTGTGCCCCTGCTCTCCAGCCTGGGTGGTAGAGCAAGATTCTGTCTCAATTTAAAAAAAAAAAGAGCCTAACTAGGTTTCTCTAGATCTTTCTCCTGAGCTTGAGTTACTTTTTTGATTGCCTGCTAAATTGTTCCTCATGAACACACTCCTGTCACCTTTCTCCCCAAGCCTGCTCATATTGAGTTCCTGTTTTCACTGAATGCATCACCATCCTTTGCAGTTACTCAGGATCAGGGTCTCAGCATCATCTTCAGCTCTTTTTGCTTTTGCACGACTGTTCCCCTATCCTGGCCTTTGCCAGGTCATATTGATCCTTTCTTTTACGTATCTTTTATTCACTTCTACTTTTCCATTTCTACTACTTTCATTATGATACTTTACTTTTTTTTTTTTGAGACGGAGTTTCACTGTTGTTACCCAGGCTGGAGTGCAATGGCACAATCTCGGCTCACTGCAGCCTCCGCCTTCTGGGTTCAAGGAATTCTCTTGCCTCAGCCTCCTGAGTAGCTGGGACTACAGGCGCACACCACCATGCCCAGCTAATTTTTTTTTTTTCTGTATTTTTAGTAGAGACAGGGTTTCACCTTGTTGACCAGGATGGTCTCTATCTCTTGACCTTGTGATCCACCCGCCTCGCCTCCCAAAGTGCTGGGATTATAGGCGTGAGCCACCACACCCGGCGGATACTTTTCATCTGTTATTAAGATTGTTGTGATAGTTTCTTAGCTAGTTCTTTTTACTTTTTCTCTGCCATACCCTGTTACCAGAATAACTTCCTAAAGCTCATTTCTGATCATATCACTCTCCTACTTAAAAATTTCTGACATAAAGGAATGCAAATTAAAACCACAACAAGATACCACTTCAAACTTATCAGGATAGCTATCATCAAAAAAACAGAAAATAAACCAGGTGCCATGGCTGTCACCTATAATCCCAGCTACTCTGGAGGCTAAGGTGAGAGGATTGCTTGAGACCAGGAGTTTGATACCAGCCTGAGCAACATGGCAGACCCTTGTCTAAAAAAAAAAAAAGGTTGGGTGTGATGGCTCATGCCTGTAATCCCAGCACTTTGGGAGGCTGAGGCAGGCAGATCACCTGAGGTCAGGAGTTTGAGACCAACCTGGCCAATATGGTGAAACCCCATCTCTACTAAAAATACAAAAATTAGCCCGGCATCGTGGTGCATGCCTGTAGTCTCAGCTACTCAGGAGGCTGAGTTGGGAGAATTGCTTGAACATGGGAGGTGGAGGTTGCAGTGAGCCAAGATTGTGCCACTGCACTCCAGCCTGGGCAACAGAGTGAGACTCATCTTAGAAAAAAAGTAACAAAAACAAAACCCAGAAAATTACAAGTGTTGGTGAGGATGTGGAAAAATTGGAACCCTTTTGCAATCCAAGTGGAAAGGTAAAAATGGTGCAGCCGCTATGGAAAACAGTTTAGCAGTTTCTCAAAAAGTAAGCATAAAATTACCATATTACCTAGCAATTCTACTCCTAGGCATATATCTGAAAGAATTGAAAGAGGGATTCAGACAGGTCTTTGTACACCAATGTTCATAGCAGCACTTCACAGCAGCCAAGAGGTGGAAACAACCCAAATGTCCATGAAGAGAACAAGATCAACAAAATGTGGCATATGCAGACAGTAGAGTATCAGCCATAAAAAGGATCAGAATCATGATACATGCTACAATATGGGTGAACCTTGAAAGTATTTGCCAAAGTGAAATACGCCAGATACAAAAGAGCAAGTATTATATGATTCCATTTGTGTGAGGTCCCTACCTACAACAGGTAAATTCATAGAAACAGAAAGCAAAATAGTGGTTGCTAGGGGCTGGGGGGAGAGAATAATGAGGACTTATTGTTTAATGGGTACAGAGTTTCTGTTTGGGATGATGGAAAAGTTCTGGAAATGGATAGTGGTAATGGTTGTACAGTATTGTAAATGTCCTTAATTATGCCATGGAATTATACACTTAAAAATGCTTAAAATGATAGAATTTTATGTTATGTATAAAATTGTTACCACAAAATGTTTAATTTTATTTTGAGTATTATATGAAGTTGTCAGAGGTTTTATTGTTATTATGGTAACCACAATAAAATTAAACATTTTAAAGGCCTTTGGCCAGGTGTCGTGGCCCATGCCTGTAAGGCATTTTGGGAAGCCAAGGCAGGTGGATCACCTGAGGTCAGGAGATCGAGACCAGCTTGGCCAACATGGTGAAACCCCATCTCTAAAAATACAAAAAATTAGCCGGGCATGGTGGCAGGTGCCTGTAATCCCAGGTACTTGGGAGACTGAGACAGAAAAACTACTTGAACCCAGGAGGTGGAGGTTGCAGTGAGCTGAGATCATGCCGTTGCACTCCAATCTGGGCAACAAGAGTGAAACTCCATTTCAAAAACAAAATTTTTTAAATTAAAATAAAGGCCCTGTACAGTCTGCTCACTTTTGGATCATATAGTTAACATTTAACCTACATTCATCTCTCCAAACATCCCTGCATCTCTGCCTCAAAGCTTTTGCTCAAAATATAGTGTGCCTCTATTTTCCTTTAAGATTTAGCTTGAGAGTTACTTCCATAAAACTCAAGATATAGCCCATTCAGATTCATTTTTTCCCCTCATTTCTATTAGTAATTTGGACCTCGCTTATAGCAGTTAGCACATTTACCCTGTGGTATAGTTATTTGCCTGCATATGTGTCTTTTAGATTACAAGATTCCATCATTTAATGTAGTTGACACTCAATAAATGTTGTCTGAATTGAATCTAATTAAATTCTCTCATTTGATAGATGGAGAAATTGGAATCCAGAGAAGACACACAGTGACAGAGCCAGGACTAGTTTCAGGGTCTTGTGTCTGCTATTTCAATAAGTTTCTGTCTCCACTAGCATGCTGACATGCATATCCATGGATGCTCAATCTACTGATGTTGGGCAGTTCAGTATTGTACTGCAGATCAAACACCAGATCCCATCGATGAGTCTTTCGTCCATATAAAAAAGCACATGTGTTATTTGAAATCTTTGTGCATGTGAAGATTATGATGTATTTTTATTCTGTTTTCAGCTTCATGTTTCCTGTTGCAGGTGGGATAAGACCCCCTCAAGGTATGTGAAAGCTTAAGTTTTGAATGTTTATTTTTCACCCTTGTGTTTCTGAATCTGGGAATTAAATAAGTAAACAGAAAATAAGTTCTGTTGCTGCTAAGTAGAGTAAAATTTTGTATGCTCTTAAACCTATATGGCAGCTACTCTTTTTTTTTTGAGATGGAGTTTTGCTGTTGTTACCCAGGCTGGAGTGCAATGGCACGATCTCGGCTCACCGCAACCTCCGCCTCCTGGGTTCAAGCAATTCTCCCGAGTAGCTGGGACTACAGGCACTCGCCACCATGCCCAGCTAATTTTTGTATTTTTAGTAGAGACAGGGTTTCACCTCGTTGTCCAGGATGGTCTCGATCTCTTGACCTCGTGATCCACCCGCTTCGGCCTCCCAAAGTGCTAGGATTATAGGCGTGAGCCACCGCGCCCGGCCATGGCAGCTACTCTTAAAATTTCTCAAAAACTGTATAATTTGGGTAGTGAATAAGGATCACTCTTCATTTCTCCAAAGCTTATATAAACATGATGCTCATGGATTGTTTAACCTCAGAGGTGAAAGAGACTTTTGGGACAAGAATGTTAAAGAACAGGTGATAAAAATGAAATGAGCTGTAATTTACTTGATTGATGTCTTTCTCCTAGATTGTTAGTGCCAGGTTTGTCTAATGCTCATTTGTATCTCTAGCACCCACTATGCTGATTTAACATAATAACGTTCTCTGTAGATGTTTGTTGAATGAACAAACAAACATCTTTAGTTGTTTCACACTGGTATTTTTTCTCTATTTGATAGTATCTTATTATAATAATGTATTATAAACATATGATTTTGAAATTAAAAGAGATCACATACTCTGATCTTAAGTCTCAGGATTTTGTTTGGGTTTGGGTTTTTATTTTTATTTTTTCTGAGATTGGGGTCTTGCTCTGTCGCCCAGGTTAGATGGAGTACAGTGGCACAATCAAGCTCACTGCAGCCTCGGCCTTCTAGGCTCAAGCAATTCTACCACCTTAGCTTCCCAGGTAGCTGGGACCACAGGTGCATACCACCACCCCTGGCTGATTTTTAAAAAATATTTCATAGAGATAGCGTCTCCTTATGTTGCCCAGGATGGTATCAAATTCCTGGGCTCAAGTGATCCCTCCCAAAGCACTGAGATTACAGGCATAAGCCACCATTTCTGGCCAAGTCTTAGTTTTATTCCTAGAAATTTCTCTACCAAGTATACATCTTCTCTCTTGGTCTCAGACCAGGGCCCACCAGTATCAATTCTGGCTTTATCTTCAAGGAAATAGTAGTGAAGGAATATAATCTTGACCTATGCTGCCATGCAGCTGGGACATAATAGTGGAGAAGGAATATATCTGCCTTTCTCTTGATTCTTTCTGCTCATTTCTCCCACTCTGATATCTTCTCTCTCCCCTCACACCAAGCTGCTTCTGAAAACTGACTCTTCTTAAAAAGCCAGCGTTGATTGGTTATCATAGATTTGCTAGAGAAACAGAGACTCCTGGGTCACCAGTAGAGATAAAAGATAAAGAGCAGCTCAGAAGCAGATGGTCAGTGGCTCATCCTGGCTTTGTCTTCATGTATAATCAGTGATGGTGGTTGAGTTTCAGGTAAGTTTTTCCAAGGGTCAGTTGTATAGTTTTCATCGTGTTCATGTTTCTGAATTATTTAAGCTATCTGTAATTAGATGTGTCCCAGATTGAGATCAAATGGTTCTTTATTTAGGAAGGTATTACAAAGTTATATGTTCATTATTGTGGTTTTTTATTTTGCATTTCTATAAACTTTCACGTAAAAATCTGCATATGGAATGAAGGAACTGGAAAAGAAGAGATCCCAAAATGTTGCCTGATATTTTTTCTTAGGGAATTTGAAATTGGTTTGGAGACTTTTTTTAACAGTTTGTTAGAATGGACTTTTTGGTCATTTGAAGGCTTTAAATTATGCATGTATCATTTCTGAGGACATATGTAAGAAACCGGTAGCAAGGATGGCCACAAGATCATGAGTACCTGAACAGCAGACAGAGGAAAGAAAGAGACCTATTTTTCACTGGGTACACTTTTGTGCCTTGAAATATCATGCCAGGTATCTGAGTTATCCATTCAGCAATAAAATAAAATCAATTAAAATGAATAAAACTTTTAAGTCCAAAGAAATAAGACAGAAAACATTTTACTGTGGCTATTTTCAATCTGTGTATTCTAATTCTCCATGACACTTTGTGATCTTTGTACTTGGTGTTCTTTGGTCTGGAATATTCTTCCCAAATACTGGCATGGCTGGTTTTAAAAACAGGAGAAAAACAGAAAAAAAAATCAAAATAATAATTAAAAAAAAAAAAAATATATATATATATATATATCTCGACATGACTTGGTTCTTTATTTCCTTGAGGTCTTTGCTGAAATGCCACCCTGGTGAAACTTTTTCTAATTGCCCTATGTAAAATAGCAACCACTCCATTCCTCCTTGCCCTGCTTTATTTTTTGCTCTATCTCTTAACACCACCTGACATGTACTTATTTTTTTTATTATCTGTCTGTCCGGATTACACTGTAAGTTCCATGAGAGTAAAGATCTGATTTTGTTCATGGCTGTGTCCCTAGAACAGTGCCTAATATGGAGTAGGCCTCAAATACTTGAATAAGTGAATGGCCTACCTGTAATAACTGTTACCCACAAATGTGAATGTCCGTGCTTCTGAAATTAGGCTAGGTTACTATAAATAACCTGGAAGGTACACAAAAACCATAAGATAAACATGGTATAATTTCCTAGCTCTTTAATTTTTTTAAGTTGACAGTTGATATAAAGCTGCTTTTTTATGGTAGAACCAACATGGATGTAGTTTGAATGCAAAATTAGAATAAAATTCGTGCTCAGGCTATGTAGGGATTTTGTTTTATTCACTTCTGTCTACCAAGCACATAGTGTGTCTAGCATGCAGTAGGCATTTAGTATGTATCAAAATCCCAAAGGGATGTATATTCATTCACCTCTGCTCTTGGAAAAGTTTGGGAAACACTAGCCTAAAACATACTTTCATGATAGTTTTCTGGTATGGCTATTTTGTGGTAATTGTTATGTTACCTATTCATGTAATGAAAAGGAAGAAGAATAACATTTCTTTAGGCATAGTAAGTATTAAACAATTGTACAAATGAGAAACCTAGGCATAGAAGTAAATTGCCCAAGGTTCCAAAGTAGTATGTGGCATTTCTAATTGACTCTCGGAATTTGTGCCCTTAACTGTTATTTTGTTAGTTATCTGCTGCTGTGTAACAAATTATCCCAAACTTTAAAAAGTAAGCATTTTATTATTTCACAGTGTGTCTGTGGGTCAGGAATCTAGGAGTAGCTCTGCTGGGTGGTTCAGGCTCAAGACCTCTTATGAGATGGCAATAAAGGTGTCAGCCAGGTTTGCAGTCATCTGAAAGTTTCATGGAGTTGCTTCCAAGGTAGTTGTTTGACACAGATGGCAAATTCATGCTGCCTTTTGGCAGAAGTCCTTATTACCTCACCACATGGATTCCCCATAGATCTTACTGAGTATTCTCAAAACATGACAATGGCTTGCTCCAGAGCAAGTGATCAAAAAGAACAAGGAGGAAACTACAGTGTCTTTTAAGAACTAGCCTTTGGTCCAGGTGCCGTGGCTCATACCTGTAATCCCAGCACTTTGGGAGGCTGAGGTGGGCGGATCACTTGAGGTCAGGAGTTCAAGACCAGCTTGGCCAAAATGGCAAAACCCCATCTCTACTAAAAACGTAAAAATTAGCCGGGCATTGTGGCAGATGCCTGTAGTTCCAGTGACTTGGCAGCCTGAGGCAGGAGAATTGCTTGAACCCAGGAGGCAGAGGTTGCAGTGAGCCAAGATCATGCCACTACCCTCCAGCCTGGATGACAGAGTGAGACTCTGGGTCAAAAAAAAAATAACTAGACTTTTAAGTTACATGCTCTCATTTCCACGGTATCCTATTGGTTATACAGGTCAGCCCTATTCAGTATGGAATGTAACAACACAAGGGTATGAATACCCCAATTAGGCCATGCTATTAGTTTTTAATATGCATGCTAATTCTGTAGAAGAGATATTATCTTCATTTTATAGATGAAGTTTTGTAACTTGTTCAAGATCACACAGCTAAGTAAATGATAGAGTTGGAATTCATATTTATATCTGTCTCACTCAGAACCCTGTGCTTTTTCCTTTACACTCTGTCTGCTTTCTGCCAAATAACAAGTCCTTTAGGTACGGTTTTAAGAAAATAAACTTTAAAACACATTGACTTTAATAATGCTTTACATTTTCAGCAGGCCTGATGCCGATGCAGCAACAAGGATTTCCTATGGTCTCTGTCATGCAGCCTAATATGCAAGGCATTATGGGAATGAATTACAGCTCTCAGATTTCCCAAGGACCTATTGCTATGCAGGTACTTGCTTCTTTAGTTGGTTTTTTACAAAGTTATTGTTTGTTGTTACGTTTATATATCAAAAGCTACAGACTAAGAACTTAATGTTACAATTAGAAATAAATGTAAATAAATGTCTTCCTTCAAACTAAAATGAAGATGTGTTCATAAGAGTGAGGGAAAAGGCTGGGAGTGGTGGCTCACACCTGTAATCCCAGCACAGCACTTTGGGAAGCCAAGGCTGACATATCACTTGAGGTCAGAAGTTTGAGACCAGCCTGGCCAACATAACAAAATCCCATCTCTACTAAAACTACAAGAATTAGCTGGGTGTGGTGGCATGTGCCTGTAGTCCCAGACACTCGGGAGGCTGAGGCAGGAGAATCCCTCGAACCTGAGAGGTGGAGGTTGCAGTGAGCTGACATCACGGCACTGCACTCCAGCCTGGGTAACAAAGTGAGACTCCTTCTCAAAAAAAAAAAAAGAAAGCTAGATTATAAAAGCATTTTTGCTTTTATACTATTAACATATCTTTAATGCCAATGCCATATACTGTATTTCATTTTTACCTAATGCTTTATTTTTTATTTATTTATTTTTGTTTTTTTTTTTTCAACTTTTATTTTAGATTCAGGAAGCACATGTGTTGGTTTGTTACAGTTCTATGTTGTGTGATGCTGAGGGAACCCATCACCCGGGTAGGGAGTATAGTACCAAACAGCTAGTTTTTCAACCCTTCCCCCACTCTTTCTCCCCTCTTATAGGCTCCAGTGTCTGTCAAGCCTATTTTTATGTCCATGTGCACCCGATGTTTAGCTCCCACTTGTGAGAACATGCGGTATTTGGTTTTTTGTTTCTGCATTAGTTCACTTATTTACCTAATACTTTAACATTTTCTATTGCTGTGTGTTTTGTTATACAGTATATACTTGTGTACAGTAACACATGTATATAACTTAGAAATAAGTAATAGGAGTTCACAATCAGAATTTTAATTTGAAACCGTTGTTGTTTTGAAGTCAGTTATGCAAATAAAGCTTCTGTTTTGTGTTTAAAGGGTCAGGAAAACGTCCAGTGTCATTCTTTTATCCATCTCTAGAAGGAAGAAAATGGGAATACATTGATATTTCTTGAGCTTTTAATCCATGTTAAACTAGCTTTCACTAGGCTCTGCTGCAGAAACTGTCCCCAGATCTTAGTGACTTACAAAAGTTTATTCCTCACTTGTGATACATATTCAGAGTGCTGACTCTGCTCATGTTTTCTTTATCCTAGTACCTTCAGCCAGGACATCCTAGGTTCTTGGCATAGGAAAAAGAGATGACCAAACCCTGTGATGTCCTTTAAAGCTAACACTTGGAGGTTTACTAGTCACTTCTGCTCACAAAAGTAATATGGTCCTAACATCAGTAGAGGAGGAATGTAACAGGAAGAATGTAAACCACATAGGGACATGTAGTCCTCTTAGAATAAAGGCAGCAAATAACTAAAAACAATCTATCATAGAATGCAGTGTATTTTAAATTAAGACTTTCTAAGCTTACTACTGAATTTTAATAATTGATACAAATTTTAAATCATTAATTTTTACACTAAACATTATTTTATGACTTAGACAATTATCTGAAAAATGTTTTTAGAGTTTGAAACAACCAAAAACAATTTAAGAGTCTCTAACATGCAGAACAACAAGAAAAAAGTAAACTATGAGAGTTGTTAGTGCCTTAGTAATGTCCCTGAATGTCATAAGCGTGTATATTAATGAATCTAAGACAAAGCAACCAAAGTCTTTTTCTTTAACCTTTAATCTTGCTGATAGGCATTATACTGTTTGGAAGCTGCTCACTGTTCTTTAAGAAAAATAATCTAGATCTTATTTTTCCCCCCAAACTCAGTAGCTCTTACCAACCAGGGACATTTATGAAGCAAACCCATTATTCCTATAGTTATCTCTTAAGTCTTTGGAGATAAAAGTGATGATTCAGATAAAAAAGTCAACATAGAAATTTAGTCCTTTTTTTTATTTTTTATTTTTGAGACTGAGTCTTGCTCTGTTGCACAGGCTGGAGTGCAGTGGCATGATCTCAGCTAACTGCAGCCTCTACCTCCCAGGTTCAAGAAATTCTCCTGTCTCAGCTTCCTAAGCAGCTGGGATTACAGGCACGCACCACCACATCTGGCTAATTTCTGTATTTTTAATAGCGATGGGGTTTCACAGTGTTGACTAGGCTTGAACTCCTAACTTCAAGCGATCTGCCTGCTTTGGCCTCCCAGAGTGCTGATTACAGGCATGAGCCATTGCGCCAGCCAGAAATTTAGTCTTGATTATTATTATATTATTATCGATGATGATTATTATAACCACTCCCTTCCCCAAAACACATAAAAAGAAAACACTCCTCATGATTTACAATATATTTTTAAATTATTCTGAAGCATTTCAAACATCTAGGCAAGTATAGAGCACATGATTACATGTGTAAACCTGTTGCAATCTGTTGTGTAATTGTAAGAAATAATAGAAAACCTTTGCCCAGTTCCTCTATTGGTAAAAACTTGTAGAACTATAGTAACACAGCCAGCGTATGGACATTGGTACAGCTGAGACACAGAATATAGTCCATAGTGTGGATGTATGACAGTTTGTTTAACCGTTCTCTCACTGAAGGACATCAGGGTTGTTTACAGTTTTTGGCTATTACAACTAAAGGTTTTTGTGTGAACATAAGTCCCCATTTCTTAGGATAAATGCCCAAGAGTGCAATTGCTGGGTTGCATGGTATTGCATTTTTGGTCACCCAAACTTTTTTCCAGAGCAACTCTACTGTTTTACATTCCCACCAGCAATGTATCAGAGGTTCAGTTATTGCATTCTTACCTGCATTTAGTGTTGTTATTTTTTGTTTAGTCATTCTGATAAGTACGTTGTAATAGCTCATGGTTTTAATTTGCAGATGATGTTGAGCATCTTTTGATGTGTTTATTAACCATCATTACATTTTCTTCAGAGAAATGTCTTTTCATAGCTTTTAATTGAAGCAGTTTTTTAATTGCATTTTTTGGTATTTTACTATTGAATTTTGAGAATTCTTTGTATCTTTTAGGTAGTAGTCTTTTGTCAGGTATGCAGTTTACAGGTATTTTCTTGTCTGTAGCTTGTCTTTTCATCCTCTTAACAGGGTCTTTCACAGAGAAAAAGTTCAATTTTGATGAAATTCAGTTTACCAGTTTTTCATTTTATGGATCATGTGTTGGTGTAAGTCTAAGAGTTATTCACCTTGCCCTAGGTTCTGAAGATTTTCTCCTATTTTTTTTAAAGTTTTATACTTTTAAGTGCATGATCCATTTTGAGTTAATTTTTGTGTAAGATTTAAGACCTAGATTGAGGTTGTCTTTTACCTCTCTCTTTTTATCTATGCAGGTCTGATTGCCCAAGCAACATTTATCAAAAAGGCTATTCTGCTTCCATTGAAATGCTTTTACATTTTTGTCAAAAATCAGTTGGGCATGCTCATGGATCTTCCTTTAGGTTCTCTGTTCTGTTCCACTGATTTACGTATATGTCTGTTCCTTCACCAACAACACAGTCTTTGTGATGGTAGCTATACAATAAGGTTGATTCCTCCTACATTCTTCTTTTCAAAATTGTTTTAACTATTCTGGTTCCTCTGCCTTTCCATATGAATTTTGGGATAATGCTGTCTATCTCTGGAAAAACTCTTGCTGGAGTTTGATAGGCATTGTGTTAAACTTCTGTATGAATTTAGGGAGAATTGGTATCTTTGAGAAGTGACATCTTCCAACATAAGAACATGGGATATCTCTTCATTTGTTTAGGTCTTTGGTTCCTTCTATCTGCACTTACATAGTTTTCAGCATAAAATTCACATCCATGTTTGGTTAAATTTACATCCAAATATTTTGATTTTTTGAGCAATTATGAATGGCATTGTTTTTTAATGTCAGTGTTCACGTATTCATTGTTAGTATATAGAAATACAATTGACTGTATATGTTTGTATTCTTCAACCTTATTGAACTAATTCTAGAAATTTTTTTATGGATTCCATGGGATTTTTTATGTAGGTAGTCAGATCATACCTTTATCAAATTTTAACGTGCCACATTTGCTTTACATTTTTTTTAAAGAATTGAAAAATACTTTCCAGCTGGGTGCAGTGGCTCATGCCTGTCATTCTGACACATTGGGAGACCAAGGCAGGTGGATCACCTGAGGTCAGGAGTTTGAGACCAGCCTGACGAACATGGAGAAACCCCATCTCTACTAAAAATACAAAATTAGCTGATTGCGGTGGTGCATGCCTATAATCCTAGCTATTCGGGAGGCTGAGGCAGGAAAATTGCTTGAACCCAGGAGGCGGAGGTTGCAGTGAGCTGAGATTGTGCCATTGCACTCCAGCTTGGGCGACAAGAGTAAAACTCCATCTCAAAAAAAAAAACAAAAGGAAAGGAAAAGTACTTTCCTTCCTCTCCTTCCTCAGAAGTTGTTATCTCTATCATGAATTCAGTGTTTATAGTTCCCATATATATTTTTATACTTTGGTTTTTTTTTGTTTTATTTTGTTTTTTGAGATAGAGTTTCACTCTGTCGCCCAGGCTGGAGTGCAGTGATACGATCTCATCTCACCAACTCACTGCAACCTCCACCTCCTGGGTTCAAGTGATTCGTCTGCCTCAGCCTCTGTAGTTAGTTCCTGGAATTACAGGTGCCCACCACCTTGCCTGGCTAATTTTTGTATTTAAGTAGAGACGGGGTTTTACCATGTTGGCCAGGCTGATCTTGAACTTCTGACCTCAAGCAATGTACCCACCTCTGCCTCCCAAAGTGCAGGGATTACAGGCATGAGCCACCGTGCCTGGCCATATTTTTATTCTTTTATTATTTTATATATTTGTATATTCATGAGCAATATATAATAATTTCTAGGTTTTAAATTTTACGTATGTGTCCTTCAGCATCTTGACTTTTAAATTTAACATTGTTTTCCTCCAAGATTTATACCTGTTATAAAATTATGCCAAGTTTATTTATAGTAGCTGCTGTTTGGTATTTCATTAAGTGAATATGTGTTGTTCTGTTGACAGACATTTAAGTTGCTTCTAATGTTTTGCTGTTTTGATCTCATTGATTTCTGAGAGTTTATTATATATTCTGGACTCTAATCCTTTGTGGTTATATGTGTTTCCAGTATCTTCTCCTACTCTTTGACCTCTCTTTTAATTTTGTTTATAGTGTCAAGTTGTGTAGAAATTGAGTCAGATGGATAAATCATTCCTTTTTTTTTGTCTTTTCTAAGACATTCTTCCCTACCTGTATCTTCTTATTTTTAAAAATTTAAGTTTCTTTTTTGTTGTTGTTGTTGTGACAGTCTCACCCTGTCGCCCAGGCTGGAGTGTGGCACAATCTCGGCTCACTGCAACTGCAGCCTCCCAGGCTCAAGCAATTCTCCTGCCTTAGCCTCCAGAGTAGGTGGAATTACAGGCATCCACGCCTGGCTAATTTTTGTATTTTTAGTAGAAAATGGGGTTTTATCATGTTGGCCAGGCTGGTCTGGAACTTCTGGCCTCAAGTGATGTGCCTGCCTTGGCCAATGCGCCTGGCCCTTCTTTTCAAATTAAGTCTCTAACCTACTTAGAATTGTTCTTTAGTATCAGTGTGAGGCAGAAGGATGTAATTTTATTATGTTCCATTGTAGTCAGTTGTTCCCAAATCATTTATAAATAGACCATTTTTTACTTACTGATTTGTATGATTATTCCTGTAATATCAAATTTCTTTATATGCTTTGGATTAATTTGTGGGCTGATGTATGTGTCCCATTGCTGTATCTGTCTTTCCTTACATCAGTATATATCTTATACCTTAATTATCTAGCCTAAGCATTGATATCTGATAGTATGGATCATCCTTCTTTGTTTAAAGCATTATAGCTGATTCATGGTTCTTTGCCCTTTAGTATAATCTTATTTGTTTGAGACAGAGTTTTACTTTTGTTGCCCAGGCTGGAGTGCAGTGCAGCAATCTTGGCTCACTGCAACCTCCGCCTCCCGCGATTCTTCTGCCTCAGACTCCCAAGTAGCTGGGATTATGTGCACACCACCATTACCTGGCTAATTTTTATTGTTAAAATTTTATTGCTAGTAGAGACAGGTTTCGCCATGTTGGCCACGCTGGTCTTGAACTGACCTCAGGAGATCCACCTGCCTTGGCCTCCCAAAATGCTGGGGTTACAAGTGTGAGCCACTGTGCCTGGCCACCCTTCAGTATAATTTTAAGATCAACTTGTCAAAACCTGTTGGGGTTCTAAGTGAAATGGACACTTTTACACTTCTAGTCTTAACTATCATACTATATTTCTCAACTTATTTAAATCTTAAGTAGCCATCAGTTTATCAAATGTATCTCAGATTTCTGAGTTCTTTCTTTTGGTATGTCATCCACTCAGTATATAATTAAAGACTAGTATCTCTTAACCTTTTAGTTTACTTAGATTTCAAAAGTCTATAAAAACTTAGTGCCTCCTTTCTGGGTGTAGTGGGGAAACAAAATCCCATTTAGTAAATTTGAATGTTCCTCAAGAAAGGAGTTTGTAAGTAAGAAGGCAATATGCATAACACCTTCATTTCTTTAATTCTTTATTATTTTTGTAGAATACTTTGCCTTATTTTTAATCTCTGTTATTTGGGGAGTTTCTTTTGTATTTTATATACTTTGGGTAAACTAAAAAAAGAAATAAAAATTTAATTCTAGGACTGTGATACTAATTTTTAGCAGCAAGAGAACAATACTATGGATTTTAAATAAGTACACACAGCTATCTCCACCCAAGATTTAGAATAGAGAACGTTAGTAATAAAGCAGTATTGTTTGTAAACTCTAGCTGTAGAGTGATAGAAACTCTGCAGAAGCATTCCAAGCTGGCAGGGTGTGGTGGCTCAACGTCTGTAATCCCAGCACTTTGGGAGGCCAAGGTGGGCGGATCACTTAAGGTCAGGAGTTGGAGAACAGCCTGGTCAACCTGGTGAAACCCCATCTCTATTGAAAATACAAAAAATAGCCAGGCATGGTGACATATGTCTGTGGTCTCAGTTACCTGGGAGGCTGAGGTGGAAGGATCACTTCAGCAGCCTGGGAGGTGGAGGTTACAGTGAGCCAAGATTGCACCACTGCATTCCAACCTGGGTGACAGAGCAAGACCCTGTCTAAAAAAAAAAAAAGAAGAATTTAAAGTGAATCCTCAATGTTTTTCTCTCCAGCAAGATTCAAAGGTTTTTGTATAAGCATGGAGAGGTTGATTAGTAGATTCTAATCAGGGGTGAAGTTTCCCAGGAGATCATGTTAAGAAACTGACAAGTAAGGGAATTAAGGATCTTTACAAGGGCATTTAATAGTGAGCCTTAGAATCTAAGTTGAACAAGAAGGGAAGTGAGGACATAATGAAGATGATGGATCATGAGAAAAGTGGCAAAATTAGCAGGTGGAACCTACAAAATTAGCTCAGGGAAAAAAAAATTAACAAGTGGGAGATACTGAGATAGGAGAATGACTGGTCTAGATGAGCTAGAAGGATATGAGGTGGTCATCAAGTGTCAGGATGTTTAACATCCAGATTTTGGACATGAGGCAGTCTTTGGTGCTGATAGTTGAAGGGTATTACCACAGAATGGGAAGCTGGAATTGTATATTGGGCCTGATTGTGAATAGGAGGCTAAAGACATGGAAGACCACAGTGTTAGGTGAGTTAGCCATGTGGGTGATGATTGATGTTAGCAAGAGCAGTTTAGGGGTAGAATGGAAGATAGCAAAGTCTGAAGTGTTCAACTGAAGAGTAGGGAAGTTGACGGTCAGTAGATGACATGAACAAGGTCGGATAGTAAATGAAGTCTATGGGTGAGAAATTAAAATGTATTCAGGTTTTTTCAAGAAGGAATATTCCCCACTTACAGCAAATATAGAAGAGAAACAGCAATCTCCAAATGAGAGGGTTTCACAGACAGATTTTAGTTAGAGACAGAAGGGGAATTTTTTAGGGAGGTTGAGTAGTAGAAGAGTTTTCACTCACTAAAAATCAGCCACTTAATCATTATGATTGTCATCATTTTTAATATTAGATTTTGAGCCTGGTGTAATGGTGCACACTTATAGTCCCAGCTACTCTGGGGCTGAGGCAGGAGGATCTCTTGAGTCTAAAAGTTGGAGACTGCAGTAAGCTGTGATTACACCTGAGTGACACGATGAGACCCTGTCCCTAAAAAACATAATATTATTAAATTTTATGATTAGCTATTGTGTTATTCTTATTTCTGGACACTTTAACAAACTATAATATATCATTTTTTATTGAATAGTTTTCATTTTCTACAAAAGTTTGACTATTAGGCCTTTGGTAATGTTAAAATATTCGTTATCCTCTCATATATATTGGAAAATCAGATTTAATTTTATTTGTGGTATGTTTGCCATATGCCAGGCTCTTACCTATTGCTGTAAATATGAAAGTATGTAAGATATAATACCTCTTCTCAGAGAGGATCAGTGAGTTCACAAGAATATAACTTGTGAGCGTATGCTTCCATACACACACACCTATCAGACTTTTAGCAGTGGTCACCTCTGGGACAGTGAAGGGCTAGATAGTAAAGGAGCTTTCCAATTTTAGCATCTTTTAATACAATATATTTTTTACAAATAAAAGTATTAAGATAGAATTTATGGGAGTCACATTTTTGTATGATAATTTAAAGGAGAAATTGTGTTTTTTAAGCCTTTGTCTATTTCTTCTAGGCAGGAATACCAATGGGACCAATGCCAGCAGCAGGAATGCCTTACCTAGGACAAGCACCCTTCCTGGGCA
This sequence comes from Callithrix jacchus, assembly GCF_049354715.1. Taxonomy (NCBI): domain Eukaryota; kingdom Metazoa; phylum Chordata; class Mammalia; order Primates; family Cebidae; genus Callithrix; species Callithrix jacchus. The sequence continues at coordinate 97,831,707 of NC_133506.1, read as the reverse complement.
TGCGTCCTCCAGGCCCACAGTACACTCCAGACATGCAGAAGCAGTTTGCTGAAGAGCAGCAGTAAGACATCGCCAGAATTCAAGAATTGCAAAGATACATTATAGCATCTATCTTAAGAATTGTCTAATGCTCTCTAGTGCAGATTTGAAACTAAAACAGTCAAAAGTTGCCTTTAAAACTCTTAAGGCCTGGCCCAGTGGCTCATGCCTATAATCCCAGCACTTTGGGAGGCTGAGGCAGGCAGATTGCTTGAGCCCAGGAGTTTGAGACCAGCTTGGGAAACATGCTGAAACCCTGTCTCTACAAAAAATATAAAATATTAGCCAGGCATGGTGGCTCACGCCTGTAGTCCCAGCTACTCAGGTAGCTGAGGTGGGAGGATCACCTGAATCCTGAGGTTAAGACTGTGGTCATGCCACTCTGTACTCCGGCTAGGGCAACAGAGTGAGACCCTGTCTAAAAAAAAAACCCTCTTTAAAATGCCATTATTGTAAGTTTAGAGTCAAAAGGGACCTTAGAGATCCTCTAATTCAACCCTCCTGTTTTACATCTAGTGAAAACGAAGTCTGGGAAAATGAAGTAACTTGTCAGTCCAGGTTACACCGTTACCAGCAAAGCCTGGACCCACAGGGTAGCTCCCTGATTCCCAGATCGTTATTCTTTCTCCTGTATGACACTAGCTTCCCAAGCAGGTTCTTTTTTAATGTGCAAAGTGAAGTGTGTTCTTAGGTTTATTTGCCTCCCTGTTTTTTGAGAATACTTTTGTATGCGAAAGCTTATTTCCTCTTCTTGCAAATCAGATAAGAAATAAATTCATATACATAATTTAGGTAAATCATTCTTTCAACTCATGTCACATATTTTGGAATTAATATAGTGAGGAAACAGGATTGTCGCAATGAAATTTACACTTCTAGAAATGCAACATGATATTGCCAAAACTGTTAGATATCTGAATATAGGCCGGGCATGGTGGCTCACGCCTGTAATCCCAGTACTTTGGGAGGCCGAGGCAGGCAGATTGCCTGAGGTTAGGAGTTCAAGATCAGCCTGACTAACGTGGTAAAACCCTGTCTCTACTAAAAATACAAAATTAGCCAGGCATGATGGCACATGCCTGTAATTCCAGCTACTTGAGAGGCTGAGGCAGGAGAATTGCTTGAACCCTGGAGGTGGTGGTTGCAGTGAGCCACGATCACGCCATTGCACTCCAACCTGGGCAATAAGAGCGAAACTCCGTCTCAAAGAAAAAACAAAAACAAAAAAACAATATAAAACACAGTATATAATCCCAGGAGCTGGTTCTTTATTAGATCATTTTTCCTTCAGAAAACGATTTGAACAGCAACAAAAACTCTTAGAAGAAGAAAGAAAAAGGCGCCAGTTTGAAGAGCAGAAGCAAAAGCTCAGACTTTTGAGCAGTGTGAAACCCAAGGTAATGTTTGAATACTTCTAACCCAGAGCATACACACCCTGAATTTGCTTCTTCTCACTCATTCAATGGATTTCCTGACTGGGGCACCAGCCCAAGCTGAGGCTGTGATTGATTCTTTCCATTTTAGTTTAGCTAATTCCTAATGTGAAGGATTTTTCATTTTCTGTAAAGATACACTGTTGTCAATGAGAATAGGGTATCAGCCATTATCTTCTCAGCTCTTTTTTGGTATCATGGCAGTTTGTAATCTTTTTCTTGGGAAACAGTAATCCTGAATTCAGTGATATTTCATATTTCTCTTAGAGCCTTCACAGGACACTTAATATCAAACAGGCCTATCCTAAAGTATTTATAAATTGGCCCTTTGATGTTTTTATTTTCTGTGGAGTATCATTGTTTAATCATTTACCAATGTCTGACTTGGAGAATTCATTATCAGAAGTGTGTGGTAAAAATATTGGAAATAGATGAATATCTGTGCTTTTCCTAATTTGAGAGGGTTTAAGACACAGTAAGGGATAAGTAAAGAAATACACGTATATTGGTTGTCTCTTAGACAGGAGAGAAGAGTAGAGATGATGCTTTGGAAGCCATAAAAGGAAATTTAGATGGATTTTCCAGAGATGCAAAGATGCACCCTACTCCAGCATCGCACCCCAAAAAACCAGGTAGTTTTAAGAGGCATTACATTTTTCTTTTCTTGGAAGGTGGTTTATGTAGTCCCTGTTTGTTTACCTGGCCATTGTATGTGTGTGTGAAAAGTCAATGCAGAACTCTTCCTTCAAGCTGAGTACAGATTTGGATGTTCTCAAATGTACAATGGCTTAAGAGCTCTAATCTGGATAACAACTGTCTTGGGAGGAAAAAAACTTCTTTGTCTTCTAATTAAATGTCAGTATGACAATTTCACCTGTAAGTTTTCTGTATATAAATATGTAAACATTACTAAACCTATTTACTCAGAGCAAATGTAATAAAGGAGTTTACCATTTAATTCTCATTGTTTTATAGTAACTTTTATGAGCTAGTTCTGATTTCATTATTTAATGTGATGAAACTTAAAATTCTTAAAATACCTCATTTAAAAAAATCATAGGTATAATAATATTCCTCATGAAATTTTAGTTTCTCAATGCAGTTCTTCGTAGTTTTTAAATCAACATTTATTGTCAGGTAAGCAAAAAGAAATGTGCCTATTTAGAGTAGGGTAAAGGGATTTGGGTGAGGGGGTGGTGGTTCTTTTGAACACTTAGCAGTTGAAATGAGTCTTGCCTTTGCATGATTGTTACCACATTCTTTTTAAAAATTGGACATTTCAGGCTAGGCACCATGGCTCATGCCTGTAATCCCAGCACTTTGGGAGGCCGAGGCAGGTAGGATCACTTGAAGTCAGGAGTTCAAGACCAGCCTGGCCAACGTGGTGAAATCCTGTCTCTATTAAAAATACAAAAATTGGCCGGGCATGTGGCTCAAGCCTGTAATCCCAGCACTTTGGGAGGCCGAGGTGGGAGGATCACGAGGTCAAGAGACGAGACCATCCTGGTCAACATGGTGAAACCCCGTCTCTACTACAAATACAAAAAATTAGCTGGGCACGGTGGTGCATGCCTGTAATCACGGCTACTCAGGAGGCTGAGGCAGAAGAATTGCCTGAACCCAGGAGGCGGAGGTTGCGGTGAGCCGAGATCGCGCCATTGCACTCCAGCCTGGGTAACAAGAGTGAAACTCCTTCTCAAAAAAAAAAATATATATATATATAAAAATTATCTGGGCATAGTGGTGCAAGCCTGTAGTCCCAGCCACTCAGGAGACTGAGGCACGAGAATCACTTGAACCTGGGAGGCAGAGGTTGTAGTGAGCTGAGATCGTGCCACTGTACTCCAGCCTGAGTGACAGGGAGACCCAGTCTAAAAATAAATAATAATAGATGTGAAGGAGCAAAAATAAAATAGTATTATTAATGAGCTTCATATTAAATGTAGCTTCTGTAGAATAGGTTTATTATAATTAAATGTAAATAAAAAGCCACAGTGCCTTTTTTTTTTTTTTGAGACAAAGTCTCGCTGTGGCACCAGGCTGGAGTGCAGTGGCACAATCTCGGCTCACTGCAACCTCCATCTCCCAGGTTCAAGCAACTCTGCCTCAGCCATCTGAGTAGCTGGAACTACAGGCGCGTGCCACCACACCCAGCTAATTTTTGTGTGTTTTTAGTAGAGATGGGTTTTGACCATGTTTGCCAGGATGGTCTCAATTTCTTGACCTTGTGATTTGCCTGCCTCGGCCTCCCAAAGTGCTGGGATTACAGGTGTGAGCCACCATGCCTGGCTGACTTTTTTCTTTTCTTTTTTCAAGACGGAGTCTTGCTCCATCACCCAAGCTGGAGTGCAGTGGCATGATTTCAGCTCACTGCTGTCTCCACCTCCCAAGTTCAAGTGATTCTCCTGCCTCAGCCTTCCAAGTAGCTGGTACTATAGGTGTATGCCATCACACCCAGCTAATTTTTGTATTTTTAGTAGAGATGGGGTTTCACCGTGTTAGCCAGGATGGTCTCGATCTCCTGACCTTGTGATCCGCCCACCTTGGCCTTCCCAAAGTGCCAGGACTGCAGGCATGAGCCACTGTGCCCAGCTGACATTTATATCTTTTAGTGCCAAGATCTTTTAAAGGTAGTCTTCAGGGGGGATTTACTTTCTTAAATTGACTATGGTTGTTTGATTCAGCACTTCATGATATCCTAGTGTTGATACTTTTCACAAGAAAATATCATCTTAGTAATGTGTTTAATGTTTTTGTCTTGGCTGGGTGTGGTGGCTCATGCCTGTAATTCCAGCACTTTGGGAGGCCAAGGTGGGTGGATCACTGAGGTCAGGAGTTTGAGACCAGCCTGGCCAATATGGTGTATCTCTGTCTACCAAAAATACAAAAATTAACCAGGCATGGTGGTATGTGCCTGTAGTCCCACCTACTTCAGAGACTGAGCCAGAAGAATTTCTTGAACCTAGGAAACTAAGGAGAGGTTTCAGTGAGCCGATATCACGCCATTGCACTCCAGCCTGGGCATCACAGCAAATCTCTGTCTCAAAAAAAAAAAAAAAAGTTCTTGTCTTTTGTAATTTTTATTCCTCATATGGTAACTTTACTGAAATATGATCTATGCAAATGTGTGGATCAGACATGATATTTCAAAAATTACAAGTTTGTATTGTGCATTATTTCTTTCTGAATTTCTTAGTAAATAATAAAATTTAGTCATCATAGTATATGTTTGTCCAAAATTTATTTGCTACTGTATCAGTAGGTTTTCTTATATCTGATGTATATTGGTTTAAGATAATATCTAGATAAATAGATCATTTCGACTTCAAAAATAATCATCACTTTGATGTAAATCATTAATGGTCTCAGGGGAAAAATTACTGATCTAACGAAAGAAAGACAGTCAAGGCCAGGAGTTTGAGACCAGCCTGGGCAACATAGTGAGACACCATCTCTATGAGAAAAAAAAAGAAGGAAAGAATTAGCTGGGCATGGTGGCATGTGCTACTCAGGAGGCTGTGGCTGGAGGATTGCTTGAGCCAAGGAGGCTGTTATGATCATGAGCAATGAGCATGCCACAGCACTTCAGCCTAGGTGATAGAGCAAGAACCTGTCTCTAAAATAAATGAATAGATACATACATTTTTAGTTTTGCCTTTTTTGAACCAAATGCAAAATAGCTATTAAAACTCCCCTTTAAAAAGACATAAAACTGTGTATAAGTAGACATCAAAGTGTTTTACCTGCATCATATAATTCCATTTGACCATTGTTACTTGTTGTTTCTTGTTCACCTCCACTATTTATGTTTCAATATATTCTTTCGGAATTGTACTACATCTTAATTTCTTTTTCTCTGTTGGTTTCTATTTTTGTGTGTTTCATTGCCATTTTCCATTTTACAGATTGCCCCACATCTCATTCTACTAAAACTGTCTCCCTATCACCTGCCTTTCTTGATGAAGAAGAATTCAGTGACTTTATGCAGGGGCCTGTTGAAGTTCCCCCATGCGGGCCTTCTTCCATGTCCCAGCCCTTTCAGTCTTTCCACCCTTCCACCCCACTTGGCCAGTTGTGTACACAGAAGGCTGGGACACAGCCTCTCCCTCCAGGTCAGAGTCCAGTGCCTTTTACCTTACATGGTGTCCCTGGGCAAATTTCTTACTTCTCTACTGCTTCAACCTCACACACTATACCGAAAGCGGGTAACTCTTAGCATTATTAATGAAAATATTATTAAGATATCCTGGCATAACTTATATCTGTTATATAAGTAGAATAATCCAGTGATGTTGGCAAATGTGTACATGAATGTATGACTGCTGTTGAAATTCAACAAAATAAGAGTCTAGATTTTTAAGTTCTGGGGACTTTACATTCCAGAAAGGTGATTTAAAACTTTGGCTCCTCAACTAGGAGCAATTTAAACTGCGATATAACTTTAAAAGGAATCTGATTTTTCCCAAAGGTTGTTGTTTGGGAGATTCACCAATATCATTTTCTTAAGATTAAGAAGCTAGGAAAGGCTTCTTTTAAAAGTATTCTTTCTGGTTCAGTGACAGAGCACTTGGGTGCAAAAGCCCAGGTTGTTCATTTGCTAAAAATTTGTCCTTAGATTTTGTCATCTATAAAATGAATAGAGACAGCTACACATCCTGGCTTGAGACAGTGTTGGGAGGGATCTTGGCAGACATGTACTTAGTCCAGACTTTCTCATCTGATGGACATAGAAACAGATGATGATGGTGTTACTGGCCAGAGGCCTCCCTAGGAGTTAGTGAAACCATTAGCTTATGTAGATTGTCAGATTTCAAAGGTAGTAGTGCTCCTTCCAGTATACTCTTCCACTGTCTCAATAGAATTCTTCAGAATCACAGTAGGATAATTATATTTAAGTTCTCTGAAATCTCTAAAGTCTCTCAAGTCCTATACAGATGTGTGGTGATTGAATTATTTCAATGTTTACAATTATATGTGGCAGGGCCTTCCCTTTAGTATATAGGGATGAGGGGGGCACCATGGCTCACGTGTGTAATCCCAGCACTTTGGGAGGCTGAGGTGCGCAAATCACCTGAGGTCAGGAGTTACAGACCAGCCTTGCCAACATGATGAAACCCTGTCTCTACTAAAAATACAAAAATTAGCCGGGCGTGGTGACGGGCATCTATAATCCCAGCTACTCAGGAGCCTGAGGCAGGAAAATCGCTTGAACCTGGGAGGCAGAGGTTGCAGTGAGCCGAGATTGCAGTAGTACAAGCTACAGGTTTTTTTTGAGACTCTGTCTCAAAAAAAAAAAAAAAAAAAAAAAAGAATATGGGGGTGGAGACTGATGATTCAGAAGATTAGACATATACAGTTATATACAAATAATCCTTCATGCTGTTTGTTTAGGCCCTTTCTTGGAGGAGAAGCTCCTCGTATCTTGTGATATAAGTACATCTGGGCAGGAACAAATTAAATTAAATACCTCTGAAGTTGGCCACAAAGCCCTAGGCCCAGGTTCCAGTAAGAACCATCCCAGTTTAACGGCCAGTAACGGGGGTGCTGTAGATGGATGTGTAAGTGGCACCACTACTGCAGAGGCAGAAAAGACTTCAGATCAAAACCTGTCAATTGAAGAGAGTGGTGAGCTCGTGAAACATTTAGCAAAAAATTTGTTTAACCAAACGTTGCTCAAATGCTAACAACTTAAGCATTAATCTTCAAATGTATGCTGCTTGATTTTGCTAATCGAAATTTTGCTTGAAATATGTTTAATGCATTCCTTTCTCCAATTAACCCCTAAGATTTTGCTCTGAATTCTTTCAACACACTGTTACTCTTTTTAAAAAATGATTTTGATAACTGGTTTTCTTAATTGGAATCATTTCTGATTTAAAATTTTCTTTCTTTTTATTTTATAAAAGCTCTCTTTTCCTCTTATACTTTCTGTTCTTCCTTAAAGGTTGAAAAGTTAAAATATAACTGGAAAAGTCACCAATGAAAATATACTTTTACTTTCTCTAAAATGAATCATATGCACCACTGCCTAAAAGGTGTAAATTTTATAAATTCAGAAATAAATTAGAATGTAGGCAGCCTAGGAGGCCAACTTTTGGAGGATATTTTACTGGACAAAAGACCCCAAAAGTCCTGTATATTTAAGACAGCCATATCATATGTAGGTTTAAAAAAAAAAAAAAAAAAGAATGAAACTTTTACAAAGAAACATTAGTAAAAGCTGCAAGTAAAGCTTGGACAATTAAATCTTTTTAATTGATATTTATCTGATATAATTTTAAACTATCATCTGTCATGTTTTTTCCCTTAATTTGTAATACATGTTAAGCGGTGCAAGGCTGATATGATTTAGAATATTGATTTGATACATTTTAGTTTTTGTATAATTCACTCTTTAGAACATAGTGTACAATAGTTGCTTAGAAACTAAATTTTATTCTGAATCAGAGGGCAGGGAACCAAATATTTAATTGTATTGGTGACTTTTTGAGTAGTGCTGTTTATAAAAAACATGACTCAGTGTGATTTCCCCATCTTCTCCATGGACCACTATATACATAAATGTTTCTTATCTTCTAGGTGTGGGAGTATTTCCCTCACAGGATCCTGTTCAGCCCAGAATGCCTCCTTGGATTTACAATGAGAGCTTGGTTCCAGGTAAAAAAGCTTCTTTGCCTAGGATTCCCATCTGGATATTTTGCTTTAAATATTGTAAATGTAGTTGTAAGTATTTACTGTTGTAGTTACAAAATATGCGAAAGGAATTTTGTTTTTTTCTAAAAGCACAGAAATTAAATAAATGTCATGTTTCATAAGACTGCCTCATATATGGAATAACTATATAAATGAAGGAGAATAGTTTTGTTTTAATGTTTTATTAACCATCATATTTTTATTTTTAAAAGCTTTCTTAGATTTATCATGCTTTAATGGACATTATCAAATATTTCAGCTATTTACTTATCAAGAATTTTGCTAAAATATGTAATGTAATTTTCTGAATTCTTAGTTTGTATTTTTGAAAATATTCTTTCTATGACTTATTTGTAATACCATATGAAGTAAAAGACCATGTGGCATCTTTTTTTTCCACATTGGAAGATGTGCAAGATGATGTTTACTTTTTTTTTTTTTTTTGAGATTGAGTCTGACTCTGTCACCCAGGCTGGAGTGCAGTGGCATGATCTCAGCTCACTGCAGCCTCTGCCTCCCGAGTTCAAGCCATTCTCCTGCCTCAGCCTCGAGAGTAGCTGGGATTACAGGTGTGTGCCACCACGCCTGGCTAATTTTTTTGTATTTTAGTAGAGACAGGGTTTCACCATGTTGGCCAGGCTAGTCTTGAACTCCTGACCTCGTGATCTGCCCACCTCAGCTTCCCAAAGTGCTGGGATTATAGGTGTGAGCCACCATGCCTGGCTGCATTTTTTTTTTTTTTTTTTTTTTTTGAGACAAGATCTTACTCTGTTACCCAGGCTGGAGTGCAGTGGCACGATCTTGGCTCACTGCAGCCTTGACCTCTGCAGACTCAGGCAGTCCTCCCACCTCAGCCTCTCAAGTAGCTGGGACTACGGGCATGTGCCACTATGCCCAGCTAATTTTTGTATTTTTTGTAGAGACAGGGTCTTTCCATGTTGCTCACGCTGGTCTCAAACTCTCAGGCTCAAGTGATCTGCCTGCCTCAGTCTCCCAAAGTACTGGGATTACAGGTGTGAGCCACCTCACCTGGCTTTTTTCTTTTCATATATTTATACTGCTGAGCCAAAAAGAAAAGAAAAAAAAAATACTTGGTTGGGTACGGTGGCTCACACCTGTAGTCCTAGCTACTCAAGAGGCTGAGGCAGGACAATCTCTTGAACCCGGGATGTGGAGGTTGCAGTGAGCTGAGATCATGCCACTGCACTCCAGCCTGGGCGATAGAGTAAGACTCCATCTCAAAAGAAAAATATCCTGAAAATGCATTTTCTTTTTTAAAAAAGTTTTTAGTTTTTATGGATGTATAGTAAGTATATATTTAATGGAGTACATGAGATACTTGGATACAGACATACTATTTGTAATAATCACATTAGGGTAGATAGGGTATCCACTATCTCAAGCATGTATTACTTCTTTGTGTTATGAGCATTCCAGTTATACTCTTTAAGGTATTTTAAGTGTACAGTAAATTATTGTTGACTGTAGCTACCTTGTAGTGCTATCAAATACTAGCTCTCATTCCTTCTATCCAACTATATTTTTGTGCCTATTCCCCCATCCCCAGTACCCTTCTCAGCCTCTGGAAACCATCATTCTATTCTTTATCTCCATGAGTTCAGTTTTAATTTTTAGCTTCCATAAATGAATGAACATATGTGAAGTTGGAATTTCTATGCCTGGCTTATTTTCACTTAACATAATGTCCTCCAATTCCAACCATATTGTTGGAAATGACAGGATCTCAGTTTTTTTTTTTGTTATAATTATGGCTGAATTGTGCTCCGTCATATATATGTACCACATTTTCTTTATCCATTTATCTGTTGATGAACACTTACGTTGCTTCTGAATGTTGATTTACAGATTAGTACAGCCACTATGGAGAAACCTTTATACTGTTCTCCATGGTGGCTATACTAATTTACATTTCTACCGACAGTGTATGAGGGTTCCCTTTTCTCCACATCCTCACCAGCATTTGTTATTGCTTGTCTTTTGAATAAAAACCATCATAAGTGGGGTGAGATGATATCTCATTGTACTTTTGATTGACATTTCTTTGAGGATCAATGATGTTGAGCACCTTTTCATGAACCTGTTTGCCGTTTGCATGTCTTTTGAGAAATGCCTATTCAGTTCTCTTTTCCTTTTTTTTTTTTTTTTTTTTTTTTTTGAGACAGAGTTTTTCACTCTTGTTACCCAGGCTGGAGTGCAATGGCGCGATCTCGGCTCACTGCAACCTCCGCCTCCTGGGTTCAGGCAATTCTCCTACCTCAGCCTCCTGAGTAGCTGGGATTACAGGCACGCGCCACCACGCCCAGCTAATTTTTTGTATTTTTAGTAGAGACGAGGTTTCACCATGTTGACCAGGATGGTCTCAATCTCTTGACCTCGTGATCCACCCACCTCGGCCTCCCAAAGTGCTGGAATTACAGGCTTCGGCCACCGCACCCGGCCCTCTTTTCCATTTTTTAATCAGATTATTAGTTTTTTTTTCTACTGAGTTGTTTGAGCTTCTTCTATATTCTGGTTATTAATCCCTTATCAGATGGTTAGTTTGCAGATATTCTTCTCCCACTCTGTGGGTTGTCTGTTCATTTTGTTTCCTTTGCAATGCGAAAGCTTTTAAACTTGATGTGATCCCATTTGTCCATTTTTGCTTTGGTTGCCTTTTCTTTTGGGTTACTACTCAAGTATTTGCCCAGACCAATGTTCTGGAGAGTCTTCCCCAGTTGTTTTTTTATAGTAGTTTCAGAGTTTCTGGTATTAGATTTAAGTCTTTAATTTATTTTGATTTGATTTTTGCATTTGGTGTGGGATGGGGTCAAGTTTCATTCTTCCACATATGGACCTCTGTTTTTCCCAGCACCATTTATTGAAGAGACCCTCCCCAATGTATGTTCTTGACACCTTTCTGAAAAATAAGTTCACCATAGACATGTGGATTTATTTCTGGGTTCTGTATTCTGTTCCATTGGCCTCTGTGTCTCTTTTTATGCCATTACTACGCTGTTTTGGTTACTATAGCTTTGTAGTATAATTTGAAGTCAGGTAATATACAGTAATGTACTATAATTCCTCCAGTTTTGTTCTTTTTGCTCAGGATGGCTTTGGCTATTCTGGGTCCATATAAATTTTAGGATTATTTTTTCTGTTTCTGTGAAAAACGTAATTGGTATTTGATAGGGATTGCATTTAATCTGTACTACGCATTGCTTTGGGTAGTATGGACATTTTAAAAACATTGATTCTTCCAAAACATGAACATGGAATATTTCTCTGTTTTTATGTCCCCTTCAATTTCTTGCATTAATGTTTTATAGTTTTCATTCAAATGCATTTTCTGACAGTACTCATAATGACAAAAGGCTGATTGTTACCAAAATCACACGTACAATTCAGTTGTACATAAAAATAATGGCTTTTCTTCCAACTGCCTGTTAGACAGTTTGCATCTTTTCTTCTTCTCTGTCCTCAAGCCAAACAAGCGAAATCTAGATCTTGGTATATGTTAGAGTTTTATCCATTTTCTGCCAGTTTGTATTAACTTTCTCCCCTCCTCCTTTCAAAATACATGCACCCATACTTTCTAGTCAAAATATGTGTTCTTTTTTTCTTTTGAGATGGAGTCTCACTCCGTCACTCAGGCTGGAGTGCAGTGGTTTGATCTTGGCTCTCTGCAACCTCCGCCTCCCAGGTTCAAGCAATTCTCTTGCCTCAGTTTCCCAAGTAGCTGGGATTATAGGCGTGTGCCACGATGCCCAGCTAATTTTTTTGTATTTTTAGCCACCATATTGACTAGGCTGGTTTTGAACTCCTGACCTTGTGATCTGCCCGCCTTGGCCTCCCAAAGTGCTGGCATTACAGGCATGAGCCACTGTGCCAAACCAAAATATGTGTTCTTATAGAGAGCCCACTAACCTGTACTCCATACTCATAATCACAGATGTAAACTTTTTGTTTTAAATATTTTTCTCTGCCTCCCTTAGCCCTACTTACTTTTGTTTTCTAACTAAGCTTGCTAGATTTAATAAGTAACCATACAGAATGCCCAGTTAAATTTGCATTTCAGGTCAATAGCAAGTAATTTTTTAGTATAAGTGTGTCCCATGCAATATTGGCATTATTTTTGCCCTATCTCTAACAACATTTCCCACTTGGTCCTTTGGAAAATTCATGTTATTGTCAAAAACTCACCAACTGTACCCCCCTTTTTAAGACATTTGTTCTGCTTCCTCACCCTGACCGAAACCAGGTCTTTCCTTGAAGGCTGTATTTCAGTGGTTTCTCAGTAATTTCTTTAGTGGTTTCTCTCAGAACCTCTAATTTACTGGAAAGAGTGATGTCGGTATAATTCTTACTTCCTTTTGCTCTTTTCAAACTGTTCCCACCATCATTACTCTACAGCTTCTCTTGTAAAATCTAAAGCATGCTGTCTCGTTACAGTCCTGTAAATTGTAAGATATTGTCTTACCTCTAGCCTTAAACCTTATCTTTAGTACCAAGCTCCAGACTCTTCTAGGCTCCAGACTCTAGTTGTCTGCTGGACATTTCCACTTGAATATCTCAAATATATATATATATTTTTTTTTTTTTGTAATGGAGTCTCACTCTCTTGTCCAGTCTGGAGTGCAGAGTGCAGAGGCACGATCTTGGCTCACTGCAACCTTCATCTCAGGGTTCAAGCAATTATCCTGCCTCAGCTTCCCAAGTAGCTGGGACTACAGGCACATGCCACCATGCCCGGCTAATTTTTGTACTTTTAGTGGAGATGGGATTTCACCACGTTGGCTGGGCTAGTCTCAAACTCCTGACCTCAGATGATCCGCTGGCCTCAGCCTCCCAAACTGCTGAGATTGCAGGCATAAGCCACATGCCCAGCTGCACTTGAATATATTTAAAGCAGTTTAGACTCTGACATGGCTTCAGTTCTATTAAAGCATTTTGAAAATTATTCTTGTATACCAACAATGGCACCCCGAAAACTGAATCACTTGTAATGTGTTTCCATTTGTAATCTGGTCTTCCTTTTAATAGATGCCTATAAGAAAATCTTAGAAACCACAATGACTCCAACTGGAATAGATACTGCAAAACTGTATCCCATTCTGATGTCATCTGGACTTCCCAGGGAAACTCTTGGACAGATATGGGCCTTAGCTAATCGAACTACACCTGGCAAACTTACAAAAGAAGAACTTTATACCGTTCTTGCCATGATAGCAGTAACACAGGTAAACTGTGTTTCTTAAGTTAGATCAAATAACTTTATTAATATAAATCGAAACTATATGAAATCTTTTTTACTACGTTGTATAACTCCTTGTACATTAAAATTTGATCATTTTCAGTTTATAGTACTTGAAAAATGTACAGTTTATATGATGTACATAATAGTGAATATTTCTTTGTTTAAAGACTTTGGTTTTGTTTTGTTTTTGAGACTGAGTCTCACTCTATGGCCCAGGCTGGAGTACAGTGCCTGCTACTATGCCTGGTTAATTTTTTTATTTTTAAGTAGAGTCGGGGTTTCACCATGTTGGTCAGGCTGATCTTGAACTCCTGACCTCAAGTGATCCACCCATGTCAGCCTCCCAAAGTGCTGGGATTACAGGTGTGAGCCACAGTGCCCAGCCTAAAGACTTTTATATATATTAACATTTTCTGAACTTGAAAGTTAGTAATAGCTAAAATTACTCTGTCTCTTGAAGTCCTTGTCTAAAATTTCGTACGTATAGATAAAGCATTCTCAGTCCGGTAGCAGTTTTTCTTTTATTGCAAAGTCATTTTAAGTGGTTTGATCATATAGAATTAACCAAACTTCTTAGAAAGAGAAAGTGTCAGAACTGATATATGTTGGCCATTTCTTTGTTAAGTGTTAGGTTTGTATTGACCTGGTACCTTTTTTCTTATATCAAATTCATGAGTTTTGAGAGAATGAGTGGAAACACACAAAGGCTGCAGATTTTTGCCTTTCTGTCTCTTTGCCAGATTTTGATCATGTGTGGTTTACAATCCCCTAATCCATTTTCCTTCTGTCATTTGTAGAGGGGCGTTCCTGCAATGAGTCCTGATGCTTTAAACCAGTTCCCAGCAGCTCCTATTCCAACTTTAAGTGGTTTTTCTCTGACTCTGCCTACGCCAGTGAGTCAGACAACTGTGATACCGTCAGGCCCTGCGGGCTCCATGCCCCTCAGCCTTGGACAGCCAGTCATGGGCATTAACCTTGTTGGACCAGTGGGTGGAGCTGCAGCCCAGGCTTCTGGTGGTTTCCTGCCAACTTACCCTGCAAATCAGGTAAATGGAGAAGCTGTGCATATTTCAAATAATCCCTCAAGGTGAATCTGGGCACCTTTTTTTCCCAGGAATACATAGAGTAGGTTGTTGGATTATGGTAAGCACATTTAAATTCTTAGGTTCTATCTTTCAGGAAAACTGCTAAACCTGAAATTAAAATACTTCAGTTTTTCACTTCCCAGATTAGCAAAAATGTTTTAAGTATATAATATTTAGTGTTATTGAAAATTGCTGGGCGTAGTGGCTCAGGCCTGTAATCCTAGCACTTTGGGAGGCTGGGGCAGGCAGATCACCTGAGGTCAGGAGGTTGAGACCAGCCTGACCAACATGGAGGAACCCAATCTCTAATGAAAATAGAACATTAGTCGGGCATGGTGGCACATGCCTGTAATCCCAGCAACTCGGGAGGCTGAGGCAGGAGAATCACTTAAACCTGGGAGGCGGAGGTTGCAGTGGGCTGAGATCGCACCATTGCACTCCAGCCTGGGCAATAAGAGCGAAACTCCGTCTCAAAAAAGAAAGACCTGGATTTGGTCTTCAGGTGCCACTCACTATCTACAAGTCTTTAGACGAGTTACTTAACCATGTTGTGTCCCATTGGCTCATTTTGGGCTGGGTGTGGTGGCTTAGGCCTATAATCCCAGCACTTTGGGAGGCTGAAGCCAGTGGATCACAAGGTCAGAAGTTGAATATCAGCCTGGCCAACATGGTAAAACCCTGTCTCTACTGAAAATACAAAAATTAGCCGGGTATGGTGGCACGTGCCTATAGTCCTAGGTATTTGGGAGGCTGAGGCAGGAGAATCGCTTGAACCTGGGAGGCAGAGACTCGGTTTCAAAAAGTAAAGAAGAAAGTGCAGGGTAAACGTAACTAATACACTCTAGGCTTATTGTTACAGCCTTCTTGAAAGGCAGACTTGGCAATAACTATCAAAATTCTACATGTCCAGCTGGGTGTGGTGGTGTATAGCTGTAGGCCCAGCTACTCTGGAGGCTGAGGCAGGAGGATCGTATGAGCCCAGGAGTTTAAGTCTGCGGCGAGCTATGATTATGCTCACACCATTACACTCCAGCTTGGCAACAGAAGGAGGCCCTGTTTAAAACAAAACAAAACAAATACCTCAGCATGTATATATCTTCTGTCCCAGCAGTCACATTATTAGAAATCTGTCCCAAGAAATAGTAACTCAAATTAGCAAAGATATGCAAGAATTTGTTTTGTAACATTGTTAGAGTAAAAATTTAAAAACAAAAAAACAGGAGAAAGGTTAAATAAATTTTAGTTCATCCACACAGTGGTAAACTAATCATTAAACTGAATGAGATAGATCTACATGTACTGCATGGAGATGTCTTTCTTATAAAGTATAGAGCAATATCGTGTAAGCTCATTTTTCTTTAAAACAGATAAGCTGTTAACAGTACTTCTGGAGTGTGGGATTAGGAGTCATTGTTCACTTTTTATACATGTATGTGATTGGTTATGATGAGCTTGTGTCACTTAATTTGCAAACATGCATGATATGTCTATATGACTTTTTTTTTTGAGACGGAGTCTCGCTCTTGTTACCCAGGCTGGAGTGCAATGGCGCGATCTCGGCTCACTGCAACCTCCGCCTCCTGGGTTCAGGCAATTCTCTTGCCTCAGCCTCCTGAGTAGGCTGGGATTACAGGCACACGCCACCATGCCCAGCTAATTTTTTGTATTTTTAGTAGAGACGGGGTTTCACCATGTTGACCAGGATGGTCTTGATCTCTTGACCTCGTGATCCACCAGCCTCGGCCTCCTAAAGTGCTGGGATTACAGGCGTGAGTCACCGCGCCCGGCCGACTTTTTTTTTTTTACCTTTTCTATTTATTTATTTGAGACAAGTCTTGCTGTGTTGCCCAGGCTGGAGTGCAGTGGCATGATCTTGGTTCACTGCCACCTCCGCCTCCCAGGTTCAAGCCATTCTCCTGCCTCAGCCTGCCAACTAGCTGGGATTACAGGTGCCCGCCACCACATCCAGCTATAGATAGGTCTTTTGAAGATGATAGGCGCTCAGTAACCCAATGAAATTAAGCTATTTTAAAAATGTATAAATAATCTTTTTTTTTAACAGTTGATAATCTATACATTTTAAAAATGTATGGATTATCTTTTTTTTTTTTTTTTTTTTTTTTTTTTTTAAACAGGCTGGAGTACAGTGATGTGATCTTGGTTCACTGCAACCTCCGCCTCCTGGGTTCAAGGGATTCTCCTGCCTCAGCCACCCATGTAGCTGAGTCTACAGGCTCATGCCACCATGTCCAGCTAATTTTTATATTTTTAGTAGAGACAGGGTTTTGCCATGTTGGCCAGACAGGCTGGTCTCAAACTTCTGACCTCAGGAGATCTGCTGGCCTCCACCTCCCAAAGTGCTAGGATCGCAGGTGTGAACCACTGGGCCTGGCCTAGATTAACTATTTAAACCAGTCTTTTACCATTTGTACCAGAGAGTATCTAAAATTACAAAACAGGATTCCTGCCTTGAGCACTTGAGTTAATATACCTAAACTCAGAAATTTTAAAGGCAGTGTTTGAGATTGACTCTTGGAGATTTGTTGTGTATTTATTTTACCAGTCAGTGCTATTTATTTAAATGTCCTTTATAAATCTAGGTAGTAAAGCCAGAAGAAGATGACTTCCAGGATTTTCAAGATGCTTCTAAGTCAGGATCCCTTGATGACTCATTCAGTGATTTCCAAGAGTTGCCTGCTTCTTCAAAAACCAGTAACTCCCAGCATGGAAATAGGTAGAAAAGAGTTTAATATATTTAATACTGTATTTAATCGTTAAGAAAGAGGCATCCATAATAAGAAGACTGGGCGTGAGGAATTAAAAAAATTAAATTATACTCTGCAAACTTCTCTCCCCTTTGTCCACCTCAAACTTCAGCTCCTACTGTTTCCTCCCGGTACACACCTACCTGCCAATACTCTTTTTTACCTGTGCCAAACCTGTATTATAGCTAAGAGCACCTGTGCAGTGATGACTTCATGTTCCTGTATTAAAAGGCAGGTCTTCAACTGTTGAAAAGTTTCTTAGGCAGGAGCACATAATTTTACATTTTTGTAATGTAAGGTACTGTTGCTTTTCCACAGAACTATAATTCAAAATTCTAAATAATCATATTTATTCACATTTCTTGTATATTTGACATCAGTGTCTTTTAAGCCTTCAGATTTCTGTTGTTTTCATAGACAGCTGCATAAACATTTGTCTAAGGTTTTAAATGCCACCTTAATCTTCACCTCCTGAGCATAATGGCGCATCCCTGTATTCCCAGCTGTCCCAGCTACTTGGGATGCTGAGGCAGGAGAATCTCTTGAACCCAGGAGGTTGAAACTGCAGTGTGCTCTGATTATGCCTCGGCACTCCAGCCTGGCGACAGAGGAAGATGCTGTCTCAAAAAAATAAATAAATAAAAATTCACAAAAGTTAATGTATAGGAGTTTGGAGTTGGTTAGTTTATTTTGCTGAGATCAAAATATTTCTTTTGAAACATATATACTTAGCAGGGTAAGCAACTAAATAAAACTATCTACCACAGTCATATGGAGTGATTGTAAAACACTAATAGATTCACTAGAGAAAATGCAAAATTCTTTTTTTGGTCAATTTTTTTTAAGTCTTACTTTTCAGTAGAATACAGGTTCCTAAATGTAAAATCAATATGCCTTTCTCACTTGAGTATTTTCATTGTAGGAAAGGGTAGAAATAACTGTTTTCGTGTTTGGAACAGATGATAACTGTATGTAACTGGCATAAACACTTTCACAGTGACTACAGTGGTTTTTTTAAAATAAGAACTGGAATGAAACATTCTTTTGCAGTGTGCATAAAATTACATTCTGAGTCATAACTTACTGTGAATGGAATTTTGTTGACTTTAATCAGCAAGAAGTAGTTCATTACCCTAAAGATCTTTTTTTTTTTTTTCAATTCTGTGAATATAATTTTAAAATTAATAAGTAGCCGGGCGTGGTGGCTCAAGCCTGTAATCCCAGCACTTTGGGAGACCGAGGCGGGTCGATCACGAGGTCAAGAGATCGAGACCATCCTGGTCAACATGGTGAAACCCCGTCTCTAGCAAAAATACAAAAAATTAGCTGGGCGTGGTGGCGCGTGCCTGTAACCCCAGCTACTCAGGAGGCTGAGGCAGGAGAATTGCCTGAAGCCAGGAGGCGGAGGTTGCGGTGAGCCGAGGTCGCGCCATTGCACTCCAGCCTGGGTAACAAGAGCGAAACTCCGTCTCAAAAAAAAAAAAAAAATCTTTCTATTAAATGTGACACTTACTTATTAATTTTTTTTTTTCGTTCCTGTTACCCAGGCTGGAGTGCAATGGCGCGACCTCGGCTCACCACAGCCTCTGCCTCCTGGCTTCAGGCAATTCTCCTGCCTCAGCCTCCTGAGTAGCTGGGGTTATAGGCACGCGCCACCACGCCCAGCTAATTTTTTGTATTTTTGCTAGAGACGGGGTTTCACCCTGTTGACCAGGATGGTCTCGATCTCTTGACCTCGTGATCGACCCGCCTCGGCCTCCCAAAGTGCTGGGATTACAGGCTTGAGCCACCACGCCCGGCCCTAATAGAAAGATTTTTACCCATGAGCTATAAATGGCCATCACTAAAGTTGGAGGGCCCATGAAAAATAAATCATTCAACTCTTTGGGGTTTTTTCTCCTAAAATGTTAATTGCCTTTATGCCCATGTAATATTCTGTATGGTGAACTGTACTTTAATTACTTATGGAACTTTTAAAAAGTCAACTTACAGTGTATAGATGATGATTTATTTCATTTGTCAAGATCAGTTATATAGCAGCTGTTTGGTGGTGATGTGAAATCATACTATTTGATAGCATTAAGTCCTAAAGGACTGTCTACCCCATTAACATGCAGCTGCCAGAGCCTAGTTTTTACCTTACTTGTAAGCCACTGATAAGAAGATTTAAATGTCTGTGGAAAGATTTTTTGCTCTAGGGCAAAGAACTCAATAGAAATCCATTTATATAACTTGTACATGGTATTGAATGACAAGAACTAGTGGTGGAATGTAGTCATTCATATGTAAAGGTAGTTCTTCCAGGGAGCTGCCTGCGTCTGATAAGGGAAGAAGAAAAATAAAAAAGTAATGCTTTTATAGTATGTGTTTAAGCCTTCTAAGAATTACCCATACAGATACTACTCATTACGCTATTTTTCCATCCAGCAAGAAATATGTCCACAGGCAAAAGTATCTTTATCTAATTTTGAAGTGATTGTTGTTTTGTTACAAAGATAGCTTCTGGAACCACTGATGTGATCCTTGTAAAAATGCAAATTGTATTAACTCTGCTGCAGCTTATCAGATGTATGCACTTCTGCCAGTAGGCAATGCAGTACGATCAAAAGAAGAACAATTTACATTTTGGTTTGAACAACATTTCATAAATAGATTTTTATCTTAAATATTCTACCTCTGCACTCTGAACCCATTGAAGATAATTTATATTAAGGTTAACATGATTTATTTTAAAATATTGAGTATATATATGTGGATCAGTTCACTTTTAGTTTTATGTTCGTAAAGTTAAAATTGCAGGAAGTCATCCTTTAATAATCTACTTCCAATGCCATTCCAATTGTTATTATGGCTTAAAGAGATGCTTAGACAGTCAACATGTTTCTGGCCCCTCTTCATTTAATCAGGAAAAAAATAATTGTTTGGGTATTGTTTTTTGTCTTTTTTAAAAAAAAAAAACAGACATTGTTTTTAGTTTTGCGGTATATATGTATACTATTTAGTTTCTCACTTTTAAAGCAGGAGCCATGAGTTTTAATGAAATACCTGTTTGCTATTTTAATTCTAACTTCCTTTTTGATGATAAGGGAAGAATTCAGGGTCATCAAAAGTTTCTTTTTCACTTTAGTGCCCCTTCTTTGTTGATGCCACTTTCTGGAACTAAAGCATTGCCTTCAATGGACAAATATGCTGTATTTAAAGGAATTGCCGCTGATAAGTCTTCTGAAAATACTGTTCCACCTGGAGGTAAAAACAGTTGGTAAATTCATAAACTTGTGAATGCTAAATTGCAAAATATTTAAATTGTATGAATCTTTAAGTGGTGGTCTTCTGTGCTAAATGTGTAAAATGCTTATACCACATGTTAAGAGTGTTTGGTTAAACCAATCTGCCTCACTTCCTGGATCTGTGATTTCAAGATTCCTAACCTTAATTGAGCTCCGTCCTTTCTATCATAGATCCTGGTGATAAATATAGTGCTTTCAGAGAACTCGAACAGACGGCAGAGAATAAACCTTTAGGTAAGTTTTTGAGTCCCTAAAAGGATAAATTATTTCCATTTTTAATTTAAAAAAGGATTTTTGATGGTTTTTTCAATGGCATTCCTTTGTGTTAGTGTGCGTGTGTTCAGGAGAAAAAAACCGAGTGGATGAAACAATATGGTATAGGAGTGATTTTTATAATAGATAACTCAAACTGTAAGTATTCTAATTCAAAAAAACTTAATAATAGCTACCATGTTTAGGCCTGGTGTGGTGGCTCATGTAATCCCAACACTCTGGGAGGCCAATGTAGGCAGATCACCTGAGGTCAGGAATTTGAGACCAGCTTGGCCACATGGTGAAACCCCATCTCTCCTGAAAATGCAAAAAAGTTAGCTGGGTGTGGTGGCGCATGCTGTGGTCCCAGTTACTCAGGAGGCTAAGGCACAAGAATTGCTTGCACTCGGGGAGGCAGAGGTTGCAGTGAGCCAAGATCATGCCAATCATGCCACTGCACTCCAGCCTGGCAACAGAGCGAGACTCGACGTCAAAAAAAAAAAAAAAAAAAATCATGATAGGCACTAAATGAGGGATTATCTAGTAGAAGAGGAATAAGATTACTTCTTATGGTTCTGGAAATTACAAGGAGGGAAATGTGCTTCAGTTATTGGGAATTATTTATTTTGTAAAATGTAGGGCATGCCAGGCACAGTGGCTCACACCTGTAATTCCAGCACTTTGGGAGGCCAAAGTGGGAGGATGACTTGAACCCAGGAGTTTGAGACCAGCCTGGGTGACATAGTGAGATCCTGTCTCTACAAAAAGAGTAAAAAATTAAAAAAAAAAAAACAATACAGTTAGTCAGATGTGGTGGTGCTCAGCTGTGGTCCTAGCTACTTGAGAGGCTGAGGTAGGAGAATTGCTTGAGCCTGGGAGGTCAAGGCTGCCATGAGCCATGATTGTGCCACTGTACTCCAGCCTGGGCAGCAAGCAAGACACAGTCTCAATCAATCAATTAAAATAAAATAATTGAGGGTTGAAACGAAGGAGAAAATACTAAGGGCAGCCAGAGAGAAAGGTCACATTACCCACAAAGGGAAGCCTATCAGACTTACAGCAGATCTCTCAGCAGAAACTCTACAAGCCAGAAAGAGTGGGGGCCAATATTCAACATCCTCAAAGAACAGAACCTTCAGCCCAGAATTTCATATCCAGCCAAACTAAGCTTCACAACTGAAGGAAAAATAAAATCTTTTATGAACAAGCAAGAACTCAGAGATTTTATTACCACCAGGCCTGCTTTACAAGAGCTTCTGAAAGAAGCATTACACATAGAAAGAAACAACCAGTATTAGCCTTTCTAAAAATATACCAGAAAGTAAAGAGCATCAACATAAAGAAGAATTTACATCAACGAATGGATAAAACATCCAGTTAACATCAAATGGCAGTAAACCTAAATTTAAATCGACTAAATCTCCCAATCAAAAGATACAGCCAAAACTCAACTGTATGCTACATCCAGACCCATTTCACATGTAAGGACACAAAGACTCAAAACAAAGGGATGGAGAAAGATTTACCAACCAAATGGAGAGCAAAAATAAATAAATAAAAAGCAGGAGTTGCAATTCTCGCATCTGATAAAATAGATTTTAAAGCAACAAAGATATAGTGGTAAAAGGATCAATGCAACAATAAGAGCTAACGATCCTAACACCCAGATACATAGAGACTTAGATTCAATGAGACAGAAAATTAATAAGGATATCCAGGACTCGAACTCAGATCCGGAACAAGTAAACTTAATAAATATTTATAGAGCTCTCCACTTCAAATACACAAAATATACATTCTTGTCAATACCACATCACATCTACTCAGGTTTAAATGAAATATTGATTGGCCATTATTAATACCCATTTTTTAGAATAAAGCAACATTTCCGTTCTCTCTCCCTCTTTTTCTTCCTTTCTTCCTCTCCTTCACTCCTTTTTTTTTTTTCTTTCCTTCTCAAAAAAAAAAGAAAAAGAAAAAAAAAAGAATTAAATAAAACAAAATTTAGGACAAATTCCAAATCAATGTAGTTTCTTCTGAAGATAGAACATTCCCTTTCACGGGAAGCTTGCAAGACAGGTTAAATTCCCTTGTCAAATGAGAGCTGTGGTTGCTCTGATTTATTATACTGTTCAACGAGGCTTGAAGTGTTAGCAGTACAGCAATCTATGGACTGTAAAGGCAACAACTAGTCTTTTTTTAAAAAACAGTTTTATTCTCGTCACCCAGGCTGGAGTACAATGGCATGATCTTGGCTCACTGCAACCTCCACCTCTTGGGTTCAAGCAATTCTCCTGTTCCAGCCTCCTGAGTAGCTGGGATTACAGACACCTGCCACTATACCTGGCTAATTTTTTTATTTTTAGTAGAGATGAGGTTCCACCATGTTGGCCAGGCTGGTCTCGAACTCCTGACCTGAAGTGGTCTGCCCGCCTCACTTCCCAAAGTGCTGGGATTACAGTCATGAGCCATTATCACACTTGACCAGTCTTTCACTTTTCAAGACTTTTTTTTCTATTATTGTTGCAGTACCTGGTACCATTATTATTTGTTATTTTTTAGCTTTTTACTCATGATCTGGAAAGAAAACATTCCAGAATCGCATTATTAAAAGCAACTTGAGGCCAGACGCGGTGGCTCATGCCTGTAATACCAGCACTTTGGGAGGCCGAGGCGGGCAGATCACAAGGTCAGGAGTTTGAGACCAGCCTGCTAACATGGTGAAACCCTGTCTCTACTAAAAGTACAAAAATTAGCTGGGCACGGTGACACATGCCTATAATCCCAGCTACTTGGGAGGCTGAGGCAGGAGAACTGCTTGAACCTGGGAGGTGGAGGTTGCAGTGAGCCAAGATCACACCACTGCACTCCAGCCTAAGCAACAGAATGAGACTCTATCTCAAGAAAAAAAAAACTTGATTAAGGCATAGTTACTACTACATATCATAAAGCAGGTATAAGGTATTTTACATTCACAGAGGTATAATACAGTACTGTCTTACATCTATAATACTAGAGGGTACAGTTAAAAAGACATTATATAAGGTTTGATTCTACTTTTCCAGCAGAGAGCCCAAAGGATGGTATGACACAGCTCTTGTACAGAAATGCACTTTCTTAGCTAGGATTTTCTTCCACTAGTAACATGCTTGTAGATACTCACTTTGCTTCATGAACATCAGCTAAAAGTAATTTAAAAAGCAACAACCAGATGAAACATTGGATTCATACAGAGACGACCAAGTGGGGGCAAGCAGGACTCAACCAAACTCGTACTTTACCAAATCCTTCATGTTTCAGTGGTGAGAGCTCTATGAAAGAAGGGAATGGCAAGTAGCATTTCAAAGCCTGGGCCACAACCAAAACACTGGATCATTTCAATCAGAAGCAGTAACCAAACAGTGCTCACTTAGTGTGTTCAGGAATGCCGACGTCAATATTCAGTTATCTGCTCACTCATCCAGGAAGAATGGGTGATCAGTTACTATACTTTGCTTGTGTTAAACTAAATTACCGCTTTATAAGATTTTCAAGATTGGCTGTAACTCGATGAGAAAGATGAAGAGAGAGGGGTTTATATGCATGTGTGGTTACCATCTCTGATAGTAAGACTTAGAGTACATGGGAATATAAAATGATAATTTGAGAGCTATATATGTAAAAACTTTGTTTGCGGTTAAATCCCACTATAAACATGATGTCTAGGGTTTAGATAACCCATAGGTCAGTTTATCTTCTCCAAAGCTTAACTATGCATGCTATGAAACTCTAATGAGAATTTCCTTCTGGGAATAATGCCACATTCTATCTTTATGTACTGAATGCTTGAACTTGGGATGCCCTTCAACAATCTTTTGTTTCCACCCTTCTGCTAGTCAGGGATAGAAGAAAGGTAACTGTGGTAGAAATTGTACTGCTTAATCATCTCTAAAAGAGGAAAGCCCACCTCTTATAAAACTATTCAGTCCCTTATAGCTGTTAGGTTCTAGAAATGTTTCCTTGTGTTTCATCCAGGCTTTTAGAACGTAATAGCTATTTGTTCCTCAGTGCCTGTGTCAGATAGACACTGGGAGTACAGAGATAAACCTGAGAGGAACTTTTGACTTGTTAGGTTTTCATTTGCACCTAGCAATGCTTTCATCAACACTTGGGCGGAGACAAGTTTGGAGTAAACAGTACATGGTTCAACATGAAGGTTCTTGTGTAATATGATATTAATAACCATAATGTGTATCCCTGTAATAGACAATAGGAAAAATGTAAGCAATAACATACCTTAGTCCTGCTTTTTCAATATATATATATTTTTTGAGACAGTATCTTGCTAAGTCATTAAGCCTGGAGTGCAGTGGTGCAGTCATAGCTCACTGCAGCCTCCAACTCCTGGGCTTAAAAAATTGTCCTGCCTCAGCCTCCCAAGTAGCTAGTACTATAGATGTGTACCACCACCGTGGGGTCTTGCTCTGTTGCCCAAGCTAGTCTTGAATTCCTGGCTTCAAGCAATCCTTCCAGCTCAGCATCCCACAGTGCTGGGAGCCACCATGCCATCCAAATTTCAGGCTGGAGTGCAGTGACGCAATCTCAGCTCACTGTAACCTCCACCTCCCGGGTTCAAGTGATTCCCCTGCCTCAGCCTCCTGAGTAGCTGATAATACTACAGGCACGCACCACCATGCCCAGCTAATTTTTAGTATTTTAGTAGAAACAGGGTTTCACCATATTGGCCAGGTTGGTCTTGGTCTCCTGACCTTGTGATCTGCCCACTTCAGCCTCCCAAAGTGCTGGGGATTACAGGCGTGAGCCACCGTGCCTGGCCCAAAATTCAGTACTTTTTAAACAAAGTTCTAGATAGTTTTATTTTCATTTGCTTGCTTTCATTCCTATCTTAACTTTAATTTTAACATCTTCCAAGTAGAGTTGCCAACTTTGTTCATTTTAGGAAAATAGATTTTGTTTTCCTAAATGGTGTCATACCTTTTTTATACTCATTACAAAATACATTGGCTTGACTTCATCAAAGTACATTAGCATCTTAGAATTTTTTTTTTTTTTTTGAGATGGAGTTTTGCTCTTGTTGCCCAGGCTAGAGTGCAATGGCTTGATCTTGGCTCACCGGAACCTCTGCCTCCCGGGTTCAAGCGATTTTCCTGCCTCGGCCTCCTGAATAGCTGGGATTATTGGCATGCACCAACATGCTTGGCTAATTTTTTTGTATTTTTTAATAGAGACGGGGTTTCTCCATATTAGTCAGGCTGATGTCAAACTCCTGACCTCAGGTGATTTGCCCACCTCAGCCTCTAGTATTACAGGCATGATCCACTGCATCAGGCCACTATCTTAGAACTTACGAAGAATCTTACAGTATTGTGTTCAGAGCTGTAGGTTTCTTAGCTGAATGACAGAGTTTAATACTGCTTCCCTTTTTCCATCTTCACAGTTTAAGCCATAAATTAAAGTGAATGAGGAAAATGTTCTACATATAGAAATGACATATTTTTATTAAGTAAAGAAATGACATATTTTTATTGAAGTTTCAGCAAAAAAGTAGTCTCTTGAGATTTTTTTAGAGCCTAAAAAATGACAGAGAGGGAAACTTATAAGAATGTAGACATTAGGGGCTGGGCGCGGTGGCTCAAGCCTGTAATCCCAGCACTTTGGGAGGCCAAGGCGGGTGGATCACGAGGTCAACAGATCGAGACCATCCTGGTCAACATGGTGAAACCCCGTCTCTACCAAAAATACAAAAAGTTAGCTGGGCACGGTGGCACGTGCCTGTAATCCCAGCTACTCAGGAGGCTGAGGCAGGAGAATTGCCTGAAGCCAGGAGGTGGAGGTTGCAGTGAGCTGAGATCATGCCATTGCACTCCAGCCTGGGTAACAAGAGCAAAACTCCGTCTCAAAAAAAAAAAAAAAAAAAAAAAAAGAATAGACATTAACCACAAAGCTAATCATGAAATCATATGCTTAATATGCCTTCTGATAGACAAGCTTCCATTGACTGTGACTAATTTATTCGCCAACAGATTCCCATTGTAAACCTGCCCATTTTTATTTCCTTTTAACCCTTTCACCCAGCTTGCATTTCTAATGGAAAAGCTTACAATTCATCAATAAGTGTAGTTTGCTGTGGTGATTCAAACAAACAAACAAAGCAATACTTGTCAATTTCACAGCTACTTCAATGCAACACATTAAAAATTTAGGCTGTGATGAAATTGGCTGCTTGCCACCTATACATTTACAGAAATAATACAAATATCAGTGATACTAAAGTTCTAGGGTGATTTTTAAAAGTTTTACATCTTCTGTCAGTTTGTGAAATTGACTTGAATTTTACTAGTGGTACATCTTACAAATATAAATTACAAGAAATCTGAATGCTGTTCCTCTCTTCTTAGATGAATTCCTTGGTGTTGATGAATTATGCTGATGAATTGGTTAAGTATCTCAGGTTATAACGGCAGAAAATCAGCTTGTATTGTTTTTGGTGCTTTTCTTTCATCTGCTATATCCAAGTATATATCTTGTTACAAGCACAGTATTATTATTTTTTTTTTTATTTTTTGGAGACAGACTTTTGCTCTTGTTACCCAGGCTGGAGTGCAATGGCACGATCTTGGCTCACCGCAACCTCCGCCTCCTGGCTTCAAGCAATTCTCCTGCCTCAGCCTCCTGAGTAGCTGGGATTACAGGCATGCGCCACCATGCCCAGCTAATTTTTTGTATTTTTAGGAGAGACGGGGTTTCACCATGTTGACCAGGATGGTCTCTATCTCTTGACCTCGTGATCCACCCGCCTCGGCCTCCCAACGTGCTTGGATTACAGGCGTGAGCCACCGCGCCCGGCACAAGCACAGTATTATTTTATTGAGACAGAGTTTTGTTCTTTTTGCCCATGCTGGAGTGCAATGGCGCAATCTTGGCTCACTGCAACCTCCACCCCCAGGGTTCAAGTGATTCTTCAGCCTCAGCCTCCCAAGTAGCTGGTATTACAGATGCCTGCCACCATGCCCAGCTAATTTTTGTATTTTTAAATAGAGACAAGGTTTCCCTGTGTTGGCCAGTCTAGTCTTGAACTCCTGACCTCATGATCCACCCACCTAGGCCTCCCAAAGTGCTGGGATTACAGGCATGAGCCACCACACCTAGCCGGCTGGCCCTAACTTTTTATTTTTTGGGTGAGGAAATTAAAGCTTATATTTTAATTTACTTAATTTTAATCTCCAGAAATGGCAGTCATTTTTTTTTGTTTTTTTTTTGAGATGGAGTCTCACTCTGTCGCCAGGCTGGAGTGTAGTAGCGCAATCTTCGCTCACTGCAACCTCTGCCTCCCAGGTTCAAGCAATTCTCCTGCCTCAGCCTCTCGAGTAGCTAGGATTACAGGCCTGAGCCACCACACCCAGTTAATTTATTTTGGTATTTTTAATAGAGACAGGGTTTCACCATGTTGACCAGGCTGGTCTTGAATTCCCAACCTAAGGTGATTCGCCCACCTTAGCTTCCCAAAGTTCTGGGATTACAGACGTGAGCCACTGCTCCCAGGAAGCAGCAGTCATATTTTTTAATAATAAATGATGTTGGTTGGTATAGCTATATTTATTTGTTTATTCATTTTTCTTTTCTTTTTTTTTTTTTTGAGATGGAGTTTCACTCTTGTTGCCCAGGCTGTAGTACAATGGCATGATCCCAGCTCACTGCAACCTCCACCTCCCAGGTTCAAGCGATTCTCCTACTTCATCCTCCCAAATAGCTGGGATTACAGGCATGCGCCACCATGCCCTGCTAATTTTGTATTTTTTAGTAGAGATGAGATTTCTCCATGTTGGTTAAGCTGATCTGGAACTCCCGACCTCAGGTGATCAGCCTGCCTTGGCCTCCCAAAGTGCTGGGATTACAGGTGTGAGCCACCATTCTTGGCCTTAGTTTTCTTTTTTGAGACAATCTCTCTCTGTCCCCCAGGCTGGAGTGCAGTGATGGGATCTTGGCTCACTGCAACCTCTGCCTCCCAGGTTCAAACAGTCCTTTTCCTCAGCCTCCCAAGTAGCTGGGATTACAGGCATGTTCCTCCATACCCAGCTAATTTTTCCTTTTTTTATTTTTTTCAATTTTTTTCATTTTTTAGTAGAGATGGGGTTTCTTCATGTTGGCCAGGCCTGTCTTGAACTCTTGGCTTTAAGCAATCTGCCTGCCTCGGCCTTCCAAAGTGCTAGTATTATAGGTGTGAGCCACTGTGCCCAGCCTTGGCATAACTATATTTACATTTGGCTTATCTGTGGTTTTTGTTACCTGGCATAGCCTAGTGGATTTTATGGTAGACCTTCAGATACTGTTAGAAAACTGAGATCATCTGCATCCTGATGTTGTACCTGAGTGATAACATTACTATCATAATAAAGAATGTATAAACCTTTTAAGAATCACAGGCCTTGGGCTGGGCATGGTGAATCCGCCTGTAATTCCAGCACTTCGGGAGGCCAAGGTGGGTGGATCACATGGGGTAAGGAGCTCGAGACCAGCCTGGCTAATGTGGTGAAACCCCATCTCTACTAAAAATACAAAAATTAGCTGGGCATGGTGGTGGGCGCCTGTAATCCCAGCTACTTGGGAGGCTGAGGCAGGAGAATCGCTTGAATGGGAGGCAAAGGTGGCAGTGAGCCAGGATCATGCCTTCTTGCTATTGCACTCCAGCCTGGGCGACAAAAACAAAACTCTGTCTCAAAAAAAAAAAAAAAAAAGAATCATAGGCCTAAATTTTTATCAGTGTCTTAACTAAGTCTATTTATTTATTAGAACTACATAAGTACCCACTGTAACCAGAATATAAAAACAAACAGTTTCTGGACACATGTTTCTTAGGATCTCCTGAGAGCTGTTTCATGGGCAAAAGAAATTTTATTTAAAAAAATGATAAAAAATAAACAATTCTGTCAGTTACCCTATCCTCAGAGTAGCATAATATAAAGTCTAAATCATATCCTTTACAACTTTGTATAATAGAGTTGGTATTTATTCAAATCCTTTTGAATTTTAATAAATAAAAGTAAGTGCTCATTGATACGGTGAGTCAGCTGATTTTTAGAAAAGCTCAAGGGCTCATAGAGTTTTTTCTGTGAGATTCAGCTCAATAGAGAATATAGGGAGGAGCTGCTTCACAGTGTGCCCTACTTTGCAAGTAAGTAGATACTTTTTCCAAAGTTTTTAATCAAAGTTCCCTTTTAATTAATACCTCCATTTACTTGAGCAAGACCACATAGTATCATAGTATCTAATGTCATTCTTTTTTTTCTTTTTTTTTGAGATGGAGTTTTGCTCTCGTTGCCAAGGCTGGAGTTCAGTGGTGCAATCTTGGCTCACTGTAATCTCTGCCTTCCAGGTTCTAGTGAATCTCCTGCCTCAGTCTCCCGAGTAGCTGGGACTGCAGGCATGCGCCACCACACCTGCCAAATTTTGTATTCTTAATAGAGACAGGGTTTCTCCATGTTGGTCAGGCTTGTCTCGAACTCCCGACCTCAGGTGATTCACCCATCTCAGCCTCCGAAAGTTCTGGGATTACAGGTGTGAGACACCACACCCGGCTGTATCTAATGTTATTCCTAAAGTGCCTGGTTAAATCAAGTGTTGTACATCCTAAATATTAGATGTAGGATTTTTCATAATACTTTATTGGTACCTCTGATTTTTTTTTACCATGTAATATGTTTTATCTTTAAAAGGCCACTGTTTTAATATGCCTCTCTTCAAGAACCTCTAGCACCTATTTCTTACTGTATCTATACAACAGTCTGCTTGGCTGGCTAGCTGTGGGAACAAAAAGTCTTGAGAGCAGTGCTTTTAGCCAGTTGTAGGATCTGGAGCTAGAGGAGATTCCATATTAAACACGTGAGCAAATGAAAATGGTACTGTCAGGAACTTTCAATTTGATTTCTCTCTATTTCAGTATCACTAGACTTCAATGTGGAAATAAATATGTGGTTGAATAGGGTTTACACTATGTAAGCATTATTAAGTAATGTCAAGTCAGTGGAGAAGCATCAGGAAAATTCTGCTTGCAGTTTAATATGCTGTGCATTATGGTTTTCAGTTCAGCATTCCTATTTGTTTGGTGGTATTTTTTCTTTCAGGAGAAAGCTTTCCAGAATTCAGATCTGCAGGAACTGATGATGGTTTCACCGATTTTAAAACAGCTGATAGTATATCACCACTAGAGCCACCGACAAAAGACAAAACTTTTCCACCATCCTTCCCCTCAGGAACTATACAACAGAAGCAGCAAACACAAGTGAAAAATCCTCTGAACTTAGCAGACCTTGATATGTTTTCCTCAGTTAATTGCAGCAGCGAGAAACCATTGTCTTTTTCAGCTGCGTTTAGCACATCTAAATCAGCTTCCACACCACAGCCAACAGGTTCCGCTGCTACTACGGCAGCATTGGCATCGACAGCATTGGCATTGACGAAGACTTCTAGTTTGGCTGATGATTTTGGAGAATTCAGCCTTTTTGGGGAATATTCTAGTCCAGCATCTGTTGGGGAGCAGGATGACTTTGCAGATTTTATGGCTTTCAGTAATAGCTCTATTTCATCTGAGCAAAAGGCAGATGACAAATATGATGCCCTTAAAGAGGAAGCCAGTCCTGTTTCTCTAACCAGCAACATGGGCAGCACAGTGAAAGGTGGGCAGAATCCCACTGCTGCATCTTCCAAGTATGATGTCTTCAGACAACTTTCTCTGGAAGGGTCTGGACTAGGTGTTGAAGACCTGAAAGATAACACTCCTTCAGGAAAAAGTGATGATGATTTTGCTGACTTCCACTCCAGCAAACTTTCTTCTATAAACTCAGACAAATCCCTGGGAGAGAAAGCTGTGGCTTTCAGACACACCAAAGAAGACTCTGCGTCAGTGAAGTCCTTGGATCTCCCTTCCATTGGTGGCAGCAGTGTTGGCAAGGAGGACTCTGAAGATGCACTCTCTGTTCAGTTTGACATGAAATTGGCTGATGTGGGAGGAGATCTTAAGCATGTCATGTCTGATAGCTCTTTGGATTTACCAACAGTTAGTGGCCAGCATCCTCCTGCTGCAGGTGAGGAATTGGTGAGATTGCTCTGGTGATGGTGTTGTAGATTTCAAAGATGAGTCCGTGGGTGTTGATTTACATGAGTAAGGCTCTGGCCCTTTATCTTTTTGAATCTCTAATAACCTCTTTGTTGCCAGTCTCCCCAAAGCAGTATTAAATTGGATACTATGGCTACTGTAGACCTTAGATTGGGTGGCTAAAATATTTTTATTTTTGAAATCTAGCACCAACTTGGTGTTAGAGGCACATAGATACTCACTGCTAAGTGAACTCCACATTGCCAGAAATCTGATAAAGACTTTTGCAATGCCAGCAGTGTTCTTCCATTTCTGAGAGTAAAATCAATGTTTCCCTCTCCTTTTTTCTTCTGTTGGGTATACACAGCAGCTGTTAGTATAGTATTCTATTTGATTGACGGAAACTAACTCTTGTTAGGTCAAAAAAGTAAAAATTTCTAACCACTTGTAGTACAGTTTGCCACATCCCTTTGAGAGAAGAAGAGGGAAGAGTTTATAAATGGATGTTCTGTATGTCAGGGTCTGGCAAAGAGGAGGGCATATGTTGTCAGTGGAATCCAGGAGCTGTTTTCAAATAGCTCTGTTACTGGAAATAATTAAGTTGTAACAAATCTGTAGATGCTAGGATAGGGTAACTATGACTTTCTGATAAAATATTTGAAAACGTCTTATTAGGGAGCCCTCTTTAAATTCTGTGTGGATTTACATATAGCAGATTATTCTCTAGTTTAACTTCTATCATAAAAACTAGATTCCCAAGTGTCCTGGTTTTTGTTTTGTTTTCTTTTTTGATATGTATATAGAAAGATAAACCTATTTTGTGGCCTTTTAATAATGAGAAATATCTCAGTACCACCGTATTATTCTAGAAAATGTTTTATGCATATGAAGGGTTTGGTTTTGTTTAAAGAGGGACACATGAGACACTTCCAAGTTTACAGATTCAGGCAGAAATTGTTAAGTCCTATAGCTTTTGCACATGTCAAATTGGCAAGTTGGAAAACAAAATTGCGTCCATCCTTTGGTTATGGAAATGTTGTAGGTATTCCTAAACAGGGTGCTGAATCAGGGACAAGTTAGCAGAGACATTACATGTTTCATGTTGCTACTTGCTAAGGTATTTTTCAAATGCAGTGGCGGTCTTAAGAGCTCCTGGGCCCTTGACTGTCTACTTTCTTTTTTTGTACTTTTCCTCAGAAATTTTCTTATTTTTTTTGCTGCTATTTGTTTGATAGAGTGATTTAGTTTTTCTTTTTTGTATGAGCTGCTTGAGCCACAGCAGTTGGTTGCAAAGTGCTCTGTATTCTGAACAATATTTGATTTTTATTTAAAAATCACATAACATGTATACTAGACTTTTGGACTCTGAAGTTATTAATTAGAAACTATTTTTCTGAAAGTGAATCTATATTCTTTCACAGCGCCAAGCTAGTTGTCTTTATGAAATGAGTCGAATCCAGGTTTGGGGTGTCTTTTTTTTTTTCCCCCATTTTATTTGGAAGTTGGTTTTTTGACCAAGCTTGTTCTTATTGACCTGTTAATCTTCTGTGCTCACGTTCTTTTATGTATGTTTGAAACATCCTCAGCTTGGAGCCTGTAATGTTCAAGCCAACTCTCTTCCGATGGAGGATATTCTTAA
The DNA here is from genome assembly GCF_049354715.1 of Callithrix jacchus. NCBI lineage: Eukaryota > Metazoa > Chordata > Mammalia > Primates > Cebidae > Callithrix > Callithrix jacchus. The sequence continues at coordinate 97,798,168 of NC_133506.1, read as the reverse complement.
AAGCAGATTGTTTCCTCCCATTGATCTGTAAACCTCCTGTCAGAAAGGAGCAGTATCCCTTTAGAGCGGTTGTTAAAAGGGGTTGATGTCTGACCAATGAGCTATATATATTGCTCTTGTGCAAAACTGCTGCAGAAATGTATTGTAGAAGGTAAATGGCAAGGATTTACTCAATGTAATGTGGTTTTATTTTATTCTCATGTTCACCACAGTATCTCTTGCTCTTAGTTTGAGGGTTAAAGGTACTTCTTGTTGGAGAAATAAGAAGTGAGCTGATGGCCGGGCGCGTTGGCTCAAGCCTGTAATCCCAGCACTTTGGGAGGCCGAGGCAGGTGGATCACGAGGTCAAGAGATCGAGACCATCCTGGTCAACATGGTGAAACCCTGTCTCTACTAAAAATACAAAAAGTTAGCTGGGCATGGTGGCGCGTGCCTGTAATCCCAGCTACTCAGGAGGCTGAGGCAGGAGAATTGCCTGAAGCCAGGAGGCGGAGGTTGTGGTGAGCCGAGGTCACGCCATTGCACTCCAGCCTGGGTAACAAGAGCGAAACTCCGTCTCAAAAAAAAAAAAAAAAAAAAAAAAAGAAGTGAGCTGATGAAGAGAGAATAAAACCTAGTATATTGCTATCTGTGGACCTTAATCCTGTTTAGAATCCCTAACTTAACTCTGAAGGGGATACTGTCTCTTTAACTCTTGCTATAATTCTTTGTATGGAAGGTAGATAATACTGATAACGTTGCCTGATTTCTCTGCATATTATTACATTTAACCCTTTGAGCCCTTGCTGCATATAATTTCAACTAGGCTGCTTTTTTCCCCTGACCAAATTTAATCTGTCTGGCACTGAAGCATCTTGACGTGCAGTCATTAAAATTATATGGTTTTGTTGGCAGCAAGAGCTGACCCTCATTGGTGACATTTTCAAAGGGTTAGCAAGACTTCTGTAGCTACCTACCTACCTACCTGTAAAGTAGCTCTTCTTTGACATTGAAAATCTGTATTTTAATTAGCGCCCTTTTTCTTGGCTGCTTTTCTGATGTCTTTTTTTCAATTTAGACATTTTCTGTGTGAATGTGCCTTCGAACTTGCTTTAGTATATTCCTCTGCAAATAACTGATCTGCATGCTTATTCTGATGACTTATTTTCCAGCTCTTCTGTATCGCTTTCTTTTGTGATCTGTAAGTCTTGTGTTAATAAATAATTCTTTGGCATATTTTGAAAGTGTGGGGATGTGTGTAATTTGTACTTTTTCAGGATTAGACCAAAGAAATACCTGGCTGGTATCAAGTTGAAAGCAGTAGTATCCTGAGACTAGAGGGTTTTCCGTTTGTTTTGTTTTATCAAACACTTGTCTCCTAAGAAAGTATTGGTACATTTTAGCCTTAGTTTCTTATCATTCTATTGATGTAATTTTTAACATGGCATTGAATTGAAATATAACTTCAAACTTAAATAAGAGTAAAGCTTACACTACTTTACATAAAAGGGAGAGAGAACATTTATTGCAGTTTCTTCTCTTGAAGAAACTGATCATATTTTATTTTAGAGAATCTGTCTCTACTAGGCATTACATTGAAGAGAAGAGCAGAGGAAGGTGAGGAAAAAGATCTAAGAGTTGAGTGTTGTGGAAAGAGTTAACTATAACTATCTAGTTACTAGCTAGGTAGTTATAACTACTTATAACTTAATCTAGTAATTAGATATAGACTTAATTTAAAATAAATCGTCAAGTAATATTGAAAGGGACTAATGAGCACAATAAATGTAAACTGTTTTTACATTGATAATATGCATAATGGAAAGTATTCTGTATTAATTGCAGGAAGTCTTCAGGATGGAATTTGATTTGAGTTTGCAATTGGGTACTCAGCCAGGCACAGTGGCTCACGCCTGTAATCTCAACACTTTGGGAGGCCAAGGTGGGTGGATTGCTTGAGGCTATGAGTTTAAGACTAGCCTGGGCAACATGGCAAAACCAAAAATACCGTCTTTACCAAAAATTACAGAAATTAGCTGGGCATGGTGGTATGCACCTGTAGTCCCAGCTACTCAGGAGGCCAAAGTGTGAGGATTGCTTGACCCTGGGAGGTTGAGGCTGCAGTGAGCTGTGATCACATCACTGCACTCCAGCCCCGGGTGACAGTGCAAGACCCTGTCTAAAAGAAAGAGAATTTGGGTACTCCATCCTCTAATTGCCGAGCATGTTAGGTCTGCAGTTATGTATTCTGTATGATGAAACAACCCTCAGCCTTTTTTTTTTTTAATTCATAGTACATAAAGCAAATTCTTGAAACAACTTTGGGGGGGGGTGTGTGTCTAATAAAGTAGGGTTTGAACCATTCTTATTTTTAAGAAAACAAGTTTCTAGAAGGACTAATGAAATCTAGCAACAAGAGTAGGCCAAACTTGGAAAATGTTTTCTCCATTTTAGAGCATGGTAACAGTAAAAAAAACCTTGAGAATATTACTGTTTCTTGGGTTAGAAACCCAAAACTGGTAAAATCCCTGGGAAAGGGGGATATTTCCATGGTTTACATTTTTTATTCTTATGTTTTGAGCTTTAGTTCTTTGTTCTTTTTTAGAATTTGTGGAAGGAAATTAAATCACTGAAGATGACTCTTTTTTTCTTTCTTTTTTTTTTTTTTTTTGAGATGGAGTTTTACTCTTGTTGCCCAGGCTGGAGTGCGGTGGTGCAATCTTGGCTCACTGGAACCTCTGCCTCCCAGGTTCAAGTGATTCTTATGCCTCAGCCTTGAGTAGCTGGGATTACAAGGACACCCACCACGCCCAGCTAATTTTGTATTTTTAGTAGAGTTTCTTCATGTTGGTCAGACTGGTCTCAAACTCCTGACGTCGGGTGACCACCCACGTCAGCTTCCCAACCAAAGTCCTAGGATTAGAAGTGTGAGCCACTGCTCCCAGCCTTTTTTTTTTTTTTTTTTTTTTTCTCCTTTTTTTAAGACAGTTTCCTTCTTGTTGCCCAGGCTGGAGTGCAATGGTGTGATCTCAGATCTCTGCTCACTGCAAACTTCACCTCCTGTATTCAGAGCAACTCTCCTGTCTCAGCCTCCTGAAGAGCTGGGATTATAGGTGCCCACCACCATGCTCAGCTAATTTTTGTATTTTTAGTAGAGATGAGGTTTTACCATGTTGGCAGGCTGGTCTCAAACTCCTGACCTCAGCCTCCCAAAGTGGTTGCATTACAGGTGTGAGCCACCACGCCCGGCCTAGAAGATGATGAGGATTTTGAATAGGATTCCTAAGAAATCACTAATACTGTCTTAAATATGCCATTTAAGAAAGAAAAAAGTTGCATATAGAGGTTTAGATTAACTCTGAGAAAAGCCAGGCCTACCATTCAAAATACAGCATTTTCCAGAGCATACTGCTTTAAAAAGTTGAATAATACTTGGTTTCAAAAACCTTGTATAAATGCATTGCATTTTATTTATGATATGTGCTGCTAACAAATTTGAAAGAAAGAGATTTTAGTTTTAGCTTCCATCTAGTGATAGTGATAATGCCAACTGCTTTTTGTTTTGAATTTTCCTGTGCTATTTATAAGACCAGTCTCGTGATGGCTTTGGCTGAGGAATTTGTCAATCAGATTCTCTAATGCTGGATTGGTCTAGGTAGAACTACTTTATTCTAATTCCTTTCTGCATTTATCTGAGCAGGCTGCAGAAAATGATTAAATGTAACTGTATGTAAAGCATACATTCACAATTTGAATAATTAATATTTCCAAAGTAACATTACTTTTTAGGGAGGTAGTTTTAATATAATGTAATGACTTAAACTTCTTTTGCAAAAAAGACTTGTAGAACTCTATGCTATAGGTTTAGACAAACAAATGGAATACTGTTTTGTTTACCCTGATGCCAAGTAAGATATGGTTAGTGCTTTACTTCATGTATCAGTACCTGAGAAAGTATATCCATATATCTGTTGTTCTGTAGTCACTCTGTTCACATCAAAATTCCTGCTGAATTTTAGAAATAGCAAATGGCCAGGCACGATGGCTCATGCCTGTCATCCTAGCACTTTGGGAGGTCAGGAGTTCAAGACTAGCCTGGCCAAGAAGGTGAAAACCTGTCTCTACTAAAAATACAAAAATTAGCCAGGTGTGGTAGCACACACCTGTAGTCCCAGCTACTCAGGAGGCTGAGGCAGGTGAATCATTTGAGCCCCGGGAGGCAGAGGTTGCGTGAGCCATTGCACCACTTGTACTCCAGTCTGGGCGACAAAGCGAGACTCCGTCTCATAAGAAAAAATTATCACCGGCCGGGCGCATTGGCTCAAGCCTGTAATCCCAGCACTTTGGGAGGCCGAGGCGGATGGATCATGAGGTCAAGAGATCGAGACCATCCTGGTCAACATGGTGAAACCCCGTCTCTACTAAAAATACAAAAAATTAGCTGGGCATGGTGGTGCGTGCCTGTAGTCCCAGCTACTCAGGAGGCTGAGGCAGGAGAATTGCCCGAACCCAGGAGGCAGAGGTTGCAGTGAGCTGAGATTGTTCCAGCCTGGGTAACAGGAGAAAAACTCTGTCTCAAAAAAAAAAAAGAAAAGAAAAAAAAGTATCACCAAGTGAACATGAAGGGAACATTGGCAATATCAAAAAGCCTGTGCTAAATCCTAAAATAATGCAAAGAACCAAAGGCCTCAATTGCACTTACTATCTTCTGTGTTCGTTTGGTGTCTTTTTGATGAGATTTTTATTGATGACTGGAGCAGTCCCACTGTTTATCCTGGCACCATTCCTTGGCCTTCTAACTTCCTCTGACTTAAAATATCCACAGGATTTCCAGTTTTCTTTTTTGAACTTAAAACACTAACACAGAAACCTGAAGGTGCTTATAGGGAGTGTGGATATAATTTTAACACTCATATTTAAAAAACACTCATTTAAAAAACAGAGTTGTGTGAGTCAGTACAAATACTAACAGAAGGTTTTCATACAGATTAGAAAACACTGGAAGGCAAGTAAACAGCAGCATTTTCCAGTCTGTCTGCTTATACTGAGATCACTTTAGTTGCTGTTTTCTTCACAACATTCATCAGGGTGTTTGAGACTTGCAGGACACAGACCAGGTTTTTTAGTTAATAGAGAACATGAATACGACTGATCTTACAGGTAGATCAAAGACAGGGCCTAAGGTAGATTAGGGCCCAGGGTAGAGTGAAACTGAAATGTACAAGTATTTCATGGTTTGCTTTGGCAAATGAAGTTTAGATTAAATCAGTACTGTAAATTAAAAGTTATTTCTTTCTTAATCCATGAACATTTTTATTGCTATATAAAATGAGAATAGTGGAATTTGAACGTATATCTCCTTTCTTCTTTCTCTAAACTCCTTCAAAAGCCAGGAACTCTTTATCACCTGGCCATATACTTAGAGCTTTAGCCAAGTGTCCGAGGGAATGAGCTTGGCGGTCTATGTCCTGTAGTCACAGCCCACGTTCTTTGTTCCAAAAAATGCCTTGTTTTCATGTACAACAACCATTCAAAAGAGATTTGAATAGAGGTTATGGAAGAGACTGATAAGGTTACTTGCCAGCAGAAGCAAGAAATGCACATTTTGACCTGAGATCCATGATGGAAAGCAGATTGTATACGTTTATTCCTGTGACCTCTGTAATAGGACTTCCCTGGTTGCAAACAAATGTATGCATTAAAGCACACAATTTGGTATATTATCTGTGTGCAAATGCAGTTCAACCTAGCACAGCCTCGTAGTTCCACAATACAACTGGAAATACAGTAGTGATTTTCTGTTTATTTTATTGCATTCATTCTCTTTTCTTTTTCCTTTTTCTCTTGCAATTTTCAGAATTCAGCTATCAAATTGAAAATCCATCTATAGTAGCTTCAGTGATTACAAACTAAAATGTGGGTTATTCCACAATGTTTTTTCAAACAAGGCTTCTATTGCTTATGTTGTAGGTCTTACATAATCTTTAATAATTATAAAACAATATATAACTGGACTGCTTAGAAAATGTAGAACTATTAACATGGGAAATGAAGAATTTTCTTGCCTTAAGCTACCTTCAGTGAATGGATGTACCACATTTTTCTTAGAAAAAGGTTTACAAATATTCGCTATGCCGAAACATACTGCCCTGTATTTATATTGTTTATCAATGCCAAGTTTAGGGGTGCCGTGTTCTGTCTCACATTCCTTATGTACCGTCTGTATTTGTGTCCATATGAATTAAACTTTATGGCACTACTTTTTCACACTATAGTAGCCAATGAATAACCAAAAGTGAATTTAAAACTCACTTTTGAGGCTTGATTTTAGTGAATCTTGTATATTTACTCTTCATTTTTTTAAGTATAAAATATTTCTTTTTAAGTCTTTCATTTGGTTTTCTAGTCTTTCATTTAGTCATTTCTGGGAGTTACTCCAAAAGCAAGATGCAACAGGCATATCACTTTCAATAAAAATAAGATTTCCTGAAATTTTAAAAATGCTTAAAAGTACCTCAGCTAAGGCAATTCTTTATTGCCTATAATGCCTTTTACCTGATTTTATTAGTCATTTTAGTTTTTTAAAAGACATGTTTTTGTCGCGTAATTGTATAGAAGGATCTTTCCATTGCCATAGCGATATCTTGGTTGCAGTGTTTGAACTGGAGCTATCTTTTTATTAAATTTATCATTTGCCTCTAGGAATATTGCTACCTTTTTTTTGAGACGGAGTCTTGCTCTGTTGCCAGGCCTGGAGTGCAGTGGTGCCATCTTAGCTCACTGCAACTTCTGACTCCCTGGTTCAAGTAATTCTCCTGCCTCAGCCTCCCAAGTAGCTGGGATTACAGGCATGCACCACCATACCCAGCTATTTTGTTTTGTTTCGTTTTGAGATGGAGTTTTGCTCTTGTTGCCCAGGTTAGAGTACAATGGTGCTGTCTCTGCTCACTGCAACCTCTGCCTCCCAGGTTCAAGCTGTTCTCCTGCCTCAGCCTCCTGAGTAGCTGGGATTACAGGCAGGTACCACCATGCCTGGCTAATTTTGTATTTTGAGTAGAGACGGGGTTTCTCCGTGTTCATCAGGCTGGTCTTGAACTCCCGACCTCAGGTGATCCACCCGCCTTGGCCTTCCTAAGTGCTGGGATTATAGGAATAAGCCACCATACCCAGCCTGCTACCCTTTTAATACAAGGGACTCTTGAAGCAGTTCCTAGTATAGTTACCCAAAAACACTTTTGTAGGGCCTAATAATACAAATATTTGTATTACGAACATTCTTCTGAATGTACCCCCCCAAGACTAGTCCTGTATTTAACTGCATCACTCACCCCCTGATTGAATTTCACCTCATTTGAGTCTGGACACCTTCTGATCCCTTTAAATAGTGGGGAAACAAAAACAAAAAACACTACAGCAAGAGACCAAGAAAGCTTCGGGCTAAAGGCTTTTCCATTCATTCTAAACTATAAATTTTTCACCTGAGGCCGGGCACAGTGGCTCACACCTATAATCCCAGCACTTTAGGAGGCCAAGACAGGTGGATCACCTGAGGTCATGAGTTTGACACCAGCCTGGCCAACATGGTGAAACTCTATCTCTACTAAAAATACAAATACAGGCCAGGCATGGTGGCAGACACCTGCATTCCAGCTACTCAGGAGGCTGCTGAGACAGGAGAATCACTTGAGCCCAGGAGGCGGAGGATGTGGTGAGCTGAGATCGTGCCATTGCACTCCTGCCTGGGTGACAAGTGAAATTCCATCTCAAAAAAAAAAAAAAGAATATTTTTTTCCTTCTGTTTAATAAACCACATTTGAAGTGTACCATTGTACCACAGAATTTTAAAATACGCCATCATTCTGTGAAAATGGTTTGCTTTTTGCTGGTTGGCTTTTTGTACAGCTAGTGTTTTTTGTTTTTATTATGAACTTAGTACCCCTTTCCTAACAGAGCTCAAAGAAAGAGAGATTTGGAGTATACCATTAGAAGAGCTGTGGAAATGTCAGGAGCCTCTTACGCCTCTTACTCCTCATAAAATATGCAGTGTTGCTGTAAAAGAAAGAGCAGTATTGCTGTAGGGAATAATAGACTCCCTGTCGGTTTACCTATTGACTTCATTCTGAAAATCTGGGTCACAAAACTTTGAGCGCTTTCCTTTTAAATCACATATGTGGCACAGGGAGTCTTGTCTTTGGCCTTCTTGCCTCACGTACAGTGACTGCAATGAAACTAAATGCACATCAACCTGCTTCTCTATGCCAACCTAATCAGTGTCGACTGGTTTTGCTTTTTAAAAATGAGCAAGAAACTTTTTCTCCTAGTAACACCACTAAAATGCTGAGTTGACTTTTCATTTTTGCTTTGAAAATTTACTGTAGGCCCTAAAACAGCAATTAACTGTCAAGTTGAGGCTGGTGGCACCTATGCTGAGCAGACACTAGCTATTATATATTGCTCACCAGGCGCCGAGCTGGCCTTTTACATACATGACCATGGTTGGTGGTCATAACACAGTCCTTCCAAGTACACGGTCTTCCCTCATTGTACAGATAAGCAAACTGAGGTTCAGAAATGTTGCGTCATTTACCTAGTGTCACACAAGTAGTAGGTAGCAGAGTTGAACTCAGGTCTTTCTAAATCAAAAACCTACATTCTTTCTGCTGTTTTATGCTGCCTCTTAAATTATTTAACTCTATATTAAGAATGCTTTATAGGCCGGGCGTGGTGGCTCAAGCCTGTAATCCCAGCACTTTGGGAGGCCGAGGTGGGTGGATCACGAGGTCAGGATATCGAGACCATCCTGGTCAACATGGTGAAACCCCGTCTCTACTAAAATTATATAAAAAAAAATTAGCTGGGCATGGTGGCGTGTGCCTGTAATTCCAGCTACTCCGGAGGCTGAGGCAGGAGAATTGCCTGAACCAGGAGGCAGAGATTGCGGTGAGCCGAGATCGTGCCATTGCACTCCAGCCTGGGTAACAAGAGCGAAACTCTGTCTCAAAAAAAAAAGGAAAGCTTTATAGAATCAGTCATCTGCCCCAGCATTTCTTGCTTTTTCTTCTTTCCTTTTTTTTTAAATGGGGAGTGGATACATAGTTGAAGGAAAAAGTGGAGCCCAACAGGACCCAGATCTTTTGATTCTGTTTTTTATAAAGTAGATTAGATTGGTTTTTCTTTCCTCATACTTCATCACAGCAATATGACGTCCAATTTGACCAAAATAACAACTAGGTAAGTAATTGTTTGATTAAAATCTCATATTTGGCATTGCCTGAGACAGAAATCCTACTAATTGATAATATTATGACAGAAATCCTAATAAGTGATTAAAAGATGACATTATTTGCATTTTAGTTTTGAGAAACTGTCAACTTTTAATTTGCCATGTGCATTTCACATGACCATGTTTTAAAGGCACATTTTCCAACAGTCAAGAGGAAGGGAGACATGTTTTAGGCAAAGAGTATCAGTACATTTTAAAGTTTATAAGGGAACAATTTATTAAATGACCCTAATCTTATATCAAACAGTATATACATTGGTAGATGAACCTCCTATTTTTTTTTAGTAATTTTTATAGCCAAAGAAAATGGTTCTTGGTAACTGAATGTAAATGTCAACTCAAAGCTAATATGGGGTTTTATTTTTAAGATCAGATTTTACAGCCCAGCTCCTTTCGTTTTAGTACAAACTCTAAATTTAGCTAATTTCAACGTAGTATAAAACTAATCAAATATGCTAGGCATTTTGCTTCTACAGAGTTTAGGGCATTCTGCCTAAATTGCTTGCCTCTAATTGTGGGGTCTTATTTCCCTTTCAGATATAGAGGACTTAAAATATGCTGCTTTTGGAAGCTACAGTAGCAATTTTGCAGTGAGCACACTTACAAGCTATGACTGGTCAGACAGGGATGATGCATCTCAGGGCAGAAAACTCTCTCCATTTGTCCTCTCAGCAGGAAGTGGATCCCCCTCAGCGACCTCAATTCTTCAAAAGAAAGAGACTTCATTTGGCAGTTCTGAAAACATCACCATGACATCTCTTTCCAAAGTAACGACCTTTGCAAGTGAAGATGCTCTTCCAGAGACAACCTTCCCAGCTTTTGCCAGTTTTAAAGACATGATTCCTCAGACCCCTGAGCAAAAGGAATATGAAAGCAGAGACTATAAAGATTTCACAAGACAGGACCTGCCTACAGCTGAACGAAGCCAAGAGGCCACGTGTCCCAGCCCAGCTTCCAGTGGTGCCTCTCAAGAAACCCCCAACGAATGTTCAGATGACTTTGGAGAGTTTCAAAGTGAAAAGCCCAAAATCAGCAAATTTGACTTCTTAGTAGCCACTTCACAAAGCAAAATGAAATCCAGTGAAGAAATGATCAAAAGTGAGCTGGCAACCTTTGACCTTTCTGTTCAAGGTGAGTAGCTTCCAAGGTAGATTTTACTTTTGCGGTTTTTTCCCACTGAGGTGTTAGATGTTCTTAAGACTAAAATGTTGCTCCCTGGTTTAGCAGGAAATAGATTTTCTAATCTTTGGAATCAGTGTCAATTACAGATATCTATAATAAAGATTTCCCTGAGACTGGAGTCAAAATCAGTGTCCCTCAGATAACTGCTTTATGGGCTAAAAACAAGCATAGCATGCAGGTATTGTTCATTAGCTTGTTTGGTTAGAGGTGTACTGTGTTAAAAGAGCCAGATAAATGGATTTGAGCCACTCGTAGGCACATTAGCTCTGCTCATGTTCTCTGGGCACAGGTAATGTCTTTTTTTTTTTTTTTTTTTTTTTTTTGAGAAGGAATATCATATCATTGCTCTCAGCTGGAGTGCAGTGGCACAATCTTGGCTGACTGCAACCCCTCCTGAGTAGTTGGGACTGCAGGCATGTGCCACCATGCCTGGCTAATTTTTGTATTTTTAGTAAAGATAGGTTTCACCATGTTGGCCAGGCTGGTCTCGAACTCCTGACCTCTTGATCTGCCTGCCTCAGCCTTCCAAAATGCTGGGATTACAGGTGTGAGCCACCATGCTGTGCTGACAATGTCTTTTAATCCAAAGGTTGCATTGTGGTGGCCATGGATCTGCATCCAGCCTGCATGTCACATTGACCCACACAGAAGGTTTTTAAGTGTGAAATAATTGCCAGTATTTAAAAGATACGAGATTTCCCAATCTGGACTTCTAACTTTTCTTGAGAAGTCATAATATCTGGCACTAGGAGGTCTGCACTCCCATGTGTTGACAAGCAGCTGGAGCTGAAGAGCACCACTCCCTATAGATGGGTCCTTCTCTCTCTTGCCATCATCCCCACCTCTTCCTAACTCAATGGACCTACTTCAGTTTTTTACTTTACTTGCCTGGTCTTTGAAGGCATTTAAGTTTGCCTCTTCTGCTTTAATCTTATCCTGACAGAAGGGGTTGCTATTTCAGCTGGATTCAGAGTCTGTGAAGGAGCTTAGTTGCAACTTCCTAACAAAGGACTGGAAAGCCACACAACTCTTAGATGCTCATATTTAGAAAGGTGCATTTGTGTTCCAGATGCCAGTGATTCTGCACTGAGCATTATGGAAGACTTGTGATAGATCAGAGAAGAGTCATGCTGAAAACAAGTCAGGGAAACCAAGCAAGAGAGAACTGGAAAAGATTCAGTGCGTAGCTCCCAAGAGAGAATGAATAAGAAATGTGTTTGTGGATGTCTCATGACATAAGCATCTGAACAAGAGGGTCGTGGGCAGGGCACAGTGGCTCACACCTGTAATCTCAGCACTTTGGGAGGCTGAGGTGGCAGATCACATGAGGTCAGGAGTTCGAGACCAGCCTGGCCAACACGGTGAAACCCTGTCTCTACTAAAAATAAAAATTAGCCAGGCATGGTGGTGTGCACCTGTAGTCCCAGCTACTCAGAAGGCTGAGTCAAGAAAATCGCTTGAATCTGGGAGGCAGAGGTTGCAGTGAGCTAAGATTGCACCTCTGCACTCCAGTCTGGGCCATAGTGCAAGACTCCGTCTCAAAAAAAAAAAAAAAAAAAAAAGAGGGTTGTGGTAACAAGGAAGAGACTCTGCTTGAACTAAGGTGAGTAGCCAAAACCTTTGACTGTATTATTCCTTTTTCCCAGGATCACACAAGAGGAGTTTGAGCCTTGGTGATAAAGAAATAAGCCGTTCTTCTCCTTCTCCAGCTTTGGAGCAGCCTTTCAGAGACCGTTCCAATACTCTCAATGAGAAGCCTGCGCTGCCTGTCATCCGAGACAAGTACAAAGACCTGACAGGAGAGGTGGAGGTGAGAGGAGAACTTTCTACAGGGGGTGGGTGACAGACCAGCAAGCACACAGGGCCCCAAGAAAGAATGCTGTCAGCTTTCACAAGGGGAAAATGAGGGGCAGAAAGACATGAACTATGTAATTAAAGTGAGAGAAGGGTAAGGTGTGGCATCCGCTGAAAGTAGTCGGTGACCCTAAAACCAAAATTATTCGTGGGACTTCATGAGGATGGCAGTGTTTGTAGAGTTCTTGAGCACTTAGACTTACCATCTTCATGAAATCTTAAAATAGAGGAGACAGGGAAAATACTCTGAATTTTTAATTTCTGTCTGCTGCATCTTAGTGCCACACTGCTCCTCCTGTGGCCAACACACTTCACTTCTTGTCTTTCCCTACTCCTTGTTACACCTGCATGTGTACCACGTCTTCACACACAGCATTATAACCGGGGACTGGAAAGCCAGTGGCTTAATAGCAGTTTCTGTACCAGACAGCTACATGCTGAGTGCCTTTGAAGAAAGGCTTACACTGTTACTGATGGAACAAATGAGGCAACACTCACAGAGGGAAGCTGCTGGAAAGCATGTATCTCTACCAAAAATACAAAAAGTAGCTGTATGTGGTGATGCATGCCTGTAGTCTCAGCTACTCTGGAGACTGAGGTGGGAGGATTGCCTGCATCCAGGAGGTTGAGGCTGCAGTGAGCAGAAATCACACCACTGCACTTCAGCCTGGGCAACAGAGCAAGACCCTGTCTAAAAAAAAAAAAAAAAAGATAAACTGCTTGAACTAGAGTGATTGAAAGTCTTCCAATCTCTTTGAATTGACAGTCATCAATAGAAGACTCCAGTTTTGTGTGTTTAACCCGGTTCTTTTTTATAAAATTCACAGGAAAATGAGAGATATGCATATGAATGGCAGAGGTGCCTGGGGAGTGCCCTGGATGTGAGTAGGTCACTTTTGCATTCACACATATGTAAATGCTCTCCTGTGCAATTTTGCCTTCTTGGTTCATTTGAATGGACAGAGGCAAACTTCAGGAGAGCCTTTCTTGGGTGTTCTTGGGCAAAGTGAAACTTTGGAAGTCATACATCTTAGGTGAGGCTTCCTTCACACGTAAAATAGCAGACTGGCTCATTTGTCAGTTGTCCCCTCATCTGTCATCATGTTTAAGAAATAACAAAGTGATATCATTAACTCTGCCTAAATCAAAATAATATTTAAAGAACCTGTCTTTTCTCTTCCAAAGAAATGGAGGATTGTTTCTTCAAGGATAAAATTAAATTCTCAGGTTTGTTTTAGCATAGTCGTATACACACATCAATCAGTCATGCTTTTTCACATCTCCTGGCTTTTTGGTTGGGTTTTCTACTAATAGTCAATTGATTTGCGATGACTTTTCTCAGTTGTGTAAGGTGATGTGATTTCATTTCTTGTAGGTCATTAAGAAGGCAAATGATACCTTAAATGGAATCAGTAGTAGTTCTGTTTGCACAGAAGTAATTCAGTCAGCACAAGGCATGGAATATTTATTAGGTATGTTCTTTTATATTTTACTATTAAAAATCATGGCACTTTGCATTATTTTCAGTTTCCCTTTAATTATTTTAAGCTGGATCTCTAAAGTTACATATGACTTCAGTAAGAAGTGGGTACGACTGCATTTGTGGGTACAACACTTAAGTCACAGGGAGTAAACTATTTAACGTAAAAAAGTCTCTATTGGCTAAGTTTCCTAGTCCTTGTTATATACATAATAGCAAAAATGTAAAATTATATCTGTATTAACTGGTTTATCAAAGAATCTGAACTACCGATGCACTAAAATCAAATCATTTTGTCTCCCATCAGTACCTTACCATACTCTGTATTCTTCCCCTATACCGCTTCATGACATCATGGATTGCTGAACTTCCTGGCCATCTGCAGCAGTTAGATATGTCAGTCCAACTTGAAATGGTAGCCTCTGCCCACTTCGATGATCCTCCCTTCCCCTAGCTCAGGCTTGGCCCATGGCCAAGGCCACACACACTGTACCCTAATCTTTTTCAAATCTTTACTCAATGTCAGTTTCTGCGTGAAATCTTCCCTAGCATCCATTTCTCCAAAGTATATCCTCTCTCCCCACCCCGGCACTTCCAATCCCATTCTCTGCTGGATTTTCTCCTTAGCCCTGTTACCTTTAATTTCTGACATATGTTACTTATTATTTTTTTCTTTCTTTTTTTTTGAGACAAAGTCTCACTCTGTTGGCCAGGTTGGAGTGCAGTGGTGCAATCTCGGCTCACTGCAACCTCCACCTCCTGGGTTTAGGTGATCTCGTGCCTCAGCCTCCCAAGTAGCTAGAATTATAGATGCCCACCACCATGCCCAGCTAATTTTTGTATTTTTAATAGAGACTGGATTTCACCATGTTGGCCAAACTAGTCTCAAACTCCTGACCTCAGGTGATCCACCCATCTCAGCCTCCCAAAGTGCTGGGATTACAGGCGTGAGCCATTGTGCCCAGCATTTTTTTATTTTGTTTTGTTTTTAAGACAGGGCCACACTCTGCCACCCAGGTTGGAGTACAGTGTTATGATCACAACTCGCTGCAGTGTCCGCCTCCCAGGGTCAAGTAGTCCTCCCACCTCAGCCTCCCAAGTAGCTGGGACTATAGGCGCACACCACCACACACCTAATTAATTTTTGTATTTTTTTTGTAGAGACCGGTTTTCGCCATGTTGCCTAGTCTGGTCTCGAACTCCTGAGCTCAAGTGACCCACTCACCTCGGCCTCCCAAAGTGCTGGGATCACAGGCGTGAGCCACTGTGCCTAGCTACTTGTTTTTACTCTCTGTCTCCCTTCATTAGAATGAACCTCCAAGAAGCCAAGGATTTTGGTCTGTTTTGTTCACTAGTGTGTCCCCAACACCTAACCTAGTGTCTGGCACACAGTTGGCACTCGAAACTGTTCACTGGATGAGTGGAGAGTGAAGGGATGTTGCCTCTGCCTTACTCCTGCCACCTCATTCGGGGTCATCTTTTCCTGTTCAAACAGGCACAGTTCTGCATAAGCAGATGCCCACCAGGAAATGTGGCACCTGTCTTTTCTTCTAGTGTCCTTGTATCTGTGGAAGATTCTCTTAGAAGCCCCCTCACTTGGCTTAGGGTGGGCAGTGATTTCTGCCTCTCCCTTGGGGAAAGAAGAAGAAAAGCAGTAGTGCTGTACACAGGGCTGCTGATAGGCCACTCTGAAGATCCCCTAGAATTCTTTCAGTGTTCACCTAGAGAGGCCAGGGTCATGTGTTTGGTGACTGTCACATTGCAGGTTAGTGGCTGTCCTTAGAAGGTAGAGGTACTTAGCACCTTTCATCCTTGCTTAAGGGGTTCAACCACTATTGAGAGACCACAGGAAAAGAACTGCTCTGTGTCCTGTTAATGTATAAAAGATAAGTGAAGTCAAAGTGTTTGTAAGATGTTGGGATTCAGAGAGGTGAGATGTTTCTTAATTACTTTGTGATGCTGTTAACATTTAGATTCTCTTACATTTTTACTATCCCCATTTTCAGCCAGTTTATTGGGATTTCCCAGATTCAAACAGATGGACTCATAAATAAACCTCCCAAAAAACAAAAGCTTATAACTTGCATATTGCCTGTCATTCTTCAAGCACTGTTCTAAGCCTTTTACCATATTAACCTGTTTAATCCTCTCAACCATCCTTTGAGGAGGTACTGTTATCATCCCAACTTCACAGATGAGGAAACTGAAGTACAGAGAGGTTACATGACTTGCCTAAGGTTATGTAGCTAGTAAGAGGCATAGCCGGGGTTTGAACCCAGACAGTGCAGCTTTAGAGTCTGTGCTCTTACCAGCGAGCTATACAGCAGCATTGAGAGGTGGATTGGTCCCAAAGAATAGTAAGTACACCACTGTCCATATAATACCCCTTGTTTCTAACAAACACCAGCAAGCAGTAATGCCTCCCTGTCTGGTTCCTCTCTGTCTCCACTGCCAACACTCTCTGCTCTCTCATTCCCCCCAGGTGTTGTTGAAGTGTACAGGGTAACCAAGCGTGTGGAGCTGGGGATAAAAGCCACTGCAGTATGCAGTGAGAAACTGCAGCAGTTGCTGAAGGACATCGATAAAGTATGGAACAACCTAATCGGCTTCATGTCACTCGCCACACTCACAGTAAGCCTATGAGACAACTCAGCAGTTGCTTTCCTTTCCAGAAACCTAAGTTGTAAAGCAGAGTGTATATTCCTTTGATGGTACTGACTGGAGGCTGAAGGTGCCAACTGGAGCACGTTATATTTGAGGAGGAGG
The DNA here is from genome assembly GCF_049354715.1 of Callithrix jacchus. Classification (NCBI taxonomy): domain Eukaryota; kingdom Metazoa; phylum Chordata; class Mammalia; order Primates; family Cebidae; genus Callithrix; species Callithrix jacchus. The sequence goes on along the minus strand of NC_133506.1, from coordinate 97,781,624 downwards.
GAGATCACAGGTGTGTGGTCAGTTGAACAGGACCAGGTGGGCTTCTGATCTCTCCAAGATCCAACCTCAGGAAAAAAAGAGAATAGGAAAACATTCACTCAAAGATGCAATTAAAAAAAAACATTCACTCTATACCTTTCTTAATTCACATAATAAATGCAAGATTTGCAAAGCATTGGTTTGAGATGACTCCCTTTGCACTTCTAGTTATTTATGTCCCCATGTTTCCTTTCAGAAAGCTACGTGATACCTCATGTTGCCGTTCTGTAGTTAGTTTAGCCCTTTTTACTTTTTTAGGTTATTTGGTTGTCTTAATTTTTCCCTGTTATGAGAAGTTCTATTCTAAATAGACAAATAATTTTGTGGGGATGTAGTTCCTCCAAGTGGACTAGGAGGTCAGTGTGTGTGTCTGCACACATGCGTTCATGCATATGTAGCTGTTGTTACATTTATTAGAAGGCTTTCCAAATAGCTTGTACTGGTCACAGTGCTGCCAGAAATATATAAGTACATGGATACATTTCTCTACATTATATCCTATCAGTTTCTTAATTTAACAAGCATGCAGTTATTCTGTAAGGTGTTTTTTACATTTTTAAAAAAATCTTGAGAGGCTTGACAGTGTTCCAAATGACAATTTACTGTTTCTTTTTCCTTTGTGTATAAACAGATTGGACTCTTTTGACCATTTGAGCATTTATTCCTTGGAATATGATGATTGACCTTATATATTTCATATTTGTAATAGATTTATATGCATATATATAAGCTTGTAAACTTTTATCATCTTTTTTCCTCCTCTGTTACCATACCTTTTTTACATTTCATTGGGCAAAACTCTTTTATTTTTATATATTCATACCTATTCAATTTGTCTCTGATGATATCCTTTATTTCACAATAGTCAAAAGTTTATCTTCCTTCCACAGCTGGAATAAATATGCTATTCCATTTTTTTTTTTTTTAAACATGGAACTCTGTTACCCATCTGAATGGGATTGCAGCTATGTGGGAGGAAGCAGTTTTAATTTTCTGAACTGATAGCCAGGTGGATACCAGCTACCCCAGCAACATGTCTTCCGCGGTACATCCTCACCATTGTTGTATTGCTTCTGGTTTGTAATATTAAAGCCTTTAAGAGTTTCCATAATTTCCGAAACTTTCTTGTTCCCTTGAATCATTTCTCATTTTCTAACCTAAAATCATATGTAGATAATTATTTTTTAAAAAAATACTATTCTGGCAAATGAAGTAAGAAATGAGGTATGAATATTTGAAGAAAGAGATAAAATTATGTTTACTTGGTGATAATGAAATTCTTTTAAAAATTTAAATTCAACCAGCCGGGTGTGGTGGCTCACACCTGTCATCCCAGCACTCTGGGGAGGCTGAGGCAGGCGGATCACTTCAGCCCAGGAGTTTGAGACCAGCCCGGGCAATGTGGCGAAACCCTGTCTCTACCAAAATTACAAAAATTAACCAGTCTCAGAACCTGGACTCTAAATAAATAAATAAGTAGATTAAAAAATTTTTTTTAATCTAAATTCAATATAAATTTAAATGTATCTCATTTGTCATAAATTCATAGCAATCCTACATATTAATAGTAGTTAGAAATTATGATGAAATTGGGCTGGGCATGGTGGCTCATGCCTGTATTTCAGCACTGTGGGAGGCCAAAGAGGGCAGATCAATTAAGGGCAGGAGTTTGAGACCAGCCTGGCCAACATGGTGAAACTCCATCTCTACTAAAAATACAAAAAAAAAATTAGCTGGCCATGGTAGCAGGTGCCTGTAATCCAGCTACTCAGGAGGCTGAGGCAGGAGAATTGCTTGAACCTGGAACCCAGGAAACAGAGGTTGCAGTGAGCCAAGATCATGCCACTGCACTTCAGTCTTAGTGACAAGACCGGAGTGTGGCAAGACTCTGTCTCAAAAGAAAAGAAAACATAATGAAATTAGAAACCTTGTGTTTTTTGTTATAAAATATAATGAAGTTAGAAATTTTAAAAAAAATTATTAACTAATTCAAGCCCTCATCACATTTGAACTTCTGACCTCGTAGGTAGGGTGACTAGATCCATTTTTTTTTTTTTTTATCCCTTACAAATCTATTCTGCACACCTCAACCAGACTGTTCTTCTAAAATACAAATTTGATCACGTCATTTAAATCCCATTTAAAATCCTACAGTGGACTCTCCATGGTCTTTAGGATCAACTTCAAACTTTTAAGCTCGGTATAGATCTCTTCTATCCCTCAGATCACCATGGCCTCTCTTTCTGTTAAGCTGCTTTTCCCTCTGCAATCTGCGTCATTTTCCCCAGAAGCCATTCCAAGAGTCCTTTGGTCCAAATTAGATGCCTTGCGTGGGTGTGTCCATAGCACATTTCTCTCTCATTTCTCATAGCATGTACCATGCTTGTTGATAATGGTGTGTTTACTCGTCGCTTGCCCACTAGCTTGGCAGCTCCTTAAAAGTAGGGCTGTGTCCTTTAGTTTTTCATTAGTGCTCTAATGCAGTGTTTGGTGAGACTTTCTACTTTTTGTTTTATAGTTTTTTTAACCTTCCAATTTATTAACCAGACACCATACATTTTTGTACTTCATCATTTTAATAACTGGTTTAAATTTTTTAAATAAATGGATAAGGGAAATGAAAGGGAAAATGAAAGGGAAGCTATAATAAGCCAGGAATGAAGTTTAGTGCATTAAAATGTGTGCTTTTAAAGTGCTTGCATTTGTTAATGGCAGGCTGTATCATTGATTTACACTTTCTAGGAATTGATGTAAAGACAATATAATCAGTTCCATGACTCAGTGTGTTTATAGCATAAAACAAACTCAGCACTCAGGAGAAGCATAGTTATTCTTGCTACTAATATCATTTATTTTATTTGAAATAGAGCCTCATTCTGTTGCCCAGGCTGGAGTGCAGTGGTGCAATCTCAGCTCACTGCAACCTCTACCTCCCGAGTTGAAGCGATTCTCATGCCTCACCCTACTGAGTTACTGGGATTGCAGGCATGTGCCACCATATCCAGCTAACTTTTGTATTTTTAGTAGAGACAGAGTCTCGCCATATTGACCAGGCTGGTGTTGAACGCCTGGATTCAAGTGATCCACCCTCCTTGGCCTACCAAAACGTTGGGATTACAGGCATGAGCCACTGAGCCTGGCCTTGATACTAATATCAGAAAGAAATTTCTTCTGTGGGTTCTTATAAAGAGGAAACTAATATAATCAACACTGTCTTCAGAAAAAAATCCTTTCAGTAAATAAAGCAACAGGTTTCCTTGAGTAGTTTCTTATTACATCTCTCAATATAGGCCAAATGACATAACTTTAAAGTATGAGTAAAAGTCATTTTAAGTGTGGAAAAAATAGATTAAATTGTAAACTAGGAGATGTAGTAGTGCATCCTGATGGCAGGCTCATGTCTTTGCTCTGTAAAGGAAGTATACAAATCAATGAGAAATATACCAACATTCAGTAACGTATGAGCAAAAACGTGAAGTGATTCATAAAAGGGAAGGTACAATTAGTAAACATAAGTTCAAATCAAAACAAGGTGTCATTTTTTACCTACTAATATTTTTTAAGACATCTCACTCTGCTGCCCAGCCTGGAGTGCAATAGCGTGATCTTGGCTCACTGCAACCTCTGCCTCCCAGGTTCAAGTGATTCTTATGCCTCAGCCTCCCAAGTAGCTGGTACTATAGGCGTGCACCACCACGGACCCAGCTAGTTTTTGTATTTTTAGTAGAGATGGGGTTTCACCCTGTTAGCCAGGTTGGTCTCAAACTCCTGGCCTCAAGCGATCTACCCACCTCTGCCTCCCAAAGTGCTAGAATTACAGGTGTGAGCCACCATGCCCAGCCTGCCTACTTATTAAGCCCAATTTTTGTGTGGTCTGTTTATTTGAATACTAATAGTGTTGATGTGGTAAAATATGAACTATACCATAGGGTGGAATCACCTATGGAAAGAGAAGTTTGGCACCAGGCTTTCCTCCTGACTGTAAACTTGAAGACAGAGATCAAGACTGCACTTGTTCATCTTTTCTTCTTTATCTGAGCACAGTGCCGGGAACTTTGTACACATTCAGTAAACAGTAAAAGTTGAATAAATTAAAGGACTTAATATGCACTCAGAGTAGTTGACTCAATTCCACTTCTGAGAAAATGTCCTAAGGCAGCGATTCTAAATATGAATTCACAGAAAGAAGCAAGCTAAGTGCACAAAGTTGTTCTTTGTAAAAGTGAAAAATCAGAAACAACCTGAAAGTCCAAACCTAGAGGATTGGTTAAGTAAATTATGATGAATCTTCACCCCAGAATCTTATGCAACCATTTTGTAAAGGAGCACCAAGTTTGAATGACAGAACTATTACTACAGGGCTTGAAGGACATCTGCCAAATGATACTAAGGATATGTTTGGGTGATGAAACTCTGGATTTTTTTTTAGACAGGGTCTCCCTCCGCCACCCAGACTGGAGTACAGTGGTGTGATCACAGCTCACTACAGCCTTGACCTCCTGGGCTCAAGCAGTTCTCCCACCTCAGCCTCCTAAGTAGCCAGGATCACTGGTGCATGCCACCAAGCCCAGCTAATGTTTTTGTATGTTTTGAAAAGACAGGGTTTTGTGCTGTGTTGCTCGGGCTGGTCTCAGACTCCTTAGGCTCAAGGAATCCATTCACCTTGGCCTCCCAAAGTGCTGGGATTACAGGCATGAGCCACTGTGCCCAGCCACAACACTGGATTTTTAAATATTCTTTTGTTTTTTTCAACTTTCTTTAGATAGCATTTGTTGCATTTATAATGGAAAAATAAGTGTTTTTACTCTGGTAGGAGAAATGTATTGTTACCCTTCATTCACTTGCACAAACCCTTGCCTATAAATACCCTTGTTACCCTTGCCCATTGCTCCTTTCAGTTGTTATGATAGGTTGATAACCTGTTTTATTTGAGAATAAAATTCTCAAAACTGAATTTTATTTATTTACCTTTTTATTCATTGTTTAGAGAGAGACAGGGTCTCACATTGTCAGGCTGGAGTGCAATGGCACGATCACTGCCCACTACAGCCTTGAACTCCCAGGCTCAAGTGATCCTTCCTCCTCAACCTCCCATAGCTGGGACTACAGGCATGCACCACCACACCTGCCTTGGTAGGAATGGGGTCTCACTGTGTTGCCCAGGCTGGTCTCAAACTTCTGGCCTCCAGCGATCTTCCCACCTCAACCTCCCAAAGGGCTGGGATTACAGGTGTGAGCCACCACACCCGGACTACTTTAGGGATTTTAATTGCAGTAAATTTGCCTAGCAGCCTGACATCGTTACCCTGCCATCATCCTCTCCTGTAGCAGGGGAGAATCATGCCCAAGCTACCAGACATCTTCTATCCTAAGGAGGACTATAGTACCACACATCACTACCCACAAAAGGCAGCTGAATCAGAAAACTGCAAACCAAAGAAGCTGGGGAGAAGGAATGGGGGTAGTTTACTACTTATCCTCTATTTCTGTATTTACATTCAGAGGCAGAATTCTTGCATCTGAATGAGAGTCAAGTTCGTTCCCTAATGGATTGGTTAACTGTTGTGATGACTAATACAAGGAACTTGGGAGAAAGAGTTTGCTGCAGTCCTCCAATTTTCTTTGAGCTTCTGGAATTCAGTTCATTATCCTCTGGATCAGAGAAATGCATTCAACTCTGCGTTTACTTTCTGAGCTCCAGCTACTAATGAAGTAGGTTGGCTAGAGATGTGTGCTGAGGGTGCCTGTGAATCTGGGGTAGAGAAGGATGTGTTACCAGTTGTGAACCTGAGATCAGCATGTGTCTGTGTCCTTCCTAATTCCCACCTTCTGCTTCCTGACCTTGTCCTAATATGGGGCAGGTTAGCCTGAATATCATCATAAGAGTAGATAATTTTATTCTCCCCTTTTACAGATGAAGAAACTGAAGCAGAGATGCTGGTGAGGCCTGGGTTCTTTCTGAAAATTAGAAGTCTACTTTCTCAACCTCTATTCTTTATGACCCCTTTGAGATGGACAAGTTGGGTGGGTAAAACCAGAGAGGTGTACTAAAGCTTTTGTCAGGAGAGTGGGGTGATTTTAGCACCAAAGGTTAATGAGTTCAAACACGAGGAGTCTTTTCTGACAGCAACTTGTTATAAACAGTCAAATTCTTTGCTGGACATTTCCCTTGTATATATATCCCAGGACTGTAGAGTAACTTCAAAGTTTCCTTCTTTACATTTAGATTTGATGGTTCTTTGTTTTGTTTGGCAGTCAGTTATTGCAATTAACACTGAAAACTAGATTTCTATACAAACCTCCAAATCAGCCACTCATCTCTTCTCTCCCAGTGCTGCTGGAAAAGATGACTGTGATGACAAAGCATCTCTCTCCTTGCCATGATCTCATAGAAGAAAAGATCACAGAGACCAGGCATACTTGCCAAGCTTGTGAATTTGGAGGAAGGGGTGATTCCTGGGTTGCTGCCGTGTGTTTACTTCTTGAGGTAGCTCCTCTCACCAGGTGAAGTGCAAGCCAGTTTCATTTTTGTGCATCTTCCCAAGCTCCTGTGGCTACAGGCTTGCTGCATCTGTTCATGAGCACAAGGGCTCACCTTCTAAATGCTCAACAACCCTCCAGACCATTTTTTTGGGGGGGTAAAATATATATACAGGGCCAGGCGTGGTGGCTCACGCCGGTAATCCCAGCACTTTGGGAGGCTGAGGCAGGTGTATCAGGAGGTTGGGAGTTCAAGACCAACCTGGCCAACATAGTGTCTACTAAAAAAAAATACAAAAAAATTAGCCAGGCCTGGTGGTGGGCACCTGTAATCCAAGCTACTCAGGAGACTGAGGCAGGAGAAGTGCTTGAACCTGGGAGGCGGAGGTTGCAGTAAGCCAAGATCATGCGTCTCAAAAAAAAAAAATATATATATATACACACACACACACACATCTATGTATATACACACAATAAGATGCAAAAATCTTGGTTATACTACTCAAAGAGTTTGAAAATGCCTATCCCCATATAACCCAGGCCGCTATTAAAATGTAGATTACTCCATCATTCCAGAAGTTTTTTATGCACCTTCTTAATCATAACCCTACTCAGATATAATCCCTGGTCTGATTTTTTATACCAGGGATTAATTTCGTTCGGGCCTTTTTAAAGATTCCTTGGAATTTGATTTTGTTATTTTGAAGAAAGGCTATTGGGTTTGGGGCCCATCTAACCAGGAGTGTTGCCCTGTTCACATATGGTGGCCCTGACTCCTTTAGTGTAAACAAATGTGAAGTAAATGGAGAGAAGGGCTGGGCATTTATGCCCTTCCCTCAGACTCCTGTTGTGAGCATCCTTTTCTACCATCAGTGTCTAGATGCTAAAGAGTGGTTTTAGCTGACTTTTGTTTTTTAAGACACCAGGTAAGGGTATAGAGATGAATTAATCTTCTAACTTGACAACACAGGAATGCACTGCAAATTGTACATGAACACCAGAGTATTCATTTCTCTAATTACCCATGTTATTCTCATTATAATTGCATTTTTCACTAGGTTAGCCGTGACAGAACAATCCTCCTTTACTCAGATTATACCATGTCATTATACTCTTGAAAAGTGGTAGAGATGTCCTCTGTCTGTAAAACTTAAGTTGCCCACTGCATGAAGAATAGCACACATTCCACAGAAATAGTATAAGGTGTTACTTGTCATGAGGAAGCCTTTACTCTAACAGAACTGATAAGAATAGCTGTATAGTCAGGTGTGGTGGCTCATGCCTGTAATCTCAGCACTTTGGGAGGCTGAGGTGGGAGGATCATGAGGTCAGGAGTTCAAGACCAGCCTGACTAACATGGTGAAACCCCATCTCTACTAAAAATACAAAAATGAGTTGGGCATGGTGGCGTATGCCTGTAATCCCAGCTACTCGGGAGACTGAGACAGGAGAATCACTTGAATCCAGGAGGTGGAGGTTGCAGTGAGCTGAGATCACACTACTGCACTCCAGCCTGGGCAACAGAGTGAGACTCTGTCTCAAAAAAAAAGAATAGCTGTTTAAATGTAAATGACATAAACCAACATCTTTGTAGTTCAAATCATTTGTAACAAAACTGTACAAACTCCCAGGACTCTGAATTAGATGCTCAAAACGGGAATCATCAGAGAGAGGCATGATTGAGGTTTTACAGGAATTTTGTAATGCTTTATATTATTGCTTCACTTCAGGTAAATGACTTCCTTAATGAACTATATTGCCGCAATGCCCTTTGATTCCATATTACTGCTATTACTACTACTACTACTACTACTGGTTACCATTTATTAATATTTTGCACGTAGGGCCTGCCAGGCATTGTGCTATATGCTTTACATTCATTCTGATTTAATCCTGGTAACAACCCCATGTCATCACATATTGAGTCTGTATAAGGGGAAGGTAGGAGGGGAAGAATGAGAGAAAGTGATGTGACAACAGAAGCAGAGAGAAGAAGATTCGAGTGGCAGGTGCTACCTGCTGGCTTTGAAGATAGGATCACGAGCCAAGGAGTGCAGAGGCCATCTCTAAAAGCTGGATTAGAAGTATAATCATTTTTATAGGTGAAGAAATTAGCGCTTTGAGAAGATGAAACTTGACTGAAACTGACAAGTCTGGGATGTGAATCTATATCATTTCAGAATCCATTCTTCTTCCTACTCTGTGTTACGTCCAGCTTTTAAGATATTGAAAATGACTTATTTCTTCTCATGAAGACTCTGAGGCTGTTCCCATCGGAAGACAGCTGCATCACTTTTCTTCAGTGACAGTCACAGAATGTAGTGCTCCATCACAGCAGTCATGCTTGGGCTAAGGAAGGCAGGGTACACAGTCTTCAACTCCAAATTCTGACTCCTTGATGTTTATTAGAGCTGGAAATTACAGTTACTTCTCAATATATGGGGAGTTGGTTCCAGGACATCCCCCATTTCTGGACATAAAAATCTGCAGATGTTCAAGTCCCTGATATAAAATGGCCTAGGATTTTCATATAACCCATGTGCATCCTCCTGTATATTTTAAATAATCTTTAGATTACTTATCACACCTAATACAATGTAAATGCTGTGTAAATAGTTATTATGCTGTATTGGATTTTTTATTTATATCATTTTTGTTTTGTTCTATTTTTTCCTTCGAATATTTTTGATCTGAGGTTTGTTGAACTCTCATAGATATGGAACCCATGGATACCGAGGGCTGACTATACTGGCAAAGCTTTACGCTATCTCTTAATCCTCTTTATCCATGGGCTAAGACTCCCTCTTGTGGGAGAAGTGTTATCTCCTCCTGGCACAGATGGAAGACCTGCTTCTTTCTCAAGAGGTGAAAATCACCTATTTTAGTGAGATATGTGATGCACTCTGAGGTTAACTCTTAAGTGAATTGTCATCTAAGGTTTTATCTTGTGAAGTGGGTTGAAGTTTGGAGCAAAGAATTTGGTCCTGGAAAATAAAATTAATCAATTTTTGCCATATAAAATCTAAGAAGAGAAAAGGCTGTTATTTGCCTGAATTTTAGTCAATTGGCAATCACACAGCCTCTTTGATTTCACTATTCACTTCAGTGAAGTATGAATTCTTTTGTACTTCCTTTCAATGTGAAATTTACCAGTGAATTTCAGAGTACTTGCTTCCTGTTGCTATGACATATCAAGAGAACAGTTTATTTTTATGGTGATAGCATTTTGTCATCTTGACAGTCTGAACAATGTTTGAGAGACATAATCTTTTTTTTTTTTTTTTTTTTTTTTTAAAGACAGCGTTTCACCATGTTAGGCTGGTCTTGAACTCCCAGCCTCAGGTGATCCACCCACCTTGGCCTTCAAAGTGCTTGGATTACAGGCGTGAGTCACCACGCCCAGCCTAGAGACAGAATCTTTGCTATGCCTCGCATGGCTATCCTCAGGTGACAGAAGGTGGCTGTGGTAGACAGAATGTTGGCTCCCTCAAAGCTGCCCATGGCCCTGGAACTTGTGAATATGTTACCTTTGCAAATAGGATTAAGTTAAAGGTCTCTCATTGAGGAAATTATCCTGGATTACCCAGGTAGGCCCAGTGTCGTCACATGGATCCTTATAGGGATATAAGAGAGAAAAAATGATGTGACAACAGAATCAGAGAGAAGAGAGTGGCAGATGCTACCTGCTAGCTTTGAAGATGGAACCACAAGCCAGAGAATGCAGAGGCAGTCCCTAGACGCTAGAAAAGGCAAGGAAACAGATTTTCCCCTAGAACTCCCAGAAGGAATACAGTCCTGCTCACCCTTGTGACTTCTGAAATCCCCAACTGTAAAAGGATACATTTACATTGTTTTAAGCCATTAAGTTTGTGCTACTTTGTTACAGCAGCAGTAGGAAAGATTATACAAGACGTTGTAGCAAAGCCAGTACCAAAACTCTATAATTGCTTATGGAACCTGGTTAGATGACCCTTTATATCAGCCAAATTAGACCAGGTTATGCTTCGGTAACAAACAGCTTCTTCCATCTTAGCAATATAAAACAGCAAAGCTTTATTTCTTGCTCAGGCTCTGTGTCCATCTCAAGTTGGCGGAGGCTCTGTGCCATGCCCTCCTTACTCAGGGACCCAGGTTGACAGAGCCTCCACCATGTGGAACATAGCTGGTGTCCATGGGAGGGTCAAGGAAACATGAAAAATAGCACATTGGTCTTAAAGGCTTCCTCCTGAAGGTGACACTCTTGACTGAGATGAAAAGTCTTGCTCTGTCACCCAGGCTGGAGTACAGTGGCACCATCTCAGCTCACTGCAACCTCCGCCTCTCAGGATCAAGCTATTCTCCTGTTGCAGCCTCCCATGTAGCTAGGATTACAGGTGCCCACCACCACGCCCTGCTAATTTTTTTGTATTTTTAGTAGAGATGGGGTTTTGCCATGTTGGCCAGGCTGGTCTCCAACTCCTGGCCTTAGGTGATCCACCTGCCTCAGCCTCCCAAAGTGCTCGGATTACAGGTGTGAGCCACTACGTGCCGGGCCTACATCTGACTTTTGCTCAGTTTGACTGTGGCAAGTTACAGGGCTATGCCTGATTTTGAAAAGAGGGCAGGGAAGGCCAATCCTACCATTCCTTAAAAAGGAGAAAGATTAGGTTGGTTCACGCCTGTAATCCCAGCCCTTTGGGAGGCCGAGATGGGTGAATCACAAGGTCAGGAGATCAAGACCATCCTTGCCAGCATGGTGAAACCCCATTGCTACTGAAAATACAAAAATTAGCTGCGTGTGATGGCACGGGCCTGTAATCACAGCTACTTGGGAGGCTGAGGCAGGAGAATTACTTGAACCTGGGAGGTGGAGGTTACAGTGAGCTGAGATCGTGCTACTGTACTCCAGCCTGGTGACACAGCAAGACTCCCATCTCAAAAAAAAAAAAAAAGAAAGATTGGTGAAGAACACTAATTACTACCAAATTCTTCTTCCTTAGGATCTTCTTGGCCAGGCAGTGGCTCAGGCCTGTAATCCCAGCACTTTGGGAGGCCAAGGTGGGCGGATCACCTGAGGTCAGGAGTTCAAGATCAGCCTGACCAACATGGAGAAGCCCCATTTGTGCTCAAAATACAAAAAAATTAGCCAGATGTGGTGGTGCATGCCTATAATCCCAGCTACTCGGGAGGCTGAGGCAGGGGAATCACTTGAACCTGAGAAGCAGAGGTTGTGGTGAGTCAAGATCGTGCCACTGCACTCCAGCCTGGGCAACAAGAGCAAAACTCCATCTCAAAAAAAAAAAAGCAAACAAAAAAAAAATTAAACAAGGATCTTCTTGGACACCATTGTAGCAGTTTATCGTAGGCTAAAGATTCAGGATTACATGTCTCAGTCTGACACCAGGACTTATCATTGTCAATAGGCCATATGTAATATATATTTATTTTAAAATATTTACTAAATGCATGATATACTTGCCAAATAAAGAGATGATTAAGGTGACTTGTAGAGGGCATACCTTCTTATACAATGACAGCCATTAGTTGGTGCCAAACTGTTACTATTATACTACAATAATCATCCTGTTTTTTATACATATGTACTTAGGAAGGTTAATTTGGTCAGCTGAAAGAGCTATTTGATCACAGGGTCATTTATGCAGAGCCTTGGTTTTCATTGGAGATTACCGTATGTCCTTTTCATTTGCTTTCCTTTTGCCTTTGGTAAACAGATATTAGGGGGCTTCTCTTGGTTGATTTCAGGACTCAGAGTTTTCTCAGATTCTAATTATTTCTCAAATAGCCCTGATTCAATAACATGGTAACTATCTATAATGTGGATTACAGAGGTGAGACTATGTTTTAACCTCTTTAAAAAGCTTGCTGAGAGTTTGTGTCAAAGTGAATAATGGTGATAATATAGACAGTTTTTCCCTTCCAGAGCATGTTTTATGTTTATCTGAAATATATATAAATGGGAGAGAGGTGTAGGGCAAGTGAAATTGTTAACATTTTACAGATGACTGACTGCAGAACAAGTAAGTGGTAGTGCCAGCCTCTTCTGCATTTGACCACAGTGACCATGTCGCACTAAAAAGGAAAAGAGGGGAAAGAAAACAGAGCTGGGTGTGATGGCTCATGCCTGTAATCCCAGCACTTTGGGAGACAGAGGCAGGTGGATCACCTGAGATTGGGAGTTCGAGACCAGCCTGACCAACATAGAGAAACCCCATCTCTACTAAAAATACAAAATTAGCTGGGCATGGTGGAGTATGCCTGTAATCCTAGCTAATTTGGAGACTGAGGCAGGAAAATCGCTTGAACCTTGAAGGCGGAGGTTGTGGTGCCGAGGTCGAACCATTGCACTCCAGCCTGGGCAACAAGAGTAAAACTCCCATCTCAAAAAAAAAAAAAAAAAAAAAGAAAAGAAAACATACCCTATGACTTGACTAAGGCCATGTAAGTTTACTATGATCACGTACATCAGCGTCCCCTGCACACGGTTGAAACATACACCTCACCTTTTCTTTGAAAACCATGTGTTCTTCCTTACCCAGCTGTGATCTCAATGGATCTAGCTCAAATGTGTTTAAGAAAGTTTCGTGGTGCTAGTTTGTGGTTTATTATTTCAAATTAGAAAGGAACAGGGAACATCATACATAATCTACACATTTTTATTTTTATAAGGAGAAATCTTTTTTCTGGTGAGGAAAAATACAGATGATATAATTTTGCGTTGTTGCTCAAAAATGATGTGTAAACTTCTCAGTGATTCAGACTGGAATAACTATGGGAAATGTAGCTGTTTTTGTGGCAGGTATTTGCCATCCTCCTGGGTCACCTCAGTATCCATGAGGACAAACAGCCACCATGCCAGGCCCACAGATGCTTGACCGCCCGGAGCACAGGCCCTTGTTTCTCCTGCCCTTCAGCCACCTGCTCGCATCATCATGGTGGGCTGTCTTAGCAAACACTGTGCTGTGCCTGTGCAACCTCGGACTCAGACATCTAACTTCCTGAGACAGATTGGCAACCGTCCATTGTCTCAGTCTTCACTGGCACTGCTCTTGTTTTTGGTTCTCAAGACAGGACATTGTCTCTTTTACTGTGGTCCTATCAACCCTCTTCTGTCTTTGCTTTTCTCACCTGCTTACTCTCCACGGTTCATGGGGCATCCCTACTCACTCCCTCCAGTCATACTCAGTGGATAGAACCCAAACAGAATCAGTGCAGCCATCCACGTTCTCCACCCCTACCCTGACCCATGTGTGCTGGGGGAGAGAATCACACCACCCTGAGTTTGCTGCTTGGCGTTCACAAGGCTACTGCTATTTCAGACCCAGCTGATGATCTCACCTCCTGCTTGAGAGCAAGGATAAGACCTCTGGGAGGAACTCCTCAACTTCTAGGCTCCCACCTAAGATTTCATTCTGTTGCACTAGGGTGTTAGAGCCAGTTCTTACTGGCTTGCAAGAGTTGATTGTTAAATGTTGAGGAATTGGGCCAGGTGCAGTGGCTCATGCCTGTAATCCCAGCACTTTGGGAGGCCGAGGAGGGTGGATCACGAGATCAAGAGATCGAGACCATCCTTGTGTCAATATGGTGAAACCCCGTCTCTACTAAAAATACAAAAACTTAGCTGGGCATGGTGGCGCACGCCTATAATCCCAGCTACTCAGGAGGCTGAGGCAGGAGAATTGCCTGAACCCAGGAGGCAGAGGTTGCGGTGAGCCGAGATCGTGCCATTGCACTCCAGCCTGGGTAACAAGAGCAAAACTCCATCTCAAAAAAAAAAAAAAAAGCAATTTTATGAGCCATTTGTTAAGTAGTTATTACTAAAAATTAAATGAAGACTGGGTGCAGTGGCTCATATCTGTAATCCTAACACTTCAGGAGGCTGAGGTGGAAGGATTGCTTGAGGCCAGAAGTTCTAGACCAGCCTGGGCAACATAGCAAGACCTCATCTCTACTAAGAATAAAGAAGTTAGCCAGGTGTAGTGGTACACACCTTTAGTCCCAGCTACTCAGGAGGCTGAGGCAAAAGAATTGCTTGATTCCAGGAGTTTGAGGCTACGGTGAGCCATGATCATGCCTCTGTACTCCAGCCTTGGTGACAGAGTGAGACTCTAGCTCAAAAGCAAAACAAAAAACACAAATTAAATGATATAAATTTGCAGTTAAATAAATTATATTAAAAATAGGGGTAATGCTTAAAACATCCTAGTTCTTAAATTTTACTGTTGTCCAGCTTTCAGGGTTATGTGTGTCTCAGTTCTTTAAGCACTGAGGAAATCCCTCAGTGCTAAAAAGTGATGGAGAAAATGTTACTAGTACAGATCAAACTTAAAAGTGTGTGGCCAGGTGTGGTGGCTCATGCCTGTAATCCCAGCTCTTTTGGAGGCTGAGGCGTGTGGATTACAAGGTCAGGAGTTTGAGACCAGCCTGGCCAATATGGTGAAATGCTGTCTCTACTAAAAATACAAATATTAACTGGGCTTGGTGGTGCATGCCCATAGTCCCAGCTACTCAAGAGTCTGAGGCAGAAGAATTGCTTGAACCTAGGAGGCAGAGGTTGTAGTGAGCTTAGATTGCACCACTGGACTCTAGCCTGGGTCAAAGAGCGAGACCCTGTCTCAAAAAAAAAAGTATGTTAGCCAGGCATGGTGGTGCACACCTGTAGTCCCAGCTACTTGGGAGGCTGAGGCAGGAGGATCGCTTGAGCTCAGGTGGCAAAAGCTAGCGTGAGCCAAGATGACACCACCACACTCCAGCCTGGGCAACAGATTCAGACCCTGTCTCAAAATAAATAAAAATAAAAGTGTGCTGCAGGGCTGGGCGCAGTGGCTCATGCCTGTAATCCCACCACTTCGGCAGGATCACTTGAGCCCAGGAGTTCACGATCACCCTGGGCAACATAGGGAGACATCTTACAAAAAATCAAAAAAATGACCTGGACATGGTGGCACGCACGTGTGGTCCAAGCTATTTGAGGGGCTGAGGTGGGAGGATCTCTCGAGCCCACAAAGTCAAGGCTGCAGTGAGCTGTGATCATGCCATTACACTCCAGCCTGAGCAACAGAGCAAATGGACAGCTTTCCAAGATTGAGACCTACCCTTTTAACTTTTTTTTTTTTTTAGTTAGGAGTGAATTAGATGATGCATGTAAAGAGCTTAGTATAGTGCTCATCAAAGTAAGGGCTTATTAGCTGTTGTTCTATTTATGGTCTGTAGCTGGTGACTTCCAGATCTGTCCGTAAGCACTAGGCCTGTATGTATATTCAGCCCCCTGCTTCTATAGCATGTGGCCTTCGCTGTCCCACAGGCAGCTCCAGCTCAGCTTGTACGAAACTGAACTCTTCTCCTCAGCCTCCATCCTCAAGCCTGGTCCTTCTCTCACATGTCTCATTATGGTGACTTTTCTCAGCTGCCCGGGCCCTCCAACTTCTCACCTCCAACAAGTCAGCCAGGCCTTGTCGTTCTCCTGCCTTAGCAGCTCTTTCACCTGTCCATTTCTCTGCATTCCGCACCGCCGCTGCCTTCATTCTGACCATCAGTATCTGTCTCCAGGACTGCCGCAGCAGCCTTCTGGCTGAGGCCCCGCGATTGCCACCCCCCAATTCATTGCCTATTCTGCAGCATAGGCGGTATCTTATCTGTCAATAATACGAACCTGTCATGATCTAGTTGGAACCCTTAGTGGCTTCCAGGATGCTCCTTGTCTTCCTTAAGGTTCTCATGCTGCGACTTCATCTTCCTCCTTTCCTGGGCTCTGCCCCCACCCTCTAGATTCCTTCCCATACCTCGTCTTTAGTTCAGAGGTCTTTGCGCTTGCTGCTGCTTCCGCATAGAATATCCTTCCCTCCCTTACCTCACCCAGCCCCATCCCCTTCACTTAGCAATTCCCATCTAGATTCAATCAAGGTGATTCTAAGTTCTAGGAAGCAGGCCAGGTATGGTGGCTCATGCCTGTAATCCCACCATTCTGGGAGGGCAAGGTGGTAGATCACCTGAGGTCAGGAGTTCAAGACCAGCCTGACCAACATGGTGAAACCCTGTCTCTACTAAAAACACAAAATTAGCCGGGCATGTTGGCACGCCTGTAATCCCAGCTACTTGGAAGGCTGAGGCAGGAGAATCGCTTGAATCTGGGAGGCAGAAGTTGCCGGCGACAGAACAAGACTCTGTCTCAAAAAAAAAGTTCTAGGAAGCAGTCTCTGGCTTCAGGACCCTCCCTCCTTGGGTTGGGCTAAGTGCCCCTCCCTTGTGCCCTGGCACTCAGGACTTCCCCTGAGTAAGCACACCCGGCACTCATGGCACTGCACTGGCTCCCCTGGGTGGCCACCGAAGACCGAGTTCTCAGAGGCCAGAGGACATATTTTACTGGTGCCAGCTTTCCTAGCACCTGGAACATAGTGGGTTCTCAGATGTTTGGGAAGTTTAATGATTGTAGTGGTGGCATTAGAGAGTTCTTAACTTGCCACCAGACCTACTGGGGGTGAGTGACAAGGGAGTGTGAAGCGAACAGCTCATGGACTCGCTGGACTTCTTACCCGTTTGTCTTATCATCCTCACAGCCAGATGAGAACTCGCTGGATTTTTCCTCCTGTATGCTACGGCCTGGGATTAAAAATGCTCAGGAACTTGCCTGCGGCGTGTGCCTCTTAAATGTGGACTCAAGGAGCCGGGTAAGTCACGTAGCTCCCCTTGCAGATGGCAAAGGGCCTCCCTAACGCGACTCGGGACAACCTCATCTGGCCCACTTTATTGCAAAGCTTGTGACCAGAAGTGGGGATTTTCTCAAGTCCTAAAAGCTGATGATGGGAGCAGACACGGGAGAGCAGGGTGGGCGGCGGGGGGTGGGGAGCTGTGGGGAGAATGGACACCGCTCTGGTGCCTGCAGCAGCCTGTGCATTGTGGGTTGGTTAGGAGGAAAGGGTGAACCTGTAAGGATGTATTTGGAGGCCAGAGGCCCTGTTCTGGGAATTTTGTTGACCTATGGTTTCAACATTATTTCAGAAAGAAGAGAAGCCTGCAGAAGAACATCCTAAAAAAGTATGAACCAGTTACACCTTATCTTAGTGTCTCCATCTGAATTTTGAGTATGGAAGGCAAATTGGATGATTCCATCCATCGCCATCCTGAACTGTTCCGATCATGAATCCTTCACTGAGTTGTTTTTGTTCTCATAATGTTTGATTTAATCAACTAATGTATCTGTGTGGGTCCACTTCTGTCTTATTTGCATGCTTGTTTCTCATAATTGGCTTCTGCTGTTGCCATTATTTTTCTCTGTGATGAATGAGGTAACAGAATAAGCAACTTCTGGAAGGCTGGAACTTGTAGTGACACACAGAAGGAGATCAAAGAGCTTCAGGATTTAGCTGTTTAGCTGTTGACAGACAAGAAGCAAATTGGAGGCTGGGTGTGGTGGCTCACACCTGTAATCCAGCATTTTGGGAGGCCAAGGTGGGCAGGTCACAAGGTCAGGAGATCGAGACCATCCTGGCTAACATGGTGAAACCCCGTCTCTACTGAAAATCAAAAAAAAAAAAAATTAGGCGGGTGTGGTGGTGCACGCCTGTAGTCCCAGCTACTCAGGAGGCTGAGGCAGGAGAATCATTAGAACCCAGGAGGTGGCGGTTGCAGTGAGCTGAGATCGCACCATTGCACTCGGGCAACAGAGTGAGACTCTGTCTCCAAAAAAAAGGCAAATTGGGTTTTAGAGTTGTTTATTTGCAGTGTGTTAGAAAACTAACCCCAGGAAGTGGTTGAGATATGGACTACTTTTCCATGGCTGACTGTAGCTTACTGGTAAGCCTACTCATCTGGAAATAATTCTTATGTGTTCAATGCCCATTCATTTCAAGGTATTTTATTTTTGAACTCTATGCCTGTTTGGATTTTTTGATAATGTAGATTCAGTTATTAGCTCCCAATGACATTAGACCCCGAGAGTTGTTTGTTATCTGTTGTTCTCTAACTCTCCTGTAATTTTTTGTCATGATAGGCTTGTGCTCAGCTACAGGAAAGTAAAGGATTGCATGCTGTAGGCAGATGCCAGCCTTGGGAGGAGGGCTTGCTCCAGCACAGTGTGGGGCAGAAATTATCCACAACCCTTGGCTACCTTGGTTCCCATTATCATGATTCCCCCCTCTGCCCCATAACCTGTGTCTGCCTTTTCCATGGAAGATTTGGCCGCCTGTTGCTGAAACTAGGTTTAGTGGTAACAGTTTTTATACCTTTAATTAGCAGTAAAAAACCTCTCTCTTGAATTCTTATAGCTACCCGTCAGCTTTTGTGTGTGTGCCATTTTGGCCTCAGCCTCTGTGACCTGGAGAGATGTACATGTTGGTTGCTGAAAAGCTCTTAGATGCAGAAAAAGCCTGACTTGCCCCACATCTCTGTTTATATCTGGCAGGCATTCAACTCAGAAACAGACAGTTTCAAGCTGGCCTATGGAGGGCACCAGTATCACGCCAGCTGTGCCAACTTCTGGATCAACTGTGTCGAACCAAAGCCTCCTGGCCTCATCCTGCCTGACCTGCTCTGAACAACTCCTCTGTGAAGCATCAACTTTTTTTTCTGTGACACCCTATGGGATGACAGGGACCAATAACTAGAATGCGAATGCTGCACAGCTGGCTGCCGTGACTCTAGATGAAGAACACCGCAAGGCACGGGGGACGCTGCCGGGCCCAGTCATTCCCACGGCCGGTCTTCGGGATTGGAGGTAAAACTGTCCCACCCAAACTGCACATGGCAACGGAAGTTTGCTCACTTCTCTCTACTTTTCTTAAGATCTTCTAAAATATGGACCATAGCTTTCTTGATCTAAGGAATAATTTGCTGCTGCAGTATTGAAACTGTGAAGAACTGACATTTGAAGAAAAATAAATTATTGTTGTGGGACAGGAACGGGCAATGGTTTCAAGCCAGTGCTTGTTTTTATGTAGGATGCGTACTGTCCCGTGAAGTAGAATGCGTTTATCTGCATTTAGTTTGTTAATGTCTGTAATGAATAAAAAGGGGGAGATTGTGATTAAATGATGTTCTGTGCCCATCTCCCCTGGATTGTAGCAGGCAGGTGAGTGTAGCTTTCACCAACTTTGTTGTCATAACCAAACCAGTTCTCTACTTTCATTTCTGTCAGCTATCAAGACTTTTTCCCAAAACAGGCCTGGGCACTCTGCTGTCATGAAGATTGCTCATTTTGACGGAGGCCCAAATCCTGTGTATCAGGATAATACCCTTCCCCTCCAGGAGCCTTCAGTGCAAACCTGTTTTGCCACATGCAAAGACTGCGACCGTGCAGTTTTCTCGGACGAGATTCAGAAAGGCAGTGGGATGAAATCTCTTTGCAGTGGCCCGTCTCCAAATTTCCAAAGATGACTGCATAGGGACCAACACTGCCTGACTTCACAGCAGTATCTTGAGAAAAACCTGAAAATTAATTCAGGGTGAAAATGTGGAGTTCTTGGCCTAGTGTAAAGTAGCAAGATGTGTATTTATGGGTAGATACATGACTTAGAAGAAGTAGAAGGAAACTGTTGAGAAATAGTACTGAATTTTAGATGGAAAAGCTCCTGCTTCCCGGTGTAGGGAATTTTCTTTGCCATTTAATCTGAATGCATAAAATTAGAGGGAAAAAGCCAAGTGGCTGAACACTGTGTTATTCCTAGGAAGAACATAGCGATCTGGGACACACGTCTCTGAACTGTTGTTGATGCGCTTTGTGAAGAGGTTTTTCAGTCTGCTTTACTTTCCTCTGCATGGCTTCGGCTCTCTGACCTAGACTTAGCTTTTATTTTTAAACTGAAAAGGTGTTTGTGTATATAATTGCTTTTACATAATTTATTTTCCCCATCAGGATAAATTCTATCTTGCTCCATCTTACAGCTTTTCCATGTTCTTCAAGAAAGGTTTAGAAGGTTTTCATTAAACAGCTGTTGGTGAGGCTTCTGCTTGACCTTCTGCATACCCGAATGCACAAGAGGCACTGGGAAGAGAAATGCTTTTCTCACTGGCTCCCAATGATACCATCTCTGGCCATTCATGACTGAGACAGCTCACTCTGAAGTGGCACCTTTGGAGCCTTTGCCCACCACAAGGCTAGTGGGACAGTTTTTGGCAGGCTTTTGCAGAGGCCTTGGTGCTTTCATCCTGGGCAGCGCCAGCTCCACATGGAGCTGGAATGCAAGCAGGCTTCTAATTGACCTTATAAACTTCATAACAGAACTATGACAACAGAATCTGCCTTTGCAGTAAGAATATTTCCCAGGAGTTAGAGACCAGCCCTGGGCAAGATAACAAGACCCCGACTGTACAAAAAAAGAATTAGCTGGGCATGGTGGTGTGCATCTATGGGCATTTGTGGTCCCAGCTACTTGGGAAGCTGAGGCGAGAGGATTGCATGAGTCCAGGAGTTTGAGGCTGCAGTAAGCTATGATCGTGCCACTGCACTCCAGCCTAGACTACTCTGTCTCTTAAAAAAAAAAAAAAGTTTCCCAGCTTGAATTTATAGTGCTGGAACTTTTCAAAATGCTCTGTAGACTCCTATCCCATCACAGTGGCCTAGTATCGACATTTAAAAAGTAAACTCACTTGTTAACTGGGCTGGTTTCTATTTCTGAGAAATTCCAGAATGCCTCAGATAAAATTCCTTAGTACCAAGGACGATAGGCTTAGTCACTCCTTGGGAGGTGCCACAGGGAAATTCAGCAGACATCAACAAAAAAAAGCTTTTGCTATGAAAAGTATTCAGTACCTTTCATATCTGTTGAATACTTGAAATGTTTAATTAGATGCCACCAATGGGGATCCGAGGAGTGTGGGACACTGTTGCGCTGCTTTTCTTTATAAACGTTTATAATGACAGCACTGCATTCAGCTTCACCTCAGCTCTTCTCGTTAGCCAGGAGCCCTGTGTCCTTGGAAACGGTAACCAAGGTTACTTATTTCCATACTGTGTATTGTGTCGGTGGCTTCACCCCACTGCTTGAATGGCGATTAAGCCCTTTTCTTTTTTTGGTGGGATGTTTTGCCTTTAAAATTTGTATGGCTTAGTGTGTAATTTAATTTTTGTCTGGACATGCTTGAGCTAGAAGAGGTACTGGATATCTTAGGATATTTTCCATGCTTTATTTTTCCTGTGGTTGCTAGTTAGCATTTCATATGGGTTGTGTGTGTTTAATTTGGATATTTTGGCTGGTCGCGGTGGCTCACGCCTGTAATCCCAGCACTTTGGGAGGCCGAGATGGGTGAATCACGAGGTCAACAGATCGAGACCATCCTGGTCAACATGGTGAAACCCCGTCTCTACTAAAAATACAAAAAATTAGCTGGGCATGGTGGTACACGCCTGTAGTCCCAGCTACATGGAGGCTGAGGTAGGAGAATTGCCCGAATCCTGGAGGCAGAGGTTGCGGTGAGCCGAGATCGCGCCATTGCACTCCAGCCTGGGTAACGAGCGAAACTCCGTCTCAAAAAAAAAAAAAAAAAAATTGGATATTTTGTGTACATATACACAGTTGAAGAGTCTTGGGGGGTCTTGTTTAAAAGTGTCTTTTCTTTGCCTGTTTAATGTGTGCTTCGGCTTTGGAAAGATCATAGGGGCTGTATGTTACAGAAATATGAAATGCTGGCCCTGTACTAGGGACCACTACAAAAATTCCCCTGAATACCTTCGAGGTCAAATGCCTTCCTTTGTGAACAGTTAATAAACTGACATTTTCAGACATTTGCCATTCAGACAGGGAGCGCTGTAGCCTGCTGTAGACCATTCCAGCAAATGTCAGTGTGTGTCGCCTGTATTTTTTATGTTTAAGGTATTTATTTCTTCAGGTAAGTGTGCACTAAATAGCAATATTGAAAAGCCCACTCCTTGCTGGGCTGAGGAAATAAAGCTTTAGTGAAACAGTTGGGAGAAAAATGCCACTTGACACATGCTTTTTATATCATTATAATGAAGCTTTTACTTAATTCCATCATTTATATGTTGATGTGAACGTTAAGTGGTTATTCACGTGGGACATCTCATTACTTTGTAGCTGTGGCTTTATTAACCAGTGAATGCTATGGCCTGTAGGGAAATGCATTGTCTTCTGTGTGATGTGGAATTTGCTCCTGTATTTTAAAAGATGGTATGTTTTTTTTTCCCTTGTTTATATTTTAATAACTGCTCTAATTGATATGTTTAGATATTATAAAGTTTTACCTTTAAAATATTTTCAGGGTCTGTTCTGAAATCACAGAACAGGCCCAGAACAGTTAGTGTTGTTAAACTTCACTAACCAAAATACAAGCGTAGAACAATGTCAGGCTACTAGACTTTTTCTTGGTCTTGTCTTTGTTGGGTTGATTTCACATAGATGCCAAGTCACCAGGATGAACAGGGGCCCACACACTTAGATTACAAAGGTATTCGACTTCCCATGTGTGAAGAACTTAGTTACAGCCCCATAGTGCTGCTTGCCAGGAATTCTACAGGTAATTTCCATTAATTACCAAGAACATCTGTTAGCAGGTATCTTCTCGCCCTAAGACAGTGGTGATTTGGGAGCTCTTATTCAGAAACTTCCAGACTCAAAGCTGAGCCTCATACTAAAGCAGCCAGGGCCTCCCTGGATGATGATGATGATTTTTGATCTTATAGCATTGGTTGGTTCCTCTGATTTCCCACAGAAACTATTAATAATTTTAATTTTCCTATTTAGAGAGTAATGATGCATGTTTATAAGAATGGGCGGCCAGGGGTATAAAGCAAGAAAAGGTAGACTTTAGATTGAAAAAAACCATTGCCACAAACCAGGTAAAATCTGGAGGATATTTGTCTAAACATGTAGCTACTGGCATATACATGGTTTCCTGCCAAAACTGACCCCCAAAAATCTAGAAGTCCTGTGGTGAGCAAGCTACAACCTCCCTGACAAATGAAGCCACATAAGCAGTGCCGTGACACGGTTCGCACGGGCAGAATCCCAGGCCGCCCTCCAGCCAGAATAAAGGCACCACGTGGAAAACACCCAGGAGTGGGACAGAGGTGAGTTCATCCACCTTCTACTATGTACCTGATGAGCAGTGCTGCCCAATTATCAGGAGCAGTGGAGTGAGTGACATTCCCAGTGTTAAACAAAGCCACTGTTATTTGCTTATCTCTTATTCTGAGGTTTAGTTTAAGGGCATTTTCGTATGTGATGATAGTCAAGCAAAGGCACCTTTTATTGAAAACCAGTTTCTCTGGTGGAGGACATGCTGCTTTGGAGCCCTCCACTAAGAGGAAACCAAAACCAGCACCCCTGATCAGAGCATGCACTGTCATCTCTCACCAGCCCCACACTAGGAACAGTGTGTCTGCCCAGCCACCAGGGTGGGAGGTGTATTAAGTGTTCACAGTTGTCACAAGAGCCACATTTTAGCAGTTACTGGAGAGCACCTTTTTTCCATCAACACACATACCCTGAAATTATTAGTAAAAATTCTAGTATGTTAAGCATATAGATTTATTAAAAATAATGCTAATATAATCCTGGGTACATGGATCCAAGAGAGTTTTTTGCAGCAGACTTCATTATAGTTCCTTAACAGCTAAATAATAAAGGTGTATTTATTTTAACTTACAGAGTCACTAAATAATAGAGGAGAAAGGAAAGAGTAGGGCTAATCCAGTAGAGACTGAAGCTGGTATCAGTCTTCCCTAAGCATCTGTCTGGTCAGCAGCCTGGGGCAAAGTTTGTCTCTAAAGGGTTAATGAGGCCCCAAAGTGATTTTTGCACTGAGCTCCTCCTGTACCTCCCAAAGTGCCAAAGGCATGAGATTCAGAAGAGAGCAGAACCAAACAGTTTATTAAACTGTTCCAATTGTTAAAAATGATTAAAAGCGAAAGATTTTCATAAACACTATTCCAAAATGTTAATTTAAAAAATGTGACTAGCAATATATGCATTCCCTTTATGTCCCCTCCCTATCTCTTAAAATAAATTTGAACACCCAGTGTAAAAAACACTTGAGGGAGAACTAGAAGTCAGCCATTTGAGTAGAGTGTGGAGAGGGAGCAGCCGGCAGGGAGCAGATGCCGGTCCTGCTTGGGCTGCTGATGCAGGCTCCAGTGGCACTAAATCCCCCAGTAAGGCATCAGGTGTCGGGACTCCTTCTCATAGACGTCGGGAACTATGCCATAAGGTGTCTGTACCATTTTAACTGTCGACTTCCCAAAGAGCTGGCGCTCGTAGTCTATCAGTTGCCTCCAGAAGCCAACGTTGGGCCTGATGACAGGCCGCCGGGCCTTCACCCAGTTGTATGCTTCCAGCAGGCACACATTGTGGAATTTCATCAGGTACGCAATACAGAGCGTGGCTGAGCGGCTGACCCCTGCGGCACAGTGCACCAAGGTGGCTCCGTGCTTCCGGCTCACACTGTGGATCTTATCAGCCACGGTGTCAAAGTACAGTCCAATGGGCGCGTGTGGCATGTCAGCCAGAGGCACTTTCACATACTCAAACTGGGGCCAGTTGAAGTTAGGGATCTCGATGGTAGCATTCACAATGCAGGTGATGCCACGAGCCTGGAGGAGGTGCCGATTGGAGGCCACACTGCCTCTGCCCAGGAAGAGAGAGGAGGTGATTTGAGCAATGCCTCCTATGTCTCCCTCGGAAATCATCCGAGGGGCCATGAGAGTCCTTGGTAGCGTGCTGTGACCTCTGGAGCTCATGAAGACACCAGCAATCACACTTGCATCGTTGGAGGCAAGACCACCAGAGTGTCTGATTTTCTTCCACCAAGGAATACAAAATTATAGTCTCCTTCCTGCAAAATACAGGTACGTGTGAGTACTTTAAGTGCTACTGATTCCTCAGAGCCTTCTGTCATGTTTG
The DNA here is from genome assembly GCF_049354715.1 of Callithrix jacchus. Classification (NCBI taxonomy): domain Eukaryota; kingdom Metazoa; phylum Chordata; class Mammalia; order Primates; family Cebidae; genus Callithrix; species Callithrix jacchus. The sequence goes on along the minus strand of NC_133506.1, from coordinate 97,756,257 downwards.
TTAATACAGTACCACCTTTCAAAGACAGACAAATCATTTTCTATCAATTAACAGGAAAAGTCACCTAAGACAAAAACATGTAAAATCAATGTAAAATTCTGCTCTCTGGTGATTGTCACCAAAAAAAAAAAAAAAAGGTTGGCATGGTGGCTTACACCTGGAATCCCAGCACTTTGGGAGGACTGCTTAAGCCTAGGAGTTCAAGACTAGTCTGAGCAACACAGTGAGACCCCATCTCTTAAAAAAAAAATTTTTTTTAATTAGCTGAGTATAGTAATGCATACCTGTAGTCCCAGCTACTCAGAAGACTGAGGTGGGAGGATCACTTGAGCCCAGGAGATCGAGGCAGTGAGCTATGGTAGCACCATACTCTAGGCAGGGCGAGACAGAGACCCAGTCTCAAAAAAAAAAAAAAAAAAAAAAAAAAAAAAAAAAAGGCTGGAAGTGATGGCTCATGGCAGGACTTTGGGAGGCCAAGGCGGGTGAATCACCTGAGATCAGGAGTTCAAGACCAGCCTGAATAATATGGTGAAATCCTATCTCAACTAAAAATATAAAAATTAGCCGGGTGTGGTGGCACACACTTGTAGTCCCAGCTACTCAGGAGGCTGAGACAGGAGAATCACTTGAACCTGGGAGGCGGAGTTTGCAGGGAGCCAAGATTGTGCCACTTCACTCCAGCCTGGGTGGCAGAGCGAGAGAGATAGATGGATGAGTGAGTGAGTGAGTGAATGAATGGGCCAGGTGGCTCATGCCTATAATCCCAGCACTTTGGGAGGCCAAGGTGGGTGGATTTCCTGAGGTCAGGAGTTCCAGCCTGGCCAACGTGGGGAAACCCCATCTCTACTAAAAGTACAAAAATTAGCTGGGCGGGGGTGGCAGGTGCCTGTAGTCCCAGCTACTTGGGAGGCTGAGGCAAGAGACTCACTTCAGCCCAGGAGGTGGAAGTAGCAATGAGCTGAGATTATGCCCCTACATTCCAGCTGGGGCATAGAATGAGACTCTGTTTCAAAAAAAAAAAAAACCCAAACCAAAAACTGTCTTCTATCATTGTCTGACAATGTGAACACTGTGGCATTTCCATGGAAATAATCCCAAGCAATTTGAAGGCCACAGTCTTAAAAGTTCCTGTAAGTTAAATGAGCATTTTACCTGATCTTGGGTGTGGCTAAATGATAACTTCACCTTCCTCTGCCATTTGATTCTGAGCTCCATAATGAATCCCTCTGGCTTTTGTTTAACATCTAAACAACGCTATCCTCTCATTATTCCAGTGACTGCTATTAAATCTCAACATATATATTAGAGCAGAAAAGGAAGTTCTTGGTTTCCTGAGATTTTAGATACAGAAGTTCCTCTCACCAAAAGAAAAAAAAAATCACAATGCTTTATCACGTGCGCCCAGTGGGAAGTGTGCCTGCCCACACCCAGGGGACCATCAGGAAGCCTGCTCTGATTTCAGTCTGACAAGAGCCTCCCCAGGTTTGACAGGCAGGCAGTGCTGGGGCTACTCACTTGCTCAAGAGTCCAGTGGATGCTGGAGCCTGCTCTGGATCCAGAAAGTCCTAAGTGAGCAGCGCTGGTGACAGTGGATACAAATCAGATCTGCAGGAAGACAAGGAGGCAAGGACATAGCCAATCAATAAGTTGCAAAGAATTCCTCACAGGCTTTCACTGCTAACTTGTGTTTGACTGGAAGAGCTAGGAAGTAGAAAATGTGCTAACATTTCCAGATGTGCACTTAAAGGCTGGCTGCACCAGTAAGAAATACCAGCCTGAATCTCAGCTTTTTGTTAATGACACATAACCCACAGTGTGACAGTTTGGCAATAATAAAGACAAATCTCCTCTTGAGACTCAGAGACCACAACCTATCCGTGAAACGTCTGGCACTGCCGAGTGCCCACTGGGCTGCGAGGACACAACATGGACTTGAGTCTCTTCTGTGGACCGTTGGTCAGCCCTGTGGTGGGAGGACGGACAGGCCAGGTGCAGTGAGGTGAGCCAAGCAGCCCCATGCCTGAACACCAGGTGGAGGACAGTGGCACCAGGAAGCCAGGGATGGAAGTGGCCAGAGCAATGACATGGGACATGGCAGTGAGGACAGCTTCATGAACAGCAGGACCGCAGATGTGACTGCAGCCAGGGATGCTAGCTGCAGGTGGTGCTGGTGTTAAGGATGGAAACTGACAGTTTTCCTTCATTTTGTTCTCTTTTCTATCCCTCCTATTTTATTCATTTGTGTAATAATGTAAGTATCACGAACATCATAAAAAATGTGTTCTACCACCTGTTCCCCTTCCTTTCCCAGGTAACTGTCACACCTGTTTGTTTTTTTCTTAAACAGCTCTGTTTATTTAAACAGGTCTCTATTAAAATACCAAAATTAGCTGGGCATGTTGGCATGCACCTGTAAGCCCAGCTACTCAGGTGGCTGAGGCAGGAGAATCACTAGAATCCAGGAGGTAGAGGTTGCAGTGAGCTGAGATTCACCTACTGATGAATCTAGGTTGTCTCTAGTTTAAAGCTGTTTTGAGTACAGCTGCTATGCACATCCACGTACAAGTTTTTGTGTAGACATATGCCTTCTCTCGTTTAAATACCCTGGAGTGAAGGGCTGGGTCCTATAACACACATGTTTATCATTTTTAAATAATTTTCTTAAAAAATTAAAAAAATTTTTTTTGAAATGGAGTCTAGTTCTGTCGCCCAGGCTGGAGTACAGTGGTGTGATCTGGGCTCACTGCAACCTCCACCTCCCAGGTTCAAGAGATTCTCTTGCCTCAGCCTCCCGAGTATCTGGGATTACAGACATGTGCCACCATGCCCAGCTATTTTTTGTGCTTTTAGTAGAATCGGGGTTTTGCCATGTTGGCCAGGCTGGTCTCAAAATCCTGACCTCAAATGATCCATCCACCTCGGCCTCCCAAAGTGCTGGGATTACAGGCATGAGCCACTGCGCTCAGCCCCAATTACAAATATTTGTCATTATAATACAGGAGCTCTCAAACCTGAGCATGCTTCAGAATCCCCCAGAGGGCTGTGAGCACAGACTGCTGGACCCTTCCCCAGCTTCTGATTCTGTCCCTCTGGGGTGGGGCTGGAGGATTTGCCCTTTCCAGGTGAGGTTTCAGGTGGGGAGAGCTCTGAGAACTACTGCAGAGGTAAGTGCTGTGGCTCTAGTCTGCACTCCCCCCGCAAGACTGAGGCACCACGCGTGCTGGTGCTGACAGCTCACAAGTCCCTCCCGGACACTGCCCTTCTACGAAGGGAGCCGCCGCCTCACTTGGGGCCAGGCCCTGCTTTGGGAGCCCACATCCCATGACTGGTTAATGCTACGGGAGTACACAGAGCAGTCCACAGGCAAAATCACAGCTGAGGAAAACAAGGCTGCAGTCACATAAGCAACTGCTTGTGTGTGTGCATGTGTATTGGACGGAAAACATGAACTGGGCAGAAACTCTGAAGTGAGAACATCCTTTGTACAGCAGAGCCAGGTCTCCTGCCACTTGCGAGTCTTCCCTGGCAGAAGCCTACTGGTTTAAAAAGCAAAGTCACTGTGGTAATAAACACAAAATTAGGCCATCAAGCTGCTGGGGATGACTCTCCTCTCTCGGAAAATCTGAAAGATGCTAATCAAATCTCCGAGTAGGTTATCTAGTCGTCTAATTAAGAGAGGCTTGGCCAGGCATGGTGGCTCACACCTGTAATCCCAACACTTTGGGGGCAAAGGTGGGTGATCACCTGAGGTCAGGGCTTTGAGAACAGCCTGGCCAACAAGGTGATATCCCGTTCTCTAGTAAAAATACAAAAATTAGCCGAGCGTAGTAGCGCATGCCTGTAATCGCAGCTACTAGGGAGGCTGAGGCAAAAGTATTGCTGCAACCCAGGAGGCAGAGGCTGCAGAGAGCTAAGATCGCTTCACTGCACTCCAGCCTGGATGACAGAACAATGTGTTCTCCCAATTATGCTGTCTGGGAAGCCACTTGCCCTCCTGAGGCAAAAAGGAGCCCAAGTTCCTTGTGGAAGCCAGGCTGATTTTGTTAACTCTCATTCACTGAGCAGTGCTAGGGTACTTGGTGCAGGAGGGAAACAGATTGTGAGCCCTTGGGGCAGAATCCAAGTGAGACAGACACAATGCTCCCTCCCTGCTGCTGCTAGTCCACCTCTGCCAACCAACCTGCTTAAAATGCCAAAGCTGGTCCCAAGTTTCAGGCAAACAACTTCTGCCAGAGGGCAATGCAGAGGGCACAGATGCTATAGATGCTTCTCTGACAAACACTCCTGACCCCTTTGACAGGTTGGAAAATAAACGGTTGAGAAAGGGTGAGATGATTTCAACTTGAGAAGTTAAACTAGGAAATGATGCAAGGTGTATGGATTTCTAGCTCAAGTCCACACAATGCTGCTGTGCGGTGACTGCAGCGTTGCTGTGTTCTTACCTGCCTCGAGGTGCTCCACACCACCAGCCAGTGCCTGCCACACACGGAAGGGGGCGTGGATCTGCCTAACGGTGTTTCAGTGCTACTTACAGAAAGGCTAAGCCCAGATGGGCCGAGCTGCTCCAGTTTCCCCTAGCGCCAGAACAGGGAACTACTGCCACAGCCTGGAACACCATTTGGTGCACAGAATGTCCCCATGGCTGCAGAGGGGCCTCAGCATGGAGCAGCCCCAGAGCAGGTGCTACAGGAAGCCTTAGAGTTGTCCAGTTCTCAGATCAGTAGAACTGGATGGTAAAAAATAATAAACCCACATGTATTACATCACAGGTGCATGAAAATCTACTGAGAAAGCATGCCCTGGGGGACGAGGAAAGGGGAGATGGTAGCAGAGTTTGACCCGGATTTCAGGGATTGCAGATTGCATGGTGCTCTCTGAGTGAACATATCATCCCACTGCAAGGCAAAGGTCTCTGGGACGAAGATGACCAGGGAGAATGCTGAAGAATGTCCACATCACTGTCTACAGTGTTCGACTTGGCCTTCCCAAGATGCCCTGTGCTTCCTGGAGGAAAAATGTTTTCCTGGGGGGACAGCGGGGATGGAGGTAGGGTGGAGTGAAAGACAGAAGGGAAGAGCTGTCCTAAACCAACCCCAGGGGTTTTTTGGGTTGTCTTTAACCAGCTATGAGCAATGTCTTCTCAGAGATGATGCTGGTCTTTTTGGATAATAAGCATCGAGCACAAAGTACTAAACAAAATACAGAATTAGTATAGTCCCAGCAGGCCTCTAATCTCAATGCATATGCTAATGTTAATGACAACTGATTGCTCCCTGCACTGCAGAGCTCCTGGGATGTGGGCACCAGCCTGTGGCCTTGTAATTGGTCAGCACTGGCATCTGTACCTGCCATTCAGAATTGCTACCTGGGGTCACAACCTAATCAGAGCATCCATCCTAGTGCCATGGAGGTTACTTTTCTTTAAAAAAAAAAAAAAAAAAGACAACCACCAGTATCAGCAGTTACTTTTCTTTTCTTCTCATGTTCAATCAACAGCAGAAAATGGCCACAACGATGTTTCAGGTGACTGTAAACTGCTCCGACTAAAATACTTTCAGTTTAGGAATTTCAGAGGGTCAGAGTACATATTGGAGAGGCCTACACTGTTACCTTTTTATATTAAAAAGCTTATGTAATCACATTTTCTAATCAAGTAACTGTCTATCTAGTTCTTTCTGTTTTGAGGCAGAGAGTCTCTCTGTTGCCCAGGCTAGAGTACAGTGGCACCATTTTAGGTGCCATTCTAGGATTACAGAGGTGAGCCTCCACAGCCCAAACTTCTGATTCACTAATGAAAATGATAATCCTAGCACTTTAGATCACTTTAGCTCAGAAGGTGGAGACCAGCCTGGGCAACGTGGGGAAACCCCACTTCTACCAAAAAAAAAAAACCAAAAACCAGCTGGGCCAACATGGTGAAACCCCGTCTCTACTAAAAATACAAAAATTAACCTGGCATAGTGGTGTGCACCTGGAATCCCAGATACCTAGGAGGAGGAGGCTGCAGTGAGCCAAGATCATGTCAGGCAAAAGAATGAGACTCTGTCTCAAAAAAAAAAGTAAGATTTCAGCCAGGCACAATGGCTGACACCTGTAAACAGCATTTTGGGAGGCTGAGGCAGGAGGATTCCTTAAGCTCAAGAATTTAAGACAACATAATGGGCAACATAATGAGACACTGTCTCTACAAAAAAAAAATTATTTTTTAATTAGCTGGGCATGGTGGCACGTGCCTGTAATCCCAGCTACTGAGGAGACTGAGGTGAGAGGATCACTTGAGTCTGGGAAGTCAAGGCTACAGTGAGCCATGATTGCACCACTGCACTCCAGCCAGAGTGACCCTGTCTCATACATACATATTAAAGTAAAATGAAGTAAAAGATGTTTACAAATTGTTTTGTCACCTGGAATGCTTTAGCAATTGCAGTAAAACATCTCAAATCTTCTACTTTGGCGAAGGGGTCGTTTTTGCTTTTCTCACTGTATCAATTAACTGATAAGGTAGTGTTCTGAGATGAGGATAATCCACACAAGATACATAAAGCTAAAGACTGACAGTCACACTCTGATTCAGCCACAGGTATTCCCCCACTGTGACATGTAGTCATAGAGCAACTACCTATGTAGATGTGACCAGGCCAGCCATCTTGACGTCCGCAGATGGACTGGCAGCCTGTTCACACTACATTTGCTGAGGCTAACAGAAGCTGATCGTTTTTTGTTTGTTTTTGAGACCAAGTCTTGCTCTATCACCTAAGCTGGAGTGCAGTGGTACAATCTCAGCTCACTGTAACCTCTGCCTCCCAGGTTCAAGCGATTCTCCCACTTCAGCCTCCAAAGTAGCTGGTACTACACACGCACTATCATGCCTAGCTAATTTTTGTATTTTTAGCAGAGATGGGGGTCGGGGGGTTTTGCCACGTTGGCCAGGCCAGTCTCAAACTCCTGACCTCAAGTGATCTGCCTGCTTTGGCCTCCCAAAGTGCTGGGATTGCAGGTGTGAGGCATCACACCCAGCCCAATCATTGTAAGATACTAGCCAGCTGCTGGGTAGTGAATATGCCACAGCCCAAGAAGGAAAGGGGCAGTCCACTAGATAAGCAGGAAAAACATGCCGGCATTATGACACAGATGCAAAGATTTGAAGTTTAGTTCCATGTGATAAAATCACAGATTCTCCATGTTGGCAACAGGAAGAGTAGAGATATCAAGAAGAGACCATCAATAACTATAAAAGGTGGAAAGTCTGCATTTATGTCAGTACCATGGGGTAATCTGTTCACATCTGAAACTGGATTCTTGAATTTGGTCCTCACCCACCTTGGTGCTTAAATTACCTACCACTCATTCACTCAGCAGTCTTTCACTGAGTTCACACTACATGGTCAACACCCTGCTGAGTGCTGCTGTGGACTGCTGCAGAATGTATTCCCCAGAGACGGCCACAGCATCTCCCATCGCACATGACACTCCTACAGTGTAACCTTGTGTTTTTTGTTTTGTTTTTAGACAGGCCCTCACTCTGGAGTGCAATGATGATTTTGGCTCACTGCCACTCCACCTCCCAGGTTCAAGTGATCTTCCCACCTCAGCCTCCTCCCACCTCAGAAAGGAGCTCAAGCAGTCCTTCCACCTCTGCCTCCCCATTTAGGTGGAACCACAGGTGTGCGCCACCATGCCCAGCTAATTTTTCTATTTTTTATAGAAACAGGGTTTCCCCATGTTGCCCATGCTGGTCTCAAACTCCTGGGCTCAAGCAATCTGCCCACCTCAGCCTCCCAAAGTGCTAGGATTACAGGCATGAACCACTGTGGCCAGCCCTTACAATGTAATCTTGACACTCCTCCCATCCAACAGTGGGACTGATGTCCCTCATTTAAACCCTAAGAAACCTTTGTGACAGCCTCAACCTAAAGAATATAGTAAAGGCTGGGCATGGGGCTTATGCCTGTAATCCTAATACTTTGGGAGGCTGAGGCAGGAGGACTGCTTGAGCTCAGGAGTTCAAAGTTGTCGGGGGCTATGATGGCGCCACTGCACTCTGCCTGAGAGACAGAATGACACTGTCTTTAAAACAACAAACAAATACAGGAGAAATGATGCTTCTGAAGCCCGAGAATAAGCACTGCTACCTTGTTCTCTTAGGAAGTGCCCTTGGAACCCAGCTGCCATGCTGTGAGGAAGCCTGAACTAGCCCAAAGAGCTACCACATGGAGAGGCCATAGATGGGTGTTTAGCTAACATCCCTATTGAGGTCCCAGCTGACACCAAGCTCAATCACTAGATATGTGAGAAGAGACGCTTTATTATGATTATAGCTCCCAGCCATCAGGTCACCCTCAGGATCTGAAACTCCCAGCTGAGGCCTGACATTGTGAAGCAAAAGCAAGGTGGCCCTAGTAGTGAGGTCCAAATTCCTGACCTACAGGAATCTGTGAGTATAATACTAATAATTATTTTAGGCCCGGGTCAGTGGCCCCTATAATTCCAGCACTTTAGGAGGCCAAAGCAGAAGGAGTGCTTTGAGCCCAGGAGTTCCAGACCAAATGAAGCAACGTAACAAGACACTCACTCTACAAAAAAATTAGCTGGGTATGGTGATGTGCACCTGTGGTCCCAGCTACAGGGGAGGCTGAGGTGGAAGGACTGCTTAAGCCCAGGAGGTTGAAGCTACAGGTTAATTGCACCACTGCACTCCAGCCTGGGCAAGAGAGCAATCCTTGTCTTTAAAAAAAAAAAAAAAAGGGACAGGCTGGGTGTGGTGGCTCATACCTGGAATCCCAGCACTTTGGGAGGCCAAGGCAGGTGGCTCACCTGAGGATGGCAGTTTGAGACCAGCCTGACCAACATGGAAAACCCTATCTCTAGTAAAATACAAAATTAGCCAGGCATGGTGGCAGGCACCTGTAATCTAGCTACTCAGGAGGCTAAGGCAGGAGAATCGCATGAAACCAGGAGGCAGAGGTTGCAGTGAACCAAGATTGCACCATTGCACTCCAGCCCGGGCAACAAGAGCAAAACTCCGTCTGGAAAAAAAAAAAAAAAAAGACTGAGCAAACAGGTTCTGTTTGACAAAACGAAACAGTTATTTTATACCAAGTTTTGGAGCTGTATTATGCAGCAATAGTAACTAGAGCAGGGATATACAGATAACATAAGGCATAACCCTGTGCTCGGATTTTATCTTCTAACAGAAATGACATAAGACACACATATAAAAACAGGAAGAGATGGACCATTGAGAGAACGAAACAACTGATGAAACTGGGTGCTGCAGCAATGCAAACAAGATCAAAGCAAAGTAAAAACAGCCAATGGTGCTGTACACCTGAGTTGTTTCTTGGAGAGTTTTTTAGAGATCGCATACCATGCTTTTTCTCCACCCATTCTTGCCTTTCAAAGAGCCTTCTTGGCCAGGCACAGTGGCTCACGCCGGTAATCCCAACACTTTGGGAGGCCGAGGTGGGCAGACTGCCTGAGGTCAGGAGTTCATGACCAGCTTGGCGAACACGGTGAAACCCGTTTTTACTCAAAAATAGGAAAATTAGCCAGGTGTGGTGGCCGGTGCCTGTAATCCCAGCTACTGGAGGCTGAGGCAGGTGAATCGCTTGAATCCAGGAGGTGGAGGCTGCATTGAGTCGTTATCGTGCCACTGCACTCCAGACTGGGTGACGAGAAACACAGTCTCAAAAAAAAAAAAAAAAAAAGGCTTCCTTGTTTTTAGACTTGGAATGGAGAATACAGTCTTTTTCTACAGTCCTCACTATTCAGCAAGTGTGACCCAAGCCCCAGCAGCATCGATACCACCTAGAGGCTTGAAAGAAATGCAGAATGCAGGCTCCATTCCAAGACCTAAAGAATGGGCTCCAGCAAGTTAACAAGATCCCAGGTGATCTGTATACACAGTGGAAACTGAAGATTAAACCCATTAAAAACTTAATAAAATGTGAGAATCTGTCTCATTCTGTCCCATTCGACCTGCGGCAGCACACTTGGGCACCTGTCCCACGTAAGCCATGTGAGCACCGCTCAGCCTCTCCCGGATCAGTATCAGTCTGCTGTTGTGGTCCCCAGAGAATCAGAGGTAAATGGAGGTGAAGAGGCTTTCCCAGACTCTACACAGAAAATCAGTAGCCCCACTGGGACCAGAACTGTCCTTCTATGAGTTGTCCGTTTGTTGCTTAGTCATACAATCAGACCACAACAGATCCATTCATTCAAAGATTACCAAAATGTGCATTTCATTGGGGAAAAAAATAAAAACTGCAGAGAAAGGAATTGAGGACCATAAGGTCAGGTTGATGTGACTGTGCTCTACAGACTGGGGAGTGATTGCTAAGAATCCTAAACTGCTGTGGTACGAGATGGTCTTCGGGTGTGAACTATCCAATAAAACTGAACCAAGAACATGCTCGCAAAAGTCCGCAACCATATTTAAACTTGTTTAGTGATAACTGGAAACCAATTTGGGCAATGGCTTATATAAATAACACTTTAAAATTTTCCAGGAGTAAGTGGTAAAAATTAAATGTGAATCATATGTGCTTGGTTAAGCGGGAAACTTTATTTATTTATATAAGCCAGAACATCTAGAGGCAAATTGCTTTTTTAAAAAAAATCACATATCAGCAATAAAACCCAAGTAGGTATGAGTTTGCCTCAAAACTGTCAAAGTTACTACTGCCCTCTGAGAAGCAAGACCATGAAATCTCGGAAAATGCAGGTCTTTTCACAAATTAAGATTTCAGTCCTTACAAGTTCATTATTACTTTAGGGGAAGACAAAAAAGGAATTTATAAATTAGAATAAAGTTTGCAGGACTAAGAGCTCAGTAGTTAATAATCACCCTTTGATCATCTTCCCCTTTGATGTCTCACTGGACCATATCAGAATCCTTAAAACTCCAGCAGGGAGCTGCAACCCTCACCCTACGATGACTTCCTTATCATATACCTGGTCCAATTCCACATCTTCTAGTGATTTTTTTTTTTTTTGAAACGGAGTTTCGCTCTTGTTACCCAGGCTGGAGTGCAATGGCACAATCTCGGCTCACCGCGACCTCCGCCTCCTGGGTTCAAGCAATTCTCCCACCTCAGCCTCCCGAGTAGCTGGGACTACAGACATGCGCCACCATGCCCAGCTAATTTTTTTTTTTTTTTTTTTGGTATTTTTAGTAGAGATGGGGTTTCACCACGTTGACCAGGATGGTCTCAATCTCTTGACCTTGTGATCCACCCACCTCAGCCTCCCAAAGTGCTGGGATTACAGGCATGAGCCACCGCGGCCGCCCATCTGTTAGTGATTTTATACCAAATAACTTCATTTATAAAGTACTGATAAATTAACTTCCCATTTCTCTTTACAAATCAAAGGCACCTATAATTACCATGCTGGAGTTTCTGAGCAGGGTGAGGTAAACAGTTGAGTCTTTTGCTTCAGCTGGATGGATGGAGGGAACTGATAAAGGCTGTCCCCGCTCCCATGCTGAGGGAGCAGTCCTACCACATTGTGAGAGCAACTGGGTGTGCCATCCTTCAGCAAAGGGAGGAATCAAGTTTTCAGCTGAACAGGAGGGAGGTCCAAAGGCAGAGTATCCTGAAGTTATTCCCTTGGCTTTAATTAGCTACTGAAAAAATACTGTCTTGAAATGCAATATGACAATGTAATAGTTCCCTTTAGAAGACCGCATTACTAATTATTAAAACATTTCTATGCCGGGCACGGTGGCTCAAGCCTGTAATCCCAGCACTTTGGGAGGCCGAGGCGGATGGATCACGAGGTCAAGAGATCGAGACCATCCTGGTCAACATGGTGAAACCCCGTCTCTACTAAAAATACAAAAATTAGCTGGGCATGGTGGTGTGCGCCTGTAGTCCCAGCTACTCGGGAGGCTGAGGCAGGAGAATTGCTTGAACCCAGGAGGTGGAGGTTGCGGTGAGCCGAGATCATGCCATTGCACTCCAGTCTGGGTAACAACAGCGAAATTCCATCTCAAAAAAAAAAAAAAACATTTCTAGACTGGGCTGGCTGAAATGTTATGGTAGCTCATGCCTATACAACCAGCACTTTGAAAGGCAGAGGTGGGTGGATCACCTGAGGTCAGAAGTTCGAGACTAGTTCCTGGCCAACATGACGAAATCCCATCTCTACTAAAAATACAAAACTTAGGCATGGTGGCAGGCGCCTATGATTCCAGCTACTTGGGAGGCCAAGACAGAAGAACTGCTTGAACCCAGGGAGGGCAGAAGTTGCAGTGAGCCATGATCACACCACTTCACTCCAGCCTGGGTGAAAGAGTGAAACTCCGGCTCAAAACAAAACACATTTCTCAAGGGTCAGATGTGGTATCTCACACTTGTAATCCCAGCACTTTGGAAGGCCAAGGCAGAGGGATTGCTTAAGCCCAGGAGTTCAAGGATGCAGTGAGCCAGGATCATGCCACTGTACTCTAGACTGAATCAAAGAGAGAAATCCCATCTCAAAAAAAAAAAAAAACAACAACAAAGTTTGCCAACTGATATGGTTAGGCTGGTGTCCCCACCAAAATCTCACCTTGAACTGTAATCCCCATTTGCTAAGGGCAGGACCAGGTGGAGATAACTGAATCATGGGGGCGGTTTCCCCCATGCTCTTCAGTGAGTCTCATGAGATCTGATGGTTTTAAAAGCATCTGGCATTTCTCCTGCCTGCACTGACTGTAAGTTTCCTGAGGCCTCCCCAGCAATGCAGAACTGTAAGTCAATTAAATCTCTTTCCTTTATAAATTACCCAGTCTCAGGCAGTTCTTCATAGAAGTGTGAGAATGGACTAACACACTGCTACTTGGTTGAAATGAGTAAGTCATAAAACCACCACAGTATAGGAGACGCATTTTTCAGAGTTTGGTCCCAAGGAGTCCCACATGAGAATCACCTGGGCTGCCTGTTACAATGCAGACTCCTAGACTCCACCCCAGACCTAACTAATCAGAATTTCTGGAAGTGAAGACCTAAACATTTATATTTCTAGCAAGTACATTTTTAGAAGGAATCTAAAAATATTGACTAATCTGATATTGTGGAAAGATAGGTTTTATCTCCTTTGCTTTCTAGGAGAATAAATGGAATAAGAAACTCTGTAAGTGCAATTTTTGAAAAAAAAATTATTTTCAAATAATATAGTAGTCATTTAGATTTAAGATACAATCTAGTTTAATGCATTTGTAAGCCAGGGAGAGGGGATTCCCTAGGAACCTTTTAAATAAAATTTTAAAAAATAAAGATACAATCTAGTACACAAAACAAGTTCCACTTCATTTCCATTTGGGATCATCTTTGGCTGAAAGTTTACACCAAGTAATTGAAGCTCTGTAAAACACTAAATACTTCTCCAATTTTTGTTAACAAGAAATATGTGATAAAAAGGAAAAAAAAGAAACGTGAAATGTGAAACGATCTGAGTGTTCTGTCCCCTAAACATAGACTATATGTGACGGTACCAAATAAGGGCCAGTAAAGATTTCTTTCTTTTTTGAGACAGGGTCTTGCTCTGTCACCCAGACTGGAGTGCAGTGGCGCAATCTAGGCTCACTGCAGCCCCAGCCTCTGGGACTCAAGTGATTCTCCCACCTCTGCCTCCTAAGTAGCTGGGACTACAAGGGTGTGCCACTATGCCTGGCTAATTTTTTTGTATTTTTTGTAGAGACAGCGTTTCGGCATATTGCAGGCTGGTCTTGAATTTCTGGACTCAGGCAATACTCTGACTGGCTTCGGCCTCCCAAAGTGCTGGGATTGTAGGCGTGAACTAGCCATGCCTAGTCTTGTTTTGTTTTTTTTGTTTTTTGAGCAAGGGTCCTAGAGCACAGTGGTGCAGTAATGGCTTACTGCAGCCTGACCTCCCAAGCTCAAGCAATCCTCCTACCTCAGCTTCCCAAATAGCTGAAACCATAGGCATGAGCCACCACGCCCAGTCGATTTTTGTGTTCTTTGTAGAATCAGGGTTTTGCCATGTTGCCCCCCAGGCTGAACTCAAACTCCTGGGCTCAAGCCATCTACCTCCCTGGGCCTCCCAAAATGCTAAAATTACAGGCATGGGCCACCACTCTTGGCTTCTATGTCCTTTTGACATTCATCAAAAATGCAGTTTGAAGGCTGGGTGCAGTGGCTATTACTGGTAATCCCAGCATTTTGGGAGGTCAAGGCAGGTGGATCACTTGAGGTCAGGAGTTTGATCGAGGCTAGCCTGACCAACATGGTGAAACCCCATCTATCTCTAATAAAAATACAAAAATTAGCTGGTGTTAGGCCAGGCATGGTGGCTCACTCCTGTAGTCACAGCACTATGGGAGGCCAAAGCAGATGGATCATGAGGTCAGGAGTTCAAGACTAGCCCGGCCAACATGAAACCCCATCTCTACTAAAAATATGAAAATTAGCTGGGTATGGTGGCACATGCCTGTAATCCCAGTTACTCAGGAGGCTGAGGTAAGAGAATCGTTTGAACCTTGAAGACGGAGGCTGCAGTGAGCTGAGATCGAGCCACTGCACTCCAGCCTGGGGGGACAGAGAGAGACTGGAAAAAAAATGCAGTTTGATGTAAAATTGTTATTTAAATAGAGTTGGAAGGAAATGTACTAAATTCATGGGAATGGTTGTCTCAATGGGAAAAAAAAAGGGGCCAAGGAAGTTTTGACTTGATAATGCTTAATATTTTGAGCATTATAAAAGATAAAGCATGACCAAGGATTTTTGAATGGTGAGTCATGATGTTGGTTAATTTGCTTTCAATAATTTTTTTTTTTTTTTGAGACAGAGTCTTACTATGTTGCCCAGGCTGGAGTGCAGTAGTGCAATCTCTGCGTCCTGGGTTCAAGCAATTCTCCTGCCTCAGCCTCCTGAGTAGCTGGGATTACAGGTGCATGCCACCGCATTCAGCTATTTTTTTTTTTTTTTTGAGATGGATCTATCTCCCAGTCTGGAATGCAGTGGCGCGATCTCAGCTCACTGCAACCTCTGCCTCCTGGGTTCAAGCAATTCTCTCTCTCAGGTTCCTGAGTAGCTGGAATTACAGGCACTCACCACCACACCTGGCTAATTTTTGTATTTTTAGTAGAGATGGGGTTTAACCATCTTGGCCAGGCTGGTCTTGAACTCCTGACCTCATGATCCATCTGCTTTGGCCTCCCATAGTGCTGTGACTACAGGAGTGAGCCACCATGCCTGGCCTAACACCAGCTAATTTTTGTATTTTTATTAGAGATAGATGGGGTTTCACCATGTTGGTCAGGCTAGCCTCGATCAACTCCTGACCTCAAGTGATCCACCTGCCTTGGCCTCTCAAAATGCTGGGATTACAGAAGTGAGCCACTGTGTCCGGCATAATTTTCTATATGACTTCAATTTCTAAAAATAAATATTTGTAAGAGAAGAAAATTAACAACACATAGTTATTAGTTCGAGCCCCATCTCTACCTCTGGTCTGAGTCTGCCCGTGTTCTTTATATAGAAGCGAGAAAAACAAGTTTAGTTGGTGAGAGAATCACCAAAGAGTAATAATGATGACATGAATTGCAGTGGTACGATCTTGCCTCATTTTAACCTCTGATGCTCAGGATGAAGCGATTCTCCTGCCTCAGCCCCCGAGCAGCTGGGATTACAGGTGCCTGCTACCGTGCCTGGCTAATTTTTGTAGTTTTTAGTAGAGATGGGGTTTCACCACCTTGGCCAGGCTGGTCTTGAACTCCTGAGTTCAAATTATCCACCCACCTGTGATCCACCTACTTGGCCTCCCAAAGTGCTATGATTACAGGTGTGAGCCACCACGCCTGGCGAAGTGGCAAAGTGTGACTTTATTATCAATGTTTTGTGTTTTATAATGAAACACAAAGATTTAAAGATTTAGTTAAATCTAAGATTTAAATGTTAGCTAAACTGGCAAAATATTTCATTATAAATCTTCAAATTTAATGTAATTTGTATGCTGACAGTACTCTTCCAGATTTTATTTTTACCAGGTCCTTAAAACTTCAAGCAAGTTCACCTCCTCGTCACTCTCCCAGGCAGGGAAGGCTGGTACTTCGAAGGTGCTCTCTGCCACATAATGTTGACTAGTCAACAGAAGTAGCATGCTCTAGTCACGGAGTTTTCTCATATTTACCCACACACTCAAAGACATAAGGAGTCCCCCCCCCGCCCAAAAAAAAACCTCTCCCTAGGCCATTGATGCTGAAACTGTTCTGAGACAAAGGCAGAAGTCAACCTACCAGCTGCATATGAACTTCAAAAGAACCTTCTTGTCCACTGAGGTTTCAAGATGGCACAGAGCATGAGAAGTTGACCCAATTACACTGACTGGTTGTTCTCGGTCAGTGTAAGAACAGAATGGGATGTGCCCACGTGAGCTGGGTGGGCTACACGTGAGAAAGCATGCTGTGGCCTCGGCCCTTGGCCTCCTCGCCCAGACTGAGGCTGCCTCTGCCCTGCAACAGGTGGGAAATGGAGCTCCTCTGTAAGAGCTGCCTGTAGGAAGGCGGATGGGATGACACAGAACACAGCCGGGCTCCGCCCCCGTCACTCAGATCAAGAGGTTCCCAGACTAACGACTTCTTACTCCTCCTCCTCTGGGTGTCTTTTCTTGAAAACTTCTAATTTCTCCGCATGTGGTTTCTATAATTAAGATTATTTTAGAGAATCTGAAAAAAAATCTTTACTATAATGAGCAAAAAAGTCTTTGTGACTTATGTAAATAAAGACTGAAAATAGAGTGATTTAGCTATTTCCCAAGATACTTTACATAAGAAATAAAAAGGATCTGCAAATCTCAGTCTTTGTGCTAGTGTTCTTCCATCACCCCTCCAGCTAAAAAGGATTCCCCTTTTGTAAACCTACAGAATTGCAGAACATTCTTCTGTTCTAATGGCAGAAACACAGTACATAATACTAGGCACACAGTAAGTACTTAACAAACACAAGAATTTAACAGCTGTCCTCAGGTGAACTGCCTACCTCTCCCCACACCCTCCCTCCTGCTCCATCCCTTTCTCACATTCGCGGGGGCTTGTGCTCGTTCTCTCTCTCTCTCTCTCTCTCTCTCTCTCTCTCTCTCTCTCTCTCTCTCTCCTCTCTCTCTCTCTCACACACACACACACACACACACACACACACAGGCTTTAAATCCAGCTGGCAAAACTAAACCCAGGCAATCAAACTGAACCTGGCAACTGTCTGTTCAGAAAGCAGGAATTCACGCTGGGTGTGGCACACACTACACTGCAAGCTCCCAGCTTCTTAGGAGGCTAAGGTGAGAGGATCTCTTGAGCCCAGAATTCAAGGCCAGCTTGAGCCACACTGCTAGACCCCATCTCTTAAAAAGAAAACAAATAAACAAAAACAACAAAAACCCAGCTCTAAGCTACTTGTACTTTCTCACCCATTGGAAAATTTGGAGGAAAACACACTTAAAAGACTTAACAGAGCCTTTGATTCCTACAGCACAGAGTCAGTGGTTACTTTGGAATTACCAAGAAGTATGAGTTAGGGTCTATGCGTAGTGCCTCTTAAGGATAACAAGCAGGTCCACAAGTGTGCGAGTCTCATCCTCAGAGGGTACTTTAACAAGGATAGGCCTGGGTTCCTGCACAATATGCTGTCCTACACATTTAGGGCTGGGCACAATGAAAGCATTCACCAGAGGTAGGAGTCATTCAAGAGCCTTAAAAGAAAACTGCTAGGTACTAGACACTTTTATTTTTAGCACTTCATTTTGCGTATTTAAAACTTGCCGTAACTACTCATCTGTTCCCAAAAAAACAAAACAAACAAACAAAAAGATTGATAAAGGATTCTATTAGCTATCTGTCAACCAAAAACAGTGGGAAAATCATTTCTGGTGTTTGGGTCGTTAGTCCAAAACACCCAACTAAATAGTAATACGCTAGTACATCACAGGCTAGGGCTCAGACTACCCAGGGGACCTTTATTCATTCATTCAGGAAATATTCGAGCATCATTGTGGTTAAACAGCAAATACAGAGAATTACAAGCTCAAAGCTGACACCACTGAAGGAATGTAAATTGGTACAACCACTTTGGAAACCAGGTATCAACTAGTAAAGCTGAAGATATGCACACCTGACTCAGGGCTGTTCATAATTGCCTCAGACCAGAAACAACCCAGATGTCCATCAACAGTGGACAGGTCATTTGTGGTATGTTCATAAGACAAAAATGTACTAACTGGGCTGGGTGAGGTGGTTCACACCTGTAATCCGAGCACTTTGGGAGGCCCAGGCAGGAGGATCCCTTGAGCCCCGGAGTTGGAGACCAGCCTGGACAATACAGTGTACAATAGAGACCCTGTCTCTAAGAAATTAAAAAACAAAAACAACTACAGTCATTGGCAACAATATGGATAAATCTTTAAAAATAGCATGCTGAGCAACGCGGAGGAAACCGGAGTGAACCGAGAGCTTAGCCACCAACATGAGCCTCCTCAACAAGCCCAAGAGTGAGATGACCCCAGAGGAGCTGCAGAAGCGAGAGGAGGAGGAATTTAACACGGGTCCACTCTCTGTGCTCACGCAGTCCGTCAAGAACAACACCCAAGTGCTCATCAACTGCCGCAACAATAAGAAACTCCTGGGCCGCGTGAAGGCCTTTGACAGGCACTGCAACATGGTGCTGGAGAACGTGAAGGAGATGTGGACTGAGGCCCAAGAGCGGCAAGGGCAAGAAGAAGTCCAAGCCAGTCAACAAAGACCGCTACATCTCCAAGATGTTCCTGCGTGGGGACTCGGTCATCGTGGTCCTGCGGAATCCGCTTATCGCCGGCAAGTAGGAGCCACCTATCCCTGTCAGTCAACAGAACTCACTCCCCTGTCCTACAGAGACCGCTGCCGCTGATGTTGAGAATAATAAAGCTCTGTGTTTTTTTCTAGTGGTAAAAAAAAAAAAAAAAAAAAAAAAATAGCATGCTGCAGGAATTTAAACAAAAAATTATATATGTTTATATATATAATTTATATATATATATATATACACACACACACACTCTCACGTGATGCTGAACAGAAAGGATGATTCACAAGAGTACTTTGATTTCGTTTGCATAGAAGTTAAAAACAAGCAAAATAAAACTCTGCCTTTTACAGCTTTATATTTAGGGGATAAAAACTATAGAAAAGAAGGAAGTGATTTCCATAAAAGGGTAGTTTCTGGCTAGATGACCTCTGGGGGAGGGGAGAGTGTGGAGTCAGATTCTTGACCTACAAGACAGTTACACTTAGGTTTTCTTTAAAATAATCCATCAAATTATCCACTTGTTTTAGACACTTTTTTTGCTTTTACAATTCACAAATAAATCCAATGTTGATTTCCAGGAATTCAGAACCATGACGACAATTCTGGCCAATCCTCTCTGAATGTCATTATTTGCCAGTCAGCTTCCTAAGGTCAGAGACAGCCCTTACTTGCCTGCCTCCCCTGTATTCAGGCACAGCACCTTCAGCATGGTAAAAGTCCTCAGTGAATGTATAATCTATAAATCCACAGACTCATTACATGAATTTTGTTTTAACCCATCCATTTCCTGAAATTACTGACTTGAATGGTGCCCACATTAACACTTTCCTTTCCTTTCTTTGTCTTCACCCAGGTGAAGTAAAGCTTTCATAAATAATAAAGCCACCTTAAATGTTAGCTCTGTAAGTTTATACCCAGGCCTTGGTTGCTTTAGCAACTCTCCCTGCTTTCCACTCCCTTTGATGTTTCTTTATAAGCAAAGACAAAACAGTACGCTAGTAGTCCTAGATTTTTTTTTAATAGGAAAGTTTTCCTCTGTACCTAAGGGTAAAAACCTAGGATCGCAATGATTGTACTACTTTGAAGTTGTTTAAGAAAGGGTCATTTGTCCCTTGCCGTGAGAACTACCACCACGCCGCTATCGGGATTATTAAAACTTTACAAACAGTTGTACTTAAATACGTTACTTGTTCTTGACAGAAGCCAAATATTTATGAACAGGACAAGTCAACTTTAAAATAATTTCGGTTCAAAAACCACTGTGTGCAAACAGACATTTATAAAAATGCTTAGAAAAGTCTAAAAAGATACATATAAACTGATAAAGACGCACTCTGCAGTTACTTTTGAGAAGGAGATTCAAAAGAAAGCTTTAACTTTACTAGTAAATTTTAAATGTCACAGAAAACGGTTAATGTATTTTTTGTGATTTTGGGAAAAGCATTTTTAATCCATTTGCCTTAAAATCCCAAGTGCAAAGAACCGAACAAACATAGCCCTCCCTAAAGCTCACCTTTTAAAGACATTCAAGTCTTAGGGGACGTCCTGGACTTACATACTTGGCTAGTTTTTTTAATGAAACGAATATACATTTATGCCATTCTATTGAATATTACAGAATTCATACCTGCAGTCAACCGATATGAAAGCTTTCCGATGAGAACTCAGGACAGACACGTTCAACACTGACTTGAAAACGACTTGGAATGAAGGAAACTCTCCAGTTTTAAGGGGGAAAGCCAAAAATACCAAGCAACTACCTCTCCTCCCCCAAGCGCCAGAAGATGAGTCAGAGCTGGAGGCAGGAATAGGGCCCCTGTGTCAAGCTGCCTGTGCAGGGCTCCTTCCTACCTCCTCGTGGCAACCCTCGTCCCTCCCCCAGGTCAGAGTCTCTGCCCTGGCCAGTCCCTGACGTGAAGTGTCCCTGGTGTGAATTCTCAGGCGTCTCTGGCAAAGAAGAGGCGTTCACTGTGGGGGTGCCTCCTTCCCTGCGTTTCTCAAGGGACACAAGACTGGGGGCCTTTATGGAATCCACAACAATCACCAAATTGCAGCTCCAGGGAGTGGAGCTTCCAGACACACGCACAACAACTTTGCAAATACAGCACCTTTGTTGCCCTGGTTTACAGAGCAGGAAGGAAATGAGAGAAACTGACTTGCCCAGTGTGACTTAACTTTGTGGCAGAGCCGAGTCCGAGGCATGGAGCTGCCGTCTGGCCGCGGCCTTTCTGACTCTTAAGTGATCTGTAGAATGTCAGGAAGGACGGTCCAACATTCCATTCTACTTCTAAGTGGCCTTAGGAACTAGGAATTTCAGGAGACTCCGGGTTAAATCTCTTGGTCCCTATTCCTTTAAGGTTACCAATGAACCCGGAGTTTGCTCTTCGCCTCCGTCTTTACATCTGTAAAACGGGATAGTAATACTCTCCACCCCCCGTCTTATAAAATCATAATGAACAGCTAACGAGTTAACACACGTTAAATGCCCGGAGGTCCTGCTGGATAGAAGTATACGGTGGTTTAAAAAAAAAAAAAAAAAAAAATCCCTGCACAGTAAAACTGCATTTGTAAGTCGCTCCTCCTCTCCCAGCCTCGGGGATGCCCAGTTACCATAACACTGGCTGTACCACTGGCAACATCCGCCTAAATATAGTTATACAATCCACTTAAGGCGGCCACAGCACGCACCTCCTCTCTACCAACAACTCAACTTCGCTTCGAAGCAAGGGTACTTAGGAGAAATAAAAAGACAGATGTTAGCACCGTGCACATCCATCTACCACTGCAGAGGAAGACTCAAGTTGGATACTTGGCATCGCTGAAAGTCAAGTTGCTTCTGTCCATGCACCAGAAACCTCTCAGAGAAGCAAAAATCTGCGGCGCGCTCCAGAGAGAGTTACGCCGGCTGGGCAAGGCGGCCTCCGCGGGGTAGGGAGGCGGCGGCGGAGAGGCGCGGCTGAGGATGCTGGATCCGTGCTCACAGGGCCGGGGTCGCGGGGGCGGCGCAGCGAGAGAGCCGCAAGGGGAGCGCGCCCAAGGCCGGCGGGGGGCGCTGCGGATCCCCGGCCTCTACTCCCCGCGCCGCCCCGAGGCAGCGAGGACAGCCCGGGAGCAGGTGGGGGCGCCGGCACAAAGTTTCCAGAGGCGGGGTCGCACGGGTCTCCGGGTCCCTCCTGCGGCCAGGGACCGAAGCGCGAAGTCCTGCCCTCCGGTCCCCACCCCAACACCCTCCCTACAATCCCCATCCCCACGCCTGCGGGTCCCCTACCGGTGCGGCGCGGATCGCGGCTGAGGTTCCGTCCTCCTGCGCGTCCGCCGGCTTCTGCGGGATGGGCGCCGCGCGCGCCGCCTCCTCTTCCCTCCGCCCGCGCCCAGGGCGGGCCGCGCGCACGCTCTCTGCGCCCCGCCAACCTCTCCCGGGGTGGGGGAGACGCGGCGCGGGGCGGGGGAGGGGGGGGGAAGAGCGGGGCGGCGGGAAGCGCGCGTGCGCGCTGGGCTTCTGCGCGGTGCGGGGTGGCCCGGGCGCGCCCCGAGCTCCCGAAGCAGCCGCCACCCTTAGGGCGCCCCTCAGTGTGGGTCCCCTAGTCTTTTCCCCTGCCTCACACACGGGCGGCCCTTCGCTCCCCTCGTCAGCATCTGCCTAGGAGCCGGGCTTGACGCGAGCTGCGGGGGCGCTCTGCTGGGGTGCTTTCAGATTGGCCAGGATTAAAGGCGAGAAAGCAAACTCGAGACAGGTGTGAAGCCGCCGCGAGCGGCTTGTTGCGACCTCAACCCGGCCCACCCCCTCCCCAGCCCAGAGAGTGCGGGAGTTGGGACCAAAGAGCGAAGGGAAAATCAGTGGCGCAGCAGCTGCTGGCTGACCCTTGCTGGAACAGTTACGGGCAGCTGTGCAGCCCGAGACCCGGGGGAGGTAAACATGCAACCCTCCTTGCGCAGCTCCGCCTGCTTCCGCCACGCCGCGAGGCCGTCCGAGTCTCGGAGCCTACACCCACTGGCAGAGCCCCCGAGGCAGGGCTGGGGGGGGGGTCTCCGGAGCGCAGGCGGCACACAGGCATTCCCTGAGGGCTTATTTGCTGTTAACTCCGAGGGTCTTTTAAAATTCAGGTCTGCCCAACCTTAGCCTTAGTCGGTGCGAAACGGACCTTTTCCAACACAGCCCTGCTTCCCCTCCGCCTCTGGCAGGTGAGGGGAGACACGTGGGAGGCAAAGCGACTTCCTCAGGGTTCTGCTGTGAGTCAAGGCACCTAAGAGTCCTGACTCCATGCCCAGTCCTTGACTCACCAGCCCCTGCTCCTCGCCGTTTGCAAAGCGTTGGCCTCAGAATTGCTGAACAGTCAAACGAGTAAGAAAGCATAGGTTTGCGGGGAGGGGTGGGTGGGGGAAGTAAAAATCGCGTTTGGGGTTTACATCTCCGGATGTCTCAACCAAAAGCTTTGAAGCTTTTTCATGTTCTTCCCAGTCTCCACTGGCCAACCGGCTTCAGAGTCATCCGGTGCGTGCTGGACTATCTAAAAGTTTTGTCTGCTTCCAAGACAAAAATATAGCATGAAAGGCTCTACTGATAATCCTGGGAAACGAAAAAGGCCTAGACTAGAGAGATTTATTTTTGTCTTCATAAAAAGAGAATCAAAACTTTAAAATTAGGTAGAATTAATCTAAGAGAATACAAGGCAGCATACTTTGCTAGATTCAGGAAAGCACTGAGTTCAAATCGTGCCTGAGAAAAGCATCTTCCCAACACAAAATTGTTCCATCAATTCACTTAGTGACTTGTTTACGTGCCAATACAAGAACAAGTCTCTAAAAGAAAGGATTGCACCCCCTAGTCCTTCAGTCAATTCAATGACTCAGCAGCATAGATAGGTGCATCCCTCTTCACATTCCAGCTTGTTACATTGAAGGCAGGTTTCTAGAACAAGCTCCAGTGACAAGGAGCTCGGCATTTTCATGGATTATGGGAACTAAGCCCACCATGAAGAGTCAATGAAGAGGAAGGAGGTGGGCTAAAAGAGTTTGTGTTGTGTGTGATGTGCGTGTAAAGATTTAGAGATTAAGTAGAAGTGCTGAAGTCAGACCATTTAATGACTGTACACACGGGCCCTGGGGTAGGGAGGTGCTTTATGCCTTTTCAGAATGTGGAAGTGCGGGCTTATACATGCCTCTACAAAAAATGCAGTGTGAAGGTATGCTCTTCTGAACCAACACTGTCCAACAGAACTCTGTGTGATGATGGACGTGTTCTGTATCTCCACTATCCAATACAGTCACCACTAGCCTCATGTGGCTACTGAGCACTTGAAATGTGGCAAGTGCGGCTAACGAAGTGAATTTAAAATTTTATTTTAGTAAATTTAAATAGCCATATGTGGCTAGTGGCTACCTTACTGGACAGCACATTTCTAGACTATAAATAAGGATGTTTCTTTATACGTGTCTTTATTTATTTTTTTGAGATAGGCTTCAGGCTAGAATGCAGCAGTGCAATCACAGCTCACTGCAGCCTCCACCTCCAGGAGCTCAGGCAGTCCCTCTCACTTCAGCTTCCCAAGTAGCTGGAAGTACAGATATGCCACCATGTTTGGCCAATTTTTTTATTATTATTTAGAGACGAGGTCTCTTTTTGGTCTTGTTCTGTCGCCAGGCTGTAGTGCAGTGACACAATCTTGGCTCACTGCAAACTTTGTCTCCTGGGTTCAAGCGATTCTCCTGCCTCAGCTTCCTGAGTAGCTGAGACTACAGGCTCGTGCCACCACGTGGAGCTAATTTTTGTTATTTTTTTTTAGTAGAGATGGAGTTTCACCATGTTGGCCAGGGTGGTCTTGATCTCTTAACCTCGTGATCCGCCTGCCTCAGCCTCCCAAAGTGCTGGGATTATAGGCATGAGCCACTGTGCCTGGCAGTGTCAACTATTTTGGATGTAGAAACATTTTAGAGGCTGTCTGCTCTAAATTACAATTTGTGCCCAGGGACGGTTTGGGTCCTCCTGACTCCCATCTAAATAAGCAGTGCTTTAGAGCAGGGCAGCATCTAGGCAGAGTGAGAGCTGATCTGATTAACACAGTAAGTAGAGGGCAGAAATTTACGCTCTGCTTGGTTTCTGAGGTGCCTTTCCAAAAATATTCTCCTTAATTGCTTGGGCAGTGACTGCTCCTTAATCAGAGTTTTATGGGCCCTTCAGAATGAATAGTTGCATCTTCTATTTGTATCATTGCCTCTGATTAACAAATTGGCAACAGCTTTGATCTGTCAATCGGGAACAGTGGTCTCACAGAGATTGGGAAGGCCTGCTTGCCTGTGCCTCTAATTCCAAATTATATGCACTTGATGGCTATAAAAATGCAGATTTTCTGAGATAAGCAAATCTTTAAGCTACTGTCCTTTAGCAGGTTTGAGAGGGACACTGGACACCGAATTTCTAGGAGAAAAGATTTCTTAAAAACTAGCAGGACAGAAGTCTCAGAACACTTTTCTTCTACTACAGAAGTCTGCCTAAGGCTTGTGCTATTTCATAAGATGTAAAATAGCACCTTATCTGGCTATCATAAGGATTAATTAGATGTTATTAAATGTAAAATACTTTGAACTACTTTCCAGTTTTCACAGTCCTCATAAAATGTACTTTCCAGGTAAAAAAGAATTGTCACATTACAAATAAAAAGAAAAGCACACTTGAAAATGTGGAAGGAGAAACAAAAAAAGCAAAAAGCAGAGAAAAAGCATTGCTCACAATTTTATTACTTAACAACAATTAGCATCTGGATTTCTTTCTGGTCTTTATTCTATAAAAGATTTTTTAGTTTTGTTAACACGATTACAGTCAAAGTATGCATACAATCCTGTAAACTGACATGAAGCTTTTTGGGCCAGGCATTATAAAAGGGAAGATTACAACATGTCTAGATAATTAGGTAACTTAAAATCTGTCTCTGAAATGTTTTGCCCTTAATTCAACCCTAGGGTGGTGGCAATGATGCAGTGGTAAGAATTTCAAGATAAACAACATCCTTGTAAAATGCACATCTGTCTTAACATTTGTTCTTTTAGATATTCATGTCCCTCTTTGAGACTTTTGCATGATGTGAATTGGGTGGTACAGAAAAAAATCATGTACTTGGCTCACACCTGATTGCAGTTAAACTAAATGTCAAAGGCTCACTGGGAAAAGGAAGGGAGGCACCAGGTGTGTTACACACCTTAAGCCCATTTAATCTTTTAAGATGAAGTCCCTGTAGCCCAAGCTGGAGTGCTGTGGCTCAAGTAGCTAGGACCACAGGCATGCGCCATCAAGCCTACCTAATTTTTTGTATTTTAGTAGAGACAGGGTTTCACCATGTTGTTGCCCAGGGTGATTTCGAACTCAAGTTCAGGTGATTCACCTGCCTCGGCCTCCCAAAGTGCTGGGATTACAGGCATGAGCCATTGCACCCGGCCCATTTAATCTTCATCAAACCCAGTTAGGTAGGTATTACCAACCACACTTTAGACATTAAGTGTTAAGAAACTGCCCAAGGTTGCATTATTACTAAATACCAAAACAGAGATTAGTGCTCAGATCTTTTCAGTATACCAGGCAGGTAAACAAGAAAGCATTTAGCTGTAGAGGGCCAGTAATGTCAATAAACCCTACTTCCTCAGTTATTTGCTATACAAACTTTATTTTTTTTATTTTTTGAGATGGAGTTTGGCTGTTGTTACCCAGACTGGAGTGCAATGGCACGATCTCCGCTCACTGCAACCTCTGCCTCCTGAGTTCAAGCAATTCTCCTGCCTCAGCCTCCCGAGTAGCTGGGACTACAGGCACGCACCACCATGCCCAGCTAATTTTTGTATTTTTAGTAAGACGGGGTTTCACCTTGTTGACCGGGATGGTCTCGATCTCTTGACCTCGTGATCCACCCGCCTCGGCCTCCCAAAGTGATGGGGTTATAGGCGTGAGCCACCGCACCCAGCCAAACTTTATTTTATTTTTTTTTAACAGAGTTTCACTCTTGTTATCCAGGCTGGAGTGCAGTGGCGCGATCTCAGCTCACTGTAACCTCTGCCTCCTGGGTTCAAGCAGTTCTCCTGCTTCAGCCTCCCAAATGGTTGACTGCATAGAGATCACACCACTGCACTCCAGCCTGGGTGATAGAGTGAGACTCCATCTCAAAACAAATAAATAAAATGAGTGTGTTAAAAAAAAAAGTATTTTTTTACAACTAGAATGTATTTGAGGAAGAGAAAATTTTAAGAAACCTTTTTTAAAAAAGGGTAAATGAACTATTCTCCCCTCAAGAGTTATTTATCTCTGGTAGTAACTATACCTAAGAAATAATAAGAGACCTACCTTTAAAGACAAACAAGGTAATGAATGATGCTTTGCATAAGCTCATGCAACAAAGAAAGCCTGGTCTTACTGAAGGGGAGTAAATGTACAAATCAGCCCTCAAACCTGGAGACTTCCCCTCTAGTTATAAACTGCTATATATACCAAGCTGCTGAACATGCAAATGAAGGTGTACCAAATATGCAAATGAATGAACCAAATGTGAATGGAAAGGTAGCAGAGGTTCCCAGACTGGTTAAAAGGCAACATCTAAGGCCAGGCGCGGTGGCTCACACCTATTAATCCCAGCACTTTGGGAGGCCGAGGCAGGTGGAGGATCACGAGGTCAAGACCATCCTGGTCAATATGGTGAAACCCCGTCTCTACTAAAAATATAAAAATTAGCTGGGCATGGTGATGCAAGCCTGTAGCCCCAGCTACTCGGGAGGCTGAGGCAGGAGAATTGCTTGAACCCAGGAGGTGGAGGTTGGGGTGAGCCTAGATCGTACCATTGCACTCCAGTCTGGTCTCAAAAAAAAAAAAAAGAAAGATAACATCTAACCTACAGTCTTGCTCATTTGCTTTGCCAAATAGTAGCAAATCTGTTACAGGAAGTCAGAGCCTCAAATTAAGTCTTTGCCAGACCCAAGAGGTACACATTGTTGTAAACAAATCCTTGATGCAGGTCTCCTCTGGCTACATCCTGGACTCTAAATAGGGGTATCAACTTTCATCAGAGGGCCTCTAAGCTTCTGGTCCCCACATCCACCCCATCTTGCCACATGTGCTAGAAATCTGTAGCTTGTCTTAACCCCCCTAGTTTCCATGGAGACGCAACAGTTTACTTCCCCCCCCAATTGTAAGCCACGGTTATTTTTAACTGGAAAACTCTGAGCCAGGTCACAGCTGGGATCTGGATGATGCAATGACGTCTATAGCCACCCTTCTCTCCCACAAACGCCTTCTTTTCCACAGTTGCTGAGGGCGGAGGCACTCCTGGGAGATTTTGCTCTCAAAAGCATTTCGATTTGCATCATGAAGTTAAAACCCATGCCCTGTCTTAGATCTGACAGGTGTCTTGAATCTGAAGCTATGGACACCCAGAACAAGACCAAGATTTTCTTGTTGGGGTTGACACCTATCTGTGGCTAGAGCTTAGATTAATGCTTCTACATCCTCCAGAGTGGCTTTATCACCCACAGTTTGCCCTTAAAAAGGCTAAAAAGAGGGTCCTACTAGGGGATATTGTGTGGAAAAGCTGTTACCCCACCTCTCCAAAGCAAACAAATATCTATGATCTCAGGGTCAGAAACCTGCTGTCTCCTCTACTACTGAAAGTTCAAATCAGTCCATCCATCTCAGTTAGAATCTTCAAGGCATTTCTAAACTTTTTGCTCCTTTTCAGTAATTTTGTGAAAAAGCTATTAAATTACTCTGAAAGTTGCCCTTTTCATCTCTGACAACTTCCTAAAGATTAGAAACTGAAATAAAAACATCAGTTTTCTTATAGGGGACACTGATTGGGCAAATACACTATTCCCCCCCACCCCGGCCCAGGAGTTATCTCTGGTAGTAACTGTAACAGAAATGGTAAGAGCCCACAGCCCAGATTCCACTGATTTTTCTTTTCTTTTTTTTTTTGTGATGGAGTTTTGCTCTTGTTACCCAGGCTGGAGTGCAATGGCCCGATCTGGGCTCACCGCAACCTCAGCCTCCCGGGTTCAGGCAATTCTCCTGCCTCAGCCTCCCGAGTAGCTGGAACTACAGGCATGTGCCACCATGCCCAACTAATTTTTTGTATTTTTAGTACAGATGGGGTTTCACCATGTTGACCAGGATGGTCTCGATCTCTTGACCTCGTGATACACCCACCCTAGCCTCCCAAAGTGCTGGGATTACAGGCTTGAGCCACCACGCCCGGCCTCTTTTTTTTTTCTTGAGACAGAGTCTCAGTCTGTCACCCAGGCTGGAGTGCAGTGGTGCGATCTCAGCTCACTGCAACCTACAACTCCCAGGTTCAAGTGATTCTGCTGCCTCAGCCTCCCAAGTAGCTGGGATTACAGCATATACCACCACACCTGGCTAATTTTGATGTTTTTAGTAAAGAGGGGGTTTGTCTCGAACTCCTGACCTCAAGTGATCTGCCTGCCTCGGCCATCCAAAGTGCTGGGATTACAGGTGTAAGCCACCACGTCCGGCCTCCATCAGTTTTTAACTTCTTAATGTTTTTATGTTTTAAAGGAATGCCATAAGTAAAGGGTGATAAGAATGAGGGGTGAGGGAGGGATCCAAATCAATAGTTACATATTGTTCAATAGGAAGAAAGGCTTAGGTAATTGCAAAGAATTTCAAAAATAGAGAGTATACTAGGCAGATAGCTTTCCAAGGAGAGATACATTAGAAGTGTCATGAGTTGGCACTTAGCTGTCAGTTCACTGAATAAGGGTGATTCAATGACAGCGTTTCAGCATTTCTGCTTTGATTAAGAAAGTGCTGGTTTCTTATAACAACTATGAGGCCTTCTCCTTTCCATACTTCCTAAGATGCTGATTCTGTTCAACATAACTCCAGACCAAGGAAGGTTTATTATAAACTACCTGGAAGCTTTTTGCCACCCATAGCCTCAGGGGAGACCAGACCAAGATGAAAAAAGTGTTGCTTGGTTAAGAACAGGAGGTTAATTCAACCAAATGATTAAGTTGGTGCCACAGAAATCCATTCTGCTGCTCTAAAGTAGAAAATAGGTGCATCAGACTCAATTATCCAGCCCAACTCTGGGCTAGCAAAATTTAACTATAGAGTTTTCTTTGTTAATCTTGGGATGATCCAGGTGAAAACTATAGTTTTCAAAGACAAGGGTAAGTACAGTGACCTTCAGGGCTACATCTATGAAATAAATTTTTTGTAGTTTTCAGGTTTTTTAACCTTTTAGTGGTAACTTCCTGTGCTATCTTCATTTCCTTATTCCCACTGCCAACAGGGAAGGGAACCTAGTACACAATGCATAGCAAGCTACTCAAGTGAAATACATCTTTCCCTTAAATAATGTGTCTGATTTGTAGCTTAGTCAAATCAAAGGGCAATTTGACTGCACTACACCTTTCATTGCAGTACACCTTAACTCCTGGAAGCCAAGGCAACAAACAGAAAAAGAACTCCCTGCCATGAGACACAGGAACTGGTTTTCCATGCTGCTCAGAAACTGTTCATTTGTTCCTTCCTCAAATGTAGCATACTAACACTTCAGTTCTGATGCATATTTCAAGGATTGGCTACTTTGGTTCCAAATTCCCTAATTAAAA
This sequence comes from Callithrix jacchus, assembly GCF_049354715.1. Classification (NCBI taxonomy): domain Eukaryota; kingdom Metazoa; phylum Chordata; class Mammalia; order Primates; family Cebidae; genus Callithrix; species Callithrix jacchus. Next base: position 97,725,874 of record NC_133506.1, on the reverse strand, counting down.
GCTCTTTACTTTTTTTTTTTTTGAGATAGTCTTGTTCTGTCGCCAAAACTGGAGTGCGTGTCGGCTCATTGCAACCTCCACCTCCTAGGTTCAAGTGATTCTACTGCCTCAGCCTCCCTGAGGCTGGGATTATAGGTGTGAACTAGCACGCCTGGCTAATTTTTGTATTTTTAGTAGATACAGGGTTTCACTGTGTTGGCCAGGCTGGTCTCAAACTTCTGATCTCAAGTGATCCGCCCACCTCAGCCTCCCAAAGTGCTGGGATTACAGACATGAGCCACTGGCCTAAAAACTCTTCACTATTGTTCTCGCTCCCACATCAAGTGCCTGGGTCAGCAGGACTATTACTATTCAGGTTGCCATGACCCTGCTCCTGTTGTTTCACTCACATTTGACTCAAAAGGCCTAGGTATTGTTTTTTTGTTTTTTTTTTTTTAAGAGACAGGGTCTTGCCCTGTCACTCAGGTTAGATTACAGTGGCACAATCATGGCTTACTGCAGCCTTGACTACCCAGGCCCAAGCAATCCTCCCGCCTTACCCTTCCAAGTAGCTAGAACAACAGGCATGAGCCACCACACCCAGTTTTTTTTGTGGGGATGGGATAGAGATGAGGGTCTTGCTGTGTTATCCAGCCTGGTCAAACTCCTGGCTTCAAGTGATTCTCCCACTTCAGCCTCACAAATTGCTGGGAGATTACGGGCATGAGCCACTGCAGCACCCAGCCTGTGTCTGAAAGAGAAATCTTTTAGCTTGGCCGACTCTTCTACACAAGGCCACAGACATGGCAGTGTCCCAGTGTTTCAAAGATGGTCCTGACAGATGTGGGAGAGGTTAGCTGGATTTGGCTAAGCACACTGGAAAGGAAAACAAAGCTTCCAGATCAGCAGTACCTCTTGAATCAAACTTTTATCTAAATTTAAGTTTTAGAAATTCAAACAAATAAAAAGTCAGGTACATATAAGATACAGGAAACTCTTTTGTGTTGTCAAGAATAATGCAATGTATATTTGGAAGGTCCACAAAGATATCCTTAAAAATGAATGGGTGAAGTTCCCCCAGAATGCTCTTGAGAACACAGTGCCACTGTCTGCTTAAAGATGCACGAAAAAGTGGTTTTTGGAGGGATTCTAGGCATTAAGCTTTGCAAAGTTGGGTTTACCAAAGAAATAATAAAACTCATACATATGGGTTTTCCCAAACTGCTATGTAATTTGGCCTCTGATTCTTCACATTAGAGATTTTTTTCTCTTGTTACATACCTATACATTTCCTAAAGCTAGAATGACTTACAAACTGGGATTCTGTTGTTATTGATGAATGCCATTGGTTTTCTCCCTTTTCCATCTAATCCCCAGCTGAGAAGTTTTCAATGACTGGTTGCTTAACTGAGTTCAGATTTTAAAAGCAGGGGGAAGTTAAGACAGTTAATAAAAGGAAGGAAACCGGGACCAGGAAAAGATAAACTGTGAATATTTAGTATTAATTGGTCCCTCTCTCTCTCTCTCTCTCCCTTTTTTTTTTTTTTTTGTTTTTGGCTAGAGTGGAAATGGTGCGATCTTGGCTCACTGCAACCTCTGCCTCCCAGGCTCAAGCGATTCTCTCGTCTCAGCCTCCCGAGCAGCTGAGATTACAGGCATGCGCCACCACGTCCTGCTAATTTTTTGTATTTTTAGTAGAGATGGGGTTTCTCCATGTTGGTCAGACTGGTCTCGAACTCCTGACCTCAGGTGATCCGCCTGCCTCCGCCCCCCAAAGTACTGGGATTACAGGTAATTGGTCTCTCAAGAGAGAGAGTCTTGGTCTTCGGGCACAGAGAAGGGTCATTACATGGAAAGAGATTTGTTCATTTCCCACCACCTAGAAAAATATGCATAAAACTCCAGCAGAAACCTTTAACAATAAATTGCAATAAAAATTTCAGTAAATAGGTCTTATTCATGTCATTGAGTTTCAGGGTAAACTCTCTTCTGAGACAATCTGGACTAGGAGAGACCTCTGTCAGTGTAGCTGGTTTATGGCCAACCCTGTCTAGAAGAAAAGAGGAAGGATGCAATGCTATGTATCTTTGCAAAGTTGGGTTTACCAAAGAAATAATAACGCTACTTTCTAAAATCTAGTCATTTAAAACTTCGGTCTTATTTTTCTATTACTATTTTCAACCATATCATTTTTCTCATGAAGTCTACTGATTTTCCATCAGCTTTTCAGAGTTCAACTGGTTCCAAGGTTTCTGTCAGACTGTCCTACCATCCTCCCACTCTTAACTACCCAGCTGCCCCTTGTGTTCCAGACAAGTAAATCTCTTGGCACCACTTTCCTTACACCCACTGCTGCCTCCACATCGTCCTCCTCCCCATGTGTGGAACTGTCTCCCACTTCCATCTGCCATTTCTCTCTCTCTTCTCTATCATATGATTGCCCCAAAAGCCCACCTCTCCCAGGAAGCCTTCCTTAATCAAGGTTAAAGACTCTTCAAACTACAACAAACATCACCTAACACTGATGTCTAATGCATCCCAACTGTTCAGAACAGGAATTACCTTTCAGGGATAAGCAGCAATCCCGTCACAACCAACTAAGGGTGATGGTAGTGGTAAAATGTTTTCTATAAGATGTGACTATACAAAGAAAATAGAGCATTTCCACATGTCATTCTTTAAAAAAAAAAAAAAAAATTAAAGTCCTCTATTTGAATTCCCTCAGATCCTAAGAGTGTCTTTTTCATTTTTCATCCCCTAGATGAGGTCCCTTCCCAGCTGCATGCATATTTACAACAGTCAAAAGTTTGAGCAGATGCTTCCAACAAAGCATACAACCTTTTAATTAGATGTTTGAATATAGAAGGAATTAAACAATCAGTCAGCTATTCAATGTGATTTGTGTAGATTCTGACCAAGTTATTTCTATATACAACTTTGTTTCTAACAGAAATGAGATAACCATGGCTATGCGTTTGGCTTGTTATTTTGCAGAAAGGTTTGAGAACCAAGTTTCAGATGTGGTGGGGCTACTCACCCTCACATCTAGTGAGTCCCATATATAAAGCTGCTTTACTTCTGCTTTAAAAGCAGCTTTTATTGCAGGCTAGTCTTTCACCATTGAGAAATTAGGGTTCAAGTCTCAATCCAAGCAAAGCTGAGGTCTGTTGCATCATCTCCATCCTCAAGGACTTGGTATCCTGGGAAACCCAGGACAAGAACAGGGTGAGTTCAGGACACATATGTCAGCAGACAGTGCAGCGTGATGGGGCGGGCATCCAACACCTTAAGTGTGTTTTAGTTACCAGAATATCTGACACACCCACAAATTAAATAGCAAAACATTTTAATCAATTAATTCTAAAAATAACAGAGACATGTTATATCCAGTGCCACTTCCTCAAAAGTCTACTGCAGATTAGACAGGCAGACTGCAAAGTACACAGTCAGACATTAAAATTTTGGTTTATTTATTTTTTTTTGAGATGGAGTTGCCTAGGCTGGAGTGCAGTGCTGTAATCTCCGCTCACTGTAACCTCCGCCTCCCGGGTTCAAGTGATTCTCCCACCTCAATCTCCTGAGTAGCTGGGACTACAGGCATGTGCCAACATGCCCGGCTAATTTTTGTATTTTTAGTAGACACGGGGTTTCACCATGTTGGTCAGGCTGGTCTTGAACTCCTGACCTCATGATCCAACCACCTCAGCCTCTCAAAGTGCTGGGATTACAGAAGCTCGGCTGGAGTTAAAGATGCAGTCTGGGATAAGACCATCATAAGAATATTTTCTTCCCCTTTACTCATAAAAGTTGTAAGCTTAGGCCAAGCGTGGTGGCTCACACCTGTAATCCTAGTACTTTGGGAGGCCCAGGTGGGCAGATCATCTGAGGTCAGGAGTTAAAGAGCAGCCTGGCCAATATGGTAAAATCCCATCTCTATTAAAAATACAAAATTAGCCAGGCATGGTGGCAGGGTGCCTGTAGTCCCAGCTACTTGGGAGGCTGAGGCAAGAGAATCGCCTGAACCTGGGAAGCGGGGGTTGCAGTGAGCTGAGATTGCACCACTGCAGTCCAGCATTGGCGTCAAGAGTGAAACTCCATCTCAAAAAAAATGTTGGGCTGGGTGCGGTGGCTCCCACCTGTAATCCCAGCACTTTGGCAGGCCAAGGCGGGTGGATCACGAGGTCAACAGATCGAGACCATCCTGGTCAACATGGTGAAACCCTGTCTCTACTAAAAAAAATACAAATAATTAGCTGGGCATGGTGGCGCGTGCCTGTAATCCCAGCTACTCAGGAGGCTGAGGCAGGAGAATTGCCTGAACCCAGGAGGCGGAGGTTGCAGTGAGCCAAGATCGCACCATTGCACTCCAGCCTGGGTAACAAGAGCGAAACTCTGTCTCAAAAAAAAAAAGAATGTTGTCAACTTAAAAACCCTTAGAAGAGAGCTTTCTTATGCTATAAAACCTTTCTCTTTATTTTAAATCTGTCTGCAGTGTTGGAAGGCAAAGCAGATCATCAGCAAACTTACCTCTCAATATAAGGATCTGGGCCGGACTCAGGACTAAAGACTGTGATTTAGTTCTATTTCTACCAGCACTGTGATGTGAGGTACTATGGTTCTTTTAGTTACAAGAGGTGTTAGGAATGAATGCCCACTCACATTTAATAATAGCTTATCTAGCAAACAACTCTGCAGCACAATACTAACAACAGGAGTGTTTTAAAGCAGGATGAAGAAGAAAGCAGACTTTATACAATTTAAGGTTTCCTTTGTCCTTGCCCCTTTTTTTCAAAATGAAAATTTCCCCTTTTCAAAATGAGAATTCAACTGAAAAACAAAATTCTCCAAAATGCCCATATTGTCCTTTGATCCACCACATTCCAAACTTCTGACTTCTGATCCCAAGCCCTTAGAGCATCAGCCTTTGGTGATGTATCCTTCGCGGATGAGGAAATCATAGATTTTCCGGGTTTTGTTCACATCTATCTTGATGAGTGCTCTTGCCTGTGCTAGTCTTAAGCCTCCTTGCTTGTTACATTCGTTCAATAGAGCAGATTTGTATTCTAAATAGGCTCCAGGGACCAACCTCACCATCTGACAGAGCTGCAAGACATGGCAAATTTAATAAACATTAACATCTGTCAGTTTTGTAATTTAATCTAGCAGGTATAGCAAAAAAAAATTTTAAAGTGACATCAACCTCCAGCTATTTATAGGAGCTGATGGGTGGCTGGACTACATTCCATTTAGTCACTTCCTCTGTGGAGAGAACACTCCCTAAGGACAGACACCCAGGAAGAGAAAGCCAGGGTGTGATGCTACGAGAGCCTTTAGCACGTGCCAGCTGGCTCAGGGGCCTGGGTTTGTTGGAGATTACAAATACGTACTCCTGAGGAGCAGCGTAGCTCATTCAGTAGTCAAACGCTAAATGCCCAGGTACAGTCCCAGCACTAATGGTCAAGGAAGAGCCATGGGGCACAGTGAGGGCAGGATGCACAGATACTTGGATTCTCAAGTGTGCATCACATTGTTTCTAATACCAGCATAAAGCAGTAGTCCCTGCTTTGGGGATTACATGTACTTCAAAGGGAAAGGAGATAGAGAGACCTTGCTAAGAGGAGGTGACTTTAACTGCTAAAAATCTAGAAAACTGCCACAGTATTCAGCAACGAGGAGTCTGAGGTCATCAATATGTGGAGAAGGATAAAAGAAGGCTTGAAATTCCAGGCCATTCAGTATTTGAATCAGACTGGCCTATGACCTTCTTCAGCAATACATAGATACTACATACATTTTCCTTCTACTCCCAAACTAATTCTTACTGTTCCTGGTGGATAAAATAAGACTAACACTGTTACCTACACTATGACCCTTTTTTATTATCTGAACTGAACTAATGATATAGGGTGGGAGAAGTGGGGCTGACCTTGGGAATTAAAAAAGGAGCATATGAGGAGCAAAAGAGAAATTCCTCCAAAAGAGTAACAGACTTCAGAGATGTGACACAGTTTTCTGAAAACTCCTGATGACGATTCTTATGAGGCTGGATTTAAATTTTAGAAACAATAAAATCAATATGAAGACAAGTCTAATGATTGCAACTGGAAAAAGTAGGTCACATAATTTTTAAAATCAGGCCGGGTGCGGTGGCTCATGCCTGTAATTCCAGTACTTTGGGAGGCTGAGGCAGGTGATCACCTGAAGTCAGGATTTTGAGACCAGCCTGGCTAAGGAGGTGAAACCCTGTCTCTAATAAAAATACAAAAATTAGCTGGGTGTGGTGGTGTACACCTGTAGTCCCAGCTACTTAGTAGGCTGGGCAGGAGAATTGCTTGAACCCGGGAGGTGGAGGTTGCAGTGAGCCAAGAATCACGCCACTGCACTCCATTCTGGGCGACAGAGCGAGATTCCGTCTCAAAAATATATATATATATGTTAAAAAAAATTTTTTAAATAAAAATTAACATGACTATATGTTTCCTTATATTTATAAACATGCTCTGGAAACAATTTACAAAACTGTTTTAATTATTATACTGTTAGAATAGGTCTAGAACTTTTCAAGGTGGCCATTCTAATAGGAAATACCTATTTTCATGTAAAAGTTACTTAGTTTAGGTTTCCAAAAAATCAATTTTATTTATATAAAGCACTTAGTACAGTAGCAAATGCTAAGTGCTCAATAGCTGATAGTCGCTATTATTATGTAATTTACATACCACATGTGCTTTCCCCAAAAGAGGAATGGTGGTAGGGTGACAAGCAATTCTCTGAAATCTGCCACAAACGGCTCTTTAGTTCTTGGACTTCTAGGATACACTGAAGCTGTGCATATATGTTAAATGAGTGAAACAAAACGGGTTTAACTCTATAATGGATTTTTTTTTTTTTTTTTTGAGACGAAGTTTCGCTCTTGTTACCCAGGCTAGAGTGCAATGGCATGATCTTGGCTCACCGCAACCTCCGCCTCCTGGGTTCAGGCAATTCTCCTGCCTCAGCCTCCTGAGTAGCTGGGATTACAGGCACACACCACCATGCCCAGCTAATTTTTTGTATTTTTAGTAGAGACAGGGTTTCACCACGTTGACCAGGATGGTCTCGATCTCTTGACCTCGTGATCCACCCGCCTCAGCCTCCCAAAGTGCTGGGATTACAGGCGTGAGCCACCACGCCCGGCCCTATAAAGGATTTTTAACGACAACTAAATGAATAATCAGCCCCTATTCTCTTTCCCCTAGCCCCCTCCTTTTTGTTACCTCCTTTTCTTTTTCATTCAGCTTCTCTGTGCCAGGGAGGCCCGTGAGGTTCAAGGGTGGTGCACTCCGTCTACCTATAGATAGAGAAAGGAAAGAGCATAGATTTAATAGGAGCGACAACTTTTTAGGTATAAAAGTATTAAAAAGTTCAGTGTAGCCAGGCCAGCTAGGTATAGTATCACTGTATTCAGCTTAGGAAATCCTGTCTCATTCCCTCAGAACTCTTTAGCTAGCAACATGGGCACCCCAACATTCACTTGAAAATAAGAATGAATTACATATTCAGGGCACATGAATTACCTACAATCTGCTAGAATATACATACAGTCACATGTACCTTAGCATCAAATGTAACTACTCACCATAGTAGTTATCTTTTATTTATTAGTTTTTTGAGACGGGGTCTTACTCTGTCACCCAGGCTAGAGTGCAGTGTTGCCATCATAGCTCACTATAGCCTCAATATCCCTAGCTCAAGTAATCCTCCTGCCTCAGCCTCCCAACTACCTGGGAAGACAGGCATGTGCCACCATGCCTGGCTATCACCTATTTCTTCCTAACCATATAGGAGACTCTAAAATCTGAAGAACAGATGTCACCCAGTTAAGAAAGGTCACACACTGCCTGCCTTGACAGCTGATGAATGGAAATAACTGCAGGAGAGACATTCCCTAATCCTTGCCACTCTGCCAGCAGTACAAGGCAAACACAGTAATTAACCAAGTACTGTGTGCCTTCAGATCAAAGACTGAGAGGCCAGCAAAAGGCCCTTCTTTTTTATTATGTGAGGGGATATCTGTTCCTTCCAAAGTAGCCCTGTTTACCTATCCACAAACAGGAACAATGAGCCATTATATGGCAAAGCAGGGGCTGAGGTAAACTCACATACCTGAGAAAGAAACCCAAGTAGGAGGTCACTGGCCAGAGGGCGAAGCTTAATGAGCAAAACTTTTTTGGTTTTGTTTTGAATGTATGTTAGGGATTGGTGTTCAGCTGGGAATAGACCAACTGAGTTAAGCAAAGAAAATGTTGAAGTTTTGTAGAGGCTGCTTTTCAAGTGGGGCAGAGAAAGGGGAGGGACTGTTACAAGCTGCTCTCGTGGAAAACAGCCTTCTCTGTTATGTCAGCAAAAGGCATAAGGGATTCTCCCAAATCCTCAAAAAGGGAGATAAAATTATCTGGTTTCTCACAAAAGTCCCCAGAGGCTAGACTATAATCAAAGATGCCAGGCTTCCAATACATCGATGCCTTAAGAACTCAACATAAAGGAGGGCAAGAGATCTCCTCAGCCTAAACATAAGGGTCAAGAAAGGCTAACATCAGTGTAGGAACAAACAATGAACAAGAGGCCGGGTGCAGACCCTCACACCTGTAACCCCAACATTTTGGAAGGCTAAAGCAGGAGGATCACTCGAGCCCAGGAGTTCGAGACCAACCCAGGCAATACAGTAAGACCTTGTCTCTATAAAAAAAAAAAAAAAATTCGCCAGGTTTGGTGTCACAAATCTGTAGTCCCAGCTATTCAGGAACTGAACTGGGAGGATCACTTAGGCCTGGGAGTTCAAGGCTGCAGTGAGCCATGATCACACACTGCACTCCATCCTGGACAGTAAAGGGAGACCCTGTCTCACAAAAAAAGAAAAATAAACAATGAACAAGTCCATGCAGATGGTTCAGAAAACAAAAATCTGTGATCATGTTAGCCAGTTCCTTTATTTAATTAATTTATTTTTATTTTACTCTGTCACCTAGGCTAGAGTATAATGGTGTGATCTTGGCTCACTGCAGCCCACCCCTCCTGGATTCAAGCAATTCTCATGCCTCAGCCTCCTGAGTAGCTGGGATTACAGATGTGTACCACCATGCCCAGCTAATTTTTGTATTTTTTTTTTTTTTTCCAGGAGAGATGGCGATTTACCATGTTGGTCAGGCTGGTCTCCAACTCCTGAACGCAGGTGATCTGCCTACCTCAGCCTCCCAAAGTGCTGGGATTACAGGTGTGAGCTACCACACCCAGCCCAGTTCCTTTATTTTAGCTGGTATTAGCTTAGTTGTATTTACATTTTGGGGGCAGAGTGTTGGCAATAAGAAACTTATAAAATAAAACATGGATTTCATTATCTTGGCTACTCCCCTAAAAGGCTATCTGTTTTCCCTTCAGTCACCAAGGATCATCAAATAGTATATGGCTTAATCTTGCTCTGTATACTAATCTCAAAATAGGACGTACTCAAAGAGGTAACACTAAGAAATAGAAATACTTTAGGTCTCCAGCTTAGAAATCCTTATGTTTCTAGCAGATAACACATGCTTCTTTGCTCATGTTATATAAAAATAAAAAGCTTAGTCTGGGCACAGTGGGTCATGCCTATAATTCCAGCACTTTGGGTGGCTCAGGTGTGAGGAACACTTGAGATCAGGAGTTCGAGACCAGCCTGCCCAACATGGCAAAACCCTGTCTCTACCAAAAACATAAAAATTAGCCAGGCGTAGTGGCGCACGCCTGTAATCCCAGCTACTCAGGAGGCTGAGGCCGGAGAATCACTTGAACCCAGGAGGCGGAGGTTGCAGTGAGCTAAGCTCATGCCACTGCACTCCAGCCTGGGAGACAGAGCAAGACTGTCTCAAAAAAAATAAAAAATAAAAAAAAAAAGCTCTTAATTTATCTCCTGTGAAATAAGTCTCAAAATCAGTGGTAGATACAACTGCGGTAATCTAACTGCTCATGAACACTGGTAAAATAAAGAAGTTATCTTTCTAAAGTTCTTTCTTCCCGTTTCTATACTGTCACTCTGAGGATAGTCTCTGTCTGGCCATGAAGATTCTGAAAACATACTGATGTTTATATATTGGGCTAACACTTGATTACCATTACTCTGCCTAAGCATCCTGACACCACAGAGGAAGAAGGATTGCTGGGTCACCATAGCCCCTAACAATGCAAACTTCACAATTAAGACTTGTTCTGGCCAGAGAAATAATTACCTGAATTTGAAGCTACTGGAAGAGAAGGACTCAGGCCGGAATCGCTACAATGAAGAAGAGGAATTTAAACTTAGGTCATATCAAACAAGGTGATTTCCACAAGCCCCTGTGGGACTGAGTGCCATTTATCAGATAGGTCACTTTGAAGAAATGTAATGAGATAGACTGAATTATGTTTTATAGACTTCTCACTATATTGAACAGAAAAGAAAATCTGTTCTGAGAAGAAAAATTCCTCAGATTTGTTAAGAAGAGCTTGTAATCGAGAACACCACTAACACCATTCAAGGGGAAAGGACACAAGCATGATTCTCCAGTGAATATCTAGATATGAAGAGGGAGTTAAAGTCATGGATAGAAGGCTGAGGGAAAATTCACTCATTTTTAAAAATATGACCAAAGTAGTAAAGTATGATTCTAGGAGGTCAGTTGTTTCTCAAAACTGTCAGTATGGCACTGTTTCTGAGATGGACTGCTAAAATATTTCTGAATTCTTCTAGCTACTCAATTATTATTACTCTGTCATCTAGAGTGCCCAAAAATACATGAGAAGACCTAGGCATCCCAGAAAGACTGGCTCCTTCTCCCTGGACTAATTACTTACATGTCAGCTTGCCGGCGGAGCCACTGCTGGCAAGCACTACTGTCCTGGATATACTGGAGAACTTCAGAGAGCATAGTGCGTTTAACGCGCTCTTCCTCCCGGGTCTTCTTGAGGTGATCGTAGGTTCTGGCACCTGGGGGTATAGAAAACACAATGACCGCAATTGACGATGCAGGAGAACTGAAGGGCTTCCTAAATGAACGAGAAACTGGTTTTGAAGTTTTGTTCTTAAAGTTTGTTTCCTTTGCAAACTGCTTTCACAATTATTTCTCTAAGACCCAAGTAGATTTTCCCTAGTGTGAAATCCTTTTCTTAAATATTTGTATTCTTTTTCTATCTATAAGAAACCTGGGAGAAAAAAATCATCATAAAAGTACAAAGAAAGCAAGAATTGCTCATATTTCCACCCTCAAAAAGTAATCAACTTTGACTATAGTCATACTTGCTTCCTGTTTTTTCTATTTTTATAAAATTTTTCTAAGTGACACAAGTGCTTTGTGCCTTTCCTTAAAAACCAATTAGAATTACAAAAAAGTGTTCTCTTTGACATGTAGTACTCCTTCCATATTTCTCAGAGGCAGCCAATATCAGGAAACCAAAATTAGTTATGAGAGTCTCTGTATGCATCTTGCTAAACAGAAGAGCTGCATGGTGTTTTCTACATGTTAACAAAGGTTCACAGATTCCAAAATACTATACCAGTGGGGGTTTCAAAATTGAAACTAAGTTTAATAGAGCCCCAGGATACCATTGGAGTATCTTAGAGGTTAATGTAAAGAGAAAGTGCACTGCCAGATACCAGACTCTATACATAACTTGAACCATTAAAATTCAACCAAAGTAATTCTACTTTTATCTTATTTGTAGATTAGGGCTCCACACAAAATTTAATTTCAAAAATGGTTTCCACTGTTAACGAACCATTATACTAAGCTGAACTTTACATCCATAAGGCTATGTTGTACCCACAGGGTTATGTTAAGAAGCCAACTATTTCTTATAGGTAGTAAGTGATAGCTGTCCATAATCACAAAGACTTCAAATAGGAAGGAAGGAATGCTCTAGCTCACTCCAACAATGATAGCAAAACAACAGATACTGCCATTTATTGAGGATTTATTGTGTGCCAGATACTATGCTATGCTTATATGCACTATCTCTAATTAAATCTTTACACTAACTCATAGATACCTGCTAATAATATAATTATTGTCACTACCCCCAAGAAACTGGAATGTAAACACTTGGAGCCAGTGGAAGCTTGATTATTTTATAAAAATGCTAAGACCATGTATTATTAAATTTGAAAAGGGTGACACACCTTACATGTAAAATTTTTTTTTTTTCGAGACAGTCTTGCTTTGCTGACCAGCCTAGAGTGCAGTGGCACAATCTCGGCTCACTACAACCTCTGCTTCCCAGGTTCAAGCAATTCTTGTGCCTCAGCCTCCCTAGTAGCTGGGATAAAAGGTATGCACCACAACACCTGGCTAATTTTTGTATCTTTAGTAGAGATGGGGTTTCATCATGATGGCCAGGCTGGTCTCAAACTCCTGGGCTTAAGTGACCCACCTTCCTCAGCCTCCCAAAGTGCTGGATTACAGTCATGAGCCACTGCTCCCAGCTCAAGATTCTCTTTTTTTAAGGAACCTCAACAGAATCCTAAATCTAAAACAGCATCTCTCTTTCCTTTGTCTCACAACTTTTATTCTACCTCAGATAATCTATATAAAGGTATTTATAGGGATTAAATAGATGAAACGTTACTAGAAAGATTTAAAACATTCTGGAAAAGGAAAGCTTGTTTTTTTGTTTTTTTTTTGAGATGGAGTCTCACTCTGTTGCCAGGCTGGAGTGCAATGACAGGGGCTCAGCTCACTGCAACCTCCGCCTCCCAGGTTCAAACGATTCTCCTGCCTCAGCCTCATGAGTAGCTGAGATTACAGGTGCCTGCCACCGTGCCCAGCTAATTGTTGTATTTTTAGTAGAGATGGGAGTTTCACCATATTGGCCAGGCAGGTCTCAAACTCCTGACCTCGTGATCCGCCACCTCAGCCTCCCAGAGTGCTGGGATTACAGGCGTGAGCCACCACAACTGGCCAGAAAGTTTTTTTTTTTTAAATGCACAACTCAGGTACTTCTTCCGTGTGTTAGGAAGAGACTTCCCCTCAGGTACGGTAGGTAGCTGAAGCATACTTACTACAAAAATTGGTAATGCCTGCTGTCCTATATTCTTGGAGCCTCTTGATTTCCCTTCGGAGTTCAAACTCCACTGTTTTACCCAAAAAGAATGAAGGAAAAAAAATTAGAGAAACAAAAGAAACATCAGTGAGCACTTTTGCTATTGAGCATTTTCAGTAATTCTGCCTATTATAAAAGACTAGGCAAGTTCATTTGAAGAATCCTATTGTTGGTAACTTTTCATTAGAAATTTTACCCAAGAGCTGAGGAAAACCTACTCCAGCTGTCTTCCAGCTGCGGTCTCCAGAGGTAGCAGCAGTAACTGTCTTCTAGAAACCTTAGTGAAACGGCTGAATTCGTTTGTCTACAAAAGTAATACATATAATTTTTTTAACAACCAAATTTGCCTGCTCTATCTTCTGTTAAAAGTTCTACCCACATGACCAAGTTCTTTTATGAAATCTGTCTGATATTACTTGATGTGGCCCTGATACAAGGGAAGGACAAGAGCTCTGTGTGCAAGCCCCAGTAAATTTCTTTACAGCTTTTTCCCTATTAGAACATAAGAGCATTGTGTTTTCCATAAACCAAAGATTTTTGCCTCCTCTGAGCACACAGATCAGGTTGTACTCTTTGGGTTATTAAATAATAGAACATTCAAATTTGGCTGCTTAAAAGAATGAAGGAAGAGCCTGGACAATCCATGGAGTGTAGTTATTTGGATTGACACATAAACCAGGGGTGTGTCCCAAACTGGGACAGGAAGTAAAGGATCAGTCACCTGGTACAAGTCACACAAAGAATGCCAACCAACCAAGGTGATTGATGAGGACAACCAACCTGGCTCAGATAAATGTCTGCAATGCTACGTAAGAAATATTTTATGATGAGAATAAGGGCCTTGGTAGAGTACCAGTACATTCTCAGAACTAAACTTAGGGGCAACATGAACAAATGCCATGATGAAAGGTACAGAATAAGCCAGAGTCTATATTAAGAGTCTAGGCCTTACTGCCATAACAACATTTTTTTTTGTTTTTAAACAGGCTCTCGCTCTGTTGCCCAGGCTGGAGTGCAGTGGCGTGATCTCTGCTCACTGCAACCTCCGCTGCCCGGGTTCAAGGGATTCTCCCACCTCGGCCTCCAGAGTAGCTGACACTACAGGTATGCACCACCATGCCAGCTAACTTTGGTATTTTTATAGAGATGGAGTTTTACTGTGTTGCCCAGACTGGTCTCTAACTCCCAGGCTCAAGTGATCCTCCTACCTCAACCTCCCAAAGTGCTGGGATTACAGGTATGAGCCACCACACCCAGCCTTATAACTTTTAATTTTCTTTGTTCGTTTTTTTTCTTTATTTAGTTTTTTATTTTAACAACTTTTAATTTTTTATGGTGAAAAATCAAATGGTAACTGGGTAGTGCTCTCACAGAAATACCACAGAAAGACAAGAGAACGATGGAAGTACTATCTCCACAAGCTATCCATCTCTGTCCTCATTTTTAAAACTACTTTTAGTACTAAGATATTTGTAAACAAAATAAAACGTCTGGGATTTGCTTCAGAATATCCAGTTGAGGGCAGGAGGGAAGGCAGTGGGTGATAAAGATGCAACCAGACTGGCCATGTGTTGAAAACTACTGAAGCTGGATGATGGATACACAGGAATTCATCATATGATTATCTCTACTTTTATATATATTTGAAAATACCCATGATAAAAAGTGGGGAGAAAAACTACTAAATTATTATTTATCTGGGGCGGTGGGGAAAGCCATGAGGGCTTTTTAACCTCTCTTCGCGACTCCCACAGTCCCAAATTTGTCTCATTGTAATAATGGGGAACAAAGACAGAAATATCCATTTATTTACAGAACTTCACATAAAACATCATTCTCTCTCTTACTTATATAAATACACAAATACTGCTCAAGGCTCAAAAACCACCTACATGCATGGCTTTCAATAAATTTGTCATGTTCCACTGGCCCCACAATTCTTGCAAATCGCCTCATTGTTTCATAAAGGTCCTGGACTTCCTTGGGATACCGCCGTTCCATTACTAAAGAGAAAAAAAAAGACATAAATGTGTCATGGGAAATGAAAGGTGACTAACTTACCCATGACAGGAAGCAAACAGGAAAGCCAAGAATACAAAACACTAAAATCATAATGATAATAGCATCACAGCAACTATCCCACAGGGATGTTATCACTGGAGATCATCTCCACCACTGAGCACTACCGATCTCCCATACCACACTTTTTTTTTTTGAGATGAAGTCTCATTCTGTCACCCAGGCGGGAGTGCAGTGGCATGATCTCAGCTCACTGCAACCTCTAATCTCCTGGGTTGAAGCAATTCTCCTGCCCCAGTCTCCCAAGTAGCTGGGCTTCCAGGTGCCCGCCACCACACCCAGCTAATTTTTACATTTTTAGTAGAGACGGGTTCACCACGTTGGCAAGGCTGGTCTCAAACTCTTGACCTCAGGTGATTCACCCGCCTTGGCCTCCCAAAGTGCTGGGATTACAGGCGTGAGCCACCATGCCTGGCCACCTCACTGTCTTTTAAACCACACAGGGGCAGGAAGTGCTGGCAGTAATGGACAAGAAAATTATAGGCAGAGCTTACATGCTTAGGAACAATTATGGCCAAAATTTATGGTATTAACTCCCACAGGAAAACAAGGAAACTATAGACACAAAATCCATCCAGAAGATTTGCCACTGCTGGGAAAAGTGTGATTTCTTGCATGTCCCACCTACACATCCTCAAGCAAGATACATATTTTTTCATTCTTCATATGGGTCATTTTGCCTTTCTCCAAACTGAATTAACTACTGTAACTTAATTTAGTCCTAATGAAGTTATATTTAACAACTGTCATGCAAATATCTTGCAGGGATGCCAGGGCTGCAACTCTGGGGATCACTACTGACGAAACAGCTAATCAAAAGACGTATCTGCAAAGAAGATGGAGAGTAAAACTGACAATAACTGGTAGACTGAGGCAGTCAGGAACTCTACAACCACTACTTGGGTCACTTCAATCTGACAATCAGTAATTAGGTTAGTTCTGTCTACTCTTAAAGATACAGGCTTTCATTTATGTCAGCTATTTTTTTTTTTCCTAGCTTACTTTTTTATTTTTTATTTCTGAGACAGTGTCTTGCTCTGTTGCCCAGGCTGGAGTGCAGTGGCACAATCACAGTTCACTGTAGCCTCCCAGGCTCAAGAGATTCTCTCACCTTAGCCTCCCAAATACCTAGGACTACAGGCACATGCCATCATGGTTGGCCTTATTTTTTTTTTCAAACAGAGATGGGGGTCTCCCTATGTTGCCTAGGCTGGTCTTGAACTCCTAGGGTCAATCATTCCTCCTGCCTCGGCCTCCCAAAGTGCTGGGATTATAGGTGTGAGCCACCATGCCTGGCCTATGACAGCTATTTAAATTAAGTCATCTTTTTAGGTGAATCTCTTCTCCTGCAGGAGACATTCTTATCCAAAAATTCGAGCAGCTGATTTAAGGAGCAGCCATAGATCATTTAAAAAAAACAAACCAACGACAACACAGAAGAATACGGAGTACAATTTTTAAATTTTAAGAAAAAAACAAAAAACAAAAAACAAAAAAAAAACCCTGCCTACCATATTAAGGTTAATTGTACATTCCGTATAATGGCAACTGAATATCTCTGAAACCACACTGCACACTCTACTTCTAAACTCTCAGAAGCAAAGAGCTTCCCCTCAGCCCTATATTTTAAAAAATATAGTTAATAGAATAATGAAGTCAAACTGACCTCTATCAGTTGAAAGTAGAACTTATGCAACAGTCAATGTCTTTGAGGAGTAAAGGTCAAAAACAAACCAAACTATTATGGAAAACTAGGGAATTCAGATAGAGAACTTACTGCTGTAGCTACTAGAACACAACCAATTAAATCTGATCCTGAGTTATTTTTGCAAATCCACAGGTCATAAGGACAGGGTTCAATAGGCAATCTCATACACTGCTAGAAGAAACAGATATTCATACAACCATCTTTTGGAAAGCAATTTGGTAGCAGGCATCAATAATTTTTAATGGTCACAGTTTTAGATGTATTAATCCCACTTCTAAAAATCTATTTAAAAAATCCTAAATAACGACAAAGCTTTATTCACAAGTTCATCACAGCATTATTTATGTAATGATTAAAAGAACTGAAAACAAGCTAAATACCTAAAGAGAGAAGTTATACATATAATTATATGTATATATACAACATATTTAACTATTAAAAGTATAGATCATGTACTCTGCTAAAACTGATATCCTCAAAACACTACAGTAACTTATAAAAAATGTGTAACATAAAGTGAAAACAAAGGAAATAAGGCCGGGCATGGTTGCTCACACCCATGATCCCAGCACTCTGGGAGACCAAGGTGGGCAGACTGAGTCCAAGGAGGTCAAAACCAGCCTGGACAACATAGCGAAACCCTGTCTCTACTAAAAACACAAAAAATTAGCTGGGCATGGTGGCACACGCCTATAATCCCAGCTACTCAGGAGGATGAGATGGGAGAATCACATGAGCCTAGGAGGTGGAGAATGCAGAAAGCTGAACCGCACTCCAACCTGAGCAACTAGAGTGAGACCTTGTCTCAAAAAATAAATAATAAAGGACATAAAATGTAACATATTTATAACCATGGCTATATATTTTTTTAAATACTATAGGTTTTCAGAGATGGGTCTTGCTCTATTGTCCAGGCTATAATATAATCGTGTCCAGTGGAATGATTATAGCTCACTGCACTCCTGGGCTCAAGTGATCCACTGCTTCAGTTTCCCAAGTAGCTGGGATTACAGGCACAAGCCACCATGCCTGGCTAGATATTTATTTATATTGAAAAGACACTTAACCTTGCTGTCTGAATCCTATAATGCTATGGATTATTAAAGAAATAACCCTACAAAAATCTAGAAACTGGGATATGTTTTACAATCATTAGGCACTTTTACAAAAAAAGAATATTATGACACACAACTATTATAAATATTTTCATACAAACATTGTAATTGTTATTATGATATCATTCTTCTTATTTGTGAATCAGACTCTACATGGTGGAAGAAAAAGTACCAGGACTTACGTATCTCTGTTTAAGTATCTCTGATATTTAAATTAATAAGGGCCAGGTGAGGTAACTTGAACCTGTAATAAGGAGGCTGAGGTGGGAGGATCACTTGAACCCAAGAGTTTAAGGCTGCAGCAAGATACCATCACACCATTGCACTCCATCCTGGGCAACAGAGCAAGACTCTGTCTCTTAAAAAACAAACCACAACAACACAGTAAGATCAAGGTGGCATTTAAAAATGACTGTGCTTATTTTTATCACCATCACATAATATTAAATGTCATTTATTTTGTCTGTCTACAACCATGCAAAATAAAGGTATCACTTTGTTAATTTTTATCTAATTTTTTTTTTTTTTTGAGACGGAGTCAAGCTCTGTCACCTGGGCTAGAGTGCAGTGGCACGATCTTGGCTCACTGCAACCTCTGCCTCCCAAGTTCAAGTGATTCTCCTACCTCTGCCTGGCAAGTAGCTGCAATTATAGGCACATGCTACCATGCCTGGCTAATTTTATATTTTTAGTTAAAACAGGAGTTTCACCATGTTGGCCAGGCTGGTGTCGAACTCCTCACCTCAGGTGATCCACCCACCTCAACCTCCCAAAGTGCTAGGATTACAAGTGTAAGCCACCACGCCCGCCTTATCTAAAATATTTTGCAAAACTTGACTCCAGATAACGATTAATATTCACACTGTAATTACTATACAAAAAGAATTTTAATACACGTTTTGTTGACTACAGATTAATACTTTTATTTTCCTTATTTGTTTATTTATTTATTTTTTTTTTTTGAGAGGGAGTCTCACTCTGTTGCCCAGGCTGGACTGCAGTGGCGCGATCTAGGCTAACTGCAACCTCCACCTCCTGGGTTCAAGTGATTCTTCTGCCTCAGCCTCCTGAGTAGCTGGGATTACAGGCATGTGCCACCACTCCTAGATAATTTTTTTTTGTACTTTTAGTAGAAATGAGGTTTCATTGTGTTAGCCAGGATGGTCTAGATCTTCTGACCTCATGATCCATTCACCTCAGCCTCCCAAAGTGCTGGAATTACAGGCGTTGAGCCACTATGCCTGACCCCAAATTAATACTTTTAAACTTTCACTATGGATCAGAATTGCCCTGAAGACTTAAAAATGCAAATCCTGTACCTCCAAACCCAGAGATTCTTACTTGATTAGTCGGGGGTGACAGGCATGCAACAGAATTTAGGTATCTTCGTAGGTGAGGCTAATATGCAACTTGGATTAAGAACTACAATACATGATTTATTTAAAAGTATTCAATAATATTGGGAAAATTGTAAGATAAGGAAAACTACTAATACTTACACTGAAACTTTCTAAGGTTGATTAATCCATGGTCTCTTATAATTCTAGAATGAAAAGCCACAATAATTTTCTGTATTAGAATTATTTTCACATTTAGTAATGCTTTCCACATACAGCTATCATTAGATATGTTAAACACTCTGAGGTAGAATACAGAGGTCCAAAAAAGTCACTCCCACAAACTTCTGCAGGTCAGTGAATCACTAACACAATTTTAGACTCTCAGGGATCACGGGTTTTTCCTCTCCTTGGGCACTGACTCTCAATGACTCTACTGACTCTCAATGACTATTTGCTGAATGAATAAATAAATGAATGAATCAATAACTACTCACAAATGCTGAAAAACATGTCTGTCACTTAAGATGAAACAGAAGGGAGAATCTCTGTCCATGTCATAAAATTAATCTATTCAGCTTGTGGAAATAATTGAGAACAGCCATTTTAGAGAAATCTGCTAAGTGTAAAAAGGCACCATGATCACATATTCAACATTTATAATAGTACATTCACACAACACTTTGATGCTACTAGAAATAAACATTGTGCATGTTTAATGAAAGGATATCATAAAACAAAAGATTTGATAGCAACATCAACAACTGAGTTCTACAATACTCTCCAGATTAAATTGTGTGTTTTAAGCAAAAGAGAATTTAAACCAGGTAGGGTTGTGTCTTGAATCTGATTTATACCAGAGGTATTTGTAACTAGCAATGAAGCTTCTCATAGGAACAACTGCGTATGCTTCTTCAGCACTACATGAAAGCTAACTCCAGACATGCAGAGACTAAGTTTTACTTTAGATCAGGGGTCCCCAACCCCTGGGCCATGGACCAGTTAGGAAACAGGCCACACAACAGGAGGTGAGCATCTTTATTGACGGAGCTCTGCCTCCTTTGAGATCAGCGGCAGCATTAGATTCTCACAGGAGCACGATCCCTATAGTGAACTGCTCATGTGAAGTATCTAGGCTGTGTGCTCCTTATGGGAATCTAACCAATGCCTGATGATCTGAGGTGGAAGTTTCATCCCAAAACCATCCCTGTCCCCCACCATCCATGGAAAAACCGTTGTCCATGAAACCATTCCCTGATGCCAAAAAGGTTGAGGACTGATGCTTTAGATGTCTTAGTTCCTCAAGAGTGCCTCTCAAGTCCCCCTTTTTTTTTCCTTTCCCCTCCTTTTTTTTAAAAAGAGATAGTGTCTTCCTATATTGGCCAGACTGTCCTTGAACTCCTAGGCTCAAGTCATCCTCTCACCTCAAGTCATCCTCTCACCTTAGCCTCCCAAGTAGCTGGGACTAGAGGTTCATGCTACCACAACTGGCTTCTCTCCTTTTTATTGCTGAGATACCACTGTGTCTACAGTTAGTGATGTCACAGTAAATACATGCCTACACATATATGCACACACATGTACACTTAAACCCTCTGCATATTCTTCTCTAAAACCAACAAGGGTCTGAGATCCATAATTTCTAAGTCTGAATGTATACTTTTTGATATGTTGCAGAGAATAATCATCAGTCTGCCTGAAACTTGTTCAGAATTTCTTTGAAATCCTTTTAGATGAAAGACTTCTCCTGAAAAAATGAACAGTTAGAACAAGACCATTCAAAAAGCATAACAGGGCTAGGCACAGTGGCTCATGCCTGTAATCCCAGCATTTTGGGAGGCTGAGGTGGGTGGATCACCTGAGGCCAGGAGTTTGAGACCAGCCTGGCCAACACGGTAAAAATGCACATTAGCCAGGCATGGTGGTATGTGCCTGTAATCCCAGCTACTTGGGAGGCTGAGGCACAATAATTGCTTAAACCCAGGATGCAGATGCTGCAGTAAGCTAAGATCACCCCATTGCACTCCAGCCTTAGAGAGTGAGACTCTGTCTCAAAAAAAATAATAATAAAATAAAAATAAGATAAAAAAAGGTGTAACAGGCCAAGTGCAGTGGCTCACACCTGTAATTTCAGCACTCTGGGAAGCCAAGGCGGTAGGACGCCTCGAGACTAGGAGTTCAAGACCAGCCCAGGCAACATTGTGAAACCCCATTTCTAAAAAAAGGTTTTAAAATTAGCCAAGTGTGGTGGTGTACACCTGTAATCCTAGCTACTTGGGAGGCTGAGGTAGAAAGACTGTTTGAACCCAGGAGTTGGAGACTGCAGTGAGCCATGATAATGCCACTGCACTCCAGTCTGGGTGACAGAGTGTGAGACTTTAAATAAAAAAAAAGACTGGCCATGGTGGCTCATGCCTATAATACCAGCACCTTGGGAGGCCGAGGGGGATGGATCACGTAAGGTAAGAAGTTTGAAACCACCCTGACCAACATGGCAAAATTCCGTCTCTATTAAAAATGCAAAAATTAGCCAGGTGTGGTGGTGTACAACTATAGTACCAGCTATTCAGGAGACTGAGGCAGGAGAATCACATGAACCTGGGAGGCAGTGAGCTGAGATCATGCCACTGCACTCCAGCCTGGGTGACAGAACGAGAGCCCATCTCAAGAAGAAAATTAAAAAAAAAAAAAAAAAAGGAAAGAATGATTCCCAAATATTAAAAAAAAAAAAAAAGTAACAACTTAATAATGTCTTCATGCCTTTATCTTGTTCTTTCATTTCAAAGAGCCTTAAACAGTAGACCCATATTATTCACTGTTCATCATAACATCAATAAACGATAAGGACAGAGGATACAAAAATAACACAGGAATTATTATCCTCATTTGAGAGATGGAAAAAATTGAGGTCTAAGGAGGATTAAGAGTCTTCTCCAAGGTCAAAAGATGAGCTCCAGGTGGAGCATTCTCTCATGCGCTATATGTAGTCAATCAGTCAAAGCTGAGGCCAGGACAGTGGCTTATGCCTGCAATCTGAACACTTTGGGGGCTGAGGAGGGAGAATCACTTAAGTCCAGGAGTTTGAGACCAGCCTGGCCAACAGAGCAAAACCCCGTATCTATAAAAAATACAAAAAATTAGCCAGGCATGGTGGCACATTGCTGTATTTCACATGCTCAGAAGGCTGAGGTGGGAGGATCAATTAAGCCCAGGAGGCTAAGGTTGCAGTGAGCCATGATCGTACCGCTGTTCTCCAGCCTGGGCAACAGAGTGAGACCTTGTCTCTCTCTCTCTCTCTCTCTCTCTCTCTCTCTCTCTCTCTCTCTCTCTCTCTCTCACACACACACACACACACACACACACCCCCATAATCCAAAGCTGAAAGGAGGCAGGATGGTTTTTTATACTTACTTTTTTCTTCTTTGTCTCTCCTTTAATCTGGAATGATAGATATCTACCACAGCCATCTTCAGAGCTATAAATAAATACACACACACACACACACACACATATATATATACATTATATATATAATATAGATAAATAAAACCAAGACGAAAATATATCTTTTACCCAAACTTTGAACCTCATATTGCTAATTATTCCACACTCACTAGTCTAGAAAATTTATCTTCTGGAATAAAAATATTGCAGCATAATTAATTTCTCTATCAGCAAATTATAATAAGGTTATTTTTCCCTATTTATATATTTTATGGCATTACTCAGTAGATTATAATTCTGCTTTTGGCAGTCATAAAAATGAATGAGATCGTGTCCTTTTTGCCAGGACATGAATGGAACTGGAGGCCATTAACCTTAGCAAACTAACATAAAAACAGAAAACCAAATACCACATGTTCTCACTTGTAAGTGGGAGCTAAATGAAGAGAACACATGGTCACATAGAGGGGAACAACAGCCACTGGGGCCTATCAGAGGGTGGAGGGTGGGAGGAGGAAGATCAGGAAAAATGAGTACTAGGCTTAATACATGAATGATGAAATAATCTGTACAACAAACCCTATAACACAAGTTTACCTATGTAACAAACATGCACACATACCCCTGAATTAACTGTTATGTATCTATTACTATATACAGTAAATGTCTGATCTTCGGTAATACATGTGCTAGAAATTCCATCAATTAGAGTGCTCATAAGAATGAATATTAGGCCAGGCATGGTGGCTAATGCCTATAATCCCAACACTTTGGGAGGCTGCGGTGGGCCGATCACCTGAGGTCAGGAGTTCAAGACCAGCCTGGCCAACATGATGAAACCCTGTATGGCAGGTAACTAATCCCAGCTACTCAGGAGGCTAAGGCGGGAGAATTGCTCGAAGCCGGGAGGCGAGGTTGCAGTGAGCTGAGATCATTCCACAGCACTCCAGCCTGGGTGACAGCGCAAGACTCCAGCCTGGGTGACAGCGCAAGACTCCATCTCAAAAAAAAAAAAAATTGGCTGGGTGCGATGGCTCGTGCCTGTAATCCCAGCACTTTGGGATGCTGAGGTGGGTGGATCACTTGAGGTCACGAGTTTGAGATCAGCCTGGCCAACATGGCAAAACCCTATCTTTACTAAAAATACAAATATTAGCTGGGCGTGGTGGCATGCGTCTGTAGTCCTGGCTACCCAGGAGGCTGAGGCAGGAGAACCACTTGAACCCAGGAAGCAGAGGTTGCAGTGAGCTGAGATCATGCCACAGCACTCCAGCCAGGGTGCTGCAACAAGATTCTGTCTCAAAAAAAAAAAAAAAGAATAAATATTGATCATGGTCATAATTACAGAGGAATAAGAGACAATATCAAGACAAGACTAATGTGAATAAAGATACAGTGTAGACATTTTCCCAGAGTAGTTTTCACTTGGGGAGCAGGAACTGTTACGGGTGTAGAGTTTTGTATTCTGTAGTGAAAAGTTCCATCAAGCAGCCTAACCAGTATAAAAGCCCTGCTTGGTTTCCCAGGTCCCAATCCTTTCCTGGGTTTAGTCTCATGTTAAAGACACAGGGAATAAGGAGGAAAGAGGCTATAAATAGTAAAAGTTTTAATCAATACAATAGTTCTGGTTCTTTCTTTCCCTAGCCACTCCTTTCATCTTCAGAGCCTCAAAGGTACTGTTCTCATTTTTCTTTTTACCCCTCGCCTTAGTTTCATAAACTCCTCTACTTCTATGGGTCCAAGTACCATCAAAATACATAATTTCAAACTCAGTATCTTTTTTTTTTTAGATGGAGTCTTACTCCATCAACCAGGCTGGAGTGTAATGGCACGACCTCGGCTCACTGCAACTTCCGCCTTCCAGGTTCAAGGAATTCTCCTGCTGAGTAGCTGGGACTACTGGCACCCACCACTATGCCCAGCTAACGTTTTGTATTTTTAGTAGAGACAGGGTTTCACCATGTTGGTCAGGCTGGTCTCGAACTCCTGACCTCATGATCCGCCTGCCTCAGCCTCCCAAAGTGCTGGGATTACAGGAGTGAGCCACTGTATCTGGCCTCAATATCTATTTTTAGCTCCAGTTGCTACTGGATATCATTACTCGCATGGCCTTCAGTTGTAAATTTCTACCCCTTTTCTATCCCCTAAAACTCCTAGATTGGGTAACATCATCACAGTAAATATAGCTGACCAAGATAGAAATCAATCTGGACTCTTCCTCCTTTTCTTCCATAGTCAATGAGTCTTAACTATACAGCACTTACCACTTAAATCTCTCAAATTTACCCCTTCATCCCTAATCCGATTCCCTAGCTCAGGCATCTTGTCTCTCCTGTCATCCTGATGCCATCTTGTAAGAGGCATCATTACTCACTTATTGACTCCATTCTTCCCTTACTCGAACTCAGCCCTTCCACATGGTACTTGAGAAATATTTTAAAGCACAGTGTAACGGTATAATTCCCTTGCTCATAACTCTTCAGTGGCTTCCCATCCACATACAGTTCAAATTCCTGTATATTATATAAGACTATTTACCATCTTGATTGTGCCTACCTTTCCACTCACTTTTTTTTTTTCCAGATGGAGTCTTGCTCTGTTGCCCAGGTTGGAGTGCAGTGGCACTCGCTCACTGCAACCTCCACTTCTTGGATTCAAGTGATTCTCCTGCCTTAGCCTCCTGAGTAGCTGGGATTACAGATGTGCACTGCCATGCGAGGCTAATTTTTGTATTTTTAATAGAGATGGGGTTTCACCATATTGGCCGGGCTGGTCTTGGACTCCTTGACCTCAAGTAATCTGCCTGCTTCAGCCTTCCAAAGTGCTGAAATTATAGGCGTGAGTCACTGTGCCTGGCCCCATTCTTGTTTCCTATCATTCTCTCATATGCCCTATACACCATGCACACAAAAACAAACGGCCCAATATCACACAGCTGTTAAGTACAGAGCAGAGATCCAAACCTAAGCAGTCTGGTTCCAGAGTTTTAAGTAGGAAACACTGAAATTGTTTAAATGTTTACTTTCTCTGTTACTCCTATATTCTAAATCTGACTTAATTGAAAATGAAATGTGTATTTTTAAAAACCTCAGAGGCAAAAAACTCCCACAGCCTTTTTACAGCCAGAAGACCTTAGGGTTAAGAAATGAATGCCAGATATTAACAATGCTAAAAGAAAATATGAGTAATGCAAAACTTAGAACTATGCTACATTAAACCTTTCTTTTCACCTATGGATTCTGAAAGCACCTTGAGATTTAATGATTGTAATAGATTCTGACATTGTCTTAATAATTTATCAATTAAGCTTTGCGTTAAGTTGAGCATTTGGTGTTTTTTGTTTTAATTACTCTATGTATTTATAGAAGAGGCTCTAACGCACAATATAACCTACCACGTGTCCTCTGAAAAAAATAAAATACGTTATTCAAATGTTAGGTAATATAATTTATACTTTTTTATAGTCCAATCTTTATTTAAGAATCTGATCTGCCAACTTGTTTTCCACCAACTGGGGAGCTGACACTTTCACAGGCTTCACAATCTTTTGTGTAGATGCTGCCTTTGTTTGGGTGCCTTACCAGCAACCATTGTGGTCTTTTTAGATGCTAACTTTGCCTTTTTGGCTTCCTTAGCAGGTCTGCTAGGTTGTTCTCATTGAGCCTTTTTAACTTCAGGTTTCTCATTCTCCTTGGCCATTATATTAGCAAGAGATGCAACCAGTAATTGCTCTCTGGAATTTGACTGCTCAGCAGGTTCTTTTCTTTTGAATTTCTTCCAAGTGTCCCTTTTTTGTGTTTTCCGTAAAGGACAGTCCAGTTTACCTGCTGAGGATTCCTCTTAGAAAGGAATGCCTTCAGCCAGGCGCAGTGGCTCCTGCCTGTAATCTCAGCACTCTGGGAGGCCAAGGTGGGTGGATCACCTGAGGTAAGGAGTTCAAGAACAGCCTGGCCAACATCGTGAAATGCTGTCTCTACTAAAAATACAAAAAATTAGCCGGGCGTAATGGCAGACACTTGTAATCCCAGCTACTTGGGAGGCTGAGGCAGGAGAATCACTTAAACCCAAGAGGTGGAGGTTGCAGTGAGCTGAATTCGTACCACTGCACTCCAGCCTGGTCAACAACAGCAACAACAAAAATCAGTTCTTTCAAGGTAGTAAGCTTCAATCTAAAATAGAGCCTAGAGCCTGTGGAATGCTGATTAACTCTGAACAGTAATACAATCTCACTCCTCATCCAAAGAATGTGAGATCCAAGTTCCAGTTTAGCCCATGAGGGAAACCAGTCAACACATATTTACATATTCTACTACAGTAAGTTTTAAACCATATTTTCAAGTAAAATATTATTTGGAACAGATAAGTCAGATCTGCTCTAGCTGACCTCCTTCTGCCTGTTCTAGCTTCAGCTGCCTTTTCTAGAAGTGGTCCCTGAAGGTACCTCCATAGAACAATTGGAAGCCACACTTCTGCTGGAACTAAATTTTAGGGTAGAAAAAAAGTGGGACCCATCAAGTAAGAGAATAGAACACAATGGCTCATTAGAATCAACCATTTCTTTTATTACATGAAAACAAACAAAAATTGAGCAATGTACAATCCTGATGCACTGTTAATATAACAACCCTGATAATATAATAGAAATAAATTCTGATACCCCATACTGACTCATTACTGTGCATCTTACTGCTCCCTGGCCTTAAGATATTCTTTTTTTTTTTTCTCTTTCTCTTACTCTATCTCTACATCTCATCTGCAGGATATTCTTAGACTGGAAAGTTCAATACCAAAATCTTACATGCTGGGCTATGAGCAGATGTCCTATATATATGCATGTAACTTCAATCACTGGGAGATGTCCAGGAGCACTTTATCCAGGCCATTCTCCCTTGGGTCTGAGACAAAAATAACCTAACTCCTAGCTGGATAATCTGAAGAGGTGAGGAAATGCAGTATTTTAAAGTTTAAGCGTAAAAAAGAAAAATCAACTACCATGGATTATTTCTGTTCATTTCTAACAAGTTCAAATATTTAAAAAACATTGGTTTACTTTTCCTTATAACTGCCCACAAACTAAAAATAATTCAACACTGTCAGGTCCAAGATTTAAGGCAACAATTTTCTTTTCTTTTTTTTTGAGACAGAGTCTTGTTTTGTTGCCAGGCACCAGGCTAGAGTGCAGTGGCATGATCTCGGC
The DNA here is from genome assembly GCF_049354715.1 of Callithrix jacchus. Taxonomy (NCBI): domain Eukaryota; kingdom Metazoa; phylum Chordata; class Mammalia; order Primates; family Cebidae; genus Callithrix; species Callithrix jacchus. The sequence continues at coordinate 97,697,929 of NC_133506.1, read as the reverse complement.
TCACTGCAACCTCCGCCTCCTGGATTCAAGCAATTCTCCTGCCTCAGCCTCCCAAGTAGCTGGGACTACAGGCGCATGCCACCACGCCCAGCTAATTTTTTCGTATTTTTAGTAGAGACGGGGTTTCACCATGTTGGCCAGGATGGTCTCGATCTCTTGACCTCATGATCCATCCACCTCGGCCTCCCAAAGTGCTGGGATTACAGGCTTGAGCCACCACGCCCAGCCAAGGCAACAGTTTTCAAACTTTATTTTTTTTGAGACAGAGTCTTGCTCTGTCACCCAGGCTGGAGTGCACTGGAACGATCTTGGCTCACTGTAACCTCCACCTCCCATAGCGATTCTCCTGCAACAGCCTCCTGAGTAGCTGGGATTACAGGCGCACACCACCACACCTGGCTAATTTTTGTATTTTTAGTAGGGATGGGGTTTCACCATGTTGGTCAGGTGGTCTTGAATTCCTGACATCCTGATCCGCCCGCCTCGGCCTCCCAAAGTGCTGGGATTACAGGTGTGAGCTACCATTCCCAGCGTCATACTCTTTTTTTTAGGTAGCAGAACTCTTTCTACAAATGAAATATTCCTTAATTTATAGGGTTGTTACATGTAAGAGTCCAGATAACATAGAATGCCCATTCCTGTCATTGTGTTGTAACACAGCTGCTGTACAACGATGAGCTTTAGAAAACTAGGCTGGTGGAGATGCACTTTACAAGCCTATGTGGTAGAAGTGGTGGGTAGGAAGAAAAAGGAGAGATAGTGCCTCTGACATAGAGTATAACCAAATGCAAGTTTTATAGTGGACTCTATCTATCTCTTAAGAGAAAGAAAAGAATAGGAAGTCAACAGTTCAAGGCAGAAAGGGAAACAAATATAATAATGACAGCTAAAACACACTGAGTATTTACCATATTTCAGGATCTTGTTTTTTTTTTTTTTTTTATATGGAGTCTCACTCTGTTGCCTAGGCTGGAGTGCACTGGCACAATCTCAGCTCACTGAAACCTCCACCTCCCAAGGTTCAAGCAATTCTCCCGCCTCAGCCTCCCAAGTAGCTGGGATTATTAGCCTGCCACCAGGCTCAGCTAATCTTTGTATTTTTAGTAGACATGGGGTTTCGCCATGTTGGTCAGGCTGGTCTGCAACTCTTGACCTCAAGTGATCTGCCCGAGTTGGCCTCCTGAAGTGCTGGGAATACAGGCGTGAGCCACCACACCTGGCCATATTTCAGGATCCCCTTATCTCACTTATGTACCCTGTAAGATGAATTTAATAGGAAAGAAATGTCTTGAAGAGCCAGTAAAATTACTACTAATTTTAACAAAACATTTTTGTGATTTTTTTATTTTTTATTTTTGAGACAGAGTTTCACTCTTGTCGCCCAGGCTGGAGTGCAACAGCACAGTCTCTGCTCACTGCAACCTCTCCCAGGTTCAAGCAATTCTCCTTTCCTCACCTTCCGAGTAGCTGGGATTACAGGTGCCCGCCACCACACCCAGCTAATATTTGTATTTCTACTAGAGATGCGGTTTCATTATGTTGGCCAGGCTGATCTCGAACTCCTGACCTCAGGGGATTTGCCCGTTTCAGCCCCACAAAGTGCTGTGATTACATGCACTGACATGAGTCACTGTGCCAGGCCCATTTCTGTGATTTTTCTAAGACACAACATGCTATGTTGTTTCCTGAGATTTGTGTGGGAGTGATTTAATTTTTTAAAAAGCCCAGGCATGGTGACTCACACCTGTAATCCCAGCACTTTGAGACACTGAGGTGGGTGGACGGCTTGAGCTCAGGAGCTTGATACTAGCCTGGGCAACATAGTCAAACCCTGTCTCAACAAAAATGAACCAAAAAATTAGCCAGATATGGTAGTGTGTGCCTGTAAGTCCCAACTACTTGGGAGGCCAAGGTGGAAGGATTGCTTGAGCCTGGGAGGCAGAGGCTGCAGTAAGCTGAGATCACAGCACTGCACTCCAACCTGGGCTACAGAGGGACCCCCATCTAAAAAAAAAATGGGGGGGCTGTAATCCCAGCACTTTGGAAGGCTCAGGTGGAAGGATAGCTTGAGGCCAGGAGTTTTGAGACCAGCCTGGGCAACACACTGAGATTCTGTCTCTACAAAAACAATTTTTTTTTTCAGAGCTAAGGTTTTATTTTGGACCCCCCCCCCCAAAAAAAAAAAGAAAGAAAGAAAGGCAACTGAACTGTTTTGAAGCTGAAGGGCATGGGCAAAGGTGGTCCCCAGGCAGTGAACTCCCTGCAGGTGGGTTAGGGAGGGATGAAAGGCTCTGACATACAGGTAATAAACGCCATGGCTATGACTAGTGTCAAGCTGCTTGCTGGTATTTTAAGAAAGCCAGACACCTGGATTGGACTCTGGGGTGTTCTCCGAGGGACACCTCTGTCATGCAAACTCTGTACTTCCTAGAATCAATACTTCTATTTGTCTAGTACCAAGTTACATGCACCAAATTATAAAAAACCTTTCCATATTTTCTCGCTGAGACTCCCAGGGCTATTTAATGTCTCCAGAATATATTTTTCCATTTTCCATAAGACTCAAAAGTAATATAAGCTCTAAAATATCTACTTAAAAGTCTCTGCAAAAAGACGATGAAGAAGACTCTGATGAAGAAAGAGATTATGATGAGATGAGTGAGCAGGAAGAGGAGCTTGAGGATGACCCTACTACACTCAAAGACTATAAAACCATGGAAAAAGCAGTGCAGTCTTTTTGGTATGATGTTGTCCTGAAGATGGGCCTAGATATTGGGAGAAACAAAGTGGAAGATGCATTCTACAAAGGGGATCTCAGGCTGAATGAGGAAAAATTATGGAAGAAAAGCAGAATAGTCAAAAATACAGAGTGGTGGTATGATGGTGGAAAAATTTAAAGTTGCCTAAGAAGAGAATGTCTAAATAAATGGATTGCTTTTTAGCAATAAAGCTGCTTTCTAGTGGCAGAGGAAGGGGTCAACTGAAAAAGAGGATATTTTTATGAAAATAAAGTTTAGTGTTTGTGGGAGAAATTTTTTTTTTTTTAAATAAATTAGCCAGGTGTGGTGGCGTGTCCTAGCTGCTTGCAAGGCTAAGGCAGGAGGATCATTTGAGCCTAGAAATTCAAGGCTGCAGTAAGCTAAAGACTGTACTACTGCATTCCAGCCTGGGCAACAGAATGAGATTCTATTTCTTTAAAAAAAAAGTCTCTAAATAAATACTGCTGATAATTGGTACCAGTTTGATCATTTAAGTAGTTTAAACTTGTACAACTGGCTCTGGAGAACAAAAGGAAGAAAAGAAACACACAGAAGCAAATGGGAGGATAACTGGAATTCTCCCAGAGAAAAAATCATATTTGAAGCTATCTCTGAGCATACTCAGATAGCAGCAACTGATTACAAGATCTTAACTGCATGAATAACCTAGGGAGGACCACAGCACAGCCGGCAGAACAGAAATGAGAAAGCAGAATCTACAAAAATGAGAATCATTGGTTCAGTCTACCTAAAGCAGCTGGAAGCTGCAGTATAACCTGGCAAACAGAGAACCAGAAATCATTAAAAAACAAATAAACCAAAACCACCTATAACCTGTCCATTGATACAAGGCCCCTGAAATCTCAGCTTTGGGGGAAGCACAGTCTCCCTGTGATTACACTGGAGACTGATTAAGTTTCCAAACGGCTAGCCTTAAAATATTTCAAGAAGTGGGCAGAAGTCAGAGGCAGCTCCTTCCCACTGCAATGTATTTCTAACATTGTTCAAAATAGCTAACAACATGTTTCTGTTTTCTTGACAGAAGGCACTTACTGCTTGCTTGGCAAGAAAACCAACTCAGAGGCCTTAACTGCAGGGAGGCCAATCAAAATCCCTACTGCAACCAAACACGTGGAAACCTGTAACACAGGTATTCCCCGAAGCAACACTTTTTAAAAGTCATTTCCCCAAGCTTTTGGCCAAGATGCACACAAATAATTTTGTGAAGGGAAGATCATGCAATCTAATGGCTAAAGTCAGCAACTAGGAAGCATTAGGCCAAGCTTATCCAACCCACAGCTCATGGGTCACATGCAGATCAGGATGGCTTTGAATGTAACCCAATACAAATTCGTAAACTTTAAGACATTATGAGGTTTTTTGTTTTTTCTTAGTTCATCAGCTATCATTAATGTATTTTATGTGTGGCCCAGGACAATTTTTCTTCTTCCAATGTGGTCCAGGGAAGCCAAAAAGATTGGACACCCCTACATTAGGCAAATTATTTAACTTCTTTGTGCATTTCCCTAAATGTTAAAACAGGAAAACACCTATTCCTCAGAAATGTGTTGAAGCTATAGAAGATAACAAATGTGAAACCTCACTAAAAAGAAACAGCAACAAACATTCAAGGTTGAGCCTGGACAACACAGTGAAACCTCGTCTCTACAAAAAAATTTTAAAAATTAGCCAGGTGCATGCTTGTGGTTCCAGCTACTCAGGAGGTGGAGGTGGAAAGATAGTTTGAGGCCAAAAGGCTGAGGCTGCAGTGAGCCATAATTGTGCCACTGCAATCCAGCCTAGGCAACAGAGCAAGACCCCGTCTCACCAAAAAAAAAAAAAAAAATCAAGGTTGTAAAGACAGTTAAGTACTGTACAGTATATTCAGAACACAGACTTGGAGATGACTCTACCTCTTGCTAGCAGTATGATTCCAGGCAAGTTATCTGACCTTTCCACGCTTCAATGTCCTCATCTGTAAAATGAGGATAATAACAGTAATACTCATAAGGTTTTGTGAGGATTAAATGACTTAATATATATGAAGGGCTTAGAATGGTAACTGACAAATAGTGAATGCCATATATATTAGCAATTATTATTAACAGTATTCATGTTTCAACTATTCTATGTATAAAACAGGGAAATCACTATCAAGTGAAAGGAACTGCCACAGACCAGGCTGGATTTCTGATCTAATTGTTAAAGGATTTAAAGGCTAATAATATGCACCAAAGAAATACAATTTGAAAAACACAGCGGGAGGTGAAGGGGTTCACCGATTCATACCTAGGAGAGAAAACTTGCTGAAATAAGCTTTCCAGACAGAGGGAGAGTAAACTGTACTGTAAACTGTACTAATGTGCAACCCTGAGAAGTACTGAAAACACAGACCCAGCACATAGGAGGAGCTCCTCGTATCTGTTGCTTGCCTGGGTTATGGAACAACAATGACTTAGAAGACACTATAACCAGAATTTTAGGATCTTGAGAAACTCAGAGAAAGAGTACTCCAAAATTTAGGAAGGATTTTTTTTTTTTTTGAGACAGATTCTTGCTCTATTGCCCAGGCTGGTGTGCAGTGGTGCGATCTTGGCTCACTGCAACCTCCGTTTCCTGGGTTCAAGCAGTTCTCTGCCTCAGCCTCCAAGTAGCTAGGATTACAAGCATCCATCACCAGACCCATCTAATTTTTTGTATTTTTAGTGGAAACAGGGTTTCACCATCTTGGTCAGGCTGGTCTTGAACTCCTGACCTCGTGATCCACCCACCTCGGCCTCCCAAAATGCTGGGATTACAGGCATGAGCCACTGCACCTGGCCATTTAGGAAGGATTTTTACAAGTGAAAGGAGATAGGGAAAGAGATGGCAGCAAGAAGGAACTACACTACGTTTGTGTATTGAGATCTCACAATATACACAAAACAAGAGAGTTCTAAGATGGAAGTCTTCTTCTGTATCTCTCTTTCTGAACCAAAAATTGAAATAACAATAAAATATAAATAAACACCAATTAGGGATCATGGAACTTCCTTTTTCCCATGGATACTGCTTCACTTGCAGTATCCATCTGAAATACATTCGGAAGGCCTTCTGGTATGGTTGCAATGCAATTAATTATCCCTCCATTGTGTCCCAGGACTCTCTAATGAACCATGCAAACCAAATTTATTAAACAAATTCCATGATTCAAGGCAAAAATCTTTGTGTGGGTGAGGAAAAGGTCTTGGTGTCATCAGCTGATATTCTGGATAGGTTTTAAATATAAAACCCAGCTACACATTCTGCAACCTTCCAGTAGTTCTAAAGGAGGGACCATAAAAAGAATGTTGTTAATGCTCAGCAATGTTAAGAGCATAATGGTATAATGGAATGGTAATAACACCAATCTGAATTATGTACCATCTTTCATTAGAGACATTTACACTCTGACTAATTAGTGTCACTTCTTTAATGGCAGAGGATGCAAAGAAATAGCAAGCAAGATTCCAAGGACTTACTCACAATTACCCAGTGACTCAGAAGCAAGCTTGAGGCTGAATCAGTGTCCTGATTTCCACAAAATCTGTGCCCCTCTCTCTGTTCTAGGTGTGCTTATAAAGCTCTTTTTCATTCCTTCCCTAATTTCCTTGGGCTCCTAGTGCACTTTACTGAGTGTTCTGGGAGAGACAGCTCAGGGACAATGTGCCCTTGGACATAGTAATGCTGCCACAGGAGCTACTGTAAGAACTCAGAGCTGTAAACAAAGTACCTCTCTGTGGCATGAGCAAGTCATTCCTTTGATCTGTAGTGCTGACAAGCTTCTTTAAAATGTTATAATCTTTCTTATTGTTTAGAGGTGGGGGGGAGGGTCTCACTTTGTTGTCTAGGCTGATCTTGAATTCCTGGGCTCAAGAAATCCTCCTGCTTTGGCCTCCCAAAGTGTTAGGATTACACATGTGAGCTACTATACCCAAATCTAAAGTGTTATCATCTTTTAAAAAGCATTGATTTAGGGCCAGACATGGTGGCTCACACTTGTAATCCTAGCACTTTGGGAGGCCGAGGTGGGCAAATCAGTTGAGGCCAGGAGTTTGAGACCAGCCTTGCAAACATGGCAAAACCCACCTCTACTAAAAATATAAAAATTAGCTGGGCATGGTGGTGCATGCCTGTAATCCCAGCTATGCCACAGGCTGAGGCACGAGAATCACTTGAGCCAGGGAGGCAGAGGTTGCAATGAGACGAGATCATGCTACTGCGCTCCAGCCTGGGTGACACAGTGAGACTCTGTCTCAAAAAGAATAAACAAAAAATAAAAACACTCATCTAAACATCTTATAGGTTACCATGGAGAAGGGGGGAAAGAATTATTATTTATGTTGTGTTAAAGCTACTATGTATAAAGATTAATGTTTCAGTTCCAGTTCAAATGAAAATAATTTATAGGGCTATAGAAACTTCAGGGAGAATACAAATACCTTAAGTATGTTAAGGGTTTGAAAAGCTAACTGAACTATAAATTGCTAATCAATCAATTGCTTCGTTTTTTTTAAATCCCCACTTAATCACAAAAAGGACCCCAAGTGCGCTAGAAGGAACTGCAAGCCCTGCTCCCACAAAGAACAAAATTAAATACCGACCATCACTAGTTTTCTTAATAATGTTGAGAAGTATAAATGAAGACCTGGATTAGGCTCCAGAGAAGTGATTCAGCCATGATTAACATTATAGATGTTGACTTTAAAAATTTGTAAAAAAAAAAAAAATAACCAAAATAAAAATAAAAATTTGTTAAAAAAATAAATATATAAGTAAAAATAAAAACCAGGGAGGAGGAGGAGGAAAAACAGTAACAAAATTTTAAAAATTTGTTTTAAGGGCTTTTTTTTTTTTTTTTAGAGACAGGGTCTCACTGTGTTGTCCAGACTGGTCATGAACTCCCTGCCTCAAGAGATCATCCAGCCTTGGCCTCCCAAAGTGCTGGGATTACAGGTGTGAGCCACCATGCCCAGCCAAAATTTTCGTGTTTTTGAACAGTATCTAAAAGAATTATATTTATGAAGCTTCCCCTTTTGCATAGAGTAGTCTGGCTTTCTATAAGAAAGACACAAGCCAGAAAACAGTACCATTTTAATTAAAGCTGGTGTGTATGAGAAATACTGAATGGCAGTCTGCATACTGCTTTCAAAGGAAACACCACAAGAGGCTAGAAAAGACAACATGAGTCACTGGGATTGAAAAGAAGAGACTGACATGGAAGACTGAACAAATACAATGGATTTAGTGAATGCTAAAGTAGTTTGCTTTCAAGCTTTCCTCTTTTAGTTCAATCTGCATCACTCTGACTTTCCTTAAAGCTGTGTGGGAGAAGAGGAAGAATAAAATTTTGCAGGGAAAAAAAAAAGCATTGCTCAAGAAATGTGTAGAGAAAAATTTCTTAAGGTAAAATTTTTTATGAGGACTACTACTTTACCTCAGATCTGGTAAAACAAATATCCAGGTAGCTCTTCTACGGACAGAAAAGAATCAAGTTCCCCTTCTAGGGACAGTGTACCAGTTCATGCAACACAAAAACTTGATTTATAATTTAACAAGCATTCTACTTTATGTCCTCCTGGGATGTAAATTTAACAGAAATAATGATGTTGTTGGGGAAATACAGATTCCAACAGAGGATTACTGATCTGCATATTCAATTCTGAACTGAAATTAAAAAAAAAGGATTGGGGATTATTATGTAGTATTAGTATATATTAGTATGTAGTTCACTGAAAATGGAAGGAAAAAAGAGGCTTAAAGTCTAACCATCTACTCTTAACAGCCCTGTGGCATTTACCACTTAAGTTTTAGGAAAAGAGTTAACATAAACCCTTAGAGGGCTAAACAAAGATTAGAATTCAGCAGTAATTAGGGCAGGCATGGTGGCTCACGCCTGTAATCCCAGCACTTTGGGAAGCCAAGGCGAGCAGATCACTTGAGGTTAGGAGTTTGAGACCAGCCTGGCCAACATGGCAAAAACCCATCTCTAATAAAAATACAAAAATTTGTTGAGTATGGCAGCAGACACCTGTAATCCCAGCTACTAGAGAAGCTGAGGAAGGAGAATCTCTTGAACCTGGGAGGCGGAGGTTGCAGTGAGCCAGAGGTTGCAGTGAGCCAGAGGTTGCAATGAGCCAAGACTGCACCACTGCACTCCAGCCTGGATGACAGAGTGAGACTCTATCTCAAAAAGAAAAAAAAAAGAATTCAGCAGTGTTGAAAATTCAACAGTCCTGAGAAACAAGAAATCCCCCATTTGGGCCTAAAAACTCTTGAGAAATTTCCGTTCTTTTTCTTGCTATGGGAAATTTGGGGTAATAAAATATAGTGAACATTTAATATTAGCAGTTGCTACTGAAGTCCCAAGAATTCAAACTGATTCCCCTCCTTCTAAGAAGGCAAGTGAGGACCATTTAACCAATTACCTTAGTGTAGACTTAAATAAAAGAACGATCACAAAGACCAATGGGTGTTTCCAACTACTATTATATGCTCAATATTTTTACCCTCATCATAAATTTTACTCACTGTGGTCGAAATCCAACAACAGAGTAACTTCAGCAACTTAACCACTAGATTTTTAATTCTGTAAGGGCAGGGGATATGTTTTATTCATCCTTCAATTCCTAGTACCCAAGACAGTGTCATCACATAGTTGGTGCTCAATAAACATTTGACAAAGTAAACTGTTACCATGTAAAATGTCCGAGTCATCTTCAACAAAATCAATGTCTCTCAAGTCCCATTCTGCATAATTGTCAAATTCCTGTTTGGAGGAACAAAAAAATCCCCACCCCAAACCCATCAGCTTTGATTAATGTCTTTATAGTAGACATGCTTTAGAAGTAAACAGAAAATACATAAGCAAACACTTGTTAAAAAAGACTAAATAGGCCAAGCACGGTGGCTCACGCCTATAATCCCAGCACTTTGGGAGGCTGAAGCAGGAGGACTGCAAGGTCAGGAGTTCGAGACCAGCCTGACCAACATGGTAAAACCCCAACTGTACTAAAACTACAAAAAATTAGTCGGTCATGTTGGCACACACCTGTAATCCCAACTACTCAGGAGGCAAAGGCAGGATAATCCCTTGAACCTGGGAGGCGGAGGTTGCAGTAAGCCAAAACAGCAACACTTCACTCCAGCTTGGTGACAGAGTGAGACTTCATCACAAAAAAATAAAAAAAACTAAATAGAGTAAAAGTCCACAATACTGACACAGGTAATAGGAGGTCATGGGAAAAAATCTAAGAGGCTTACAAGCAGTAGTGACAAGAAAAAATTGGAATAGTTATGAGTTTAGGAATAAAGCTAAACATATTGCTCTAAAAACTAAAATTAGTCTGAGCCAGACACAGTGGCATGCACCTGTTAATCCCAGCTATTCAGGAGGTATAGGTGGAAAGTTTACTCGAGACCAGGAGTTCAAGACTGCCTAGAAAATAGAGCAAGATCCTGTCTCTGAGAGAAAGAAAGTCAGTTCATTCCTCAGAATATTTAACTTGATTAGACTTTTAAGTATTTAGGTAAGAAAACTATTTAATAATCTACCTTTTATCTTTTGAGGGGTCTGTTTATTCAGTAATATTACTTATACAGTTCAATGGGTAGATTTTTTCATATTCTATTCAATGAGTATAATGCATGGGTATAGAGTCTACAGGGCAGTTCTTACATTATTACTGGTCACGAACAAAATGCTGACCTGGGTGTCATGAGCAAAACTGCCTGTAGTTTGCTAAACTTTCAAGTTATCTTCAAGATCTTGGACTACTTTTTTTTTGGAGACGAGGTCTCACTCTGTCACTCAGGCTGGAGTGCAGTGCTGTGATCTTGGCTCACTGCAGCCTCAAACCCCCAGGCTCAAGTGATCCTCTTGCCTTAGCCTCTCAAAGCAGTTGGGCCTATAGGCATGTGCCACCATACCCAGGTAATTTTTGGTTTTGGGTTTTTGTTTTTTTTTTTTTTGGTAGAAATGGAATTTTGCCATGTTGCCCAGGCTGGTATCAAACTCTTGAGCTCAAGCAGTCCACCTGCCTCAGCCTCACAAAGTGCTGGGATTTACAGGTGTAAGCCACCACACCTGGCCAAACTATCTTTCAAGTTGTGAATTAGATGATAAATCAAGAGATATGTGGCTACATTCAATGGCTTTTAATTTCATGGCTTCTTTATATTTCATCATTCTTTATATACCTGTGGATATATGACAGGAGTCAGTAAACTACTATCCGGTCTACTGCCTGTTTTTGTACATAAAGTTTTACTGGAACACAGGCAGACTCATTTTTCTTGGATTATCCCATGCTGCTTTAGCACAATGATGACAAAGTATAGTTACAACAGAAACTTTATAGCATACAAAACCTAAAATATTTACTACCTGGCTTTTAATAAAAAAAAAGTCTGCCAACCCCTGATACAGTACAATCTTGAAAGCTCCTAGGTGTACAAGAACCAGACTACATAAATTTCATATCTAAGACAGTGGAAGCCAGCACTGATGCAACTTAAGAAATGGGTTTTTACCAAAAAAAAAAAAAAAACAAAACAAAACAAAAAAGAAATGGGTTTTCTTGGAGGTTTTTTTGGTTTGTTTTTTGGAGACAGGGTCTTGCTCTGTTGCCTAGGGTACAGTTTAGTGGAATGATCACCACTCACTGCAGCCTCAACCTCCCAGGTTCAAGTGATCCTCCTATCTCAGCCTCCCAAGTAGTTGGGACTACAGGCATGCACCACCATGGCAAGCTAATTTTTTATTTGTAGAGACAGGGTCTTACTATGTTGCCCACACTGGTCTCGAACTCCTGGACTCAAACAATCCTCCATTCTCAGCTCCCAAAGTGTTGGGATTACAGGTGTGAGCCACTGTGCTATACCCAACAGAAACAGGGTTTTTAAAATTTTGTTTTGTTTTGAGATGGAGTCTCACTCTGTTGCCTGGCTGGATTGCAGTGGCTGCAATCTCGGCTTACTGCAAGCTCCGCCTCCTGCGTTCAAGTGATTCTCCTGCCTCAGCCTCCCGAGTAGTTAGGACTACAGGCATGCACTACCATGTCTAGCTAATTCTTGTATTTTTAGTAGTGACGGGGTTTCACCATGTTGGCCAGGATGGTCTCGATCTCTTGATCTCGTGATCTGCCCTCCTTGGCCTCCCAAAGTGCTGGGATTACAGGCATTAGCCACTATGGCCGGCCCAGAAACAGGTTTTTTGTTTAAAGAACTTTTACTGTTCCATATGTGAAAATGTTTACAAATGAGAAAAGGCACTCACATAAGAAAATGTGGCTGTCTAAAGGCCCTATAAATTACAGTACTTTGAAAAAAATCTCCTTTTAGTTGTATGGAATCTATGGTGAGATGGAAGGCTCATGAGGAATAGAAACAAGTTTTTCCTACTTTGTGCTAAAAACACATTTCTCCTACCTCAATGAAATCTGCTCGAGCTGGCATGTACCCGGCCATGTCCCGAGAAAGCAAGGAGTCAAAGGTAGGTCGGGGAGGGTCATCTGTAGCTGGAAGAATTTAGAAGTTTTCTAAGTTAACTAATACAATATTGGCATGAAAAAAAAAACATAAAAATAGTCCAATAACAAATAAAACTTAAAATGGTTTTTCTAAACGGAAATGCGAAAAAGATTAAGTATTATGGGAACAGATTTTTTAAAAAGAAAAACTAAGACTCAGGCAATCCTTTAAGTAAATATAGATAAATTTCTTCTGATTTCTGTTTACCTAAAATGAAAGGTAACCATGGCTTTTTTCTTTTAATATTACAGAACCTAAATATTTACCCTGTTAGCTTCAGCTCCCTTCCCCCTTAGGACTAATCTCAATTTATAAAACTCATCCAACTGAGAGGCAAAAAGAAAAAAAAAAAAAAACCCAAAAGGGATAAAAAAACAAACACTGGAATTGGAAGTTAGTTCGAATTAAGTCCCAGCTGTAATACACACTAGTCCCATGACCCTGCACAAACTAACCTCTCTGAATTGGTTTCCTAGTGTGTAAAACAAAAGCACTTGCTCTGCCCATCTCACTGGGTTGCTGTTGGGAAACAAATGGTCTAATGGATTTGAGAACAAAATGCTAACATCAAAGTGCTATCCAAATAGGAGGTATCAGCTGGGCGTGGCTCATACGTGTAATCCCAGCACTTTGGGAGGCTGAGGTGGGCAGATCACCTGAGGTCAGGAGTTTGAGACCAGCCTAGTTAACATGGCAGAACCCCGTCTCTACTAAAAACACAAAAAATTAGCCAGCTGTGATGGCATGCACCTGTGGTACCAGCTATTCGGGAGGCCGAGGCACAAGAATTGCTTGAACCCAGGAGGTGGAGGCTGCAGTGAGTAGAGGTTGCACTCACTGCAACCTCTCAAAAAAAGAAGGGAGGTATCACCAGCCTTTAAGTTAGTCAACTATAAAACTGTTTCTAGAGGGTATGAGGAAAGAGAAAAGGGAAGGGAAACCATTTTTTTTTTTTTTTGAGACAGAGTTTCGCTATTGTTACCCAGGCAGGAGTGCAATGGCGCGATCTTGGCTCACTACAACCTCTGCCTCCTGGGTTCAAGCAATTCTCCTGCCTCAGCCTCCCAAGTAGCTGGGACTACAGGCATGCGCCACCATGCCCAGCTAATTTATTGTATTTTTAGTAGAGACGGGGTTTCACCATGTTGACCAGGATGGTCTCGATCTTTTGACCTTGTGATCCACCCGCCTTGGCCTCCCAAAGTGCTGGGATTACAGGCTTGAGCCACCGCGCCTGCTGGGAAACCATTCTTATCTCATTACTTGTGCCCTGGGAGTCATTCAGGAAAGATGGTCATTTATAATTCATCGTGTTTTTGGTTATATTTTATTAAGAGACCCACGAGATTAAAAAGTTGGCCATCACTGACTGCCACAACCAAGTGAACATAAATAACAAATTGCTTCTTGGGAGCGACACTGGGGCAATTAATAATAATGAGTCAAATACTGTATTCTCTAAGTAACTCGTATGTATGATTATAAACTCTTCAAAGGGATTACAAAACAACTTGTACTCACAGCAGCACAGAAACAGTATTCCCTTTTTGACACCTTATTTTACAAAAGAAAGCACTGACATTAACTGATATGTTCAAAGGACTCGTGGTACGTGGAACTACACATTGCCTTCAAGCACCCTGATGTCCTGTATAGCACTCTTGACCCTTAGAATATGTTCCTTCCTTGCCACATTATCATCCTGATTCTTTTTTTTTTTTTTTTTTTTGAAATGGAGTTTCACTCTGTCACCCAGGCTGGAGTGCAGTGGCGTGATCTTGGCTCACTGCAACCTCTGCCTCCCTACTTCAAGTGATTCTCCCGCCTCAGCCTCCTGAGTAGCTAGGATTACAGTTGTGTGCTGCCATGCCCGGCTAACTTTTAGTAGAGACATAGTTTCGTCATGTAGGCCAGGCAGGTCTTGAACTCCTGACCTCAAGTGATCCGCCTGCCCTAGCCTCCTAAAGTGCTGGGATTACAGGCATGTGCCACTGCGCCAGGCCAATCCTAATGCTTAACAGTTGCCATACTAACTCCTCCTATCTTCCATGATATCATTAATTGTCCAAGTCATCAAATCACTGTTTATCTGCTACTGAAACAAGGCCCCAGGATGAGCTAAGTGTCTCTTATCAAGACAGGGAGGCACTTACAGTGAAATGGAATGGCTGTGTCAGCAGTTTTTGCTTCCTCTGCTTGTTTCAGGTTCAGCAGGGTAGACGCAAACAGAGGGTTATTGATGAAATGCTTCATATAGTGCTTCTCACACTCCTCCTTGGTCTTGGTGCACATTTGATTGGCTACATCCTGCCTAGAGGATTGTTAGGAAAAAGAGACAAGAAAGTAGTACTCTCATTTATACGTAATAGTAAAAGCATCATTTGCTCTTTCAATATTTTAAGACATATCCATATAATGACTGCACTCTGCTATTTCTAAACTGGTATCATGAAACTATCAGCAGAATAATGAGACAAATATAAGACTAGATTGGTGTAATCTGATGTTCCAAATCTTGCTAGTCTGAGACACAGAAATAATGACTAAGAAGTCCTTTCCTTTCCACTTAAAGAAAGATGACAGGAAAACCTGTAAATTCTCCTGTGAGCTAGGCCCTAGAGAAATAATTGCTGTAAATAATAAGAAGTGACTTCAGAACATTCAAAATATACAGAAATATAATTTTATTTTGCATAATATGTTATGGTTTACAAAACACTCATGTAAACATTTCTTTACTACTGCTGTGAGATGCCAGACACTGAGCTAAAAATATTCACAACAGAATTTAAGTTAAAGCTGGTATTAAATTTGTGGTATGGGTATTGTTATTAACTCAATTTCAAATAAGAAAAAATTAGGTTCAAGAGAATTAATAAACTTGCTTAAGAATCTGGTCAGGCACAGTGGTGCACACCTGTTATCCCAGTACTTTGGGAGGCCAAGATGAGAGGAAGGCTTGAACCCAGGAGTTCAAGACCAGCCTGGGAAACATGGTAAAATCTTATCTCAACAAAAAATACAAAAATTAGCTGGGGATGGCTGCACGTGCCTGTAGTCCTAGCTACTCGGAAGCCTGAGTGGGGAGCATTACTTGAGCCCAGAAGGTCAAAGATGCAGTGAGTTGAGATCATGCCCTGTAGTCCAGCCTGAGGGATAGAGGAAGATTCTGTCTTTAAATAATAATAAAATTTTAAAATTAGCTGAGAATGGTGGCACACACCTATTGTTCCAACTTCTTGGGAGTCTGAGGAGAAGATCCCTTAAGCCCAGGAGTTCAGAGTTACAGTGAGCTGTGATCGCACCACTGCATTTCAGCCTGGGTGATAAAGTGAGACTGTCTCAATTTAATTAATAATTAAAAAAAATAAAAAATAAAAAAAGCCCTGACTTGAACCAAGGTAATGGAGAGGTAGAGGTGGAAGTCCTCTCCTCAAGGTCTCTTTTCCACAGCACTTCACTTGTCCTCCTCTAAGGCATCACTGTATTCTGTTTTGTGTACTTCAATCACTTGTACAGATATTCTGAGTCCCCTGCTAAACTATAAGCTTCCTGAAGGCAGAATGCATCTCATAATTCTTAGCTCTAGCCCACTCATTGCCAAATTTAGTGCTTTACCCACAGTGGGTAGAGAAGCTATGTTTTTTTTGTATTCTTTGTTAGGAGGACAGACAGAGAAGATTAGCGTATTTTAGAGATGATGGTAAGCAAAACTTTAAAAACTAGGCCAAAGATGACTAGCAAGCTCCTCACAAGTGATTACTTTTCTACCTCCTTTGGTATTCCTCATTGTACACAATATTTTATGATGCTTAATAAATACTGAATGAATGAATACAAGCAAAATGTGAACTAAATTCAGGTCTCCTTTTTCAGGTCCTTGGACTTCAGGGAGGCAGCAGAGTTTATTCTGATGAACACCAAGAAAGATTATATACACTACCAAGTCAGGACAGGGAGGACCTAATTAAGAGTCCTTCAATAATAAGCAATGCAATTATGAGAAATCATTTGAACCCCCTAGACTTCAGATAATATGTGACAAAATATATTCAATAATGCCTCTACTATCTAGTTCATAAAATAAAATCATCCATATCAAAGTGTTCCCAAAGGTAAAAACTAAAGTGGTGGTATTATTATTAAGTGGTGCTGCCCCCTAAGGCAAAAGCGATGAGTGCTGTTCAATTCAGCCAGTCTTGGACTAAGGCAGGAAAGCTAAAAACACAGAATGTTATCAGAAAGTCTGTGAAACTTCAATCTTAGGTATGACCATCTAGCTAAAGTCCAATTCACTTAAATGACTAGGGCATCTATAACCAACAAAAATGCATAAAATCAGAAGGGAGCAATAACTAACGAAACTAAACTTCCCTACTATTCAGAAAGGAATAATCAATCTTTTCATTGTTGATACATCAAAAGTGGTTCAGTTACGGACCACTAAACATCCCATATAAGGCCAGGCTCAGTGGTTCAAGCCTGTAATCCCAGCGCTTTGGGAGGCCAAGGCGGGCGGATCACGAGGTCAAGAGATCGAGACCATCCTGGCCAACATGGTGAAACCCCATCTCTACTAAAAATACAAAAAATTAGCTGGGCGTGGTGGCATGCACCTGTAGTCCTAGCTACTCGGGAGGCTGAGGCAGGAGAATTGCTTGAACCCGGGAGGCGAAGGTTGCAGTGAGCCGAGACTGTGCCACTGCACTCCAGCCTGGTGCCTGGCGACAGTGAGACTGTCTCAAAAAAAAAACATAAAAAACAAAAAAACATCCCATATTCTTGTGACCATTTTGGCACTGGAAAAATAATGCACAAAAGGGGACAAACTTGTCTCTAAATCATGGGTTGATAAGAAAGCAATATATACTTTCTCTTCCTGAGGTTCCTTCCTTTACTCTTCAACAACAGCTGCTTTTCTGAGCCCACTAGGGCAGGACAACTCTTAACATGAAGTTCTTACCAATTTCCAAAGCCACAGTCCATCACAGCTTCTAAAAGGGCCATTTCTTCTTGAGCAGTCCAGCTGGGATCAAGGACAGGAAAATCTGAGGTCTAAGGAGAAAAAAGTTTTTGCTTAAGAACAGAGATAAAAATGGAATCTAGGGGCCAGGCATGGTGGCTCATGCCTATAATCCCAGCACTTTGGAAGGCCAAGACAGGCAGTTCACTTGAGGTCAGGAGTTCGAGACCAGTCTGGCCAATATGGTGAAACCTCATCTCTACTAAAAATAAAAAACATAGTCGAGCATGTAGTCCCAGCTACTCTGGAGGCTGAGGCAGAATCACTTGAACCCGGGAAACAGAGCGTGCAGTGAGCTAAGATTCTACCACTGCACTTCAGCCTGGGCGTCGCGAGACTCCATCTCAAAAATAAAAACTAAAAAAGGAATCTAGGAACTTCAGCTGTAATACTAGTTTTTGGTTGAATGATGAGAGATACCTAAAGTACATTCTTATTAGTTGTCCACCTCTCCCACCCATTTCCACCATTAGCTAGAAGGGCCTCCATATCACCTATAAATGCCATGCAATTCATGCAGATATATATATATACACATTTTTAAACTTAACACAGAGGTAGAGATAAGTATTTTAGTATGTTCCCATTTAGCTAAGAGGAAAATACAAATAGGTATGTATTTTTTTAAATAGAAGATTAAACCGCCGGGCGCGGTGGCTCACGCCTGTAATCCCAGCACTTTGGGAGGCCGAGGCAGGTGGATCACGAGGTCAAGAGATCAAGACCATCTTGGTCAACATGGTGAAACCCCGTCTCTACTAAAAATACAAAAAATTAGCTGGGCATGATGGCGCGTGCCTGTAATCCCAGCTACTCAGGAGGCTAAGGCAGGAGAATTGCCTGAATCCAGGAGGTGGAGATTGCGGTGAGCTGAGATCATGCCATTGCACTCCAGCCTGGGTAACAAGAGCAAAACTCCGTCTCAAAAAAAAAAAAAAAAGAATAAAGTACACATTTTTTTTTTTTTTAAAAAGGTTACCTATGGGGAGGAAGAAAGAGAACAGGGTAGAAAGAAGAAGGATAGAAGCCAGACTTTTCTGATTATTCCTTGCTTGTAGATTTGACTTTAAAAACATAAATAGTGTAATATTAAACTTTAGGCTGGGCTCAGTGGCTCATGCGCCTCTAATCCCAGGACTTTGGGAGGCCAAGGCAGGTGGATCTCCTGAGGTCTGGAATTCAAGAAGAGGCTGGCCAACCCCATTTCTACTAAAAATACAAAAATTAGCCAGGTGTGGTGGCACATACCTGTAGTTCCAGCTACTTGGGAGGCTGAGGCAGGAGAACTGCTTACACCCCAGAAGGCAGAGGTTGCAGTGAGCCAAGATTATACCACTGCCCTCCAGCATGGGCAACAGAGCGAGACTCTGTCCCAAAAAATGAAAATAAAAATAAATTTCAAAATCTTAAGAATAAAACACAAAATGTAACAAACTTGGAAATCAATTTGAAGGCATAAACACACAGAAAGGAATTATTTCAAGTGATTTTGAAACACTGTAATTTTACTAAATATCCCTAAGTAGGATATACCTCAAAAACAAAAGAAATTGCCAAATCTTAAATCATTCTTTAGTATTGACAGTTATTTTGAGATTACTGTATGTGTATATGTTATGAGGTAAATCAAATAAATAATTACGTTGATTAGTGTTATTCAAGTGTAATTTTTGACTTGGAGAAAAAAAAAGTCTAGCTGTAAGATCTGTGAGGTTATACAAAAACCTTGTAGTTGGCCAGGCATGGTAGCTCATGCCTGTAATCAGAGCATTTTGGGAGCCCTAGGTGGTGGATTTCTTTGAGCTCAGAGGTTTGAGACCAGCCTGGGCAACAGAGTGAAACCCCCATCTCTACAAAAACTACAAAAATTAGCTGGGAGTGCTGGCCCATACCTGTGGTCCCAGCACTTTGGGAGACCTGGGTGGGTGGACTGCTTGAGCTCAGGAGTTCAAGACCAGCCTGGGCAACATGGCAAAACCCTGTCTCTACATAAACTACAAAAATTAGCTTGGCATGGTGGTGTGCGCCAGTGGTTCCAGCTACTTGCAGGCTGAGGCAGAAGGATGTCTTGAACCCAGGAGGTAGAGTCTGCAGTGAGTCGAGACTGTACCACTACACTCCAGCCTGGGCAAGAAACTCTGTCTCAAAAAAAAGCAAAAAGAAAACCCTTGTAGTCTTATATTTAAATTTAAACTTTTATTATGAACTCACTCATAATTTCCTAACACTGTTCATTGAAAAAGTCTAGAAAAAATGACCAACCCAGTAGCAATGAGCACTTCTACTACCCAGTTTGTAGTCTTTAAATACTATTCCAACTAAAAGGAACCAGGACTCGTTAAAGAAAAAGCTAATTTCAGTTCTGGGTCAGGAAATGTACAAGACCAGACTAGAACATTCTGTCATATTGAAAAAGCAAAGCTCTTCTTTTTTTTGAGACAAAGTTTCGCACTTGTTGCCCAGTCTGGAGAGCAATGGGGCTGCAACCTCCGCCTCCCAGGTTGAAGCGTTTCTCCTGCCTCAGCCTCCCAAGTAGCTGGGATTATAGGTATGCACCACCACGCCCAGCTAATTTTGTATTTTTAGTAGAGACAGGGTTTCTCCATGTTGGTCAGGCTGGTCTTGAACTCCTGACCTCAGGGGATCCACCCTCAGCCTCCCAAAGTGCTGGGATTACAGGCGTGACCCACCGCGCCCAGCAGCAAAGAAGCTCTTAAAGACTATAAAGGTCATATCAAAAAGATTCAGAAGTTAACTTACAGAGGCTCCTGTTACCTAAAAATGAAGTATTTTGAGCATCGATAAGGATAATAATCACAAAGGATTGAAACACACCAAATATTTTAAATATGTGGAGGATGCTAAGGAGCCAATGCATATTCTCAAACATAGTAAATAATGGGAAGTAATCACCATTTATCTTTCCTTTCCTGTACAAATTTCATTCAGAGGGACCACATAACAACAAGAAATTTCTAACTCATAAATTAAAATGGGTGATAGAATTAAAAGATTAATGTTTGCAATCCTTGGTGAATGAGCAGATCCAGATAATGATCCTAAAAGAATCTGAAGTAGTCATTAAATGTAACTACTAATTTATAGGAAACACACTAGACAGAGGAACACATTAATCAACAAAATCCAGACTGTACTAACATCTGTAACACAAACAATCCAGTTTTTACAAATCAAACAAATAATAAGAAATGAGAGAGAAAAGCTTCCAAACTGCTGAACATCTGGAGGGTGTGTACCTAGAGAGGACAGGAAAGCTCCGTGCCCCTTTCCACACACACCCTGCATCATGCATCTCTTGTGTCTGGCTGCTCATTTTTTAACATCACCAGTGTTAATCTGATACGATAAAATGAGAAGGCACTTCAACTCTGTGATCTTCCACCTAAACACCTATAATCCAAATTTAATCATGATAAAATATCAAACCTATGAAGATAAAATTGAGAGACACTGTACAAAATACACTTCAACCTGTCAAGGTCACAAACAACGAAAACCTAAGAAACTGTCACAGATTGGAGAAAACGTTATGACTAAATGCAATGTGGGATCCCCAACTGGATACTAGAACAGTAAAGGACATTTGGGAAAATCCAGAGAAACCTGAGTAAAATCTATAGTTTTTGCAATGTCAGTAAACCTAAAACTGGCTGGGCACGATGGCTCACATCTATAATCTAGCACTTTGGGAGGCTAAGGTGGGCAGATCTTGTGAGTCCAAGAGTTTCAGACCAGCCTGGACAACACTGGAAAACTCCATCTCTATTTTTCTATATATTTAAGAAAATAAAATTTTAAAAATACAAAAAATTATTCCAAAATAAGACCAAAAAAAAAAAAAAAAAGAAAGAAAGAAAGAAATGAGAGAAAGGGAGGGAAAACCCATACAGAAAATATGTAAGAGGCAACCAACTGGAAAACTAGAATGTATGAATCTTACTTGTTTCTGAATTAAACAAACTCCAAAAAGTTAAAAAAAAAAACTTATAATACCACACTACACTGACTAAAATAGCTAAAATGAAGGAAACTGACAATGTCAAATGTTGGCAAGCACATGAAGCAATCAGAACTCTCATATATTGTCAACAGAGGTGTAAAATGATACAACTGCTTTGGAAACCTTGTCAATCATTTCTTTTTTTCTTTTCTTTAAGATAGGGTTTCACCATATTGGTCAGGCTGGTCTCGAACTCCTGACCTCAGGTTATCCACCCACCTCAGCCTCCCAAAGTGCTGGGATTACAGGAGTGAGCCACACTGCCCAAAAAACAATGAAAACATATGTGCATAGAAAGCTTTATACAGGAATATTCATTGCAGCTTTAATCACAATAGCCCAAACCTGGGCAAGGCCCAGGTGTCCATCAAAGGGAGAATGGATAAAAAAACTGTTACATTCATACAACAGAATATTACTCAGTAATGCAAAGAAATGGGTAGTAGCAAATGTACTAGTTAACACACACAACATGAATAAAACTCAAAAACATGCTGAGTGAAAGAAACCAGAAACAACAAAAGTATACATACAGTATGATTCCATTTATATGCAGTTCTAGAATATGCAAAACCAATCTATGCTGTTAAAAAAAAAAAAATCAGGCCAGCCATGGTGGCTCACGCCTGTAATCCCAGCACTTTGGGATGCCGAGGCGGCCAGATCACCTGAGGTCAGGAGTTCGAGATCAGCCTAGCCAATATGGTAAAATCCCATCTCTACTAAAAATACCAAAAATTAGCCAGGCGTAATGGCGGACACCTTTAATCCCAGCCACTCAGGAGTCTGAGAAAGAAGAATCACTTGAACCTGTGAGGCAGAGGTTGTCATGAGCTGAGATCGCGCCATTGCACTCCAGCCTGGGCAACAAGAGCAAAACTCCACCTCAAAAAAAAAAAAAAAAAAAATCAGAACAGTGATTGTTTCAGGTGAAAAGGGCAGCAGGGGTTTTAGATATTAAGCCTTTATGAAATAACTGGGGGAATGCGAAAAATGACTAGATTTACTTAGAGACCTAATGAAACAAAGATGAAATAATATGCTGTCTAGGGTATTTGCTTCAAAATAATCTAGAAAGATTATGGTTTAGATGAAGTAAGATTGGCCATGAGTCAATAATTTTAAGAGCTAGTGATGGGTAAACAGAAATTTATTACCACTATGTGGTAGTTGGTTACAATGGTGACCACATTTTCGTTTAAGCACATACTATGAATATGCTTAGCACATGAGGTATTACGAGATCCAAGAGAGAAACTGCAGTGTCTATGTCTATACTAAATGCCTCTTGGGACTTTCAGCCTGAGTACATCATGTGGAACCAAGAGCCACCCTCACTGTGCCTAATCTGAATGCCTGACCCACAGAACTGTGGGAGATAATAAAATGATTATTTTTAAGGATGAGGTTTTGAGATAGCTGTTACATAGCAATAGATAACCAAATATCATTCTCTCTTGTGTGTATCTGAAGTTTTCTATAACAAGTAAAAAAAATAATGACACAAAAGGTCTTCAGATTACACAGGCACTTAGAACTCGTTATACCTTTTGTTAATGACAAAAAAATGTGTTATGATTTGTGAAATTACACTACCAATAAGCAACACATTTTCATCTAAGCATGTACTATGAATATGTCTAGCACATGAGGTATTATAAAATCCAAGAAAGAAATTTCAGAGTCTATGTCTATACTAAATTCATAATCACTCTCAATCCAGCAAGTACAAAAGACATGTAAATGACAACTCACACATTAGTTGAAGAGACTGTTCTTTGTAAAACTGTATTCTAGAATGTTAATTGCTCCTCAAACAACTTTACTCTGAGATAAACAATAAAAACTTTCTACACCACAGACACACCAAAAAAGGCAGTTTTACATAAAGTCTGATTAATATTATTTAACTCCTGGACCAAACCTCAGCCCTTCTGAACCACAATCTCTCACAGCAGAGCCTAGAAATCTACATTTCTAAGAAGCTCCCGGTCGGGCACAGTGGCTCTCACCTGCAATCCCAGCACTTTGGAAGGCCAAGGCGGGTGGATCACCTGAGGTCAGAAGTTCAAGACCAGCCTGCCCAAGGTGGTGAAACCATCTCTACTAAAAATACAAAAAAATTAGCTGGGTGTGGTGATGTATGCCTGTAATCCCAGCTACTGGGGAGGCTGAGGTAGGAAAATTGCTTGAACTTGGGAGGTGGAGGTTGCAGTGAGCTGAGACTGCACCATTGCACTCCAGCCTGGGCAACAAGAGTAAAACTCCGTCTCAAAAAAAAAAAAAATAGAAGCTCTCAGGCAATTCTTAGGTACTAAAGTTTAAGAATCACTGGTATAAAAGGGTGTGGCAGAAACAATTGCCTTGACTTGTTCAAGGTTCTAAGAATTACAAGACAAAAATAGGCATAGAACTCAGAAAATCCTGGTTAACGCGCACCACCTACCACAGCATGAGTAACTCCCAAAAATACAGCACTGTGACATGACAAAAGTACTGAAAAACATTTAAAGTTATCTGAGGCTTCATATGCAAAAAAAAGCTAGTTTTGTGTAGAAAGCTAAAATCTGGTCGTCATTCCTATCGAAAGAAAGAGTCACTGGGAATAAATAAAGTTGGCCACAAAAAGGAAGTATTAGTAACCCCCAAAAGCTCCCCAAATTAAAGGACAGTACTCTGAAATGTGATTGTATGGGTGTTGAATATGTGAGAAAAGGATGATGTAATCAGAACTAAGTGGATTTTAAGTGAAACTTAGTACTTTCAGCATTATGCAGAAGATACAATGCCCAGAATAGCTAAAGAAAGCTTATGGTCAGCTTTCCTACAGTGAATAAGCATGACTACCAACCTACCCAAGTTATACTGAATTATCCCTTAAGGAATTACTTCACAATGTGAATGAATAAATTTGTATTCTGGCTCTAGGTATTCTTGTATTAATTTGAGAAAAATAACCCAGCTTTCTGAAGATCTAATAACCTTGGTGAAATTAAATCCACTTTAAACAGTCTAACCGTTCATTTTGTAATTAAAGGGGGAAAAAAATTATTCCAAGTCTTACAATTACTGAAGCCATTAGTTAAAAGACTGAAATTGTTTAGAGATGGACAGAAGAAGGCTAACTAGTTGGCTCCCAAAAACTCTCACTAACTAGTTCTTTGATCGATTGTGGCCTAGAATCTGACCCTGAATATCATAAGCCCAGAAACACATTTTAATAGGACCCCACCAATAACCAGGCTCAGAGATGCTGAGTCACCCTTTCTAAACTTTTAAGAGATGGAAATAAATATACTACAGTTTTGTAAGAGGCCCAATTCTAAAGATGTTCCCTGGCTGGGTATGGTGGCTCATGTCTATAATTCCAGCACTTTGGGAGGCCAAGGTGGGAAGATCACTTGAGCCCAGGTGTTCGAGACCAGCCTGGGCAACATGAAGAAACCCTGTCTCTATGTTTTTTAATAAATAAATAAAAATAAAGATGTTCCCCTCATCCTAAGATTCCTGTTTTCTGATTATTCCATCAACACTAACCAGGTACTGCTGGGAAATGACTTTACAGATGGAATAAAGATTGACCTTAAAGTAGAGAGATTATCCTGGATTACCCAGATGGGCCCAGTGTAATCCACATGAGGCCTTAAACATAGTTAAGGGCCTGCTGTGGTGACTCACACCTGTAATCCCAGCACTTTGGGAGGTTGAGGGTTGAGGTGGGACGATTGCTTGAGCCCAGGAGTTCAAGACCAGTCTGGGTAACACAAAGAGCCCTGTCTCTACAAAAAAAATTAAAAATTAGCCAGACAATGTGGCTTGTGCCTATAGTCCCAACCAGTCAGGTGGCTGAGGGAGGAGGATAGCTTAAGCCTGGGAGGTCAAGGTTATAGTGAGCTGTGATAGTGCCACTGCTCTTTAGCCTGGATAATAGAGTGAGACCCTGTCTCAAAGTAGAAGAGGAAAGCAGAAGAATCACTCATAACGATTCAGAACAGGAAAGACAAGGCAATAGGAAAGGTCACAGAGATTCCGTGATTTCATCAACAATCTCAAGGACTTCCTGTGCTCCTAGCTTTGAGAATGGAGAAAGGGGGCCAGGAACCAGGGAATGCAGACAGCCTGTGGAAGCAGAGAACATGCCGCCAAAACAGTGGTCTCATTCCTAAAACCTTAAGGCAGTGAATTCTGACAACAACCTTAAAGAACCTAAAAGTGGATTTTCCCTCAAGGCCTCCAGGTGAGAGCCTAGGCTGGCCAACATCTTCCTATCAGCTTTATGGAACGTGCAGCAAACCAGCTGAGCCAGATGATCTTCTGACCCACAGAACTGTGAGACAAATTTGTGTTGTCTTAAGACATCTGATTTTGGGTAATTTGTTACAGCATCAATAGAAAACTAATATAGATTAATCTACTATGTGAAATTTTAACTGTCAAGGCTGCCAGCATCCTTTCCTATAAGAAAAACTGCATGGAGGCCAAATGTCAGAAAACTGCAGTAGGAGATTTAGTTATATGCTTAATATGCTCTGATTACTGACAAAATGATCTTTTCTTTTTTTTTTTTTTTTTTTGAGATGAAGTCTCACTCTGTCACCCAGGCTGGAGTGCAGTGGCACGATCTTGCTCACTGCAATCTCTGCCTCCGGGTTCAAGTGATTCTCCTGCCTCAGACACCCAAGTAGCTGGGACTACAGGCGCACATCACCAAACCTGGCTATTTTTGTATTTTTAGTAGTGACAGGGTGTCACCATACATTGGCCAGGCTGGTCTCAAACTCCTGACCTCAAGTGATCCACACAACTTGGCCTCCGGAAGTGCTGGGATTACAGGCGTGAGCTACCACACCTGGCTAACAAAACTATCTTGACAAAGGCATATATACCCGTCAAGCAGACTATTCACTTTGGCCTATTAAACCACCCACTTGGAAGGACACTACAAACACTCATTCCTTCTTTAAAGTTGCAGTACAAGTAATCTATAGCCAAGTCTTATTCTGGCTTATAAACCTGTCTGCCTCGTCAGTGATTTTATGTATTAACTCATTTGCTGTATTCACTTTATAACTTAACTCTCAGAGGTAACTAATTTCCCCAAGGCAAGGGAATGAATTGCTCAACATAAGCACCACTGTCCACATGAACCACATAAAAATACCATTAGCACATAGTAACATCACATTGCCTATGTTTATCAATGAGCCTAAAAGGCAGCATACCTATTATCCTCATATCAAAAGTATTTCCTTTGAATACTTAAAATTTGAAACAAAAATCTGAGTATGTAAAACTATTTTTGTGTTCAAATACCTTGATAGATCCACAAAACCCTAAAAAACTTATTGGATAATAATTACTTATTTCAGAAAAAGAGAAAAGGTAAAGATAGTTAGAGATTATGAAAACCAATTCCCTGAAGTTCAAGAGCACTTAAAAGAAAAAAAGGAAGAAAAGCAAAACTACTTCCCAGTCTAATACTTGAAAAAAAAGAACAGAAATTCCCAGCAACTTCATCATTACCATTATTTCATAAGTATGATCGCTTTGATGTTTCTTGTACTCAAACCCTCGAGTGAAACACTGCAAAGAAAGAAAAACTAAGTTAGCAAAAGCTACTTTCTTAAAAGACAGAAGGTACTTTGTGTTATTCTTCCGACAAGTTTGGGTTTTTTAAATTTTATTTTTGGAGATAGGGTCTCACTCTGTCACCCAAGCTAAAGTGTAGCGGCACCATCATAGCTACTGCAGCCTTGAACTCCTGGGCTCAAGGGATCCTTGTATCTCAGTCTCCAAAGTGCTGGGATTACAGGTGTGGGCTACCACACCGCTTCTTGACAAGTTTTTAAGGATCAATTTAATCTTGTCTGCAGCTGCAATCAAATGGTAGAATCATGATCACAGCTTATCAGTGGCCCTTACAGAGAAAAAACAAGTCTGAAAAACAGATTTTTTTCCTAAGACATCTCTTTGAGAAGAGCGTATGCCCTGGAATCACACAGCCTAAATTTGAATCCTGGCTCTGTGACTGTCTTTCAGCCATTCTAAGATAAATATTTTTTCATATTTTAAACTCTGGGCTGGGCATTATGGCTTGTGCCCGTAGTCCTAGCTACTCAGGGAAAGTTAAGACAGGAGGACCGTTGAGCCCAGGAGTTTGAGGCTGCAGTGAGCTATGATTACACCACTACACTCCAGCCTGAGCAGCAAAGCAACACTCCATCTCTAAAAACCATTCAATTTTTTTTAATAAAAAATCAAAACTCTCTGAAGTAGGCTCATGCCTATAATCCTTACACTCTAGGAAACTGAGGTGGTAGGACTGCTTGAGCTCAAGAGTTCCAGACCAGCCAGGGCAAACATGGTGAGACCTTGTCTCTCCCCAAAAAAAAAAAAAAAAAATTAGCTGGGCACGGTGGCACAAACATGTAGTCCCAGATACTTGGGAGGCTGAGGTGGAAGGATTGCTTGAGCCTGGGAGAAGATAGCAGTGGTGCTGAGCCATGATCGTGCCACTGCACTCTAGCTTAGGCGACACAGTGAAACCCTGTGTCAAAAAAAAACTCTCTGAAATCAAGATTCATCTTATAATCAAAAGTAATCACAACTTTCAGCAGCCATTTTTACGTTTTAACATTTCTGAAATTGAGGAACTTCTTATAATCAATAGTGCCTTAGAGCTGATAAAATATGGTATTTGCCATGTGACCTTGAACAAGTTACTTAACCTCTCTTAGCCTAAATTTCTTCATCTATAAAATGGGAATACTAATGATAGGTACTTCATAGGATTACAGTAATGATTTAAAGGTTAATTCACATAAAGTACTCAAAGTAGTACCTGGTACAGAGTAAGTACTTATAATTAGTATTATTACTACCATTATCATCTACAAAAATTGTTTCTTCCTTTGTCATCTGTACAGAGATCAGTGTTCAACAAGACAATAAACAGTGTCATCAAAAGGAATAATCTTCCAGTTGTTTCCTGTAATTTCAATACTTTAAATTTATTTATAAAACAGTGTTATGGCCGGGCATGGTGGCTCAGGCCTATAATCCCAGTACTTTCGGAGGCAGAGGCAAATGGATTACTTGAGGTCAGGAGTTCAAGACCAGCCTGGCCAACATGGTGAAACCCCGTCTCTACCAAAAATATAAAAAATTAGCTGGGTGTGATGGCATATATCTGTAATTACAGCTACTCCAGAGGCTAGCAGGAGACTCACTTGAACCCAGGAGGTAGAAGTTGCAGTGAGATTGCACCACTGCACTCCAGCCTGGGTGACAGAGCAAGACTCCGTTTCAGAAAAAAACAAAACAAAAAAAGAAAACAGGTTAAGTATCAGGTTTTTTGTTTGTTTTTTTTTTGAGACAAAGTTTCAATCTTGTTGCCCAGGTTGGAGTGTAAAGGTGTGATCTGAGGACCCACCGCAACCTCCGCCTCCCAAGTTCAAGTGATTCTCCTGCCTCAGCCTCCCAAGTAGCTCGATTACAGGTGTGCGCCACCATGCCTGGCTAATTTTTGTATTTTTTAGTAGAGACAGGGTTTCTCCATGTTGGTCAGGCTGGTCTTGACCTCCTGACCTCAGGTGAACTGCCCACCTCGGCCCCCCAAAGTGCTGGAATTACCGGTGTGAGCCACTGCACCCAGCCTTTTCTTCTTCTTTTTTTTTTTTATGATATAGTGTCTTGGCTCTGTTGCCCAGACTGGGGTACAATGGTGCGATCTCAGCTCACTGCAACCTCCTAGGTTCAAATGATTCTCCTGCTTCAGCCTCCTGAGTAGCTAGGATTAGAGGCACCTGCCATCACGCCCTGCTGAAATTTTTTGTATTTTTGTAGAGATGGGGTTTCACCATGTTGGCCAGGCAGGTCTTGAACTGTTGACCTCAGGTGATCTGCCTGCCTCGGTCTCCCGAAGTGCTGGGACTACAGGCATGAGCCGCTGCACCCAACCAAGTATTAGGTTTAAACACAGATGTGGAATCATCAACAGTCTAACTCATCTAACTGCTCTGTTTCTCAACTTTTCACTGGTAAAATGTACAATGAAAGATTGGAAGGAATAGATTTAATAAGGTATAGATCTCCTTAGCAGTTGACAGTAATCTCTGAAATATTACATCATAAAAAATAGCATAAAACCAGGCTAGGGGAGGCTAGCATTAGTGAGTTACCTGCAAGCAGAGGAAAAAAGGAGGTGGCCCACATTCAGCACACTTGATATAAGGCTCCATGAGGTAGGAGGAGCAGCCTCGGCAAGGTGGCTTATCAGAGGGATCATCTAAAACAAAGAGAAAACAAATACACATTTCAAAACACCTTATGGTTAAGCCTAAGTGCAAAAAGGTGAAAATCCCCAAATGACCATACAAGTAGTAAGCTGAGTTGAAAACTTCATGGAGACAAGATGAGCTCATTTTAAATTTTAAAAAAGCAAAAATTATGCTCTTTTTAACTTCAGTGCAGTGTTGTTCCTTTTCACACAACATTTAAGTAGATATGGGCCCTGCAGAGAAATTTACAAATGTATGTTTGTTCATTTATTTTTAGAGACAGGGTCTTGCTCTGTTACCCAGGCTGGAGTGCCGTGGCTTGACAATAGCCTACTGTAACCTGGAACTCCTGGGCTCCAGAGATCCTCCTGCCTCAGTTCCCCAAGTAGTTAGGACCACAGGCACATGCCAACACACCTGGTTAATCTTTTAATTTTTTGTAGAGACGAGCTCTGACCATGTTGCCCAGGCTGGTCTTGAACCCCTGGGTTCAAAGAATGTTCCTGCCTTGGCCTCTCAAAGCTCTGTGATTACAGGTATGAGCTACCATGCCCAGTCATGAACATATTTTTAACTGGAAGTTTCATAATATTCCAAACTTATTTTTCCACAATCATAAAATGGACACATACCTACATATACATATAAAGAACATCTGAGAAAATGTTAACAATTGCTGAATCTAGGTAGCAGGCATATAAATAATCACTGTAGACTGGCCACGGTAGCTCACCCTGTAATCCCAGCACTTTGGGAGGCCGAGGCAGGTGGATCACTTGAGGCCAGGAGTTTGAGACCAGCCTTGCCAACATGGCAAAACCCTGTCTCTACTAAAAATACAAAAATTGGCTAAGGATGGTGGTGCACACCTATAAGTCCAGCTACTCGGGAAGTTGATGCACAAGAATCACTTGAACCTAGGAGGCGGAGGTTGCAATAAACCAAGATCACACCACTGCACTCCAGTCTGGGTAACAGAGCTAGACCCTGCCTCAAAAAATAATAATAAATAATTGGCCAGGGGCAGTGGCTCACGCCTGTAATCCTAGCACTTTGGGAGGCCGAGGTGGGGGGATTGCCTGAACTCAGGAGTTCGAGACCAGCCTGGGCAATAGGATGAAACCCCCTATCTACTAAAAATGCAAAAAAAATTAGCCAGGCATGACAGCATGCACCTGTAGTCCCAGCTACTTGGGAGGGTGAGGCAGGAGAACTGCTTGAACCTAGGAGGTGGATGTTGCAATGAACAGAGATCACACCACTGCACTCCAGCCTGGGCAACAGAGCAAGATTCGATCGCCAAAAAATAAATAAATCATCATCATCGCTGTTGTTCTTTTAAGTTTTAAATTTTTTGTAATAAAAAGTTGCAGCATTAGATAAAACTCCTTTTTTTTTTCAGATAGAGTCTCACTGTCACCTAGGCTAAAGTGTGGTGGCACAATCATGCTTCAATGCAGCCTCACTCTCCCAGGCTCAAGTGAGCACCCCTTCCTCGGCCTTCTAAGTAGCAGGGACTACAGGCACAAGCCACCACACCTGGGTAATTTTTTTTTAAATTTATTTCCTGTAGAGACAGGGTTTCACCATGTTGTCTAGGCTGGTCTCAAATTCCCGGGCTCAAGCGATCCCAGGAATTCGAGCTGCCTCTGCTTCCCAAAGTGTTGGGATTACAAGTATGAGCCACCACACTCCGTCAGAAAACTTCTTTAAATCCACGTCTTGGAATATACTACTTTATATTTCAGTTGGATTTTTTTTTTTCTTGAGACAGGGTCTTGCACAGTTGCCCAAGCTGGAGTGTAGTAGCATCATCATGGCTCACCGTGGCTTCAATCTCCCCAGGTTCAGGTGATCCTCCACCTCAGCCTCCCAAGTAGCTGGACTACAGACGTGCACCACTGCACCTGGCTAAATTTTTAATTTTTGTAGAGACAAGGACTCACTGTGTTGCCCACACTGGTCTTAAGAAGTCCTCCTGCCTCAGCTCCCCAAAGTGGTGGATTATACGCTTAGGCCACCATGCCTGGCTCTGAGTTGGGATTTAAACCCGGAAAGTGTCCTTTCTTTCTCCCATGGTAAGTACATAACACAGCAGATCTTCTACTTCCAATGACAGTGGTATGTCTCCAAAATATTAAGGCAAGGAGTACAATTCAAACTCTCAAAAATCATAAAAATGCAGATATGTGTGTCCCTGGTTGCCCCAAACTGGGCCTCTAGAGTCACAGCAACCTACCAAATTGTTCTCTATGATCAATCACAAGAATTTAAGAGAAGAAACACTTTGAAGACAGATGAAGGAATCTGCTTTGTTTAGCCTGGGACAGGATTTTTCACATTCTGTTAGAGTATTTGCCTCCCTGAAGTCCAAGAAACATTGTTCAAGGCACCTTTCCCTCTTCTAAGCGATGATCACTGTTCTCTTTATTGTTTTTAAGAAGATATAGAGGGTGAGCACGGTGGCTCAAACCTGTAATCCCAGCACTTTGGAGACTGAAGCGGGTGGCTCACTTGAGCTGAGGAGTTCAAGACTAGCCTGAGCAACATGGCGAAACACCATCTCTACTAAAAATACAAAAATTAGCCAGGTGTGGTGGTAGGTACCTGTATTCCCAGCTACTCAGGAGACTGAGGCAGGGGAAAAGTTTGAACCTAGGAGGCAGAGGTTGCAGTGAGCGGAGATCGCACCACTGCAGTCCAGCCTGGGTGACAAGAGTGAAACCCCATTTCAAAAAAAAAAGAAAATGACAAAAGAAAGAAATGTGCTCCTGGCAGCAGCTTCAAATTCAGTATATGAAACAGCAGCTACTCCACTTCTCCCCATTTTTAAATTTTAATACAGACAAACAAATCTTGCTATATTGCTCAGGCTAGTCTCAAACTCCCAGCTTCAAGTAATCCTCCTGCCTCAGTCTCCCAAAGTACTGTGATTACAGGAGTGAGCCATTGCGCTCAACCAAAACCTTTGTATATTAAGTGACAGATGCCAACTTCTACCAAGTTATCCTCTTTCTCACTTCCTGTTAATGATAGAAGCTTGCTTCTCTCTTTCCTCCAGCTATCCTATTAAGAAAAAAGGCATTAGCCACTGACCAAGGTGGTCAATTTCTTTTTGAGATAAGTGTTTCATTCTGGTTACCCAGGTTGTAGTGCAATGACTTGATCTCAGCTCACTGAAATCTCAGCCTCCCAGGTTCAGGTGATTCTCATGACTGAGCCTCCCAAGTAGCTGGGATTACATGCACATGCACATGCACATGCACATGCACTATGCCCAGCTAAATTTTGTTATTTTTAGTAGAGAGGGGATTTGCCATGTTGCCCAGGCTGGTCTCGAACTCCTGGATTCAAGCAATCCACCCGCCTTAGCCTCCCAAAGTGTAGGATTACAGGCACAAAGTAATTTTTAAATCCTTATGTCAAGATGTAATTACTGGGCGGGGCATGGTGGCTCATGCATGTAATTCCAGCACTCTGGGAGAACAAGGTGGACAGAACACTTGAGCTCAGAAGTTTACCAGCGTGGGCAACAGAGCGAAACTCTCTCTACAAAACACACACAGAAACTTAGCCAGGTGCAGTAGTGCACGCTTGGTGGTTACACAGAGGCCTAAGGTAGGAGGATCACTTGAGCTGAGGAGGTCGAGGCTGCAGTGAGCCAAGAACACACCACTGCACTACTCCAGCCAGCCTGGGTAACAAAGCAAGACCCTATCTCAAAAAAAAAAAAAAGGAAAGCAATTACTTTGTAAAAGCAATCCAATTTATAGTTCTTAGCATTCCAGACAATAAAACTATAAAGCATGTCATCCACAACATTTTAAAAAACATTTTTCCATTCTTTCTTCTACATAATATAGTACATATATTCAACATTAAGTGGAGACTGGGCTTGGTGGGTCACCCCTGTACTCCCAACACTTTGGGAGGCAGAGGCAGGAGGATAGCTTGAGCTTAGGAGTTCAAGACCATCCTGGGCAATACGGCGAGACCCTGTCTCTACCAAAAATAATAAAAAGTAGCCAGGAGGCGGAGGTTGCAGTGAGCAGAGATCACGCCACTGCACTTTAGCCTGGGTGACAAGAGTGAAACTCCATCTCAAAAAAAAAAAAAAGATAAATGAAAAATGAAGATTATTATACATGATGTTTTGTAGCATGCTTTTGCACTTGACAGTATATTGTAGACATCTTTTCATGACAATACACACTGACCTCCTTGTTCTTTCTAATGGATAATAACATTCCATTGTCTCGATTATATTATATAACCTAATGGTACTCAATTCCCCCCTAGGGAGACATCTGGAAATCTTGAGGTAACTTTTTGTTGCCACAATGACTAGAGAGCACCACTGGCATTGTGCAGGCCCCTAAACCAGGGATTCTCAATATCCTACAATGCTCAATACATTCTAACAAAAAACTGACTGTGTGTCCTATGCAACCTTCATGTGTCCCACCAGACATTCAAGTTAATTAAAAACATCCTATGACCTAGAACCTAATTCCATATTATATATAAAGCAAAGTACTTTTGACAGTTTTAATATGCACTTCAATTTCCAGAAAGGCAACTGTATCTAACTCTAGAGAATAATATATTTTGTTTTGTTCAGAAATTTTAGTTATTCTAGCTTATGGTGTTTCTTAGTCACCAACACGATACACTTGAATCATTCTGCGTTTGTATATGCACAGTGATTCAACATATGGGTTCAAGTACCTGCTACTTAAGTCACATCTTCTATCGTAATCATATCTAAACATATTGAGATACATATTGCTTTATTATGAATTGCATATTTTGGTATAAATAATTTTCTTCTCTTTTATTATAGTTAGGGCATTACTATTTTTATTTTTTGAAATCATGTATGCCAGGCATGGTCACTCATGCCTGTAATCCCAGCACTTTGGAAGGCCAAGGCAGGTAGACCACTTGAGGCCAGGAATGAGATCAGCCTGGTCAACATGGCAAAACCCCGTATCTACTAAAAATGCAAAAATTGTCCATGTTTGGTGACACGCACCTATAGTCCTAGTTACTCAGGAGGCTGTGGCATGAGACTTGAACTCGGAAGGCAGAGGTTGCAGTGAGCTGAGATCATGCCACTACACTCTAGCCTGGGCGACAGAGCAAGACTGTCTCAAGGAGAAAAAAAAAAAATCATGTATATAGATATATTTATATTGTCTATGTATTTTATTTCCTAATAGTAAACCTGGCTGACTGCAACCTCTGCCTCGCATGCTCAGTGATCCTCCCACCTCAGCCTCCCTAGTAGTTGGAACTAAAGGTGCACGTCACCATGCCCAGCTGTTGTTTTTTTTTTTTTTTTAAGACAGTCTTGCTCTGTCACCTAGGCTGGAGTGCAGTGGTGCAATCTTGGCTCACTGCAACCCCCACCACCCAAGTTCAAGTGATTCTCCTGCCTTAGCCTCCTGAGTAGCTGGGATTACAGGTAGCCCACCACCATGCCCAGCTAATTTTTGTATTTTTAGTAGATATGGGGTTTCACCATGTTGGCCAGGCTGGTCTCCAACTCCTGACCTCAGCTGATCCATCTGCCTCAGCCTCCCAAACTGCTGGAATTATAGTGGTAAGCCGCCACACCTGGCCTAATTTTTTGTATTTTTGGTAGAGACAGAGCTTTGCCATGTTGCCTAGGCTGGTCTCAAACCCCTAAGCTCAAGTGGTCTGTCCACCTCAGCCTCCCAGAGTGATGGGATTACAGGCATGAGCCACTGTGCCAGGACTCTTGCATGTACATTTCGCATCTGTTCCTCAGGATGATATTTTCCTAGAACCAGAATTGTTGGCCAGGCGCGGTGGCACAAGTCTGTAATCCCAGCACTTTGGGAGGCCGAGGCAGGTGGATCACAAGGTCAAGAGATCGAGACCAACCTGGTCAACATGGTGAAACCCTGTCTCTACTAAAAATACAAAAAAAAATTAGCCGGGCATGGTGGCGCGTGCCTGTAATCCCAGCTACTCAGGAGGCTGAGGCAGGAGGATTGCCTGAACTCAGGAGGCGGAGGCTGCAGTGAGCCAAGATTGCGCCATTGCACTCCAGCCTGGGTAACAAGAGCAAAACTCCATCTCAAAAAAAAAAAAAAAAAAAGAACTAGAATTGTTGAGGGTACGGTTATTTAACATTTTTAGGTTTTTGGTACACAGAGCCCAACTGTCCTTCAAAAAGGTATTTGAAAATTTTTTTTAACCTAAGAGAAAGGTTTTTTATCTACTTTTTTACTGAGATGACAGGAAACGAGAGAGGCTTTTTTTTTTGAGACAGAGTCTTGCTCTGTCACCAGGCTGGAGTGCAGTGGGGCTATCTGGGCTTACTGCAACCTTCACATCCCAGGTTCAAGCGACTCTCCTGCCTCAGCCTCCCGAGTAGCTGGGACTATAGGCACTCACCACCACGCCCAGCTAATTTTTATATTTTTAGTAGAGACAGGGTTTCACCATGTTGGCCAGGATGGTCTTGATCTCTCAACCTCGTGATCTGCCCACCTCGGCCTCCCAAAGTCCTGGGACTACAGGTGTGAGCCACTGAGCCCGGCCGAGTAAGAATTTTTTTTCTTTTGAGATGGAGTTTCACTCGTTGCCTAGGCTGGAGTGCCATGGCTCAATCTCAGCTCACCACAACCTCCGCCTCCCGGAGTAAAGCAATTCTCCTGCCTCAGCCTCCTGAGTAGCTGGGATTACAGGCATGTGCTACCACGCCCAGCTAATTTTGTATCTTTAGTAGAGACGGGGTTTCTCCATATTTGTCAGGCTGGTCTCAAACTCCAGACCTCAGGTGATCCGCCTGCCTCAGCCTCCCAAAGTGCTGGGATTACATGCGTGAGCCACTGAGCCCGGAGAGCAAGGCTTTTTTAACCATTTAAGATCCAGGGGCAATAAAAGGTTAATAAACTTGACTACAGGTTGGGTGCGGTGGCTCAAGCCTGTAATCCCAGCACTTTGAAAGGCCGAGGTGGGTGGATCACAAGGTCAAGAGATAGAGACCATCCTGGTCAACATGGTGAAACCCCATCTCTACCAAAAATACAAAAAATTAGCTGGGCATGGTGGCACGTGCCTGTAATCCCAACTACTCAGGAGGCTGAGGCAGGAGAATTGCCTGAAGTCAGGAGACGGAGGTTGCAGTGAGCCGAGGTTGCGCCATTGCACTCCAGCCTGGGTAACAAGAGCGAAACTCCGTCTCAAAAGAAAAAAAAAAAAAACTTGACTAAATTAATAAAAACAAAACAAAAAGCTTTTTTGGCAAAAACACCATAAGCAAAGTAAAAAAGCAAATGTAAGAAAATATTTGTAAACATATGGAAATAAAGTGCTGAAATCCGTAGTATACAAAGAACTTCTAAAAATTGAGAGGAAGAATAAAAGACCAAAAATCCTACTACAAAAGACACAAAGATAATTTGGGAAAAAGAAGAGACATAAAAATGGCCTTAAACATATGAAAAAATGTTCAGCTTCACTCATAAGAAAGAGAAAAATTAAAACTACCCTGACATAATTTCTCACCCATCAGATTGGCAAAAGTTTCAATGCCTGACAATATACTTTATTAATCAGGCTGTGGGAAAATAGGTACCTTTTTTTTGGAGACAGTCTTACTCTGTTGCCCAGGCTAGAGTGCCATGGTGCAATCTCACCACAACCTCCACCTCCCAGGTTCAAGCAATTCTCCTGCACCACGCCCGGATAATTTTTGTATTTTTAGTAGAGACAGGGTTTCACCATGTTGGTCAGGCCGGACTCGAACTCCTGACCTCATGATAAGCCTGTCCTAGCCTCCCAAAGTGCTGGGATTACAGACATGAGCCACCACACCCAGCCAAAAAAGACACTCTTATATATCACTTGTGGGAATACAAAATAGTACAACTCACATAGAGGGCAATTATCTTTTGAACCACCAATCTCACTTCTAGGAATTTTTTTACCAGGAATATACATTTGCACTAATACAAAAATACACATGTTCAAGGTTATATATTAAAATATTAGATGTAATTGCAAAATAGCACTTAGATATCCAAGTATAAGCAATTATTTGAATGACACTATGTCCACACAATGAAGTATTATGCAATTATAAAAAACAGAATGAGCTGGGCACGGTGGCTCAAGCCTGTAATCCCAGCACTTTGGGAGGCCCAGGCGGGTAGATCACAAGGTCAAGAGATCGAGACCATCCTGGTCAACATAGTGAAACCCCGTCTCTACCAGAAATACAAAAAAATTAGCTGGGCATGGTGGCACGTGCCTGTAATCCCAGCTACTCAGGAGGCTGAGTCAGGAGAATTGCCTGAACCCAGGAGGCGGAGGTTGTGGTGAGCTGAGATCGCGCCATTGCACTCCAGCCTGGGTGACAAGAGCGAAACTCCGTCTCAAAAAAAAAACCAAAAAACAGAATGACGACAATCTCTACCAACTAATACAGTATTTCCAGGCGATACTATTAAGTGGGGGAAAAAAAAGTACAATCCTGGTGCTTATTGAAGAATTTTTTTTTAAAAGTGCAAAAAAGAACATATATATATTATATATATATATATATATATGGCACATTATCTTTCTTAAGAAATTAGAGGCCAAGCGTGGTGGCTCATGCCTATAATCCCAGCGCTCTGGGAGGCCGAGGCAGGTGTATTACCTGAGATCAGGAGTTCAAGACCAGCCTGGCCAACATGGAGAAACCCCGTCTCTACTAAAAATGCAAAATTAGCTGGGCGTGGTGGTGTATCCCTGTAATCCCAGCTACTTGGGAGGCTGAGGCAGGAGAATTGCTTGAACTCAGGAGGCAGAAGTTGTGGTGAGCTGAGATTGTGTCGTTGCACTCCAGCCTGGGAGACAAAAAAAAAAAAGAAGGAAAAAGAAAAAGAAAGTAAGAGTAAAAAAAAGGTCCTCTGTATGACAGAATATATTTGCTAAAGAATATTAAATTTAAAAAAAAGAAAATCCTCTGATCTTTGCAAAAGGAATTAAAGGACAAAACAATGAAGTTGGGTAAGTACAAGGGGTTGAGGGCAGGGGATTCTAGAATTAATTGCGTTGATGCTGAGAGGCAGGTTTCTCACTGAGACATATGAATAAGGAATTAAGAGAGAAGCCTATGATGACAAATTAGAGGTATCAATGTGAACTCAAGATGTCCTAAAAAGAAGTATATGTGTATATAAATGTGTATGAGTGTACAGATACTGGCATATATGTATATAGCACCTAACATGCATATATTTCTTAGTTCTGTCAACCAAAAGGGCCAAGATGCAAAAATATTCTAGCAGATGAAAAGATCCTGGCCTCTGATGTTACTCCCTTGTAAAAGTACCAGAACTCCTCAGGTATGGATTCCAAGGCAGGGGAGGTATAGGATGCATTTGGAGTATTTGTTATGCCAAAAAGTATGGAGATGCTAAAAAGAAAAATAATATAATGAGGGTATGTTACAAGGATGTAGGAACCCATTTGAAGGGATTCCCAGTGGCCAAATTTGGAATAAACAAGAACCTAGCTAGTTAAATATGCTAATAAATCATAAATCATTGAAAAAATAGGAATTCCTGTCTCCATACTAATAAATAAGTAAAAAAAAGTGAACAGGGCCTCTTCCGCTGCATGCCAGAACATGGCACAAGGACAGCGCAAGTTCCAGACTCACAAGCCAGCAAAGAGCAAGACGGCAGCGGCGGCCTCTGAAAAGAATCGGGGCCCAAGGAAAGGCGGTCTGTTATCGCTCCCAAGAAGGCGCGTGTCGTGCAGCAGCAGAAGCTCAAGAAGAACCTAGAAGTTGGGATCCAGAAGATCGAACATGATGTGATGATGAAAGCCAGCAGCCGCCTGCCCAAGAAGCTGGCACTGCTGAAGGCCCCGGCCAAGAAGAACAGGGCAGCTGCCACCACCTCCTCCAACAAGGCACCTTCCTGAGGACGCTGGCCCAGTGCAGGCCAACACCCTACCCTCATCTCCACAATGGGACATTGATCCCACAAGCTGCAGTCTCAGGAAGAGGACCCTGTCCCCCAGCTCTGGGCCTCACCTAGAACTTCAGTGAGGACCTGGCCCATGGGCAGGTGATGAGCAGATCTTAGCATACTGAGAACTGTCCCCATGCTCCTTCCCAGGTCCTGCCTCCACAGGTTTAACCCAGAGTAATAAACCTGGCTTTGTCATTAAAAAAAAAAAAAAAAAAAAAAAGTGAACAGACAGGCTGGGCACAGTGGCTCATGCCTGTAATCCTAGCACTTTGGGAGACTGAAGTGGGTGGATCACCTGAGGTCAGGAGTTCACAACCAGTCTGGCCAAAATGGTGAAACCCCATCTTCATTTAAAAAAAAAAAAGAGAGCTGGTCCGAGTGCAGTGGTGTTTACAACTAATTGATCACAACCAGTTATGGATTTCTTTGTTCCTTCTCCACTCCCACTGCTTCACTTGACTAGCCTTAAAAATAAAAAAAAAATTTAAAAAAAAAGAGGAATCAGATCATGTCCTTTGCAGCAACATAGATGGAGCTGGAGGTCATTATCCTAAACAAACTAATGCAGGAAAACAAAACAAAATACCCCATTATCACTTACAAGTAGGAGCTTAAAAAAAAAACCAAGAATACATGGACAAAAAGAGGGGAACAGACACCAGGGCCTACTTGAGGGTGAAGGGGGAGGAGGAAGAGGATCCAAAAACTACCTCTCCAGTGCTATGCTTATTATCTCAGTGATGAAATAATTTGTACACAAAAGCTCTGGGACAAGCAGTTTACCTATATAACAACCCTGCACATGTACCCCGCTCCTAAAATAAAAGCTAAAAATGCTAACTAGTAAATGTGGAGAGAGCATTAGATTTTGGGGGGAAAAAAATCATCTTTTTGCAACCAAAATAGTAAAGACTGGGCTAGGCATGGTGGCTTATGCCTATAATCCCAACACACTGGGAGGCCAAGGTGGGGACATCACTTGAGCCCAGGCACTTTGGAAAATATAGCTGCAGTGGGCTATGACTGTGCCACTGTACTCCAGGCTGGGTGATAGAGTGAGACCACATCTATTAAAAATAAAAAAAAAAAGGCCAGGTGTGGTGGCTCAAGCCTGTAATCCCGGCACTTTGGGAGGCCCAGGAGGGTGAATCACGAGGTCAAGAGATCAAGACCATCCTGGTCAACACGGTGAAACCCCGTCTCTACTAAAAATGCAAAAAAAATTAGCTGGGCACAGTGTCGTGTGCCTGTAATCCCAGCTACTCAGGACACTGAGGCAGGAGAATTGCCTGAACCCAGGAGGCAGAGGTTGTGGTGAGCCGAGGTCGCGCCATTGCCCTCCAGCCTGGGTAACAAGAGCGAAACTCCGTTTCAAAAAATAAATAAAATAAATAAATAAATAAATAAGGTTTTTTAAAAAATATATATACACATACACACACATACACGCACAGAGAGTGAGTGCATGCAAATGGCAAAGCAGATGGAGTAAAAGGTTAACAAAAGGCACATGGGTATTCTTTGTATTCTTATTCTTGAAACTTCTTTAAGTTTGAAATTATTTCCAAAAAGAAGTTTAACAATAATTTTTGAAAAGGAGTTGAGGGGAATAGTTTCATTTTATACTCCCAGCATTGGAGCAGTCCATTTAGATTTCTCCATGCGTAAAATGAAAGAGTTGAACTAGATGTGTCTGAGGACTCCATTCTCTCCTAAATTTCTATTAGGAATGTGATTAAAGAATAAATTAGAGCTCCTTTAAGAAATTGTTAAAGACAAAACAACACCCAAAAAGTACTTTTCTGATTCTTCTCATGTGGATACTACTAAACATCTAACAATTGAATTTCTATTTCTGTCAAATCTCATATATTCAGAATTGGAGAAAAAGAGCAGTATAATTTTTGTATCCATAGTTATGGCTACTTGAATTTACTTCACACATACCCCATAATTCTCTCCATTATTCTACGATGGTTTACTCTTAGAAATAAGTTCCACATCAAAGGAGAGGCTATTTCCTTTATCTTACAACTGACACATTTCTGATCAAGGTAACTGAAACATGTTATTGGTCTAAACAGAAATCCCATAGCTTTTCTAGGTCTAACTACAGGTTAATCAGACTATGCCTGATCCATCTCAGCTTCATTTTCTTCTAAGACCCAGAATCATATGTTTGTGTCATGTGTTCAATGGGTAATCAATGCGTATTAGTTCATTTTATTTTAATTCGATACTCAGAATTCCCTTAGAATCAGAGTCACAGGGCTTTACTGCCTAACTTCATTGTTTATTTTTCTTTCTTGACCAACTTCTACTCCAGTTTGCTATTAATAATCACCTGAAGGCTGGGTATAGTGGCTCATGCCTATAATCCAAGCACTCTGGGAGGCAGAGGCGGCCAGATCACCTGAGGTTGGGAGTTCAAGACCAGCCTGGCCAACATGGTGAAACCCCATCTCTACTAAAAATACAGAAAAAAAAAATTAGCCAGGTGTGGTAGTATGCACCTATATTCCCAGCTACTCAGAAGGCTGAGACAGGAGAATCGTTTGAACCTGGGAGGCGGAGGGTGCAGTGAGCTGAGATCATACCATTGCATTCCAGCCTGGGCAACAGAGTGAGACTCTGTCTCAAAAAAAAAAAAAAGAGAGAGAAATCACGTGAGACTTGTTCCCACCATACTTACTGCTAAAGGAACCCAATCGGTCCATTCCCTAATTGGCAACAAGTGCTACTTTGGTCTTCCTCAGTGCAGAGCTTCAAGACTTCAGAACCAGCCGACACATACACCAAACTTGATGACTCCTTATGAACAAACAAAAGTGGCACATGGATCAGAAAATCACTCAAAGGGACCAGATAAAGAAAAGATATGCAACATACTCAGTCCTGCCACATCTTAGCTATGTAATGCTGAAAAATTATTTTACCTCTAAAAACCTGTTTCTTCCTCTTTAAAGTGGGTATAATAGTGTCTACCTTCCAGAGTTGTGAGAAATTATTAAATGTCATCCTCAGATATCACAATCCATATAGTTAACGTAGTATAGTACCTGGTCCTCTATAAATACTACATATTTCTTTACTTATTTATTTTTTTGAGACGAGGTCTTGCTCTATTGCCAGACTGGAGTGCAGTACAGTGGCACGATCTCGGCTCACTGCAACCTCCACCTCCCAGGTTGAAGCAATTCTCCTACCTCAGCCTCCGAAGTGGCTGGGACTACAGGCTCACACCACCACGCCCAGCTAATTTTTACATTTTTAGTAGAGACAGGGTTTCACCATGTTGGCCAGGATGTTCTCAATCTCCTGACCTCATGATCCACCCACCTTGGCCCCAAAGTGCTGGGACTACAGGCCTGAGCCACCACGCCCGGCCTATTTCTTTCTTTTTCTTTTTTATGAGGAAGGATCTGGGTCTGCAGGGCAAGGAAGGTGGGAGGAGCAAATGCTACATATTTCTAATGAACAGCTGTCAGCTTTCTCTGCTCAGCATCACTTCTCTCCTTAGCCACCCTCTTTCCATTGGGAAACTGACCCTCCCATATTTCATGTGGTACTGGTGGGGCTGCCAATCACAATACCCCATTTCCCATTCCTGACAAAAGCTAAATAAAGCAACCAGGTCTCTTTCTGGATCTTGAGTAATACATCAAATGACAGAAGGCAGTTGGAGCTCATTCACCAGAATTCTTTCAAAGAATTCAGTCCATGAGCTCTGGGGATTGAGATCCCTAGCCCAGGTGGCCCAACTGTTTAACTCTTCTCTCATTTCTCTATCTTTAATAAACTCAACTTAATATTAAATCTGAATGAGTTTCTGTAACTGGAAACCAAAAAATCCTATCTATTACAATATACATTTGTTCCTTACTCTTTCAACAAGTACATAACAGGTCCAGGCACAGTGGCTCACGCCTGTAATCCCAGCTCTCTGGGAGGCTGAGGTAGGAGGATCACTTGGGCCTAGAAGTTTGAGACCAGTCTGGGCAACATGGGGAGACCCCATCTATTAAAATAAAAAGTTAGCCAGGCAGGCCCATCCCTATTGTCCCAGCTACTCAGAAGGCTAAGGTGGGCTGCCTGGGCCTGAGAGGCTGAGGGTACAGTGAGCCACCACTGCACTCCAGCTTGGAGGACAGAGACTGGAATGTACAGTCTTTTTTTTTTGAGACAAAGTCTGGCTCTGTTGCCCAGGCTGGAGGGCTCACTGCAATCTCTGCCTCCCAGGTTCAAGGGATTCTCATTCTCCACTTGGTTCTCATTTTTTATTCTCATGTCTTGTGCCCCAGCCTCCTGAGCAGCTGGGATTACAAGCATGTGCCACCACCACACCTGGCTAATTTTTTTTGTATTTTTAGGAGAGGGGTTTCACTGTGTTGGCCAGGCTGGTCTCAAACTCCCAGCCTCAAGT
This sequence comes from Callithrix jacchus, assembly GCF_049354715.1. Taxonomy (NCBI): domain Eukaryota; kingdom Metazoa; phylum Chordata; class Mammalia; order Primates; family Cebidae; genus Callithrix; species Callithrix jacchus. The sequence continues at coordinate 97,653,874 of NC_133506.1, read as the reverse complement.
GATCCACCTACTCCCGCCTCCCAAAGTGCTGCAGTGCTTGGATTGCAGGTGTGAGCTAACATTCCTGACCCAAAGGTGTTTTTTTTGTTTTGTTTTGTTTTGTTTTTTTGAGACAGAGTCTTGCTCTGTCGCCAGGCTGGAGTGCAGTGGGGCTATCTCAGCTCACTGCAACCTTCACATCCCAGGTTCAAGTGATTCTCCTGCCTCAGCCTCCCAAGCAGCTGGGATTACAGGTGCCTGCCACCACGCCCAACTAATCTTTGTATTTTTAATAGAGACAGGGTTCCACCATATTGTCCAGGCTGATCTTAAACTCCTGACCTCAGTGATCCGCCCACCTTGGCCTCCCAAAGTGCTGGGATTACAGGTGGAAATAACATTTTACACTAAGTCAAGAAATAACCTTTCTTCTGTACACTCACACCTTTTTTTTTTTTTTTTTTTTGAGATGGAGTCTCGCTCTTGTCCTGCCCAGGCTGCAGTGCAACGGCATTATCTCGGGTCACTGTGACCTCTGCCTCCATGTTCAAGTGATTCTCCTGCCTCAGCCTCCCCAGTAGCTGGGATTACAGGCACCTGCCATCACACCCGGCTAATTTTTGTATTTTTAGTAGAGACAGGATTTCACCATATTGGCCACGCTGGTCTCAAACTCCTGACCTCAGGTAATCAATCTGCCCACCTCAGCCTCCCAAAGTGCTTGGATTATAGGTGTGAGCCACTGTGCCTGGCCCACTCACAGCTTTTTATCTGGCATTTTTCACATTCTACTCTGTTAGGCTTACTTCTGAATGTTTATTTTCCCCCACTTCTAAATTAAGTGAAAGCAGGCTGGGTGTGGTGGCTCACATCGACAACTCCAGCACTTGGGGAGGCTGAGGCAGGTATGAATCTCCTAAGGTGAGGAGTTTCAGACCAGCCTGGACAACACAGTGAGACTCCCATCTCCACCAATAATACAAAAAAATTAGCCAGGCAGGGTGGTGGGCGCCTGTAATCCCAGCTACTCAGGAAGCTAAAGCATCAGAGTTGCTTGAACCCAAGAGGTGGAGGTTGCGGTGAGCCAAGATCACACCACTGCACTCCAGCCTGGGTGACAGTGCAAGACTCTGTCTCAAAAATGTAAATAAGTGAAAGCAGAGAATATACTGGACACATATTTGTATGCTTTTAAAATGCCAAGAATACAGGAGGAATACAATAAACATATAGCAGTGGACAATAAATGTTAGTTCTACAAAAGGTTATTTCATCTTTAGTTTTTCCCGAGGGATTTTTTTTACCCTGGTAATTTTTAGCTTGGAGAATAATTCATCACTAAGCATAGGCAACATCCGCTAACGCTGCTGTCGAAGAACTTTTCCTTTTTGAGGTGGGGTAGGTCCCCCTTTGCTATCGTCTCAAGAAATGTTGAGCTCTGAAGACAAATCACTCTATCAAAGGTGTACTACGAACGAACGCAGCAATCAAGCAACAGTCAACATTTACTAAACTTTTTCCATTTGGTAGTTATCTGTGGGTACCAGGCCATGGGTACCTGGCTGTCCAGGCCAGATGTGGTGGCTCACGCCTGTAATTCCAACACTTTGGAAGGCTGAGGTGGGCGATCATCTGAGGTCAGGAGTTCGAGACCAGCCTGACCAACATGGATAAACCGTCTCTACCAAAAATACAAAATTAGCCGGGTGTGGTGATGCATGCCTGTAATCCCAGCTACTCAGGAGGCTGAGGCAGGAGAATCACTTTACCCCGGGAGGCGGAGGTTGCTGCGGTGAGCCGAGATGGCACCACTGCACTCCAGCCTAGGCAACAAGAGTGAAATTCAGTCTCAAAGAAACAAAACAAAACAAACAAAAAAAACCCCCAGATGTCCAGTAAAGGATGCACAGTTATTACAGACTGATCAACACTCAAAAAAGCACAGCAGGAGGCCGGGCGTGGTGGCTCAAACCTGTAATCCCAGAACTTTGGGAGGCCCAGGTGGGCGGATCACCTGAGGTCAGGAGTTCAAGACCAGCCTGGCCAAGAGGGTGAAACCCCATCTCTGCTGAAAATACAAAAAACAGCCGGGCGTGGTGGCGGGCACCTGTAATCCCAGCTACTCGGGAGATTGATGCTGAGGCAAGAGAATCGCTTGAATCCGGGAGGCAGAGGTTGCAGTGAGCTGAGATGGCGCCGTTACACTCCCGCCTGGGCTGAACTCCATCCCCCAAAAAACAAAACAAAAAGTAGGGCTGGGCGCAATGGCTCACGTGTGTAATTCCAGCACTTTGGTTGGCAGAGACAGGAGTTCGAGACCAGCCTGGCCAACAAGGTGAAACCCTGTCTCTACTGAAAATACAAAACTTAGTTGGGCGTGGTGGTGGTCCACACCTGAGAATCACTTGAGCCCGGGAGGCGGAGGCTGCAGTGAGCCTGGATGGCGCCACTGCACTCCAGCCTAGGTTTAAAAAAAAAAAGGGAGGGGGGCGAAAAAGCACAATGTTGCAGTCTACAAAATCTTTTTTTCCCTCCTTTCACAAGAGACCACATTCTGACACCAGCCTCCAAGGAAGCACTGACGCTAGCTACAAACTAAGAGTCGCCAAATTCGAATTAGTCACCGGAGAAGGATGTGAAGCACTGTGCCGGGCAGGAGTCCACGCGGGGAGGAGGAAAGGCGCAGGCTCCGGAGTTGTGGAGGCAAGGTTCAAATCCTTACAGAGTTCTTATCAGCGGGACCTACCTGGGTCACTTTACCTGCGCCTCAGCTCTAACAGGGTGCTGAAATACCTACTTTGGAGGGCCCACTAGGAAATTCAATGGGTAACGCTGGTCAGGGGATCACGCACAGTGGCCGTTCTTGATAAAGCAACTCGCTCCAGGGCTGAGCTGGGATCGGCGGGGTTGGGGAACAGCGGCGCTGCTCAGACGCTGGGCTGGCGGGACTAGCCAGGCCCGGCCCCGCACCGCCCTCCCCCACAGCGCGGCGTGGCCCGGCGCCGCCCGCCCATCAGCCAGCCGCGTTCCGCCCGCCTTCTGGGCCTGCAGCCCGCGCCTCCTCCCACGCGGCACCTCGCGACCCCCGCTTCCTCCTAGTCCCGCTAGCGGGGCTCGCGCCCCGCCACCTGCCCTCCCTGCACAGCCTAGCTTCTCACCTCGCCGCGTTCCCCCGTTCCGCGCCAAAGAGCCGCCAGTCGCGCGCGCCTCCGGGCTTTGCGTGCGCGCCCCCGGGCGGCGCGGTCGCGAGCTCGCCGCTTGCCACGCGCCCGCCGCCTCCGCCCCTCGGCCATGGAGGCCCCACCAGGTGCCGCGCCCCTGTCACCGCCCCCTTGGCCTTTTCCCCGCCCCCGCCGCGCGTCCGCTGCTGTCTCAGTGCCTGAGAACTGGGAGGATGGGGCTGAGCTGCTTGACTGACTTTTGAGCCCGACCACTAATCACTTTGCCCTTGGGGCGCGTGGCCCGTCACCAGAGGCTTCCCCGCGCGTGGGGCCGTTTGGTCCCCTCCGGAGTGCGGTGAGGCGGGCTCAGCCGGGACTGCCTGGGTTTGGGGATAACATCCCCACCCCCACCCCTGTTGCAGCAAGGGAAATTGAGGCTGAGGGAACTAGGCCCAGGGACGGCGAGCCGTGGTTGCCTCTCCAGTCCGGGCCCTGAAGGGCTGCTCGTGGATGAACTAGACTGATTTTAAGGGGTGAAGAGGGTGCGTTTTGATCCGATGCTTCTGGAACGTCGAAATTGTCTTCTTTGGAAAGAACCATCCCCTCTTTGGTCTTCAGAGGCCCAAATTGAGGCGCAATGATGAGAGGATGTGGTGGTCTACTCTGATGTCAATCTTGAGGGCTAGGTATGTCCCAACATCTCTTATTACTGCTGTTAATGATGATTCTAATAGCTACCAGTCGTCGAGTACTTATTGCATGCGTGACATTGCACAAAGCAATGAGACACATACGGTCTCATTTAAAACTTCTGAGGTAGGAACCTGTTGTTATCCCCATTTTCCAGGTGAAGAAATCTAGGCACTGACACATAAGTAACTTGGGATCACACCGCTAGAGTACTGGGGAAGGGGATTCAAACCGTGGTTTATCTAAATCGTATAACTGGTACATCTATTTCGAAGACTGCCTTTGATAAATTTGCCCAACCTTTTTAAAAATTCATTTATACTTTCTGCCTGTGTGAATTCTTTCATTCTTTTTTGGTATATGCATAGTACAAATTCGTGAAATGAGCAAGTAAAGGCAAAAGTAAGAATGAGGTCACTTAAAATTTAGAAGATACCTACTCTTTGCTGTCACTGAAAGTCCAAGCACGTGAATGTGACTTACAAGTAGGGTGACCATAATTTCTGATTTGCTGAGAATAGCCTGGTTTATGTCTGTTGTCCCTACATAAGTATTAATATTGTTTGGTTTCACTCTCAGTAGTTTCTCCATTTGTATTGTCATTCTTTTTAGAAGGCCCTTCAAGATCTAGTGTCTTCCTATATCTTTATCATTACTGCCCCATCTTAGGCTCCATTTGCCAGCCAGGCAGACATACCTTCATTTCTCTTATGCACTCTTAACCCCAGGATTTTTTTCTTTGCCAAGGTACCACCTATCTCACTTAGACATCACTTTCTTAGGAACACTTCCCCTCACCCTGCAATGGCTGAGTTAAGTGGCCCTCTTACCTGTTTTCAGGATACCTTGTATTTAACCTGTCATAGCAAAGATGACTAAGTGCCTTGTTTCCTCACTAAGTATCTCTGAAAAAACACCTTTTGTCCTCTTTAAGCCAGAATTTAAAAAAAAAAAAAAAGCCAGAATTTTATATTAATAATATCCAAATCCATATCGAACCAGGTTTTTTTTTGAGACAGTCTCAGTCTGTCGCCAGGCTGGAGTGCAGTGGCGCAATCTCAGCTCACTGCAACCTCTGCCTCCTGGATTCAAGCAATTCTCCTGCCTCAGCCTCCCGAATAGCTGCGATTACAGGTGCCTGCTACCATGCCTGGCTAATTTTTATATTTTTGGTAGAGATGGGGTTTCACCATCTTGGCCAGGCTGGTCTTGAAGTTCTGACCTCGTGATCTGCCCACCTCAGCCTCCTAGAGTGCTGGGATTACAGGCATAAGCCACCACGCCCGGATTAGAACCAGTATTTTTTAAGATTGACCTTTAGGACAAACTAATAGCAAAATCCTCATGCCCTTTCATCCTTAATTAACTGAAAATGTTGACTTTTGTACTAGGAACCCAACAAGGAAGCTTGTATTTTGTTAGGCTTATAACCTGGCTGCCATTGACTGAGACCAAAATATCCCAACAGTTTGTCCTCAGCTGATAAGCTGCTATGGTTAGAATCAAAAGTAGAGTTTCTGGCCTGGTGCGGTGGCTCATGCCTGTAATTCCGACACTTTGAGAGTCCTAGGTGGGAAGATTGCTTGAGCTCAGGAGTTCGAGGCTAACCTGGATGACAATGAGAGTTGATCTCTACAAAACAATCAAAAAATTAGCTGGCCATGGTAGTACGCATCTGTGGTCCCAGCTACTCGGGAGGCTGAGGTAGTAGAATCACTTGAGCTCAGACAGCTGAGTTTGTAGTGAGACATGATTGTGCACTCCAGCCTGGGCAACAGAGTGAGACCTTGTCTGAATTTAAAAAAAAAAAGGTGAGGAGACGACCTACAGAATGGGAGAAAATATTCAGACCCCTACATCAGATAAGTGTGCAAGGGCCTGAAAAGACATTTCTCAAAAGAAGAGATGCAAATAGCATGGGAGGCTGAGGTGGGTGGATCACCTAAGGTCAGGAGTTTGAGACCAGCCAGGCCAACCTGGTAAAACCCCATCTCTACTAAAAATACAAAAATTAGCTGGGCATGGTGGCGGGTGCCTATGATCCTAGCTACTCAGGAGGCTGAGGCAGAAGCTTCACTTGAACCCAGGAGGTGGAGGTCGCAGTGAGCCGAGATTGCGCCATTACACTCCAGCCTGGGCAACAGAGCAAGACTCTGTCTCAAAAAAAAAAAAAAAAAAAAAGAAGAAGAAGAAGACATGCAAATAGCTAATTAGTATGTGAAAAAAAATGTTCAACATCACTAATCATCAGGGAAATTTAAATTAAAACTACCATGATATATCACCTCATACCTGTCAGAATGATTATTACCAAGAAGTGAGAAAGTATTGGCAAGGATGTGGAGAAAAACCTTATACACTCAGTGGGAATATAAATTAGTACAGCCATTTTGGAAACAGTATGGAGGTTCCTTAAAAAAATTTTTTTTTTGAGACAGAGTTTCACTCTTGTTGCCCAGGCTGGAGGGCAGTGCTATGGTCTTGGCTCACCACAGCCTCCGCCTCCTGGGTTCAAGCCATAGTCCTGCCTCAGCCTCCCAAGTAGCTGGGATTACAGGCACGCACCACCATGTCTGGCTAATTTTGTATATTTAGTAGAGGTGGGATTTCTCCATGTTGGTCAGGCTGGTCTCAAACTCCTGACCTCAGGTGATTCACCCATCTCAGCCTCCCAGAGTGCTGGGATTACAGGCTTGAGGCACTGTACCCAGCCTCCTTAAAAATTTTTAAATAGTTATATATAACCTGGTAAGAAATTTTTGTTGATTTGTAATTTTTAAAAATTTTTTTTAAAAGACGTAAAAGAAATTTTTAAATAAATAAATAAATAATGTGTTTAACTAGAATTCCATATGATCCAATAATCTACTTCTGGGTATATAGCCAAAGGAAATGAAATGTGCATGTCACAGTATCTGTGCTCCCATATCCATTGCAGCGTTATTTATGATAACCAAGACATGGAAACAACCTACATGTCCACCAATGGATGAATGAATAAAGAAAATGCGATATATATGTACACACAATAGAATACTGTTCAGCCTTAAAAAATAGTGAAATTCTGTCATTTGTAACAACATAGATGAACCTGGAGGACATTATGCTAAGTAAAATAAGCCAGACACAGAAAGACAAATACTGCTTAATCTCACTAATGTGTGGCATCTAAAAAAGTCAGACTTGTAGAAGTAGCAGAATGGTGGTTACCAGGGGTTGAGGGAGAAGGAATTGGAAGATATTGGCCCAAGGATACAAAATTTCAGTTAGATAGGAGGAATAAATTCAGGAGATCTATTATACTCTGTGGTGACTATAGTTAAAAATATATACTTGAGGCCAGGCCGTGGCTCATACCTTTAATTCTAGCACTTTAGGAGGCTGAGGCAAGCAGATCACCTGAAGTCAGGAGTTCGAGACCAGCCTTGCCAACATGGAGAAACCCCGTCTCTACTAAAAATAATAATTAGCTGGGCGTGGTGACACATGCCTATAATCTCAGCTACTCCAGAAGCTGAGGCAGGAGAATGGCTTGAACCCAGGAGGTAGAGATTGCAGTGAGCTGAGATCATGCCATTGAACTCCACCCTGGGTAACGAGAGTGAAACTCCATCTCAAAAAAAAAAGGCCAGGCATGGTGGCTCAAGCCTGTAATCTCAGCACTTTGGGAGGCCGAGGCCGGTGGCTCACCTGAGGTCAGGAGTTCAAGACCAGTCTGACCAACATGGAGAAACCCTGTCTCTATTAAAAAAAAAAATAGGGCTGGGCATAATGGCTCATGCCTATAATCCCAGAACTTTGGGAGGCCGAGGTGGGCAGATCACAAGGTCAAGAGATTGAGACTATCCTGACCAACATGGTGAAACCCTGTCTCTACTAAAAATATAAAAATTAGCTGGGTGTGGTGGCGTATGCCTGTAGTCCCAACCTCCTCAGGAGGTTGAGGCAGGAGAATCGCTTGAACCCAGGAAGCAGAGGTTGCAGTGAGCTGAGATCACACCACTGCACTCCAGCCTGGTGACAGAGTGAGACTCCCATCTCAAAAAAAAAAAAAAAAAGTGTGTGTGTGTGTGTGTATACATACTTGAGGCCACGCACCATGGCTCACGCCTGTAATCCCAGCACTTTGGAAGGCCGAGGTGGGTGGATTATCTGAGGTCAGGAGTTTGAGACCAGCCTGGCCCACATAATGAAACCCCATCTCTACTAAAAATACAATAATTAGCTGGGTGTGTGGCACATGCCTGTAATCCCAACTACTCAGGAGGATGAGGCATGAGACTCACTCAGAACTGGGAGGCAGAGGTTGCAGTGAGCCAAAATTGTGCCACTGCACTCCAGCCTGGGTAACAATGAGACTCTGTCTCAAAACTGTAATCCCAGCTACTCAGGAGGCCGAGGCAGGGAGAATTGCCTGAACCCAGGAGGCGGAGGGTGTGGTGAGCTGAGATCGCGCCATTGCACTCCAGCCTGAGTAACAAGAGCAAAAAAACTACGTCTCAAAAAAACAAAAAAACAAACAAATAAAAAATATATATATATGTATATACACTTGAAAATTGCTAAGAGAGTAGATTTTAATTGTTCTTACCACATAAAAAAGTAAGTATTTGTGGGTATATGTTGCGGTAATGGATATGCTAATTGGCTTGATTTAGCCATTCCACAGTATGTACATCTATCAACACATTTTGTACGTCATGAATGTTCACAATTTTTATTTGTCAAAAAATATGTCAAAATGCCATAAGTAACTTAAATAAAATATATTTCTTAGAACACTACTTGTAAAAATAAAGCAAAAAACTAAATATGTCTAAACATAACTAATAAACTGGATCTCATTATTTAAACTCAAGTATTAGCTGGTATCAGGATTTTCATAATGCCATGGCCATTAAACAGAGTTTTCATGCATCAAGGCCTTTGTTAGCCATCTCTTCTGCTGCTTCTTCACCTTACTGTCTTTTTTTCTTGTTGCTTTTTTTTCTGAGACGGAGTCTCGCCCTGTTGCCCAGGCTAGAGTGCAGTGGTGCCATCTTGGCTCACCAAAACCTCTGCCTCCCAGGTTCAAATGATTCTCCTACCTCAGTCTCCCGAGTAGCTGGGATTACAGGTGCCCACCACCATGTCCAGCTATTTTTTGTATTTTTAGTAGAGACACGGTTTCACCATGTTGGCCAGGTGGGTCTCAAACTCCTGACCTTGTGATCCACCCACCTTGACCTCCCAAAGTGCTGGGATTATAGGCGAGAGCCACCACACCCAGCCTCCTTACTGACTTCTTTCTCATCTACACAGAGTACAGAATATCTGCCTCATGAGTCACCAGGCTTTGGGCAGAATCCAAAAAATTAAGTGAACTAGAAATATATTGTTGCTAAGTGATTCTGTTTAACAGAAAATCCTAAAATGCCTACTAGGCAGCCTAGCTGCATATTTTTCAGCCTAATGTACAGGGCCTCCACCTTTTGACTGTCAAAACAGGCTCCTAAAGTATTTTGCATCACTTGGTGACAGGCAGTCTATATACTCTTTTGCAACCAACAAGTACTCGACAAATGTTTGGAATATGCAAAGAACTTGCCATAGTTTAATATAATTGAAAAGCAAGCATGGACTGTGAAACTTTCCCAAATTTGAATTCTGTCTCCACTCCTTATAACCTTTAAGAAATTAGGGCCTATTTCAACATCCTGCAAAAAAAAGAATTTAGGGCCTGGCACAATGGTTCACACCTGTAATCCCAGCACTTTGGGAGGCCGAGGTGGGCGGATCACTTGAGATCAGGAATTCGAGACCAGCCTAGCCAACATGCTGAAACCCCATCTCTACTAAAAATACAAAAAATTAGCTGGGCATGGTGGTACATGCCTGTAATCCCAATTACTTGAGAGGCTAAGGCAGGAGAAATACTTGAACCCAGGAGGCAGAGGTTGCTGTGAGCCCAGATCACACCATTGCACTCCAGCCTGGGCAACAAGAGTGAAACTCCATCTGAAAAAAAAAAAAGAATTTAGGCAAGTTATCTTCCTGCATCTATTTTCTCCTCCTATGTAAAATGAAAATAATAATGTCTAATTCATAAGAGTTTCACAAGGATGTGATGAAGGCTGGGTATAGTAGCTCATGTCTGTAATCCCAGCACTTTGAGAAGCTAAGGTGGGTGGGTCACGTGAGGTCAGGAGTTCGAGACTAGCAACATGGTGAGACCAACATGGTGAAAACCCATCTCTATTAAAAATGCAAAAATTAGCTGGGTATGCTAGTGCACGCCTGTAATCCCAGCTACCTAGGAGGCTGAGGCATGAGAATGACTTGAACAGGCATGATTGTTCTGTCCAAAAAAAAAAAAAGAAAAGAAAAAAGAAAAAGAAAGAAAATGAGTGAGGGCTGGAAGTGGTGGCTCACGCCTGTAATCCAAGCACTTTGGAGGCCAAGGCGGGCAGATCACCTGGGGTCAGGAGTTCAAGACCAGCCTGACCAACATGATGAAACCCTGTCTTAAAAAAAAAAAAAGAAAGAAAAAGGGTGTGAGTGTGATGATATATGTATGTATATATCTTGTTCATGGTAGGAGTCAAATAAATATAATTATAATTTTAATTCTAGAAGTGCTCCACAGGATGATCCTGGGGCTTATTTAGAATTTGTTTTAGGCTAGGTTAGTGCTCAGCATTAGAATGTGTTATTGTTTAAATCAAAAACTCCTATCTGCTGGAAACCTGCAGGTTTCAAGAACAACAGGCAATTAAACAGAACTATTTTTTGCTGGCAGTTTCTTCAGCATTTTCCTCACTATAGGAAACTAAGGAAAATGTATGTTACCTCACAGGTTGCAGGACAAATGTGTAGTTGCAATATAGGGTGGAGGATCTAGCCTTGTCTCAAATGGAGAACAAACTCAGGAGCTGTCTCATTTAATTAATATAAATAGTGAACAAACTTATACATTATTAGCAATTAACTATAATACTGTTCCTTAGAGTACAGAGTGAGTACTTTTATTGTAATAAAAACTTACAACAAGGTTAATCTGATGCATATTTAATAATATATGTAATTGTTATGGTGTTGCATGATAATTAGGCCCAACATGTTAAATTGGTACATAAATGACTGTAATTGGTTATTTTTACACAGCCAAACATATAAAGTGTTTGCCTGCTCATTTTGTTCATTTTCTAGAATCTATAATCATGCCAAAGACAACAGTTTATCTGAAATCCTTTACTACTTAGTCATGCATTCACAAACACATCGTTCAAAATGACACTACAGGGTTTCCCTTGGTACTAAAAATAACTACTATTCAAGGCTTTCTGTATATAATCTATCATTTAATCCCTAAGAAACCCTTTAAGGGAGGTATTATTACTCCCATTTTACTGATGCAGAAACTGATACTCAGAGAATGTAAGTAGGCAGCATGGTAGAGATTCAGACTTTTACCACAATCCCTAACCACTGCTTTATCCGATCTCAGAAGATAATGGATCACAGCAGAGATATATAATGTTACTTTAGATGATAGAGTGGCTCTGAGAAATACAGAATATATATAGCATATCCAAAGGGAGAATGAATCAACCTGAAAAAGGGAAAGGTTAGTCAGCAGTGGAAGAGTTGGAGCTTAGTGCCCATTCAAGGAAGACAGCCTTGGCCAGTGCATTTCAGGCATCATTGCCCTATTCGAGCCTACTATATTGTAGAGATACTTATCAGCCTAATGTCATCTAATATCTAAATTTTAGAACTAACTCCCGTTATTCTGATTTCTCTTTTTTTTTTTTTGAGACGGAGTTTCGCTGTTGTTACCCAGACTGGAGTGCAATGGCACGATCTTGGCTCAGCTCACCGCAACCTCCGCCTTCTGGGTTCAAGCAATTCTCCTGCCTCAGCCTCCCGAGTAGCTGGGACTACAGGCGTGCACCACCATGCCCAGCTAATTTTTGTATTTTTAGTAGAGACAGGGTTTCACCTTGTTGACCAGGATGGTCTCGATCTCTTGACCTCGTGATCCACCCGCCTCGGCCTCTCAAAGTGCTGGGATTATAGGCGTGAGCCACTGCGCCCGGCCTCTGATTTCTTAAAAAATAATTATTGTAGGCTGGGCACAGTGGCTCATGCCTGTAATCCCAGCTGGGAGTCTGAGGCGGGTGGATCACCTGACGTCAGGAGTTTGGGACCAGCCTGGGCAACATGGTGAAACGCCGTCTCTACTAAAAAAAAAAAAAAAAAAAAAAAAAATAGCTGGGTGTGGTAGTGCCCACCTGTAATCCCAGCTGTTCCAGAGGCTGAGGCAGGAAAAGGGCTTGAACTGGAGGAGGAGGTTGCTGTGAGCCAAGATCACGACATCGCACTCCTACCTGGGCGACACAGCAAAACTCCATCTCACCAAAAAAAAATAAAAAATAAAAATTGTAGGGATTAAACTGTTTTTCAACTTTTTAAGATCATTATTACCTGCCCTAAAGAGCCTTTTCAGACATTTACCTCCCCCGGACAAAGTTTTAATATCACTGGTAAACTATATATATGTTTATGTACTATATATATGTAGTTTGTACATAAAAAGACTAAGCTTCTTTGCCCCTTAGAAGAGGACTTTTTTCTTCCCCTTTATGAGTGCATGGGTTACACAATGATGCATGAATGAATCGGCTTCCCCTACAGAACTACCTTCAGATTCAGAACATACGTTATAGCCTAGCATGGGGGCAAAGGATAGTATTTCTGTACATATGACAATTATATTTCTCATTGTAAGTTAATAATTTCTGTACCTATGATGTTCTTAATTATCATAAACTAATAAACTAAATGACAATTTTACTTTTGAGCTTGCTTAGAGTGATACTGCTCCTAAATAAGGGTGTATTCTCTGGGTGGAAAATTTGGGTTTCTAAGCCTGTAACATAGCATGAGAGGCCTTTCGATAGCCTGCTAACTTTCACCAAGGCTTTTTACTTGAAACTTCTAGAGGACTCTTAGTTGTTCATTTCTTCATTCAGTAAGTATTGAGTCCTACTATAGGCCAAGGACTATGCCAGGTACTAGGGATTCAAACACTAATAGTGTGCCCTCAAGAGGCAACTCACTGTCCAGTTGGGGAGAAAGATATGCACACAAATCATTACAATACAAGGTAATATGTGCTGTAACAGAGATGTGCTAGAGATACTAAGGGCTCCAAGAAGAGATTAGTTTATTTTAGGGAGAATTAAGTGGTGAAACTCTATAACATGATCAGTTAAATCTGGAGAAGAATGAGGAGGAAATTCCAAGCAGAAAGAACAAATTATATAAAGCCCAGAAGTATGAAATAGCATGGCTGGATTGGTTCTTTGTGACTGGAGTGCAGGAAGCAAGAAAGAGGAAGGCCCCTCCTAAGGTAGAGTAACTTGCACAGATAGAGATCGGACTACAGAGGGCTTTGTACTTTATTTATAAGGCTATGGGGAACCAGTGAAGCAATTTCGAATTGTGGAGTAGTGCTATCACTAATCTGGGCTTTATCTTTCCAACCAGTGGTGTAGATTGACAAGTGGCAAGATAAAAAGCCTAGAGTTCTAGCAGTCCAAGTAAGAGATCATGAGGGCCTGAAAATCATTGGAGTGGGACGGAGGAAGAAGAAACGGATTTAAGTTATTTGAGAAGTAATTAATTAGGGGGAGAAAAGAGAGGAAGATAATAGGATTAGAGATGATCCTCAGATGTCCAGCTTGGTCGACTAGGTGGATACTAATGCTGCTCACCCAGAGAGAGAGCAGAGGGCAAAGCACAGACATGAAGGGAAAAGGGCAGATTTTGTTCCAGATAGGTCAAGTTTGAGGTGCCTGTAGGATATACAGGCACTGTTCAACTCGGTGGATTCAAAAGCCAAGGGAGGCTGGGAGCTGTGGCTCCCACCTGTAATCCCAGTACTTTGGGAGGCCAAGGCAGGTGGATGACTTGAGGTCAGAAGTTTGAGACCAGCCTTGCCAACATGGTGAAACCCCGTCTCTACTAAAAATACCAAAATTAGCCAGGTATTGTGGAGAG